>NC_090442.1:632486038-633092724 GCF_031143425.1 Pleurodeles waltl
ATTATTTATAACAGTCTAATAAAACCACACACTCCACAGCTCACCTTGGAACACCATTACAGTATCTCTGCCATTTATTTAGTGCTCACAAAATGCGTGCGGCGTCCCGAGCTGCTTCTAACGGCCCAATGAGGTGCCGTGACGCAGCTCGGGAACAGGTAACTAGTAGAAGGGCAGTGACACAAAAGAAACTCAGTGAAAGAGGAAAGCCAAGATTATATATATAGAATATATAATCGGCACGAGTACTGACCTTAGAGAAGGGGTAGCGCCGCTCTGCGCTCTGACGAGTCTATAACGCAGTACTGCTGCTCCGACCGCAATGTGTTGTGCCCCTGGCAATGGCGACCGTTAAAATGAAAAATGCGCATGCGCGTCATCCTCAATAAAAATTCAAAGCGCGCATGCGCTACAGAAGTGCCCGTTGAGGGGAGCAGTTCCAGCCGCAGGCACCAAAGAACTGCATCACTGGTCCTCTGAGTCTTCTCTCAGCATGACGAGCGAGGTCCCTTGAACTCAGCAACTCTGTCCAAGTTACTCCCACAGTCCAGTGACTTTTCAGTCCAAGTTTGGTGGAGGTAAGTCCTTGCCGCCCCACGCTAGACTGCATTGCTGGGAACCGCGTGTTTTGCAGCTACTCCGGCTCCTGTGCACTCTTCCAGGATTTCCTTTGTGCACAGCCAAGCCTGAGACCCCGGCACTCTAACCTGCAGTGCACGACCTCCTGAGTTGTCCTCCAGCGTCGCGGGACCCTCTTTTGTGACTTCGGGTGAGCTCCGGTTCACTCCACTTTGTAGTGCCTTTTCCGGCACTTCTGCAGGTGCTGCTTGCTTCTGAGTGGGCTCTTTGTCTTGCTGGGCGCCCCCTCTGTCCCCTCACGCAATTGGCGACATCCTGGTCCCTCCTGGGCCACAGCAGCATCCAAAAACCCTAATCGAGACCCTTGCAGCTAGCAAGGCTTGTTTGCGGTCTTTCTGCACGGAAACACCTCTGCACGACTCTTCACGACGTGGGACATCCATCCTCCAAAGGGGAAGTTTCTAGCCCTTGTCGTTCTTGCAGAATCCACAGCTTCTACCATCCAGTGGCAGCTTCTTTGCACCCACAGCTGGCATTTCCTGGGCACCTGCCCACTTCCGACTTGATTGTGACTCTTGGACTTGGTCCCCTTGTTCCACAGGTACTCTCGTCAGGAAATCCATTGTTGTTGCATTGCTGGTGTTGGTCTTCCTTGCAGAATTCCCCTATCACGACTTCTGTGCTCTTTGGAGAACTTAGGTGCACTTTGCACCCACTTTTCAGGGTCTTTGGGTGGGCTATTTTTCTAACCCTCACTGTTTTCTTACAGTCCCAGAAACCCTCTACAAGTTCACATAAGTTTGGGGTCCATTCGTGGTTCGCATTCCACTTCTAGAGTATATGGTTTGTGTTGCCCCTATCCCTATGTGCCCCCATTGCATTCTATTGTGACTATACATTGTTTGCACTGTTCTCTATTGCTATTACTGCATATTTTGGTATTGTGTACATATATCCTGTGTATATTTGCTATCCTCATACTGAGGGTTCTCACTGAGATACTTTGGCATATTGTCATAAAAATAAAGTACCTTTATTTTTAGTATATCTGTGTATTGTGTTTTCTTATGATATTGTGCATATGACACTAGTGGTACTGTAGGAGCTTCACTCGTCTCCTAGTTCAGCATAAGCTGCTCTGCTAAGCTACCTTATCTATCAGCCTAAGCTGCTAGACACCCCTCTACACTAATAAGGGATACCTGGACCTGGTGCAAGGTGTAAGTACCCCTTGGTACCCACTACAAGCCAGGCCAGCCTCCTACATTGGTTGTGCAGCGGTGGGATAAGTACTTGCAACTACTTACCACTTTGTCATGTTGTACTTTTCATAGGAGAAAAATATACAAAACAAGTTCAGTGTATGTACACCTAACCAAAAAGTTTTGCTTTTCTCTTACTCTTCTTGCTAAGTGCTGAAAAGTACCTCTAAACTTTCAAAAAGTTCTTAAAAAGTTTTAAAAGTTTTTTTCTGTTCCTTAAAAAGTTCTGAAAACTTTTTCTTTCTTTTTCTGTCCCATAAACCTTTTCTATAATGTCTGGTACAGGCCAAACTGTTTATCTGACCAAACTTGCTTATGATCACCTTAGCTGGAAAGGAGCAAGGAGTCTCTGCATTGAAAGAGGTTTAGGGGTAGGGAAGAATCCCTCTAGAGAACTGTTAGTTAACATGCTCATTGAACAAGATAAGACCTTAGTTGGCACTTCTGTTGAGAGATTAGCTGATGGTTCCCACTCTGATTCTGGGGCACCCCTAGTAAAGGAGTTAGAAGGGAATCTTCCCAGCCTGCCCCCTAGCAAGCCACCTAGCATGGCTGGTACTAATGTGACTTCACATCACAGTAAGAGTGTTACTTCTCATCACAGTAGGAGTGTTACTTCTGTAGGCCAGAATGTTAGAGTGCCATCTGTTAGGGACAGTTCTCCCTCTGTTCATTCTCACCATTCTTCTGTGTCAAGGCATGCCCAACCCACCCTCCCTGAAGACAGAATGTTAGAAAGGGAGCTCAATAAATTGAGAGTGGAAGAATCCAGGCTGAAGCTCAAGAAGCAACAGCTGGATTTAGATAGACAAGCATTTGACTTAGAAAAAGAAAGGCAGAGGTTGGGGTTAGGACCCCATGGTGGCAGCAGCAGTATTCCAAATAGTCATCCTGCAAAAGAGCATGATTCTAGGAATCTGCACAAGATAGTTCCTGTAGGAAGTTGGCTCTGTATGTGCTATTTCAAAGTAAGGAATAGCATGCACAGAGTCCAAGGGTTCCCCTTAGAGGTAAAATAGTGGTAAAAATAGATAATACTAATGCTCTATTTTGTGGTAGTGTGGTCGAGCAGTAGGCTTATCCAAGGAGTAGTGTTAAGCATTTGTTGTACATACACATAGACAATAAATGAGGTACACACACTCAGAGACAAATCCAGCCAATAGGTTTTTAAATAGAAAAATATCTTTTCTTAGTTTATTTTAAGAACCACAGGTTCAAATTCTACATGTAATATCTCATTCGAAAGGTATTGCAGGTAAGTACTTTAGGAACTTCAAATATTCAAAATTGCATGTATACTTTTCAAGTTATTCACAAATAGCTGTTTTAAAAGTGGACACAGTGCAATTTTCACAGTTCCTAGGGGAGGTAAGTATTTGTTAGGTTAACCAGGTAAGTAAGACACTTACAGGGCTTAGTTCTTGGTCCAAGGTAGCCCACCGTTGGGGGTTCAGAGCAACCCCAAAGTCACCACACCAGCAGCTCAGGGCCGGTCAGGTGCGGAGTTCAAAGTGGTGCCCAAAACACATAGGCTAGAATGGAGAGAAGGGGGTGCCCCGGTTCCGGTCTGCTTGCAGGTAAGTACCCGCGTCTTCGGAGGGCAGACCAGGGGGGTTTTGTAGGGCACCGGGGGGGACACAAGCCCACACAGAAATTTCACCCTCAGCAGCGCGGGGGCGGCCGGGTGCAGTGTAGAAACAAGCGTCGGGTTTGTAATGGAAGTCAATGGGAGATCTAGGGATCTCTTCAGCGCTGCAGGCAGGCAAAGGGGGGGGTTCCTCGGGGAAACCTCCACTTGGTCAAGGGAGAGGGACTCCTGGGGGTCACTCCTCCAGTGAAAGTCCGGTCCTTCAGGTCCTGGGGGCTGCGGGTGCAGGGTCTCTCCCAGGTGTCGGGACTTAGGATTCAAAGAGTCGCGGTCAGGGGAAGCCTCGAGATTCCCTCTGCAGGCGGCGCTGTGGGGGCTCAGGGGGGACAGGTTTTTGTACTCACAGTCTTAGAGTAGTCCTGGGGTCCCTCCTGAGGTGTTGGATCGCCACCAGCCGAGTCGGGGTCGCCGGGTGCAGTGTTGCAAGTCTCACGCTTCTTGCGGGGAGCTTGCAGGGTTCTTTAAAGCTGCTGGAAACAAAGTTGCAGCTTTTCTTGGAGCAGGTCCGCTGTCCTCGGGAGTTTCTTGTCTTTTCGAAGCAGGGGCAGTCCTCAGAGGATGTCGAGGTCGCTGGTCCCTTTGGAAGGCGTCGCTGGAGCAGGATCTTTGGAAGGCAGGAGACAGGCCGGTGAGTTTCTGGAGCCAAGGCAGTTGTCGTCTTCTGGTCTTCCTCTGCAGGGGTTTTCAGCTAGGCAGTCCTTCTTCTTGTAGTTGCAGGAATCTAATTTTCTAGGGTTCAGGGTAGCCCTTAAATACTAAATTTAAAGGCGTGTTTAGGTCTGGGGGGTTAGTAGCCAATGGCTACTAGCCCTGAGGGTGGGTACACCCTCTTTGTGCCTCCTCCCAAGGGGAGGGGGTCACAATCCTAACCCTATTGGGGGAATCCTCCATCTGCAAGATGGAGGATTTCTAAAAGTTAGAGTCACTTCAGCTCAGGACACCTTAGGGGCTGTCCTGACTGGCCAGTGACTCCTCCTTGTTTTTCTCATTATTTTCTCCGGCCTTGCCGCCAAAAGTGGGGCCTGGCCGGAGGGGGCGGGCAACTCCACTAGCTGGAGTGTCCTGCTGGGTTGGCACAAAGGAGGTGAGCCTTTGAGGCTCACCGCCAGGTGTGACAATTCCTGCCTGGGGGAGGTGTTAGCATCTCCACCCAGTGCAGGCTTTGTTACTGGCCTCAGAGTGACAAAGGCACTCTCCCCATGGGGCCAGCAACATGTCTCGGTTTGTGGCAGGCTGCTAAAACTAGTCAGCCTACACAGATAGTCGGTTAAGTTTCAGGGGGCACCTCTAAGGTGCCCTCTGGGGTGTATTTTACAATAAAATGTACACTGGCATCAGTGTGCATTTATTGTGCTGAGAAGTTTGATACCAAACTTCCCAGTTTTCAGTGTAGCCATTATGGTGCTGTGGAGTTCGTGTTTGACAAACTCCCAGACCATATACTCTTATGGCTACCCTGCACTTACAATGTCTAAGGTTTTGTTTAGACACTGTAGGGGTACCATGCTCATGCACTGGTACCCTCACCTATGGTATAGTGCACCCTGCTTTAGGGCTGTAAGGCCTGCTAGAGGGGTGTCTTACCTATACTGCATAGGCAGTGAGAGGCTGGCATGGCTCCCTGAGGGGAGCGCCATGTCGACTTACTCGTTTTGTCCTCACTAGCACACACAAGCTGGCAAGCAGGGTGTCTGTGCTGAGTGAGAGGTCTCCAGGGTGGCATAAGACATGCTGCAGCCCTTAGAGACCTTCCTTGGCATCAGGGCCCTTGGTCCTAGAAGTACCAGTTACAAGGGACTTATCTGGATGCCAGGGTCTGCCAATTGTGGATACAAAAGTACAGGTTAGGGAAAGAACACTGGTGCTGGGGCCTGGTTAGCAGGCCTCAGCACACTTTCAATTGTAAACATAGCATCAGCAAAGGCAAAAAGTCAGGGGGCAACCATGCCAAGGAGGCATTTCCTTACACAACCCCCCCCCAAACGAAAGAGGATGAGACTAACCTTTCCCAAGAGAGTCTTCATTTTCTAAGTGGAAGAACCTGGAAAGGCCATCTGCATTGGCATGGGCAGTCCCAGGTCTGTGTTCCACTATAAAGTCCATTCCCTGTAGGGAGATGGACCACCTCAACAGTTTAGGATTTTCACCTTTCATTTGCATCAGCCATTTGAGAGGTCTGTGGTCAGTTTGAACTAGGAAGTGAGTCCCAAAGAGGTATGGTCTCAGCTTCTTCAGGGACCAAACCACAGCAAAGGCCTCCCTCTCAATGGCACTCCAACGCTGCTCCCTGGGGAGTAACCTCCTGCTAATGAAAGCAACAGGCTGGTCAAGGCCATCATCATTTGTTTGGGACAAAACTGCCCCTATCCCATGTTCAGAGGCATCAGTCTGCACAATGAACTGCTTAGAATAATCTGGAGCTTTTAGAACTGGTGCTGAGCACATTGCTTGTTTCAGGGTGTCAAAGGCCTGTTGGCATTCCACAGTCCAGTTCACTTTCTTGGGCATTTTCTTGGAGGTGAGTTCAGTGAGGGCTGTCACAATGGATCCATATCCCTTCACAAACCTCCTGTAATACCCAGTCAAGCCAAGGAATGCCCTGACTTGAGTCTGGGTTTTTGGAGCTACCTAGTCCAGAATAGTCTGGATCTTGGGTTGGAGTGGCTGAACTTGGCCTCCACCTACAAGGTGTCCCAAGTAAACCACAGTTCCCTGCCCTATCTGGCATTTGGATGCCTTGATAGAGAGGCCTGCAGATTGCAGAGCCTTCAAAACCTTCTTCAGGTGGACCAGGTGATCCTGCCAGGTGGAGCTAAAGACAGCAATATCATCAAGATAAGCTGTGCTAAAGGACTCCAAGCCAGCAAGGACTTGATTCACCAACCTTTGGAAGGTGGCAGGGGCATTCTTTAAACCAAAGGGCATAACAGTAAACTGATAATGCCCATCAGGTGTGGAGAATGCTGTTTTCTCTTTTGCTCCAGGTGCCATTTTTATTTGCCAGTACCCTGCTGTCAAGTCAAAGGTACTTAAGAATTTGGCAGCACCTAATTTGTCTATGAGCTCATCAGCTCTTGGAATTGGATGAGCATCTGTCTTGGTGACAGAATTGAGCCCTCTGTAGTCCACACAAAACCTCATCTCTTTCTTTCCATCTTTGGTGTGAGGTTTGGGGACTAAGACCACTGGGCTAGCCCAGGGGCTGTCAGAGCGCTCAATTACTCCCAATTCCAGCATCTTGTGGACTTCCACCTTGATGCTTTCTTTAACATGGTCAGATTGTCTAAAGATTTTGTTCTTGACAGGCATGCTGTCTCCTGTGTCCACATCATGGGTACACAGGTGTGTCTGACCAGGGGTTAAGGAGAAGAGTTCAGGAAACTGTTGTAGGACTCTCCTACAATCAGCTTGCTGTTGGCCAGAGAGGGTGTCTGAGTAGATCACTCCATCTACTGTGCCATCTTTTGGGTCTGATGACAGAAGATCAGGGAGAGGTTCACTCTCTGCCTCCTGATCCTCATCTGTTACCATCAACAGATTGACATCAGCCCGGTCATGGAAGAGCTTAAGGCGGTTCACATGGATCACCCTCTTGGGGCTCCTGCTTGTGCCCAGGTCCACCAGGTAGGTGACCTGACTCTTCCTTTCTAGTACTGGGTAAGGGCCACTCCATTTGTCCTGGAGTGCCCTGGGAGCCACAGGCTCCAGAACCCAGACTTTCTGCCCTGGTTGGAACTCAACCAGTGCAGCCTTTTGGTCATACCAAAACTTCTGGAGCTGTTGGCTGGCCTCAAGGTTTTTGGTTGCCTTTTCCATGTACTCTGCCATTCTAGAGCGAAGGCCAAGTACATAGTCCACTATGTCCTGTTTAGGCTCATGGAGAGGTCTCTCCCAGCCTTCTTTAACAAGGGCAAGTGGTCCCCTTACAGGATGACCAAACAGAAGTTCAAAGGGTGAGAATCCTACTCCCTTCTGTGGCACATCTCTGTAAGCGAAAAGCAGGCATGGCAAGAGGACATCCCATCTCCTTTTGAGTTTTTCTGGGAGCCCCATGATCATGCCCTTTAATGTCTTGTTGAATCTCTCAACTAAGCCATTAGTTTGTGGATGGTATGGTGTAGTGAATTTATAAGTCACCCCACACTCATTCCACATGTGCTTTAGGTATGCTGACATGAAGTTGGTACCTCTGTCAGACACCACCTCCTTAGGGAAACCCACTCTGGTAAAGATACCAATGAGGGCCTTGGCTACTGCAGGGGCAGTAGTCGACCTAAGGGGAATAGCTTCAGGATACCTGGTAGCATGATCCACTACTACCAGGATATACATATTTCCTGAGGCTGTGGGAGGTTCCAGTGGACCAACTATGTCCACACCCACTCTTTCAAAGGGAACCCCCACCACTGGAAGTGGAATGAGGGGGGCCTTTGGATGTCCACCTGTCTTACCACTGGCTTGACAGGTGGGGCAGGAGAGGCAAAACTCCTTAACCATGTTGGACATATTGGGCCAGTAGAAGTGGTTGACTAACCTCTCCCACGTCTTGGTTTGTCCCAAATGTCCAGCAAGGGGAATGTCATGGGCCAATGTTAGGATGAACTTCCTGAACAGCTGAGGCACTACCACTCTCCTAGTGGCACCAGGTTTGGGGTCTCTGGCCTCAGTGTACAGGAGTCCATCTTCCCAATAGACCCTATGCGTTCCATTTTTCTTGCCTTTGGACTCTTCAGCAGCTTGCTGCCTAAGGCCTTCAAGAGAGGGACAGGTTTCTTGTCCCTTACACAGCTCCTCCCTTGAGGGTCCCCCTGGGCCTAAGAGCTCAACCTGATAAGGTTCAAGCTCCAAAGGCTCAGTTCCCTCAGAGGGCAGAACTTCTTCCTGAGAAGAGAGGTTCCCTTTCTTTTGCTGTGTTGTAGTTGGTTTCCCAACTGACTTTCCTGTTCTCTTGGTAGGCTGGGCCATTCTTCCAGACTCCAGCTCTACTTGTTCACCCTGTGCCTTGCATTGTGCTCTTGTTTTCACACACACCAGTTCAGGGATACCCAGCATTGCTGCATGGGTTTTTAGTTCTACCTCAGCCCATGCTGAGGACTCCAGGTCATTTCCAAGCAGACAGTCCACTGGGATATTTGAGGAGACCACCACCTGTTTCAGGCCATTGACCCCTCCCCATTCTAAAGTAACCATTGCCATGGGATGTACTTTTCTCTGATTGTCAGCGTTGGTGACTGTGTAAGTTTTTCCAGTCAGGTATTGGCCAGGGGAAACCAGTTTCTCTGTCACCATGGTGACACTGGCACCTGTATCCCTCAGGCCCTCTATTCTAGTCCCATTAATTAAGAGTTGCTGTCTGTATTTTTGCATGTTAGGCGGCCAGACAGCTAGTGTGGCTAAATCCACCCCACCCTCAGAAACTAGAATAGCTTCAGTGTGGACCCTGATTTGCTCTGGGCACACTGTTGATCCCACTTGGAGACTAGCCATACCAGTGTTACCTGGATGGGAGTTTGGAGTGGAACCTTTCTTGGGACAGGCCTTGTCTCCAGTTTGGTGTCCATGCTGTTTACAGCTATGACACCAGGCCTTTTTGGGATCAAAGTTTTTACCCTTGTACCCATTGTTTTGTGAAGAGGCTCTGGGCCCACCCTCCTGTGCAGGTTTTTGGGGGCCTGTAGAAGACTCTTTACTATTTTTAGTTTTGGCTGTCTCATCACCCTTCCCCTGGGGAGTCTTTGTGACCCCTTTCTTTTGGTCACCCCCTGTTGAAGTCTTGGACACCCTTGTCTTGACCCAATGGTCCGCCTTCTTTCCCAATTCTTGGGGAGAAATTGGTCCTAGGTCTACCAGATGCTGATGCAGTTTATCATTGAAACAATTACTTAACAGGTGTTCTTTCACAAATAAATTGTACAGCCCATCATAATTACTTACACCACTGCCTTGAATCCAACCATCTAGTGTTTTCACTGAGTAGTCAACAAAGTCAACCCAGGTCTGGCTCGAGGATTTTTGAGCCCCCCTGAATCTAATCCTGTACTCCTCAGTGGAGAATCCAAAGCCCTCAATCAGGGTACCCTTCATGAGGTCATAAGATTCTGCATCTTTTCCAGAGAGTGTGAGGAGTCTATCCCTACACTTTCCAGTGAACATTTCCCAAAGGAGAGCACCCCAGTGAGATCTGTTCACTTTTCTGGTTACACAAGCCCTCTCAAAAGCTGTGAACCACTTGGTGATGTCATCACCATCTTCAAATTTTGTCACAATCCCTTTGGGGATTTTTAACATGTCAGGAGAATCTCTGACCCTATTTATATTGCTGCCACCATTGATGGGTCCTAGGCCCATCTCTTGTCTTTCCCTTTCTATGGCTAGGAGCTGTCTCTCTAAAGCCAATCTTTTGGCCATCCTGGCTAACAGGAGGTCATCTTCACTGAGAGCATCCTCAGTGATTTCAGAAATGTGGGACCCTCCTGTGAGGGACTCACTATTTCTGACTAACACAGTTGGAGACAGGACTTGAGGGGTCCTGTTCTCCCTATTTAGGACTGGAGGAGGGACATTGGCCTCCAAGTCACTAATTTCTTCCTCTGTGATGTCATCATCAGAGGGGTTGGCTTTTTCAAACTCTGCCAACAGCTCCTGGAGCTGAATTTTGGTAGGTCTGGAGCCAATGGTTATTTTTTTGATATTACAGAGAGACCTTAGCTCCCTCATCTTAAGATGGAGGTAAGGTGTGGTGTCGAGTTCCACCACATTCATCTCTGTATCAGACATTATTTTGCTAAAAGTTGGAAGACTTTTTAAAGAATCTAAAACTGTTTCTAGAATCTAATTTCAAACCTTTAACAAACTTTTAAACTCTAAAAGACAATGCTAAACAGGGACTTAACACACAAGGCCCTAGCAGGACTTTTAAGAATTTAGAAAAATTTTAAATTGCAAAAATGAATTTCTAATGACAATTTTGGAATTTGTCGTGTGATCAGGTATTGGCTGAGTAGTCCAGCAAATGCAAAGTCTTGTACCCCACCGCTGATCCACCAATGTAGGAAGTTGGCTCTGTATGTGCTATTTCAAAGTAAGGAATAGCATGCACAGAGTCCAAGGGTTCCCCTTAGAGGTAAAATAGTGGTAAAAATAGATAATACTAATGCTCTATTTTGTGGTAGTGTGGTCGAGCAGTAGGCTTATCCAAGGAGTAGTGTTAAGCATTTGTTGTACATACACATAGACAATAAATGAGGTACACACACTCAGAGACAAATCCAGCCAATAGGTTTTTAAATAGAAAAATATATTTTCTTAGTTTATTTTAAGAACCACAGGTTCAAATTCTACATGTAATATCTCATTCGAAAGGTATTGCAGGTAAGTACTTTAGGAACTTCAAATATTCAAAATTGCATGTATACTTTTCAAGTTATTCACAAATAGCTGTTTTAAAAGTGGACACAGTGCAATTTTCACAGTTCCTAGGGGAGGTAAGTATTTGTTAGGTTAACCAGGTAAGTAAGACACTTACAGGGCTTAGTTCTTGGTCCAAGGTAGCCCACCGTTGGGGGTTCAGAGCAACCCCAAAGTCACCACACCAGCAGCTCAGGGCCGGTCAGGTGCGGAGTTCAAAGTGTGCCCAAAACACATAGGCTAGAATGGAGAGAAGGGGGTGCCCCGGTTCCGGTCTGCTTGCAGGTAAGTACCCGCGTCTTCGGAGGGCAGACCAGGGGGGTTTTGTAGGGCACCGGGGGGGACACAAGCCCACACAGAAATTTCACCCTCAGCAGCGCGGGGGCGGCCGGGTGCAGTGTAGAAACAAGCGTCGGGTTTGTAATGGAAGTCAATGGGAGATCTAGGGATCTCTTCAGCGCTGCAGGCAGGCAAAGGGGGGGTTCCTCGGGGAAACCTCCACTTGGTCAAGGGAGAGGGACTCCTGGGGGTCACTCCTCCAGTGAAAGTCCGGTCCTTCAGGTCCTGGGGGCTGCGGGTGCAGGGTCTCTCCCAGGTGTCGGGACTTAGGATTCAAAGAGTCGCGGTCAGGGGAAGCCTCGGGATTCCCTCTGCAGGCGGCGCTGTGGGGGCTCAGGGGGGACAGGTTTTTGTACTCACAGTCTTAGAGTAGTCCTGGGGTCCCTCCTGAGGTGTTGGATCGCCACCAGCCGAGTCGGGGTCGCCGGGTGCAGTGTTGCAAGTCTCACGCTTCTTGCGGGGAGCTTGCAGGGTTCTTTAAAGCTGCTGGAAACAAAGTTGCAGCTTTTCTTGGAGCAGGTCCGCTGTCCTCGGGAGTTTCTTGTCTTTTCGAAGCAGGGGCAGTCCTCAGAGGATGTCGAGGTCGCTGGTCCCTTTGGAAGGCGTCGCTGGAGCAGGATCTTTGGAAGGCAGGAGACAGGCCGGTGAGTTTCTGGAGCCAAGGCAGTTGTCGTCTTCTGGTCTTCCTCTGCAGGGGTTTTCAGCTAGGCAGTCCTTCTTCTTGTAGTTGCAGGAATCTAATTTTCTAGGGTTCAGGGTAGCCCTTAAATACTAAATTTAAGGGCGTGTTTAGGTCTGGGGGGTTAGTAGCCAATGGCTACTAGCCCTGAGGGTGGGTACACCCTCTTTGTGCCTCCTCCCAAGGGGAGGGGGTCACAATCCTAACCCTATTGGGGGAATCCTCCATCTGCAAGATGGAGGATTTCTAAAAGTTAGAGTCACTTCAGCTCAGGACACCTTAGGGGCTGTCCTGACTGGCCAGTGACTCCTCCTTGTTTTTCTCATTATTTTCTCCGGCCTTGCCGCCAAAAGTGGGGCCTGGCCGGAGGGGGCGGGCAACTCCACTAGCTGGAGTGTCCTGCTGGGTTGGCACAAAGGAGGTGAGCCTTTGAGGCTCACCGCCAGGTGTGACAATTCCTGCCTGGGGGAGGTGTTAGCATCTCCACCCAGTGCAGGCTTTGTTACTGGCCTCAGAGTGACAAAGGCACTCTCCCCATGGGGCCAGCAACATGTCTCGGTTTGTGGCAGGCTGCTAAAACTAGTCAGCCTACACAGATAGTCGGTTAAGTTTCAGGGGGCACCTCTAAGGTGCCCTCTGGGGTGTATTTTACAATAAAATGTACACTGGCATCAGTGTGCATTTATTGTGCTGAGAAGTTTGATACCAAACTTCCCAGTTTTCAGTGTAGCCATTATGGTGCTGTGGAGTTCGTGTTTGACAAACTCCCAGACCATATACTCTTATGGCTACCCTGCACTTACAATGTCTAAGGTTTTGTTTAGACACTGTAGGGGTACCATGCTCATGCACTGGTACCCTCACCTATGGTATAGTGCACCCTGCCTTAGGGCTGTAAGGCCTGCTAGAGGGGTGTCTTACCTATACTGCATAGGCAGTGAGAGGCTGGCATGGCACCCTGAGGGGAGCGCCATGTCGACTTACTCGTTTTGTCCTCACTAGCACACACAAGCTGGCAAGCAGGGTGTCTGTGCTGAGTGAGAGGTCTCCAGGGTGGCATAAGACATGCTGCAGCCCTTAGAGACCTTCCTTGGCATCAGGGCCCTTGGTACTAGAAGTACCAGTTACAAGGGACTTATCTGGATGCCAGGGTCTGCCAATTGTGGATACAAAAGTACAGGTTAGGGAAAGAACACTGGTGCTGGGGCCTGGTTAGCAGGCCTCAGCACACTTTCAATTGTAAACATAGCATCAGCAAAGGCAAAAAGTCAGGGGGCAACCATGCCAAGGAGGCATTTCCTTACAGTTCCCCTTACAAGGAGGGGGATGACATTAACAAGTGGTTTGCTGCACGTGAGAGGGCCTGTGTTGTACAGGAAGTCCCTCAAAGGCAGTGGGCTGCTATCCTATGGCTATCTTTCAGTGGAAAGGGTAGGGATAGGCTCCTTACTGTTAAGGAAAGTGAGGCCAATAATTTTACAGTTTTTAAGAAGATGGTTATGGCTTAACCACTGAACAGTACAGGATGAAGTTCAGAGAAACCAAAAAGGAGTCTTCACAAGACTGGGAAGACTTTGTTGACCATTCAGTGAAGGCCTTGGAGGGGTGGTTACATGGCAGTAAAGTTTCTGACTATGAAAGCCTGTATAACTTAATCCGGAGAGAGCATATTCTTAATGATTGTGTGTCTGATTTGTTGCACCAGTATCTAGTGGACTCAGATCTGACCTCTCCCCAAGAATTGGGGCAGACAAATGGGTCAGAACAAGAGTGAACAGAAAAGTTCATACAGGTGGTGACAAGGATGGCAAGAAGAAAGATGGTGAGAAATCTCAGGATAAGCATGGGGACAAGGGTAAAACCAAAGATCCTTCTTCAAATCCTAAACACTCTTCAGGGGGTGGGGATAAAACAAATTCTTCCTCCTCTTCTCAACCCACACACATTAAAAAGCCTTGGTGCTTTGTGTGTAAAAACAGAGGCCACAGGCCAGGGGATATGTCCTGTCCAGGTAAACCCCCTGAGCCTACCACCACTAATACATCAAGCTCGAGTGCCCCTAGCAGTAGTGGTACTAGTGGTGGGACTGCTGGCAACAGTCAAGTTAAGGGTGTAGTTGGGTTCACTTATGGGTCCATCATAGAAACTGGGGTAATCAGTCCCAAGACAGTTTCTGTCACACCTAGTGGCATTGGCCTTGCCACACTGGCTGCTTGTCCCCTTACAATGGATAAGTACAGGCAGACAGTTTCAATAAATGGTGTTGAGGCCCAGGCCTACAGGGACACAGGTGCCAGTATCACTTTGGTGACTGAAAACCTTGTGGCTCCTGAACAACACATCATTGGACAACAGTATAAGATTATTGATGTCCATAACTCCACTAAGTTTCTTCCCTTAGCTATAGTTCAGCTTAGTTGGGGTGGAGTTACTGGCCCTAAGCAGGTGGTAGTGTCACCCAGCTTACCTTTAGATTTTCTCTTAGGTAATGACCTAGAGGCCTCAGGTTGGGCTGATGTAGAGTTTTATACCCATGCAGCCATGCTGGGTATCCCTGAGGAATTGTTCCCTCTCATTTCTACTGAAATGAAAAAGCAAAGGAGAGAAGGCCTGAAAACTCAGGATCCCTCTCCAACAACAGGTAAAAAGGGTATCACTGTATCCCCTAACCACCCTGCCATTCAGGATACCATTCCTGTGGTGGGAGAAACCTCTCCTGGGGTGGCACCTGTTCCAAGGGAATCATCAGCTGGCACAGCTGTACTCCCTGAGGTGGAAGTACCTCTCTGTGGGATAACTAACATTGGTGAGAAAAAGAGCACCATTTTAGTTAACATGGAGCATCCCTCCAACCCTCCCAGAGAAACGTTAGTGCAGAAACCCTGCACTGCCTCACAACACTTAGGACAGCATCCCTGCCCTAGTGTGGAGCTCATAGGACAGCATCGTTGCCCTGCTCCAACTCAAGAGAAACAGCATCCCTGTTCTCTCTTCCAGCCATATGGACAAAGTTTTTGCCCAGCTATGGCTTTACTGAGACAGCATCCCTGTCTGGCATTCTCATCACTAGAAATAGGTTCAGTGGATAATTCCCACTGCTCTAAACTAAAACTTACTGATAGAAACTCTGAAAATATATATTCACATTGTTGCTTAGTAAAAAAACTTCAAACCGGGTGGTTTACATCCCCACAAGGAAGTAACCATATAGTGGATGATAAAGGGAGTAACCAGTCTATTGCAGAGCTACTCTCTACTTATCACCGCTTAGACAATAAAGTCTCAACTGCCCAAGGTTAGCCTTATTGTCCTTCGTTTGGGGGGTGGGGGGGTTGTGTGAGAAAGTATCCTCTTTCTAGCCTTGTTACCCCCACTTTTGGCCTGTTTGTGAGTGTATGTCAGGGTGTTTTCACTGTCTCACTGGGATCCTGCTAGCCAGGGCCCAGTGCTCATAGTGAAAACCCTATGTTTTCAGTATGTTTGTTATGTGTCACTGGGACCCTGCAAGTCAGGACCCCAGTGCTCATAAGTTTGTGACCTATATGTATGTGTTCCCTGTGTGATGCCTAACTGTCTCACTGAGGCTCTGCTATCCAGAACCTCAGTGGTTATGCTCTCTCATTTCTTTCCAAATTGTCACTAACAGGCTAGTGACCAATTTCGCCAATTTATATTGGCATACTGGTACACACTTATAATTCCCTAGTATATGGTACTGAGGTACTCAGGGTATTGGGGTTCCAGGAGATCCCTATGGGCTGCAGCATTTCTTGTGCCACCGATAGGGAGATCTGACAATTCTTACACAGGCCTGCCAGTGCAGCCTGAGTGAAATAACGTCCATGTTATTTCACAGCCATTTACCACTACACTTAAGTAACTTATAAGTCACCTATATGTCTAACCTTTACCTGGTAAAGGTTGGGTGCTAAGTTACTTAGTGTGTGGGCACCCTGGCACTTGCCAAGGTGCTCCCACATTGTTCAGGGCAAATTCCCAGGACTTTGTGAGTGCGGGACACCATTACACGCGTGCACTATACATATGTCACAACATATGTATAGAGTCACAATGGTAACTCCGAACATGGCCATGTAACATGTCTAAGATCATGGAATTGTCACCCCAATGCCATTCTGGCATTGGGGAGACAATTCCATGATCCCCCGAGTCTCTAGATCAGACCCGGGTACTGCCAAACTACCTTTCCCGGGGTTTCACTGCAGCTGCTGCTGCTGCCAACCCCTCAGACAGGTTTCTGCCCTCCTGGGGTCCAGCCAGGCTTGGCCCAGGAAGGCAGAACAAAGGACTTCCTCAGAGAGAGGGTGTTTCACCCTCTCCCTTTGGAAAAAGGTTTCAGGGCTGGGGAGGAGTAGCCTCCCCCAGCCTCTGGAAATGCTTTGATGGGCACAGATGGTGCCTATCTCTGCATAAGCCAGTCTACACCGGTTCAGGGATCCCCCAGCCCTGCTCTGGCACGAAACTGGACAAAGGAAAGGGGAGTGACCACTCCCCTGACCTGCACCTCCCCTGGGAGGTGCCCAGAGCTCCTCCAGTGTGCTCCAGACCTCTGCCATCTTGGAAACAGAGGTGCTGCTGGCACACTGGACTGCTCTGAGTGGCCAGTGCCAGCAGGTGACGTCAGAGACTCCTTCTGATAGGCTCCTTCAGGTGTTGCTAGCCTATCCTCTCTCCTAAGTAGCCAAACCTCCTTTTCTGGCTATTTAGGGTCTCTGCTTTGGGGAATTCTTTAGATAACGAATGCAAGAGCTCATCAGAGTTCCTCTGCATCTCTCTCTTCACCTTCTGCCAAGGAATCGACTGCTGACCGTGCTGGAAGCCTGCAAAACTGCAACAAAGTAGCAAAGACGACTACTGCGACCTTGTAAAGCTGATCCTGCCGCCTTCTCGACTGTTTTCCTGGTGGTGCATGCTGTGGGGGTAATCTGCCTCCTCTCTGCACTAGAAGCTCTGAAGAAATCTCCCGTGGGTCGACGGAATCTTCCCCCTGCAACCGCAGGCACCAAAGAACTGCATCACTGGTCCTCTGGGTCTCCTCTCAGCACGACGAGTGAGGCCCCTTGAACTCAGCAACTCTGTCCAAGTGACTCCACAGTCCAGTGACTTTTCAGTCCAAGTTTGATGGAGGTAAGTCCTTGCCTCCCCACGCTAGACTGCATTGCTGGGAACCGCGTGTTTTGCAGCTACTCCGGCTCCTGTGCACTCTTCCAGGATTTCCTTTGTGCACAGCCAAGCCTGGGTCCCCATCACTCTAACCTGCAGTGCACGACCTCCTGAGTTGTCCTCCGGCATCGTGGGACCTTCTTTTGTGACTTTGGGTGAGCTCCAGTTCACTCCACTTTGTAGTGCCTGTTCCGGCACTTCTGCGGGTGCTGCTTGCTTCTGAGTGGGCTCTTTGTCTTGCTGGGCGCCCCCTCTGTCCCCTCACATAATTGGCAACATCCTGGTCCCTCCTGGGCCACAGCAGTATCCAAAAATCCTAACCGCAATCCTTGCAGCTAGCAAGGCTTGTTTGTGGTCTTTCTGCACGGAAACACCTCTGCACGACTCTTCACGACGTGGGACATCCATCCTCCAAAGGGGAAGTTTCTAGCCCTTGTCGTTCTTGCAGAATCCACAGCTTCTACCATCCGGTGGCAGCTTCTTTGCACCCACAGCTGGCATTTCCTGGGCACCTGCCAACTCCTGACTTGATTGTGACTCTTGGACTTGGTCCCCTTGTTCCACAGGTACTCTCGTCAGGAAATCCATCGTTGTTGCATTGCTGGTGTTTGGTCTTCCTTGCAGAATTCCCCTATCACGACTTCTGTGCTCCTTGGGGAATTTAGGTGCACTTTGCACCCACTTTTCAGGGTCTTGGGGTGGGCTATTTTTCTAACCCTCACTGTTTTCTTACAGTCCCAGCGACCCTCTACAAGGTCACATAGGTTTGGGGTCCATTCGTGGTTCGCATTCCACTTCTAGAGTATATGGTTTGTGTTGCCCCTATCCCTATGTGCCCCCATTGCATTCTATTGTGACTATACATTGTTTGCACTGTTTTCTATTGCTATTACTGCATATTTTGGTATTGTGTACATATATCCTGTGTATCTTTGCTATCCTCATACTGAGGGTACTCACTGAGATACTTTGGCATAGTGTCATAAAAATAAAGTACCTTTATTTTTAGTATATCTGTGTATTGTGTTTTCTTATGATATTGTGCATATGACACTAGTGGTACTGTAGGAGCTTCACTCGTCTCCCAGTTCAGCCTAAGCTGCTCTGCTAAGCTACCTTTTCTATCGGCCTAAGCTGCTAGACACCCCTCTACACTAATAAGGGATACCTGGACCTGGTGCAAGGTGTAAGTACCCCTTGGTACCCACTACAAGCCAGGCCAGCCTCCTTCATCGACCGTGGCGGAAACCGCCAACATAGACAGCCACTTCAACACTCCGATCGCCACGGCGGTACAAACAAACACCGCGGCGGTAACTGCCAACAGACAGACAGAGGACAATGTACCGCCCACAGAATTACAACCCACCAATCCGCCACCTTTTCCGGGGCGGATTCACTGCGAACAAAAACATGGCGGAAACAGGACTTCAAAGGGAAAATGCTCACCTCTACACACCCCACGAGGAACCAGGACGCCATGGAACCAGAGCTCCAAATTCTGCCAGCCTTTATCTTCCTGCTCCTCTACCAGGAGCACGAACGCCGGCGGTGAAGACCATGGTGAGTACTGCACCTACAACACAGGGGAGGGGGGAGGGAAAAACAGTGACACGTACACGCAATACGCAAAACTCCCACCCCACCCTCATCCACTACAACACACACACAAGTACATGTTGATACATCACAGTTACACCCCCCAACCCCCCTGGAAGAATGCAAGGACAAAAGGAAATGAGTTGAATAATTGGATATATTCAAAGACATGAATCTAAAATATAAACAAATATATACATTTATACGATATACAATTATATACACCAAGAACACAAGTCCAAGGGATTCCACCATCATAGTCTGTGGATCACTGGGCCCAAAAGGCATGGGCGAGGCCCACACTCAATACCCGATCAAAACAGAGAGAACACTGCAGGGGCATCAGATAGAAATAAAACAGGCACCTCAGGGGGAAGGGAAGGGGGGACACCTCAGCCGGTTGAGTGCACAACACCAGATACACGAGGGGGCTCCATGCCCATTGATGTATCCTGGGGAATGCAAAGCCACAGTCTCTCAAGTCTCTACAGTGGGTGGGTTGCCCACTGTTCAATCCTGGGGAGCTCAAGTCTCTACAGTGGGTGGTTTGCCCACTGTTCAATCCTGGGGAGTGCAAAGCCACAGTCTCTCAAGTCTCTACAGTGGGTGGTGTGCCCACTTTTCAATCCTGGGGAGTGGAAAGCCACAGTCTCTCAAGTGGATAACACTCTCCACTGGTTCTGGAGGGGGGCTTGTGCCCAGAGTGCTTAATCCTGCCAAGAACGGAGGTAGTGGATGTATCTCTCCACTGGTTCTGGAGGGGACCTTGTGCCCAGAGTGCTTCATCCTGCCAAGGACAGAGGTAGTGGATGTATCTTTCCACTGGTTCTGGAGGGGGCCTTGTGCCCAGAGTGCTTACTCCTGCCAAGGACGGAGGTAGTGGATGTATCCCTCCACTGGTTCTGGAGGGGTCCTTGTGCCCTGAGTGCTTCATCCTGCCAAGGACAGAGGTAGTGGATGTATCTCTCCACTGGTTCTGGAGAGGGCTTTGTGCCCAGAGTGCTTCATCCTGCCCGTGGCGGACTCAGTAGCGTCGGAATCATTTGCGCTGACTGGCCTGCGGGGCTGCTGGCGGCGGTGTCCTGGGCAGCGGTGCTTGTGGCGGTGTCCTTGGCAGAGCTGCTTGTGGCGACGGTGTCCTGGGCAGCGGTGCTTGTGGAGGTGTCCTTGGCAGCGCTGCTTGTGGCGGAGGTGTCCTGGGCAGCAGTTCAGCTGCTGGCTGTCTTGTTCTGCCCTGCGGGCTGCTGGTGGCGGTGTGCTGGGCAGCGGTTCAGCTGCTTGCGGTCTTGTTCTGCCCTGTGGGGCTGCTGGAGGCTGTGTCCTGGGCAGTGGTTCAGCTGCTGGGGGTCTTGCTCTGCCCTGGGGGGCTGCTGGCAGCGGTGTCCTGGGCAGCGGTTCAGCTGCTGGTGGTCCTATCTGTGGCAGCGGGTCTGCTGCTGGCGGTCACTTCCTGGGCAGCGTGGCTGCTGACAGTCCTGTCTGTGGCAGCCGGGCTGCTGCTGGCGGTCGCTTCCTGGGCAGTGGGGCCGGTGGCAGTCATGTCCGTCGTGCTGATCTTCCCAGACTTGCCGCTTTTACTGTGCCCCTTTCCCCCCTTGGATGGTGTCGCAGCTGTCTCGACACTCCCAACTGGACCCCTGGGAGCGGCTTTGGTGGCTGGTTTCTTTCCCCTCTCCCGCCGGGGACTGTCTAACTTTTTATGCTTGACAGGTGGGGGACTGTCCGTGCTCTGGCTCCTTGCCACACTACCTGCCCTGCTGCCTGGTGCACTACATAATCCGGTGACTACTGTCACCACTGGTCCCGCTGATGTTGTGGCTGAGGTGCTAGGTTGGGACCTGGAGAGTGGGGCCCTAGGAGATTGACGGGGTGGGGGAGGTGAGAAAAAGAGTTCAAGGCTGGCCAGGAAAAGTTTCTTAGGAACACTGGGATGGGTAGCTGGAGGGGGTTTGGGAGTGGAGGGAGAGGTAGTGGTTGTAGGCGGTGTACGTTTGGTGACTTTGGGTGAAGGTGCATGGTCTGGAGGCTGTTGTGAGGTGGATGGCTGTTGGGTGGGTGTGTGGCTGCGTTTGTGTACCTTGGGAGGTGGCCTCACAGACACACTGGGACAGGACACAGGGGATGTGTGAATGGTAGTGGGGGTGGTGAGTGCACGTGAGCAGGGTGTGGTGGTGGGTGTGCTGGTGATGGACGTAGTGGCTGAGGATGTAGTGCATGCAGGTGTGAGAGGAGACGAGACTGGGAGGGAGGAGGGAGACGAGCAGGAGGGGGACACAGTGGAGGCAGTGGATGTTGGTGTGTCTGCATGTGTGTGATGGTAGCATGAGTGCCTGTGGGATGTGTGGTGCTTATGTTTGCCAGAGCTTCCCTTGTGTGCTGAGGGGTGTGCATGCTGGTCTGATGGTGTGCTTGGGATAGGCTGAGGTACAGGGGTGTGGGTCTGGGTGGAGGAAGTTGGAGGGGGAGGCTAGAGACAGGGAGAATGGCTGCCATCAGAGCTGAGGCCAGAGTCTGAAAAGCTCGCTGAAGGGCTGCCTGACCAGAGTGAATGCCCTCCGGGAATGCATTGGTTTGTTGCAACTGCCTTTCTACACCCTGGATGGCATTCAAAATGGTAGACTGCCCAACAGTGAGTGACCTGAGGAGGTTGATGGCCTCCTCACTGAGGGCAGCAGGGGTGACAGTGGCTGGGCCTGAGGTGCCTGGGGCGAAGGTAATGGCCACCATCCTGGGTGAGCAGGCACGGGGCAAAGGCTGAGGGGCTGCTGGGAGGGCAGTGCTGGTAGGGGGTGTGGCGGCTGTACCTGAAGATGCGGGGGGCACAGATGGGTGGCCGCCACCGCAAGGGAGCTTCTTTCAGAAGAGGAGTCCGTCTCGCTGGTGTCAGCTCCTGTCCCCGCCGTGGAGCTCCCCTCGCCCTCTGTCCCAATGGTGAATTCGGAGTCTGTAGTCTCGCCCTCCAAGGCCATGTGGGATGCAGCTCCCTCCTGCTGCGGTGCCTCTGCTCCTCTGCCTGATGATGCTAATGCACACAAGTACAGGGAGACCACAAAAAGGGTGGGAAAGACAGAAGAAAGACATGTTCAGTGCATGCAATACCGCTACCGTTGGCGGACACGACAGACAAAGAAGCCCCCTGCACTACGCTGCATACTTGGGGTCCACTATTCAATCCCTGGTACATGGCTTACAAGGCTATGAATGATTCCTGCACACATGGATGTCACAGGAGCCTGACTAGGTGTAGTTGGCACTGTACACAGGTGGGGTGGGGTGCCACAGGGCCTGCCTGAAGTAGGGAACTTCACTGGCAAACTCGCCCTGGCCTAGGGGAACCCACAGCCCACCTTCCCCACCCAGACCCCTAAAATGCGCGCTGAATCAGCAGAATGAGAGTGTACTCACCCCCTTGTGTCTGCTGTGATGCCCTCAAGCACCCATCCAACTCCGGATATGCCACCGCCAGGATCCTGAACATCAGGAGGGTTATGGTGCGATGGGCACCCCTTCCATGTTGGGAGGCCAATCCCAGCTGGGCCTCCGCCATCTTCTCGCTCCAGCGGCGAATGTCCTCCCATCTTTTCCGGCAGTGGGTGCTCTGTCTGTGGTAGACCCCCAGGTTCCAGACTTCCTTGGCGATGGCATGCCAGATGTCTTCACCTGGTGGGCGCTGACCTACAGGAATTGTACAGGGGAAAAGAGAAGTAATTACCAACTGCAGCGTCACAGTCATTGGCCCGCATCCCTACCCTTGCCATGACGCACATGCACTCACTGTCGTTTCATGCATGCCTCATTCTCACCCCCCCATCTTTCATCAACCCCACTCCACACAGGCATTGCCCATACAGCATGCTCACAGTGTACTTACCTGTTTGTCTGGAGGACCGTAGAGTAGCATGTACTAGGGGAGGACCCCATCCACAAGTTTCTCCAACTCCTCCGTGCTGAAGGCAGGGGCCCTTTCCCCAGACACACGATCCATTGTCTCTTCCAGACTGACATCACAGCAGCACCAGCAGTGTAGGTCCTCTCCTGTCGAAGATCGGGTATCGAGTGTTGAACAGATAGAAAGTGGCGGTCACGTCCGTGGCGGTGCGTACCGTCACCGCCGGCGTACATCGTCATTGGCTCCTGGGACCCATAGGGCCCAATGTTAACCAATGCAGAATTGCGCCGTGGTCTTCGACCACCTACCGCAATGGTGTAGAACGCCTGCGCAGTTACCTCATATCCCCCTGTCCCACTTTACAGGTCAGGGAGCTTTCATTTCAGGGGCCCACATGGCATTATTTTTGACTGCGTCACGCATACCTAGGCCTTGCCTAACCACTCATACAGGCAAATATAGATTTATGAATATTTTCAGAGTAAGCTGTGTTTACGTACCCCTGAGTTGGTTGACTCTCTGCTCGCTGTTCTCCTCCATAGCCACCGTCCGCTGAGGCATGTGAGGAGATGGCGGCATCCTCCGGTGTACAGACCGCTGGTGGACCTATCGACAATGGAGGAAAGACATGTGATCATCACCTACAGGCTTGATCTGACCTGATGTCAGCTATCCGCCATCCCACAGGAATCCCCCTCAAGTGCAGGTGCTGTCAGTACTCCATTTCCTAGCAAGTGGGTCATTTCAAACAACAGTGGTCATAGCAGCAGGGATGTCATAGCCTATGTTTTCCAACGTGTTGTCCAGAGTGTTGTCTGCCCTGCTGAAACACATGCGGAGCTACATCGTTTTCCCTCAGGTGGAGGATTTGCCTACAGTGAAAGGTGACTTCCATGCCCTAGGACATATCCCCAACATCATAGGTGCCATTGATGGGACACATGTGGCCTTGGTACCCCCACGCAGGAGTGAACAGGTGTACAGAAACCGGAAGAGTTACCATTCGATGAATGTGTAGATGGTGTGTTTGGCAGACCAGTACATCTCCCATGTTAATGCTCAGTGCATGATGCTTACATCCTGCGCAATAGCAGCATCCCTTATGTGATGCGGCAACTCCAGAGGTACCGGGTGTGGCTATTAGGTGAGCACCTGGACCCAGATCAGTGGGAATAGTTGTCTGGGTCTGTGGATGTCCCTATGAGTCAGTGTGTGTCTAACAGTTGTCCCTTGCCATTTGCAGGTGACTCTGGTTACCCCAACCTGTAATGGCTACTGACCCCAGTGAGGAATCCCAGGACAAGTGCAAAGGAACGCTACAATGAGGCCCATGGGCGATCTAGGAGGATTATTGAGCGGACCTTCGGCCTCCCGAAGGCCAGGTTCCGGTGCCTCCATATGACAGGTGGTTCCCTATTCTACTCACCAAAGAAGGTGTGCCAGATAATCGTGGCCTGCTGTATACTTCATAACTTGGCTTTGCGATGGCAGGTGCCTTTTCTGCAGGAGGATGGTCCAGATGGAGGTGTTGTGGCAGCTGTGGACCCTGTGGACAGTGAAGACGAGGAAGCAGAAGAAGAGGACATCGACAACAGGAACACAATGATCATGCAATACTTCCAGTGAGACACAGGTAAGAAGACAACACTGCCAGCTACATCTGATTTTAACCCACTACCTTTCTACTGTCTGCCATTTTCACCCAGAGTAGGGTCACTGAGTTGTCACTTTCCCTTACGATTTCACAGATGTGGGTCCCACAGTGTGACATCTGCTTTGTTTCCTCATGGACTAGAGCTGTGTGACATAGGTATGTTGACATTACATTTGAAAGACATTTGCCAATCGCAGCCCCCAGGGAAACCACACATGTATTGACAAAAGTGATTTATATATATATATATATATATATATATGTGTGTGTGTATATATATATATACATATATATATATATACACATAGATATATCTATAGATAGAGCTCGATATATATATATATATATATATATATATATATCTATAGATATATCCAAGAAAGAAGTGACTCAAACAGATGATCTCATTAAAGAACAAAAATATATTTCTACTACAACGTTTCAGCTTCCGCCTTCCTCAGGTAGTACAAGATGGTTTGCTCAGTGGCTGCACAGCTGACACTGGTGGATTTTCAAAAAGCATCATGAGTGAAGATTCCAATTGGAATGTGGAATCAATGCAGTCCTGAGAACTCTTCAGATATGCAGAAATCAAGTGGTATTGTCAGTGATGTTCAGTCCATCTGGATGCAGAGATTTTAAACAGTACAAATTTAGAAATAATGACCATGGCGGTTACCGCCATGGTCATCTGCCACCTCTCTGTTCCGTCCGCCAGGGCGGAGACGACCGCTGGGCTGGAGACCTGGGTCTCCAGCCCGGCGGTCGTCATAATACCGCCGGCGGTATTATGACCCGGCTGACCGCCGTGGATTTCATGGGGTTTGGAACTGCCATGAAATCCATGGTGGTAAGCACTATCAGTGCCAGGGAATTCCTTCCCTGGCACTGATAGGGGTCTCCCCCACCCCCCACCCCCACCCCCACCCCGAGTCCTTCCCCTACACCCCCCACCACCCCTGCCACCCCCCAAAGGTGGCAGGACCCCACACCAAACCCCATACACACCCAACACGCACGCAGGCACCACCAACACACATACCCGCACACACATCAACATACATGCCAACAGCCACACACACAGTCATACATGCACACCCACATCCAGACATACACGCACACATCCATACAGCCATACATACAGACAGACATGCAGACATATCCATTCACACTATACCCCCGCATGCATACACGCACTCACACACCCCCTCTACATTCACACACGCACACCCCCATGCACCCACACAACACACAACACCCCCCCAACCCCCCTAACGGACGATCAACTTACCTGGTCCGCTGATCCTCCGGGACGGGACGGGATCCATGGGGGCTGCTCCGCCGCCACCACACCGTAAACAGAACACCGCCACGCCGAATCACAGGACGTGATTCGGTGGGCGGTGTTCTGTTGATGTGGTGGTGGAGGTGGAGCAACCTCCACTTCCCCGCCACCCGCCAGTATGGCTGCTGGCGGCTCTCCGTCCGAAAAAGGACGGAGGGCTGCCAGCAGTCATAATACGCTGAGCGGAAAACCGCCACTACTGGCGGTCTTCAGCACGGCGGTCCCTCAGCAGTCTTGGCAAAAGACCGCCGAGGTCAAAATTACCCCCTATATGTCCTAGGATGATCTTTTGATATTGAATCACTTACAGACCCTATTCCAACATATGGCATGTAATGGGTATTGATACATGTAATATTATATATGATAATGAAGATTGAAAAATCTACATCTCTGCAACTCTGGATGTAGCATGTTGGGAAAGTAGATGAACAACACAGTGGCAAAAGGTAAGATGTGAGCATGCACAACATTGAAGATTTGTGACAGTTTTTGTGTTATAACTTACCAGACTCTATTCCCTCAGCTATTCTTGTCAAGCCCTCAGGATGCAGAATGGCCAAGACCGTCTCCTCCCAGAAAAGAGGTGTAATGTGGCATCTAAAGGATGAACACCAGTCTTATAGGACTCCATGTGCTACCTGGAGGCCAGGGAATGCACCTTCCCCTGCAGGTCATTCCGTCTCTTCCTAATGTCCTCCTTTGTGCACAGGGTGGTGCCTAGAGCTTTCACTCTTTCAACTATTCTTTGCCATATTTCTATTTTCCTACTGAGCGGAGTGTGCTGGACTTGTGCTCCAAACAATTGTTGCTCTACTCTTCTGATTTCATTTACCATGTCTCTCAACTCATCTTCAGAAAAAGGGGGATTTTTGGGGCGTGACATGGGTGTAAAATAAATTAGGTAGCAGTTACATTCTTAACAAAACATGTGATATAGGGAGTAAATGGACAAAAGTGTGCGAAAGTTGTTGAATGGGATGGTAAAAAAGGGGTGCCTTATCTATCAATGATGTGAAAAACTGTGGGCCTTGGTTTCTTTCTTGCTCTGGAGAGGTAAAAGGATCATGGTCTGTTTCTTGCGTACCATGGCGGCCAACCACTGTCAGCTAACTGCCACAAGGAGACCACCATGTCGACTGTGTTTTTGTAATGGGTTTTGATGTCCTTCGTGGCCATGAGGGAGACTGAGGGTGCACCGCTAAGAGTGCTGGCTGCTGCACAGCTGGTGGGCAGCCATTTGTTTTGTTGGTCGGAAGTTTAGACTACATACATCGCAATACAGCGGTCAGGAGACCGCCGGTAGAGCACTATTTTTAAGACCGCCACGTTGGTGGTCTGGTAGTCCAACCGCCAAGTTTGTAATCAGGCCCTGTGTATTCTTTCAAAGTGTTAACTTGAATTGTTTGGAGATGCAAAATGTGGATCAATGTTTTCTTGTTTCTTCTGAGTGGATGGAAGAGTAATTACTTTTTCTTTGGTTAGCTGTGAAATGGATTTGTGCATTTTAAGACTAACAATTAACACTCCTTAAAATTGAGAATTGCCAACTATAGTCTAAGTACAAATAAATGTATGAGATCCAACCAAATGACCTGTAATGCAGTGTTCTGAAAAATACCATAGGAAAAATATGATGAGACACAAATGCTGTGTCTGAAATATTGTGATGTAAAAAATGTCATGGCTCAGAATATTGCAGTCAAGAATATTGCTTTTTCATTATTTTTAATATCATTGCTTGCATTTTTATTATAATAATTTTAGAAGCAGAATGGTAGGTTTACAGGACTATAGGGTGAGGAATAATGTAACATTTTAGATTTTTATTTTTAAAGATTGTTATGTTTACATTTTCTGTTGTGATAATTCTCTTTTATTTTCAAATATTTGTTAAAATAGGTTATTTTTTAAATTACACAATTTAAAAAAAAACTTAAATTATGTATAACTGACATTTCTATTCATAATGTTTAAAATATGTTTTAAAACTTTCTGCTTCAATATGATTTTTTTAGATTTCTAATAATTATATTTTCGGACATAGTTTCAGCAACACATTTTTGTTCCATGATAATTTTAACAAGTTTAGTAATAACTTAAATATTGAAAGTGATTCATTTCACTTTGGTTTTTATTGAAGGGCTTCTTGCTTTTATTGCAAGTACTACATTTATGCTATATGTTTTATTTCCTTTCTAAATTTCTTTTTTAAATTATTGTACTTATTAATTTTATATGTACAGTGAATGATTGTTATTTATTATTATTTTGGTAGTTTAATTTGTTTCATATTGTAGTTTTTTTGGCAATAATTAAACTGTATTTCTATGTTGTATTATTTTTATTGTAATGTTTTTTTCTGAATTTGTGGCATTAGTTAATTTTTAAATTTGAAAGTATAGCATTTCCTTAATGTCTTTAAGTGTGGAGAAGGAATAGTAAAAGTGCCTCCTTCCACCTAAAGTCCTAAACACTTTTTCCACTGTAGTTAAATTAGGAGGTGAGTTAGTAAACTGTACCTCCTTAACACCCCAAAGATTAACACTTTCTCTAAAATGATTAACTATGGACTAGGAATAGTTCATCTGAACTCCCCAAAGTCCAAAACCTTCACCTCATGGTTAGGCTCCGTGTGCGAATAGTACATTATGGCCCTCATTATGACATTGTCGGTAAATCCCACTTACCGCCACGCTGACTGCCGCCAACTTACTGCCGCCACGGCGTATATCTGTTCACCATATTATGACACACACACACTAATCCATCACTATTCAGCCACACACACAAGTCCGCCAGCCCAAAGGTCAGTGATAAACCGGCGGTATCAAAACCCACATCGTTACGCCAACAGAACAACGCCCACACATTATGGCCCATGAATCACCACAGCAGACATTCAATGGCAGTACACCATTGGCGGTACATACTGCTGCGCTTAAAATACACACACAAACAGAACAACCCCACATTGGACAATTCAAACAACACACACCTGACACCTCCTCCCCCGCAACTCACAGCATGGAGAAGCAAGTCTTGGCAATCATGCATCCTGAGGGCCTGGCTGGAGCAGGAGGAGGACTGGACTCTAATAAGTCAACTCCCTACTACTATCTCCCCCCTACCTGCATGCCATCACATACCCCCACTCTCACTCGCATCACTCCACCACATCCCACAACCCCCACCATCACATCTCACTCATCCCAATGCCAAGCCCTGCATGCCATACCAATGCATGGACACCACTCACTGCCCTGAATGGACACCTATCACAAAAGAGGGCAAGCCACAGATGCACAAATATGTCAGACACAGAAACCATAACACATAATTTATATCCCCACAGGTACCCCAGCCAATGTCAGCGGAGAGGAGGTGCCAGCACTATCCAACTGAAGAGGCCCACAGTGATGACAGAAACTATGGTCTTCTGGATCTGGATGACCAACCTGGCCCATCAGGGACCTCTTGACAGTTGGTTACCCATGCCTAGTCACACACCACCACAGAGCCTCCTCCATCAGGAAATATCACCATAGCCACCACCCAGCGTACCCACAACTCAGTCCCCAGGACATGTCAATCAGCAGTGTGTCCACCTCTACAGGGACCCCAGGCCACACCTCATACCCAAGACAATGAGGGACCTGGGGTCAGTGGCAGTGGGCACACGGTTCAAGGGACAGAGGCACAGGCCAACAGGGAAACTGGGAGGAGTGTTGTCACCAGGGAGAGGACAGGCCCAGGGAACCGACTCTCCAGGAGGCATTCGCAGAGATCCTGGGAGCATATCAACATTCCCATGACACGATGGGCCAGATCCTGGACAATGTGCAGGAGGACAGGTGACTGCAGGAGGGACAGTACCAAGGGATCAGGGAGCACTTGCGGGCCATCAACACCATCCTGGTCTCCATAGCAGGGGTGCTGACAGACATGGCCAATATTATGAGTGAGGCAGTCACCCAACAGCGGGCCCCTGCAACTCGCCAGACATGTGAACTGCCTTCCACCTCTGCTGCCCCTAGTGGACAGGAGGCCCTGCCACAGGACACCCCTCACCCTGCAGAAGGAGAACCAAACTGCAAATGTTCCCTGTGATCCAGGCAGAAACCCACACTTGCCAAGACCACCACCAGGAAATTAGACTCTCCTGATTGTCACCCCTATGTCCCACACAGTCGCACTGTCCACCTTGAACTTCCATTGCTCCCCTTCCTATGTCCCCTTGGACAATGCACCTGTGCTACAGACTGGAACAATACCCTGGACTTTCCTCCATCATCACCCCATCCCATTGCACTTGTCCCTCAATATTTTAGCACTTCAATAAACACCCTTGGAAAAAATAGAAGTATGGAGTATGTCATTGCAATTCAACTGTACAGTAAATGAAGATATGTTAAAGACCTGTAGCTGGCTGCAGTGATCACACCAGGAGCTATTGTGAGGCACCAACATCTGTCAAATGAATTGCCAAAGGGTACAGTAAGTGGGCATAGAAGTGGGAAATAACAGCATGCTAGTGCCACATAAATTCTAAATAATTACAATGAAATGTGAAGTACCAAGTAACACTGTCTTACCTGTATGTCATTGGAAGTATTGTCTGATGACTGCTGTTCTGTTGTCTTCATCCTCATCCTCTGCCTCCTCATCCTCACTGTCCACCGGGTCCACTGCTGCCACACGGGCATCTCCAGCCTCCTCCTCCTGCAGAAAGGGCACATGACGTCTCAGGGCAAGGTTGTGCAACATGCAGCAAGCCACTATTATCTGGCAGACCTTCCTGGGTGAGTAGCACAGGGATCCACCTGTTGGATGGAGGCACCTGAACCTGGCCTTCAGGAGGCCAAAGTTACTTTCTATAATCCTTCTGGTTCACCTATGTGCCTCATTGTAACATTCTTCTGCCCTTGTCCTGGCATTCCTCATAGGGGTCAGCAGCCAAGATAGGTTGGGGTAACCAGAGTCACCTGCAATATTGAGGGACAACATTTAGCCACACACTATCTCATATGGCCCATACCATACCCATACACCAACATCTACTGAGTGAGGACAAGGGCTCACCTATTAGCCACACCCTGTGCCTCTGGAGTTGGGCCATCACATTTGGGGTGCTGCTATTCCTCAGGACAAAGGCATCATGCACTGACCCAGGATACTTAGCATTGACGTGGGAGATATACTGGTCCACCAAGCACACCACCTGTACATTCATAGAGTGGAAACTCTTACGATTTCTGAACACCTGTTCATTTTGACGGGGGCAAACGCAATATGTGTTCCTTCCATGCCCCAGTTATGCTGGGGATATGTCCCATTTCATACAACTCGGCCTTCACTGTGGCAAAATCTTCCACTTCGGGAAAAACAATGTAACTGCATATGTTTTTAATGAGGGCAGACAACACTCTTGTCAGCACTAGTGAGAACATTGGCTGTGACATTCCTGCCGCCAAGCCCACTGTCACTTGGAAAGAACCAGTTGCCAGGAAATGGAGCACAGATAGAACTTGCACAAGAGGGGGGATCCCAGTGGGGTGACGGACAGCAGATATCAGGTCAGGCTCCAATTGGGCGCACAGCTCTGTGATTGTGGCCCTGTCAGGTCTATAGGTGAGGATGATGTGCCTGTCCTCCATTATAGCCAAGTCCACCAGGGGTCTGTACATGGAGGTATGTCTCCATCTCCTATTCATCCACATGGGTAGCAATCTATGGGGCAAAAGAGTGAGGAGCCGGTCACAAACTGAACAATGGGGCTACAACAGAACATTGCATGCTGTTAACTTGTAATGGGTCAGTGTGAATTGTCCAGTATGTCCAAATGTAAATAGTGATGCAGCAATTACCTAGGGCCTGCCCCCCCTGAAATGGCGTCTGCCTGTCCTGTGTCGAGGGATAGGTGGAAGTGAGCTAATTCCGCTAACGTTGTGCGCCATTGCGGGAGGCATTCGGGAACCGTGTGTAACTCCTCATTGTTTATAATTGTGCCCTACGGGTTACAGTGGCCAATGGTGATCTACGCTGGCAGTGACGGTATGCACCGCCATGGACGTGACTGCCATTTTATATCAGATTCCTCACTTGCCACCTGATCTTCAACAGGAGAGGACCTACACTGCATGTGCTGCTGTGACCTGTGTCTGGAACCTACCATGGCCTGTGTGACTGGGGAAAGAGCCCCTCCCTTCACTTCTGCAGAGTTGGAGAGACTGGTGGATGTGGTCCTACCACAGTACGGACTGCTGCATGGGCCTCCAGACCAACAGGCGAGTACACTGTGGGCACAATGCATGTGGCATGAATGCATGGAGTGGTGTGTGAAGGCCTCGTGTAAGGGGGGTGGGTGGATGTCCTCCGGGCGGCTAATTGGTTGTGTGCTGGGCCATGTGTGTGGAAATGGTGAGGTGAAGTGGTATGGTGGGTCATAGCTATAACAGGCACGACTGTCTGACTAATACTATTCTCCTGTGTCTATTTCCTCTGCAGCCCCTCAAAAGAAGGGTAAATGGTGTGCCATCGCCACGGACGTGCGGCCCTAAGGGTCTATGGCAAGCGGAGCACCCACTGTCGGAAACGGTGGGATGACCTGAGACGCTGGGCACGGAAGACTGTGGAGGCCCAACTGGGGATGGCCTCCCAACAAGGAAGGGGTGCCCGTCGAACCCTGACCTCCCCTGATGGCCCACATACTGGCAGTGGCCTATCCAGAACTGGATAGACGCTTGAGGGCTTCGCAGCAGCCACAAGTGGGTGAGTATAGTGCCCATCAATACTATTAACGCCTGATGGGGTGGTATCCGGGTGGTGGATGAGTGTAAGTGGGCACCCCAAGGCCAGGCCTGACTTTTCAGCTTAGGTCCCCTGGTGTCTATGGTTATGAAGGGACAATCCTGCTACCTAGCTCGTAGGCATCCATTACTGGTCAGGGCTGTGTGGGTCCCAGGTGTGCTGGATTTGCCAGTGTGTGTCCCTCCCCATGCCTTGTTGGCTAGCAATATCACTGGTAGTGCAATGCATAGGGCATAGGCCTGTTACCAGTGTGTGACAGCGCTGTGTACGCCCACAATGGTGTTGGTGCAGCCATTGACCAAGTGTATCCTTTGTCTCTCCCCCCTTCTTGTTTTGTCACCCTGTCCTTATGTGCATTAGCATCATCTGGCGGAGGAGCAGAGGCACCGGTGACGGAGGGAGCTGCATCCCACACGACCCAGGAGACAGAGTCCACCGACAGTGAGGGCACCGTGGGACAGACGGCGAAGGGGGCACCATGGCAGAGACTGGAGAGGACAATTCTGACACAGATACCTTCTCTGATGGAAGCTCCCTGGTGGTGGCGGACACCTCTGTGACCACCCCAGCTACAGGTACAGCCGCCACCCCCATACCAGCACGGCCCTACCAGCATCCCCTCAGCAAGGTGCCCATGTCCACTCACCCCGGAGGGTGGGCATCTCCTTCTCTACATGCAACTCAGGCCCTGACCCAGTGAGCCCTGCTGCCCTGAGTGAGGAGGCTACTGACCTCCTGAGATCCATCTCTGTAGGTCAGTCAAACATTGTGAATGCCATCCAGGGGCTGGTAGCCCAGAAGCAACAGACTAATGCATTCCTGGAGGGCATTCACACTGGATTGGTGGCCCAACAGAGATCGATCCAGGCTCTGGCCTCCTCTCTGATGGCAACCATTGCCCCTGTTTCCACCCTCCCCTCTCCAACTTCCTCTTCCCAATCCCATTCTCCTCAACTCCACCTTATCCTAATCACACAGGCAGACGAGTATGCGCACAAGACAACACCCAAGAGTGGCACAGGCAAACACAAGCACCGCACTTCTTCCCACAGGCACTCACACAAACACCATCCGGATGCAGACATACCAACATCCACAGTTTCCACTGTCTCCCCCTCCTCCTCTTCCTCCACCTCCTTCCCATTTCTGTCTATACTCACCCCTGCATGCACTACACCATCATCCACTACAAGCATCATCACCACACCTAGCAGAACACACACCTCACTGGCAGACACCTCCACAACAGCCATGCACACGTCCCCTGTGTTCTCTCTCACTGTGTCTGTCCCCCCCAAGGTACACAAACTTAAGCACTCAGACACCCAACAGCTATCCACCTCACAACAGCATCCAGCCCATGCATGTGCACCAAAAAACAGCAGACAGACACCTCCTACAACCACTCCCAAACCTTCTCCCTCTTCCCGCCCCAATGTCACTAAAAAACCCAGCCCATGCATGTGCACTAAAAAACAGCAGACAGACACCTCCTACAACCACTCCCAAACCTTCTCCCTCTTCCCGCCCCAATGTCACTAAAAAACCTTTCCTATCCGCCATTGACCTCTTCCCTACCCCTACCCCCGTCCTGCACTTCTGGCCAGGGTGGCAAAAACCCAGCCAAGCACCTTAGCCACTCACTCCACGGACCCAGACCTCACCATACCCACTCGTGGTGGAAAAGGATTCAAGGCACATGGTCTAAGGGTGAAGGAGCCTGCACCAGGCAGCCTCAAGGGGAATGCCGGGAAGACTAAGGAGCCTTCCCCAGCTGCTGGTAAGAAGTTAAAGGAGTCTGCCCCAGCTGCTGCCAGGAAGACTAAGGAGCCTGCCACAGCTGCTGCCAGGAAGACTAAGGAGCCTGCCACGGCTGCTGCCAGGAAGACTAAGGAGCCTGTCACAGCTGCCAGGAAGAGCAAGGAGCTAGCACCAGCAGGCAGGAAGGGCAAGGGGCCTGGGGCAGGAACTGTGACGGGCCCCCACCACCAACCATGGTTGTGAGGCTGTCAAGGGTGCAGGGGATGGGCAGGAGCCTCCCCCCCAGCATTACCACCACCACCAGTGAGCAGCTGTCCGAGGCTACAGAGGATGGGCAGGAGCCTCCCTCCCCTCAGCAGCACCACCACCACCAGTTAGCAGCCGTCCGAGGTTGCGGGGGATAGGCAGGAGCCTCCCCTCAGCAGCACCACCCCCACCAGTGAGCAGTTGTCTGAGGTTGCAAGGGATGGGCAGAAGCCTCCCCTCTGCAACAGCACCACCACCAGCAGTGAGCAGCCATCCGAGGTTGCAGGGGATGGGCAGGAGCCCCCATAACAGCACCACCACCACCAGTGAGCAGTCGTCACTGCCGGTGGACCGTATGTAATCCTGCATCCATGGGCTGCTGTGCAGCCTGCCCGCTGCAAATCCAGTGGGTATGACACCCACCTGAGAGACTGTGACCTTGCACTCCCCAGGATCAGGTGCACAGTGCACAATGCCCCCTCCAGAACCAGTGGATAAGACACCCATCTACCCCAGACTCTCCAGGATCAAGAGCACAGGGCATGATGTCCCCTCTAGACCTGTGGGTAAGACACCCACCTACCCCAAACTCCCCAGGATCAAGAGCACAGAGCATGATGCCCCCTCCAGAACCAGTGTGTAAGACACCTATCTACCCCAGACTCCCCAGGATCAAGAGCACAGGGCATGTTGCCTCCTCCAGAGCATGTGGGCAAGTCACCCACTTGAGAGACTGTGGCCTTGAACTCCCCGGTACAGAGCACAGGGAATGTTGCCCCCCCCAGGGCATGTGGGCAAGTCACCCACTTGAGAGACTGTGGCCTTGAACTCCCCGGGACAGAGCACAGGGCATGTTGCCCCCTCCAGAGCATGTGGGCAAGTCACCCACTTTAGAGACTGTGGCCTTGCACTCCCCAGGATCAAGCACAGGGCATGTTGCCCCCTCCAGAGCATGTGGGCAAGTTACACTCTTGAGAGACTGTGGCCTTGCACTCCCCAGGACCAAGCACAGGGTATGTTGCCCCCTCCAGAACCAGTGGTCTTGTTCTATCTGCCGGCAGTGGTGCTCCCATCTCCCGTCCCCCTGAGGTGCCTGCCATCGGGGTAAATATGCTTTAGTACTGCAGCTGATTGTGTGTATGGTGTTGGGGTGTGTGTGTTGTGCATGTGTGTGCGTCACTCTCTTTCCCCCTCTCCTTTGTATGCTAGGTGGCTGTATTCACCATTGTCTTTGTCGTCGTTGGTGTTCTTGGTGGAGCAGCAGGTAGAAGACCATGGGGAAGACATGCAGCTCGGGCTCCATGGCAGCGTGGTTGTTCCCTATGTCTCCAATGGTGAGTCCTTTCGCTTCTGAGGTCTGTTTCCATCTTAATATGGTGGTCTGAACATTGCCTTCCACCTGGCTGTAGGCAGCTACCACTATGGTTTTTGCCCTGGCGGTCAGTGTGGTACATTGGCTGTCTATCAGAGATAACACCACCATGGTCATAATTTGGCAGTATTTACCGCCGGCCTGTTGGCTGTATTACCACCACTTTTACACTAACCACCAGTCCCACACATTCCCTTGTTCACTTGTTTTAGAGCAGTAATAGTAAGTCTGAATCCTGCAAAGTCCATTACTTTCCCTAACGTCATTCAGTTTGGAATGTAAATATTTAATCTGAGCTCCCAAAATCCAAACATTTGCCGATTGTGGTTACAGTCAAACAAGGAACAATAAACTGTATTTACCCAAAGTCCACCAAGTTCGCATTGTAGTTAAGTATAGAGTAGGAATAGTAAATTGTATCTCTCCAACGTCCAACAATTTCCCCAGTGTGCTTAGGTTTGGCATTGGGGATTTTAGATTTTCTATTCCGACACTTAATCCCCTGTGGTGAAGTCTGGAATAGGATTTATAAACCTGAGCACCTCAAAGTCTGACATTTTTGTCAATGTAGTTAAATATAGAGAGGGAATATTACACCTGAACTTCCACCTCCAAAATTCCAATACTTTTTCCAAAGTAGTTCAATTTTGAGTGGGAATAGTAAATCTGAACTACCGAAAGTCCAATATTTTCCACAATGTGGTTAATTTTTTAATGGTAATTGCACAAATGCACTCTACAAAGTCTATCAGTTTCAGTTTCCCAGAGGAGGTTAAGTTTGCAGTACTATTGTAATTACATAAATGATTTGTGATTTCCTGTTGCTGGTCACGAGTTCAGTTAAGATGAATTTAATGTTCAATTTTATTCCATATGTGTTTTTCTTGTGTTTAAGATTATTTTCGTGCTTTGTACTGTCCTTCTGTTTGTAGTAGGGTTGCAAGTGTTTCTTGACAGGGTTTATATTGCGTTCATCTGAATGCATTTTATTTATTTTTTCAAGTAAACATATTTAGGGCCTGATTTAGAGTTTGGCAGACGGGTTACTCCATCACAAATGTGACAGATATCGCATCTGTTGTTTTATGATTTCAATTGTAAATAATGTAATCATAATTAGGCGGATGGAATAGCTGTCATATTTGTAAACCCCTTTGGTTATTTTTTTACAAAATATATTATTTCACTTTTTCCATCATGGTTTGTTTTTTGCTGGAACATTTTTTTTTTCAAATTGTTTGTGATTTAAACGGTTTCATTGGCTTATTGGACTTGTATTCGATGTTCTATTTTTCTATGGCTTATTTTTCCATTTGTCATGGCTCTTTTTTATCTATTTTATATATTTTGGGACTGTATTATTTGCATTGTCACCTCAATGACACTGAATTCAGCTACATTATTGTAGGTGTTATCTTATCTTGTAAATTTATCCTAATGTGTGGGAAACAATAATTTCCTAGACATTTTGTTTCTTTATTTATTATCTACACATGATTTTTATGGTGCTAGCATACTTTATAGATGGTAGAAAAGTGTTCAGTTAAAATAATCTTGGTTATTTTACATTGAATATTTATGTTTTTAAATAGTTATCATAGCAAATTTAATTATCATTCTGAGTTTGTCTTTTGAATTGTTTTCTATTCAGATTGGCATTTTTAATTTTCTTTATGAACATTTAGAAATACATATTCATAAGTATGGGTGTTTGTCTTTTAGACTGGGTAAATTGTGTTTTTTAGGTAGGGTTCTTGCTATTGGGACTAGATAAGGCAGGTTTGTGTTGTTAGTAAGGAGGCTTACCTTGAATGCAAGGAATTCATATATACAGTAGTGTTTAGCTTGTTTAGACACTTTTGGTTTGAGTTGCATTAGAAACTGTTCTGTTCTTAGCTCCTGGTAGCTTTCCTCTTTTTTAGCCATTCTAGGAATTGATAGAGTGTAGAGAGTCTACTTCTAAGTATTCTTTGGAAGAAACTGTGTTACCCTTCCAAGGTGATTTTTATCTTGCATCTTGGAGCATGGTTCTGTCATAGAATTTCCACTGTACAATGTGACACTTGAGTTGACATCTGTGGGATGATCGGTACAGCTGACTATTGGAAATTGGTTTACTGGTTAAGGGGGGGTGAAACCCTTCTCAAGCAGTAAGCCAAAATTCTTCTCAGGGTGAAGTCAGAAGCAAATCCTAAATTAACCTTTGCACAACCCTCAAGTAGCTTGACACAGAGCAGACAGGCTTAACTCAGGGGCACTGTGTAAAGTATGTGTGCAGCACTTCAAACAGTAAACCAGTGGAAACACACCATAAAGACATCCCACAACAGTTTTAGAAAAATAGAGTATATTTTAGTAAAGAAAACAAGAACAAAACAACAATAATCCAATCACTAGAACTGGAGTAGGTTTAAAGATTTTAGTAAAAAAATAGTGCCAAAATGCACAAAGAGCTATCTGAGGACATCTGGTCGCAATAGACCGGGATGAAGTCACAAGTTCAGCTTACCGCAATGGAGCACAGGCCAGCTACTAGGACCCAGTTAAGCTCACTGAACAAAGTACCTTCAACCTGGTTTGAGGTGATTGCGAGGATCTACGTTGAAGATGTGTTGTACAGCGAAAGTGATGTGTCTGTTCTGAGATGTGGTGAGGCTGCGATGTGAGGTTCTGCATTGTCATTGAGGATCCCAATGACAAAGACTTGTGATATGAAGTCAGGTGTTGAGGATGTGGCATGCAACTGGTGCAATGCACTAGTTCAGATGACCTGCGAGGCTGTGATGCTGGTCTTTGAGATGGTTTTGTTCATTGTTGCACCACATAGCAGATGAGATGGATCCAGAGAGGCTGGCAAAGGACCTTAGGCCCCCTTCCAAGGGTCCAGGACTGAGATGGCACCAGGTGGCAATGAAGACTCACAGATGGTGGAGTCCAGGCGCTGTGTTCAAGGTTCTTGTAGTTTTCTATACCTGAAGGTCTAGTCAGGAGGCCAGCAAATTAGCCCTTGGAGTCACTTTGTGCTCCTGTGTTTAACAGGTGTAGTCCAACCCTTCTCACCAAGGTAAGAGGCAGCAGGTCAGCCAGGGCAAATTGGCAGTTAAAAACAGCACACATAGGCTGCAGTGGCAGGCCTGAGACACATTTAAAGGGCTTAAGAATTTGGGAAAAGTAGACCACATGCACTGCGTCACTCAGTGTCACATCGCTGGAAGAGGAGCTTGGGATGGAGGAGCTTGTGGCTCGCAGGGTAACCCAGCTGCTGCTTTGGTCGGAAAAGCAGGAGAAAGGAAAGCAACTTGTGGTGTGTGGCCTGTAGATGGTGGAAAAAAGGAATCAGCCAGCAGCTTGAGGATGGCACAGGTAAGCAGGTGAGTGGGTGAATGCAGTGGTATAAGGGTGGGTATTCTCACGCCTGCCTCCTTCCTGCCACACCTTCCCTTCTCCACTGCAGCCACTGCACCTACCACCCCACTAGCCATACTCACCAGCCACAGAAGCCAGAGGAGTGAGAACAACAAGGGCTATGCGAGGACTATGCCTATGCCCTGAGCTCATTCCTTTTGCCACCCACAGTCTTGCTTCCAGATTTTGCTGCATAATTGCTGCATACCTGAGTATTAGCTGAGAATTAGTGGATAGTCACATAATAGGCAATAGACTACAACAGACCTTGACTGTAAATTGTGAAAAACAAAATTGTGAAACATAAGCATTGGGACCTAAAATTAACTTTATCAGCAGTACAATACACCAATATATATTGCAATATGTTGCACAGTCCTGCTCCATAATTTGTTCTACTGTATCAAACAGCCTGCACTATAAACCTCACCAGTAAAAAGCGGTTAGAGATGCCTGTGGTCTAGTGTTATTAGTTCTTACTGCTATTTGGTCAAACCCTGTGTTGGGGGTGTGGCCGCGTGCAGCTTGTGACCAGGTGAGCTCCCTCCACCCTCCTAGTTGAAAACAACAAGGTATTTGAATGCACAAGGAGAGGCAAACTCACCCTCATAACCTGCACTCTGACCTCAGTACTGTGCTGCACCCAGCGTGCTTGTGCCCCCCCTTTACAATATATGAGGAAGCAACTGACGTCCAGGGGGAGGTAAGATGGTGCTTTTGTGGCTCTTGGATGGCCAGGAAAAATTTACATTGGCACCCTTGCACACAGGTACCCAGGAACCTGGGACCAGATGTAGGTAGGTTGAAAATTGCGACTTGCAATTTGTGAGTCCGTGCGACTCGCAAATTGCAAGTCGCAATTTGCTATTCAGAAAGGTGTCTCAGACACCTTCTGCAACTCGCAATGGGGTCGCAAAGACCCACCTCATTAATATTAATGAGGTGGGTCGCAGTTTACGACCCCATTGCGAGTATGGGCACTCACGGGGATGGTGGCCTGCTGGAGACAGCAGACCACCATGTCCGTGACTGCTTTTTAATAAAGCAGTTTTTTTTTTCCATCTGCAGCCCATTTTCCTTAAAGGAAAATGAGCTGCACTTGGAAAAAAATACCGAAACCTTTAGTTTTGGTTTTTTTCAGAGCAGGCAGTGGACCATTGGAGCACTGCCTGCTCTGAAAAAATATTTTTGTTTCCATTCACAAAGGGGAAGGGGTCCCATGGGGACCCCTTCCCGTTTGCGACTGGGTTACCATCCACTTCAAGTGGATGGTAACTGCGATTTCATTTGCAACCTCGAATTGCATAGCGTTGCGAGTCACAAATAGGAAGGGAACACCCCTTCCTATTTGCGAGTCGGAAATGCATTTTGCGAGTCGGATCCGACTCGCAAAATGCATTTCTGCATCGCAGAGAGGCTTTTGCGCCTCGCAAACTGCGTTTTTTGCCGTTTGTGAGGCGCAAATCCTTTCCTACATCTTGCCCCTGGTGCCTACAACGTAATCCTTCTTCAAGCCTGCAGACAAACCTGCCAAATAAACCTGTAAAGCACTTTGAGCCACCACCTCCACAACTTTAGTCCTTTACACAGTGTCTAGAATGAGGTCTGGCAAAATGAGAGGCCAGGCTATGTCAGGCCCAACAAAAGGACGCAGGAGTCGAAGGCAAAGGGGACAGCATTCAAAAGGAGAGCTAAATAGTGCAGCAGACAAAACCTCCCCATTGGACAATCATGACTCAGTCGCAAAGAGGGAGAAAGAAGCATGAGGAGCCAATTGAGCAAAGAAATTTTGGAAGTTGGCCAGAATTCGTATGGCCTGAAGGTTTGACCACCCCCTTTAAAACAACTAAGAAATCAGAATTCTTCCAGTCATTAAGTGGTGCTGGAGATTGAAGATTCACCGTTGGAATGAGTGATGTTCAGCTTGCCGAGTTAAAGGAAAATTCTGCCACCGATTCTAGATCCCACAGTTATGTGGCATCTGACCATATAAACAATGGATGCAATCTGGCTTTAATGGAGAAACCTTCTCAGATTCCACTGTCGCTAAATGCAGTGATCTTAAAGAATCCATGCCCCCCCTTTGGTCTACCATGGATGAGCTGGATGCAGAAGATTCAAGCTGTGACACAACTTAGGAGGTGGAGAATCCAACCAAGTGGCGGTCTGTACAGGCACTTCCTGTGTATTATCACAAGCCTAGCCTAGACATCTTAAAAAGCCTCTAGCCCACATTTTGCACTTTTGCAGAGCTCAAGGCCAGCAATGTTGAGGGACCGACATGGCCAGAGGACAGCATCAGTATTGGTAATACCTGCCTTCCGCAGATATCGGAGAGTGAATTCTTAACCCTCCCAGCCTGGCATCCGAAGGACAACGCAGGGATAGAAATGCATAGTGGTGATACCCAAAGTAATACAAAAACATTGTGGGCAGCTATTCTGAACTCCACACAAGCGACAGTCATGGCTCTTAATAAAATGGATATTCAGGTAGATCTACTCAATACCATAGCAGTCTTTGTGTCAGGCATTGATGATAAGCTTGAAAAGTTAATCACCCTCTTTACTTAGGTGCAAGCTAATAAGGGTAATGAATTTATCATATGTTCTTGTAAGGAGGTAGTTGAAATATCAGTGCAGATTCCAGTGATCCTTGAAGAAATACTTGGAGAAGTGAAAGCTAATCTTGTGCCAAATAATGTCCACCTAAGCACCACCATATGCTCAACACCAGGTGACTGCACTGTTGCCAAGACCATGATGCATCAGGAGTCTCCTGTCAAGGGGGAAAGAGGAAGGGATCCATTGCTAATGTAGCCCATAGGTGACGGGGCAGCTGGAACGCAAGTCCCCAGTCCACAACAGGTTGCACCCCAAGCATCTAACCCACACTGATGAAGCGAGAAATAAATCCAACCTTAGGACTTCCAGAACTGTAATTCCAATCATAATTTGGCCCACCTGTCAGAGTCACCAGATCCTCGGGGTCTGTGCACGTTCCCACCATGTCCACCACAAGACAGCTCCAATACTCTGATTAGAATGTCACAGAGTCTAAGAAAGTCCAAGTGGGGAAAGGGGATTAGGTAGGGAACAGCTGGGAAGGAGACCTGTAGGAAGCAAAAAAGTTAAAACACACAATATCAAGATTATGTCATATTACTCCTTACTAGGCTATGACTCTAAGCATTGTCATACTGGAAACATGGATTACTTAAGCATGGACTTAAACAACTAGGCCTCAAGATGTCTGGATACCTGTGAGGGAATCATGAAAGATTAATACAACTTTCCAATGAACCACTCAATGAAATGTTACACATGGATTAGAAACATCCGAACCTTCTAGAATTACACTTTCAAATTCAAGCATAGTCTTTTGCATGAGGACCAGGAAATAATCTGAATGATTTCTACAACACCATATGAACTGTACTTGAGGGACTTATTATGCACATACAATATAACATCTAGAATTCTAACACTTTAGTTTACTTAAAATGCCGGAACATAAATTGTGCACATTGCAGATTTCCACAAAAGTTTGTAAATGCCATGAAATGATTGTGCACAAGGAATAACATGAGTTAGACACGAGAAATGAATCGCGCATCTTGCCGATTCGAAGGCCACCAAGTAAATGCCATGAAGTGGTAGCGCACGATGAACATCGTGATGTAAGCACAAGAAATGAATTGCACGTCTTGCTGATTCGAATACCACCAAGTGAATGCCATGAAATAATAGCGCACAATGAGTAACATGAGTTCAGCACAAGAAATGAATTGCGCGTTCTGCCGATTCGAATGTCACCACGTAAATGCCATGAAATGGTAACACACAATGAATATCATGAATTAAACACAAGAAATGAATTGCGTGTCTTGCCGATTCGAAGGCCACCATGTGAATGCCAAGGAATGGTAGCGCACACTGAATATCATGAACTACGTGCAAGAAATGAATCGCCGTCTTGCCGATTCGAAGGCCACCATGTAAATGCCAAGAAAAAATAGCGCACACTGAATATCATGAATTACGCACAAGAAATGAATTGCGCATCTTGCCGATTCGAAGGCCACCATATGAATGCCAAGAAATGGTAGCACACACTGAATATCATGAATTTAGCACAAGAAATGAATCTCGCGTCTTGCCGATTCGAAGGCCACCATGTGAATGTCAGGAAATGGTAGCGCACACTGAATATCATGAATTAAGCACAAAAAATGAATTGTGCGTCTTGCTGATTCGAATACCACCATATGAATGCCAAGAAATGGTAGCGTACAATGAATAACATGAATTAAGCACAGGAAATGAATTGCATGTCTTGCCGATTCGAATGCTACCTTGTAAATGCCATAAAATGGTAGCACACAATGAATATCAAGATTTGTACACGAGTAAAGAATCGATGGTCTTGCCGATTCAAGTGTCAGCATGTAAATGCCAAAAAACATCAAGCGCACATTCACACGCACAAGAGCAAAATTGTTTTATCATGCTAATTAGGCCCAAGAATTCGAAAGCCTTCGAGAACAGGATAGGGGACCCAGCCTGACCTCCGTCTTACCGCCCTGATCAAGAATCACCGACAAAGTGAAAGGGCAAGGCCTGGAAGATCAAAGTAGGCCTCCGGAACAGGAGCGCAGGAAGTTGCTACTGCTCTGCTCCGGGACCTATGAATAGTGAGCACGTGGAGCTGGGCTGGCTCCCTTATATAGAGTCTTGGCCCAGCTCACAAACTACACCCAGGCATGCTGCAGGGAAAGCTTCTTGAAGGCCCTGGAAAGGGACCACACCCTGACACACTCTGAAAGCCTACAGCAGTACATTGCTAATGAACAGTATTTATATGCCCCTTGAACATAAGTCTTCAGGATTAAACTCTGCAATGCAAAAGGTTAAACAACAGCACATCAGCACAATGCATAAATTACGTTATCTTGAGAGTGCTGGGTTTTTGCATTCTAGTCGCCCGTAGAGCACACACTGCCCTGATGTTGACACCACCAGAGAGAAAGAGGTCCACGTGGAAAGCTCCAATTCACTGGCAGAAAATCCACGTCCAGTGGATCCAGGGCCTGTAATTGAGGTAGGGGCCACACCTGTACTTGAGACATCAATGTAAGGCAATGAGCGCAATGAGGGCAACAGCCTGTTATGACATCAAAGGAAGAGACTAATCAAAGAACAAATAGTGAAGATATCCCTTATCCCAAAGACAGAGGCGATCACCACGCAGGGATGTTGTTTCCTGTAAGGGCAGAGAGGCATTTGGGAGGCAAAATCGAGCCAGTAAGCCAAGATCAAATATTAGAGAAGGATCATATTGAAAACTGCTGTAGTGCCTCTGTGACTTGGAGAAGGCCCAGTAGTATGCTAGGTTTGAATGTCTTGAGCCAAACTCCAATTAAATATAGAGTAGGGGCAAAGGCTTCTATGGATCCCAGAATTCAAATCTAGGAGCATGCAGGATGTACTAAATTGTGCAAATGTTCTAAAACATGTAGTATCAAACGATACTGATTCCATAAAGTTCCTGCGAGCTAGAGGAAGGCAGATCTCAGAACCCACACTCCTTACATTTTCCAATCTGGATCTGACATCAAAGGTTCTAGAGAGTAAGAAGCTGCTGAAGACTTGGAGAGTAGAAGTGATACTCTGTCAGGGGGATCGGTACCCCTGGCAGTTGAAAGAGCAGGAGCCAACAGCCAATGAGGCAGATTATTTAATGTCTGTATAGAGTGGTGCTACAGGGGACTGGGTGGGATTATCCTCCTGCTGTACAACCCTTAAGCCTTGCGAAGCACCCAAGTATTACTTCCTAAGTAATCATAGATGGGGTATTGACGGAACAGGGAAGGATCATAAGGATGCAAGGTGCCCAAGCAGACTGGAACTGGTTGCTATCTACTTTATTCATGACAACACCCAAAGACAGAATAGCGGCTCAATCCAGTGTAAGGAAGTGGGGTGGCCTTACCAATCTGCTCATGGAACATGGGAAGACTTCAGTTAAAAATCAAAGATGCCTTCGTAGTCGAATATCCGAGCACATTTGTTATAATAATGATACAGGAAACATGGCCCAAGTCTGTGTCCCTCTTATAGGGTTTGTAGAACATATCAAACCAGCACAGGAAAGCAGCGCCTTTGGAAGGGTGAAGAATGGCGTGGCAGTTTATGTCAATTTTAACTTGCCTGTAAAAATCACAGAATTACTCACAAATGATCCTTGGCTTTTGGCTTTGCGTCTGGACTGTTAGGCTCAGCAACTAGGTGAGTCTCCGATACTTGTAAATGTTTATAATAATCCAAAGAACAAAGCTGTAGCAGGGATCAAGTTTGTCGTAAACAGGTTGCAGTTAAAAAACATCTGTCAGATTGCAAATTGGCTAGACACTGGAGGGTTTAATTTAAATCTGTTTCATCGGCCGTGAGGAACATGTTGAGGCAATCCAGTCCTTCCCCAACCAAAGTTTACCTTGTTACAAGCGAAAGGATAGGATTGAGGAAAGACTAGTAAAAGAATGTGAGCTAGCCGGACTCATCGTCCTGAATGGCCACCTACCAGGCGACATACTGCCATCATGGACCAGGTCCTCCAATAAATCTTTTTCTTACCTAGGCTTCACAGTGGTAAACCAAAAATTACATAATCGCATGGCGGTTTTTAGTACCATCCATAGGTTGCAGAGTGACCACCATCCACAGGTAATATCTATTGGAATCGGGAAGCACAATCATGAGCCAGCAAGGGCCCCGCTAGAAGAAGTTTACTCTAAACATTTAAAGCACCTGAAATGGAGCCCAAGTACCGTAAAAGACCTAGTTGGAGATGCTGTGAAAACCATCAAGCTTTTTGCCCGAGGAAAATCTAATTCGATAATGGCTTGGGAAAGTTTCACTGATCATTTGATATTTAATTACCCAGCTAAATGTGTGAATAAGGGGGCATGTATTGTGTCTCGTAAGAGCCCAGTTAGGCCGAGAGTCATCCGTCTGATGAAAGCTAATATTGGCAGAATGCTTAGGCAGTTACAATGTACCCCAGAAGATTCAGAGCTTTTACAATCCATACAAAAGGAGAGAAGGTCATTAAAAAGAGAGGTATGGGCCTTCAGAAGGAATAAACAGAAAACATTATGGGTCAAGCTCCTGGATACTTCAAAGTTAAAAGATCCAAATACATTTTTGAAGTTGATAAATGACAGTGGTACATGCCCCAGGACAGCTTATAATGCAAATATAACTGAGGATGGCTGGGTTGAGCATCTAACATCATACCTTACAGGAAGCATGCAGAATGTAGCCAGCCCAAAATGACCTCAAGGGAATTCCAAGGCAAATACTGCAAATGAGCCACTGGAGTATCCAGCTTCAGCAATAACCAAAATCATTGAGAAATCACTACCTGACTGTACCTTTGGCCCAAATGGAATTCCTCAAGCTGTTTTTAAATAAACCACCTCATGGTGGGGTAATGTTTTGGCTGAGATGTTTAATACTATCCTGAAAAAAGGGTCCATTCTGGGAAGTTGGAAAGGTTCAATTATCTACCCAATCTTTAAAAGAGGAGCTACCTCATCGGCAAGCAATTACCGCTTCATAGCTCTAGCGGATGTAGATATCACGTATTTGTCAACACTACTGCTTCGAGATCTAAAGGTGTGGTCATTAGACACAGGTAGTTGCCGTTGAACCAGTTGTGGTTTACCAAAAAGCAAGGCATGGTAACTAACCTCATAGCAGTTGGACCAATCCTCAGTAGAGCAAAGGCCACTGACACACCATTGTATGTGTGCTTCATTTATTTTAACGCAGCGTTCAACCACGTCACCAGTGTGAAATCCCACATAACATTTTAAGGGCAATCAGCCTGCTCTGTCCGAACACTTGGGTCTAGATTAAGGTTGGGGATGGCATTCATCTGTCAAGGGAAGTGAGGACATCAACTGGCTTAAAGTAGGGGTGCATCCGTGAACCTCTTCTATTTAACTTATATATCTCTGACCTCTCCCCTACACTCGTTGAGTTGCTATTGCATGCCCTGAGCCTTGGCTGCCTTCCACTGTCGAACATCCTAGATGCGGATGATCTGCTTGTGTTTAGTAACACCAGGACTGATCTGCAGTGATCAATTAATCGCTTGGCAACATATGCAGTTGATAATAGGCTAGAGCTCAACCTAAAGAAAAGAAAGTGATTTCATTAAATCATTGCATCCTAAATCCGCACAAATGGTACCTTAATGGAGCTACAATATAAGAAACACAGGTATATGTCTACATAGGTGTCAAGATTGATTCACAAGCCTAATTTGCCCTAAAAGGTGAAGCAATTAAGGAAAAGGCAATGGTTTTAAATTTTGAATTTTCAACCTTAGCAAAAGCCCTTCAGGGTACAACCTCCAACCCCTGGCTGCAATAATGAAAACAAAACTGATACCCAGGCTCTCATACTGAGGCAAAACGATGATAGGTGCAGACATCAGTTTATTGGCCAAAATCCTAATAAAAACCAAGAAGCAAGAATTTTGGCTGCTGAGATCTGCATCACCCTCACAAGTCAGGCTTGAGTTCTCACTAACAAGACAGACCCTTGCCAGATCTGGAGCATTTGTGAAATGCTGCTATAAGTTGAAATCTGCCTCTAAGGGTTCTCTAGCTAACTTGGTTTGGATCGAAATCAACCTCCAGAGAGGAAATGGGAACATCTCTATATAAGTAACTACTCTAGATCCATATAACAGGTAGTACATATATAAAATTAAAAATAGTATTTTGGTGTCATTAACCACACAGAGCGCATGGCACTAAACCTGCTTAGCGCCATTATTTAATGCCTGGGTCACGGCAGGTGCCAGGGGACCTGTGGACCCATTTCCATGGTCAAACACCATGTAAAGAGCCCATAGGTGCCCACCCCGAGCCCCAGGAAAACCCCCACCCACACCAGAGGGACACCAGAGGATAGGGGGACCCCATCCCAGGTAAGAGCGGAAGTAGAGGTAAGTATTTAAAAACAAACTACATGGCACTGGGTGCAATGCCCATGCCCAGGGGACCCTTGTCCCCTGCGCTGGCCATTGTGGTGGTGGCCATGACTCCTGTCTTTTATAAGACAGGAGTAATGTGGTATGGATGGTTTTGCGTCAGGAAATAACCCTATGCTGGTTAAAGGCATTTTTTGCCTCCAAGCAGCCTAGCTGCATTTTTTGGTGCAAAACCCCCTTCCTCCATACCGCCACCCCCACCCGGCTAATCTCATTTTCCAAGACGCTAGCCCACCCTTTGCGCCGGCTTGCGGGATTCCATAAATTTGGCGCCAGACTGGCGCTCTGCAATGACACAAGCCAGTGCTATACTTTTTGATGCAAAACTGCATGGCAATCGGACAATGCTATCTCCCACAAATGCTCAGAGTGAACAATATCTAAATAACTGTATAAAAATAACAATTACAAAGATCTATATGTTACAAAGACATATGATATCAAGACATTTCTTGCGAAAACATATCAAATCTCAGTACATCAAACTCTGCAGCATTACTGTTTGAAAACGACAAATCAATTCCTTCATTCACTGTTTTTACACATAATCTGATCAAAACTTTGCCTAGAAAATTCATACATCATCATCATTTAAACATTTTAAGCTAGACTTTTTCTCCCTTGCAAATTCACAACCGCAAGAATCATCCCAGTTGAAACAAAACAATCATACTCACAGTCACATTCACATCATAATGCGATAGGACCTCAACAAATATAACCCATCACTTCAGATGAGTAATATATGATCTCTTACCAATTAGTGAGATGAAGGATTCCTTAATTTGGCCTTCATGTGAATTTTGAAGTGCTGAAAGTATTTGTAATTCCTTAAAACGCCGCTCTAAGGAAACACATTATTATTGAGAAGGGGTGCAGTGAAATGTGAGAAACAATCACTATACTTCTTCTCTCAGTCCAATGTTTGGACACATTGTTCAGTGTCTAACCTTTCAGGCATGTATAATCTAAAAAGTTTCAGGTGCCCCCGGAATGCTGTCCTGATTGGGCTACCATGAAGGGAAATAAACACTCCTTAACTCTGTTATTCCACACTTCGTGCAGAGGATCTATATATAATGAGGAATGGATTACACTCGTGTTGCTCAAATTGTTTCTTACCTTTTGTACAGGACCCGCACTGGGTTTCCCTCTAGCACTTAAAATCATCTTGCTCATATTTTAGGTACATGAGCTATATGTGAGAAGGTCACTTTGTGGATGGGGAGACTGTGTGGGTACTTCGTTTCTAAATGTAACAGAGCAACCATTTGGATAAAATATTGTTACTCTGTTGCTATAGACACACAGTCACTATAAAGTTTATATCCACATCAGGGTTGCTAAAATTATACAACTTGTATCTGTTCGCCCTAAAGTTGAAGGGCTACCCTTGCGTATGGTCAGTTTACCGCAGCGTTTCAAAGGTGTCCAATAAAACATTTTATATTACATAGTTCGAGGTAATTAAAGGACCCCGTCACCTTGAGGCAGTTGAAGATGTCAATAAATGGTTGCAACTGGCACAGCAAACCATTAATTGTGCCACACGAGTTCAAAATGGTTCTCCGACTAAGCGTATTTTTGTATTGTGTGTGGGAGCTAAAAGGCCTACTCTGTAAATGATGTGGTTGCAACCGGCACAGCAGAACGCTTCTTGTGGCACTGCTCGTTCCCCGCCTGAATGTATATTAAACTATAGCTAGTAGCTTAAAAACCTTCTCGACACACATGCTTGTTATACCCCATTATTTTAAAGAGGTTCAAGTTGAATATAGATGGTTGTGTCCGGAAAGGCATTTACTATGCTGTGCAAATTCGAGTTAGCTCTCTTATTTGGCGTAGGAGTAACTCACCAATCCGTGCTCCCTGGCCCTCTACGCTAATTTCCATGGGGCGGCATATGCCCTGCAGCAGTGGACACCGGAAATCTCAAGGGGAGGAGTGAGGGGGGCAGGCGCGGGTAAGGGAGTAAATAATTAAAAAAAATATTACAAAAAAAAGTACCTTTCCAATGCCGCTACCTGCCGCGTTGCTCCTCTTCTCTCCTGGTGTCCCAGCAGTCCCTGGGAGACCAGCACAGTCTCCCCATGCAATTCCAGTGCTGCTCTGATGTTATGCCTTGCATGGGAGCAGCGCCAAGATTGGTCTGGGTGGCTTGTTCTGCCACTGAAACACTTCATGGGAGTCTGTGCAGTTTCTCCAATCCAGCTGTGCAATACAGCCGGGTTGGAGGAACCTAAGTGCGTATGTCTGTTTGGCTGGACTCATACGGCCCGGCCAAACTGACATGCACACTTAGTGTACTGACTCCGCTTCCCCTCCTCCCACTTTCCTCCTCCCATGGACCAGCCCCACCTCTCCCTGCACCTGCTGGCTGAGCCAGCCGCTGAAAAATAAAGCAATGGTAAAATATTGTTTTATTTTTCAGCTCCTGACTGTTAGCCAGGGGGACAACGCTCCTTTTCCATTGTGAAGAAGCCACCTCAGATGCCCTGTTGTCTACTGTTCTCTGCTAATATTCATGTAGTAAAGGCAATTAGACCTACGCAGCAGCATTTGGCACCCAGCACAGCCACGTGCCTACCGTTCCCGACCGGGAAGGCTATTGCAGCACTCGAGTTTGAAGACACAACGTCTAGCACGTCTCCTGGGGTCATGGCCCCATGCTTTCCGCATAGTCATAGAATGCAATTTTGCATTCTTCAAAAAGCGGCCCCTGACACCACCAAGTTTATTAAGTGCTCTCTCATTGATCAGATACAGATCATTTGGGGAAAATCATGTGTGTTTCTTACCGAGCACCCAACCACACTACTTTGGTTGTGTGTGTCATCTTAGGCACTGTTTGGTCGAAATGATGTCTGTTGTGCCTCATATTGTCTTATCTATCTGCAACTCCCATATTGTTAAACCCATTACTAGGCACATATCAGGATCTATTTCAATACAAAATGGTTGCAGGGGTCCAGCATGTAGCTGGCCACATCCAGAGGGGGTTCCCTGGGAGCTTGCTCCCACCCCTATTTGACAAGCCTAAGTGGTCCCCTAAAAGGATGGCCATAGAGGAGTTCAAATGGGCTAAATCCCACTCCCTCCTGTGGCACCTCCCTGTATGCAAACAGAAGGTATGGCAGGAGGACATCCCGCTTATGTCTCATGAACTCATGCCCATTATTATGCCTTTTAGGGTCTTGTGAATCTCTCCACAAGACCGTTTGGGGGTGATATGGTGTTGAGAAATCAAATGTTACTCCTCACTCATCCCACATGGACTTCATGTATGTGGACATGAAGTTAGTGTCTCTTTAAAACACTACGTCTTTGGGGAATCCCATCGGGTAAAAATCCACATCAAGGCCCTGGCCACTGCAGGTGCAGTCACTAACCTCAGAGGGATGGCCTCTGGGTAGCAAGTGACATGGTCCACCAAGATCAAGGTGCACCGGTTGCCTGAAGCTGCTTTGGGGTTCAAGGATCCAATAATGTCGATGCCCACCCTCGAAAAGAGAGTTCCAAAGAGAGATAAAGAATTCAGGGGAGGTTTGAGCTTTTTACCTGACTTCACAATGGCCTGGCAGGTGGTATGGGACTTACAGAATGCATCTGAGGCCTTCTTCAACTAGAGTCAATAGAAGTAGGCAACAAGCCTGGTGAAGGTTATGTCTTTCCCCAGATGTCTTGCTAGGGGAATGTCAAGAACCAACAATGGGAGGGAGGTCTTGTAACAGTAGGGGACCACCAGCATGTGGGCTTCCCCAGGTCCAGGAATCTTAGACTCACTCTACAGGAGGTCATTCTCCGAGTAGATATTGTGCTCTCCAGAGGCATCACCTCCTGCCTGGGTCTCAGCTCTCTGCCTCAACCCCTCTAAAATTAGGCACTCTTTTTGTGCTCCTCAGAATTCCTCCCTGGTGGGCCTCTCTCAACATGACATCCAGCAGACTCAGGCAGATCATCCTGAGTAGTGATATCCTCCGCCACTGGCTCAGGGGCCTCTGGGTCAGGTAGCACTTGAACCTGGACTGCTGGATTTTCAGGGGCTGGGTTCCCACACCCCTTGTCCCTACTCTTCCTGGTGATGTCTGGGTCCTTGGTCCAGTTTCCAGGCACCCTTTACTCTATTCGCAGGCAGCCTTGAGCTGTGTGGTTATACAGAACCACTCAGGTAATCACAATATTCTAAGTGTGTCCTGAACTCTACCTCTTTCCAGATAGTATGATCCAGGTTGTTGTCCAGCACACACTCTATAGGCATGGCAGGGCTCACCACTACTTTCAGAGAACCTGAGACCCCCGCCCCTAATCAAATGGAACCAGACCCACTGGTAAATACTCTAAAAATGATCTAAAACTATAACTTGGTGGAATGTGTTAGGGAGGACCTGCTCTAAGGACACCAGTTGACACCTCATAGTGATTTTGAAGGCTCCTGTGTCTCTCAGAGCCTCCACCCATTGCCTTTGGTGGTGACCCACTGCCAGTACTTAGAAGTATTGGCAGGCATATGAGCTTGTGGCAACCATCTTCCTATCCCCCTGAGACACAAGGATCACCTCTGTCCAGTCTTTAAAGCTAACTGGGACCACCTCCTTCCAAACCTTCCTGTCTTTTATGAAAGAATTCTTCTTGGATTCGGACAGAGACTGACTACTACTGTTCCCTCGGGAATTATTTTGGGGGGCCTTTTGAGAACTCCTTATTTTTTGCACCCCCCCTTCCTCTGGTGTACCACCTGACAACACTTTTGGAAGTCAACACAGAGGCCTTTATGGATACTGGTGCTGACTCAAAGGTCCACCTCCTCAGCAAGCTTTCAGGATCAGTGATCTTGTTGTCCACTAGACTCTGGCACAGTTCTGTAAAACAAGTATTGAACATGTGCTCTCTGAGAATCAAATTGCAAAGCCATTGTAATTTTCTACTTTGCTGCCCCTGACCCACCCTTTCAGTGCCTAGTTAAAATAGTTCAGGAAATCTACCTAAGACTGTTTGGGGAGTTTGTGGTTGTCCCTGAAACTGATGATACTTTTTAGGGGTCAGCCCAACTTTGATAAAGGATGGCTTTCATGGGGATGTACCTGGTTTGATCTTCCACTTCTAGGGTCAGAAGAGTGTCCCTCACCACTGGAGGAATATGCTTACACAGACTACCCTCCCAGTGCTCCTCTGAGTATTCTCGGGGTCACCACACAAGTTGAAAATCATTTATCAATGTCATCTCTCACCACATAGCAGGTTAGCAGGTCTTTGAGGATCTGAACCTTCTTCTCTCCTTCAGAAGAGGATGAAATGCTGCCACCATTCTTGGAATCTGACAGTTTTGCTTTAAGTTCCAGCTCTCTCAGGGCTCGTTTGTAAGCCAATGTCTTCTCTTCCAGAACCTGGGGCCAGATGTAGCAAACACTTTGCGAGTCGCAAACGGCGAAAATCGCCGTTTGCGAGTCGCAAATGCGTGTTTGCTATGTAGAAATGCATTTTGCGAGTCGGAACCGACTCGCAAAATGCATTTCCGAGTCGCAAATAGGAAGGGGTGTTCCCTTCCTATTTGCGAGTTGCAGTGGTATGCAATTACATTTGCGACCGCGTACGCGGTCGCAAATGGAGTCGCAGTTACCATCCACTTGAAGTGGATGGTAACCCACTCGCAAACGGGAAGGGGTCCCCTGGGTGAGTAGCACGCTTTATAAATGCTAATGATTTGATTTGATTTGATTTGATTTGATTTGATTTGATTTGATTTGATAATGAAAGCTTCTTTGCCGCAAACAGGTATGTAGTGCTGAATCCAAAGAAACACTAAATGCATGTTATCTCCTTGCTTTCATAGTGTAGTGCATAGAAGTAGTCCTTAGGTGTTAGGTTGCCAATAACATTCCAACCCTGTTAGACATGTTCATATTATTCTTGCTGTGAGTAACATGCTTTATTGTTATTTTAATTATATTCTGGGTAATTATTACTCATGTGCTAAACAATAGACTAAAACTGTTGAAACAAATACTTTTAAATAGAATGTATTTTCTTAGTGCAGCACTAATATAGAACAAAATTGTGTTTAAATAACCATTGTGTCACTGACCACTTCTAAGTGCCTATAAGTAGCCCAGAAAGCGTAGCCATCACAACAAGTATGTTAAGCTTGGTTGTGTGGGGCTACTACAACTGGACTTTCACATTCAAATGTTGGTGCTTCAAACTAAGCTTGGGCATCTTAGGGTGGAAAAGTCAAAGCTTGTAGATCTAAGACACAGTCTCAGTTTACATCAAACAAGAATGCCACATCATCTTCCATCCCTGTCTCAAACCTGCATCACAGCATTCTGGGACAATTCAATATGGGAGGCCCTTCTTCCCCTAGTCAGAGCTCTTTTGCTCACCCAGAGGTGTGGCAATGATAATCAACAAACACTTCCTTGTGGTAACTCCAAAACGGTTCTGGGGAAGCTCCCCCACCCACTGGTTTTGGAGCCAACTTGGCTAAGTAGACAAAGGAAGAGGGCAGGGCTGGTATCAAGTTCATCTCCTTGCCACAGGGGATGCCCTTTGAAGTGTCCTTGAGACAGCAGTTAGGCCATGCTATCAAAAGAAGTCCAAACAAACACAAATGATGGACAGAATGCAGAACCAATCAAACATTCACCCCCAGTCACAGATCTTGGTTTAATCCATCAATTCTTTTGCTCACCATGCTACCCCAGTTTGGGCCCAGCCATATGCAAATCAGTCTTGACCCTGTTCCCCAAGGGAACAGTCTAGCCCAAATTGCCAGGCCAGGTCCTCCCTGGACCGGAAACAAGCATCCTGGGACCAGTTTCAGGGTATCAGCCTTCTCAAGCCAGGCTGGCTTGCATCCAGTGGCAAGCCCTTTTTCTCTGTCTGGGAAAAATCCACATCTAACCACACAGGAGCCATCCTGCTGCCAGGCCTGTGGGTGTCTAGGAACACCATAAATACATTTGCAAACAAGTTATTTCCGTTATAGTGTGCTCAGATGAGTGTGCCCACTCTCCATTGATAGGGGGGAATGGTAGTCAATTCTTGGTTCTGATTAATTTCAAGTGGTGGAGCCAGATTTTTTCAGTGCTCTCATTCAACACTGCAGGAAAAAAAAAATGTGCCAATGAGATTTCATAATCTCTTGAGAGTAGCAGCCATCTTAGACATGGCTGCTATAAAAGCCACAACCAAATGTTTACTCACTGCCAGTTATTCTTACCTGTTCTGGAAGGAGCAATGTTTGGTTCAGCTCTGGATCCCAGCATAACAGTGAGGTTTCTTTGCCAGTTGGGGTGGCTCAGCGGCTCTAGATTTCTGTCATGATAAAGTTCATTCAGTAGATGTGAAAAGGAGGAAAGAACGTTAACCAAAGCAGTTTTATTTGACATTAACATGGTAAGGCAAGTATGCGTATCAACAGTATATCTGTGATATTTCCAATAAGAAGGAAAGAAGGAATACTAAGGTATGGCATTAGTGGTTTGTGGGCTAGAATGCCATTTAGACCCATGTAAGGAATAGCAGGTATCTAACTCAATTTTCAATCACAACAAGAATACCCAACACGAATAACATGACTCCAGTGAATGACAGATGTGCTCTGAATAAGCAGGACTGCTGTCAAGTTCTGGAGAGCCCAATTGAAGTCAATCTCTTTCTCATCTTTTCTAATTCCCCTTTCCCCTGCACATTTGATCTCATCATCAACAGTGGAGGTGGGAGCCAGGTTCTGTGATATGCTGTTTCCTTGCTCCCACAAGGTTGTGCATAACACAGGTTAATCTATGTGCCTGACAGAATAACAAGCAAATATTTTAGATACTGTCTGAATGGGAAGCATCCGCAGTTTGCAACTTTAGATGATGTTCAATCTGTTGGCTTTCTCGAAAAAAGTACAGTAGAAATCTTTGACAATCCATGATGCAATCTGAGGAGGAGGTTTGGACGCTAGCCCAGAGCCTAAACAATATTCAGGAATCATCTAACACATCTCCTAGGAGTGGGAATCACCATTCTCTGTGAAACCATAAACCCAGCCGGTCTTCAAACTACAACCTTTTTTCATTTTAAACCAACTGTCTCCTATGTTACCAATGAAAGAGGAGCAGTTTCTAGAGTGGTTATTAATGTAGTTAGTCCTTTTAGGCTTTTTTTACGATGGGACCAATAAATGTGCATCTTTTCTCAATCTTTTCTCAATCAATGTCAGATGCACTCTGTGCTCAGAGTGGCATATTTTCCTGACAACCAGTCTCCAATGGCATTTGTTTTATCATATCTGGGGGTAAAAGAGGCCTCTTAGTCTATTCCCTTGATGGAAGACTTGACACTTTCCTATGTAATTATGCCAATTTTAAAATTTAAATGAAAACTCTTTTTGATAGACACACATTTATGGAACCAGTGGACACTGAACTGTTGAATTTACAACAAGGAAAGCGAAAGAAACATCATAACCTACCTAACATCCTTCAATCACTTAGTATCAGAAACTCAGTGACCAGAGGAAACCAATCCTCATTGGTTTATAAAGGATCAAGAATAAACTGAATGATTTACTGGCCCACCAGAATCCTCAGAATAATTTATTCATCCTGTTGTCAAGATGGATCACTGATTAGGGGAATATAGGATTAATTGAGGGAAGATGGAGTCAAGAGAATGAGTCATCAAGGAAATGAAAATACAGAATAAGTTCCAAGGCGACAGTTAATATATGAAAATTGGAGGGTTGCAAGGGTTATGAGGCCTGCTAACCAAAGATGAAAGGCAATGAAAATGAGATAAAAAGTTATGTTTGTACTATGGCAAAGAGTGTAATTTTCTAAATGACTGCCCACTAAACCCAGAAGTAAATCCAACTGCAGTTAAAGGAAAAGAGGAAAACTGTATAACCCGGCAACTCACAAGGCCAAACTTCCAGATGCTTTTATATGAAGCCTCCCATAGATTAGCCAACCTATGCCAAGAGAATTCTTACAAACATTTCTAATTGCAAACAACTTCAATTTGGCCAGGTAGTCAGAAGGTTCCAGTATAAATGCTAATTGCTTCTGGGGCAACTGGGAACTTTATCCTTCACATCATATTCTTCACAAAATCTTTAAGCATCCCAGTGATTGAAAAGTCACAATCTAACATTTGCACCATCAAGGATAGAGACATTTCATTAGGCCATGTGTCCACAAATTCTGTATCCCTTACAGTGACAATCTATAGAACTCACCTTGAAGAATCTGAGTTTGATTTGAGTTGTGCTCCTTAATTTTACCATGGCCACAATAATACAACCTGACAATTAATTGGAAACCTAGAACACTTACCTCTCTTTCTTGCCAAAAACATTGTTTACACCACTCAGTCTTAACAGCCAGGGCAGGCAGTGAGCCTCAAAATGCAATCACTCCATGATACACAAACACTATGAGACTTTGCAGATGTGTTTGAGAAGGGGAAAGCCCATGTGCTTCTAACACATTTTCCATTTGACACAGGATCAGCTTATATACTTCTTTCCAGCAGAATCAATGCTCCCACAGAGAATTTGTTTTTACACCTACATGAGTACCTAGATTAACTACTTTGCATTCGGTTTATTAGACCTTGCACATCCCCTGTTTCTTCCCCTCCATTCTTTGGTGCAAAGAAAGGGGGTGAAATTCAAAGATGTATTGATTATTGGGCCCTTAATTGGGTCATTGTTAAAAACCAGTATGCACTACCCTTAATCCCAACATTGTTGGACCAAGGAAAGGTGGGGACAATATGCAGTAAACTGGACCTGCGAGGAACATATGACCTTGTCCGAGTCAGAGAGGGTGACGAGATATCTTTTTAGAGTGAACTTTAGTCTCTTTGAATATCTTGTCAAGCCTTTCGGACTATGCAGCATTCCAGTACTTTATTAATGATGTCCTGCATAAATATCTAGTTAGGTGCGCAATGATGTATATCTATAACGTCCTAATTTATTCCTCCTCTGAAGAAGAACATTTGGAGCAGGAATGTGCAATTCTGAACTGAGAGAAAATCTTCTCTTCGCAAAATTGGAAAAATACATGTTCCATACAGGAAAAGTAGAAGTTCTAGGGTTTGTAGTGACTCCAGAAGGTATCCTCATGGATCAAAAAAAGGTAGAAGTAATAAAACTTTGGAATGTTCCTTATGACATCCAGGAGGTACAAAGGTTTCTTGGGTTTGCCAACTTCTATTGGTGCTTCATAGACCAGTTCTAAGCTGCTGTGACCCAAATTACCAGGCTAGTGAAAAAGGGAGCACAGTTCTCATGGGATGCAGAAGCGAAATAAGCATTTTAGAGCTTAAAAAAAAAATTCACTACAGCTTCAGTTCTCCACAACCCAAATCCAACCCAATCATTCATACTAGAGCTTGAAAACTGTGCTGGACATAGCTTTTCATTGACTATGACAAATTTCAGCCAGGAAAAAAGAATGGAAAGTCGGAAGCTCTATCCAGGTATGGTTACGTCTCCCCAGAAAGACCTTCAGAAACACCACCAATCATAGCACCTGCAAAAGTTGTTAAGGCAATACCAGCTGTTGAATTCATGGAACAATTACCAACCTAACTTGAGGAGAGCTCCAAAAACTCATACTGGAACATAATGGGAATTTTGAGGACAAATTATGCTTTGTAGAAAAGGTTTGCACCACCCAGCTGCAGACCTAGAGCGATAAGCACTTTTATGGCATCACTCAAGTCTCTTAGCTGGTCATCCAAGGGAAAAAAAGAGTTTGGAGATAAGAAGACATAATTTCTGTTGGCTAAAGCACTCTATCTAGACATGCACCATCTCTGCTCAAAGGAAAAGTTCACATTTTGCTCTGGTTGGGGTTATTGCATCCATTGCCATTACCACTTTAGCCGTGGCATATTGTCTCACTAGACTTCATAGTAGAACTGCCTCACAACACAGAACATTATTCTTGAACCATAGACCACTTCATTAAAATGGCCCATCTTACACCTATAAGGGGTTTATCCTATACAAAGCAGTAGGCCATAATCTTTTTACAAAAATTGGAATTCCATCGCTCTAACTTTAGACAGAAACTCGTAATTCTTTTAGCATTTTTTTAATTCCTGTGAAAGCAAACGGAAATAGAAGCATGATTATCCTTCAGTCACCATCCATAAACTGACGGGGGCGAACAGAAAGGGTAAATCAATGCCTAGCACAGCACCTCGGCTGCTGTCTCCAAGAAGGAACCAATTGGGATATAGCATTATCAAATGCAGAGTTCACTTACAATTATGCTACCAATGAATCTTTATAGTTTTCCTCTGCTGTAATTTCTATATTTTATTATCTCACATAACTAGATTGTATTATGTTGCCTTTTTAACACCCTCTTAACCTTTCCCTTTCACCCCCATACCTCTCCTTCATTCATTTGGAACTTTCTTTTGGAATGTTGGTAAGAAGCTCTGGTTAGAATGTTGGTGAGGCAAGGAGAAGTTGGAGGACTCAAGAACGTGTAAAGAGAGCTGGAGATACTCTGTCATTTTAGATTAAACTTCACTATTACCAATGTTGTTGCTGTGTCATCTTTTCAATATCTTCATTTTAATGTGCCAATAGTTTTTACCCACAAATGATCAGTGCAAAGGTGAAGATTTCAGTAGCAGTACCAGCAGTCCAAGACCTTCATGAAAATACAAAATTTAGCTCTAGAAAACCAAAATAAGGCCAAACAAAGGTATTCAAATTTTGCTGAAAAACATCAATGTGCCAGAATAAAGTATAAGCCTGGAGATTAAGGGGGTCATTATGAGCCCGGTGCTCAGTGTAAATGTAGCAGTAGTACCGCCAACAGGCTGGTGGCACATACCGCCACATTATGACATTGGCAATATACCGCACCGACCGCCATGGCGGTAGCAGCCGTCGGGCCGGAGATAACAATCTTCAACCCAGCAGCCGCTACTGTACCACAGGCTGCATTTTAACCCTGCCTACCGCCATAGTTTTTGTGGTGTTCATAACGCCACAAAACCATGGCTGTAGGCCATACCAGTGACAGGGAACTCCTTCCCTGTCACTGGTAGGAGGCCCACACACACCCTCTAAAACTCCTCAGACGCCCCTCACACCCCTCCATCCACACTCCCCCCTTCCAATCCCCTCCAAACACGCACACTTGCAGGCACACACCACACATTCACACAATCACTCACACAGGTATACACGCATTCATACACGCATGCACACACACATCCGTACACACATTCATACTGACACACAGACATGCATTCACATTTCCATTCATACATGCATTCTCACACATGCACACACACACACGCAAACAACACTACACACTCTCACATTCATGCACACACCCCCACAACACCACCACCCCCTTCCCCTGTCATAAACCAGACTTACCTGCATCCAGGGGATCTTCCGAAGGGGACAGGATGAGGCTACTGGCAGCATCTCCCACCAGCAGAACACTGCCAGGCCATATTATTTGACATGATAATGCTGGAGGCGGTCTACTGGTGTGGCGCTGCTGGTATTAGCAGCGCCACCTTAACACTGTCCACCAGTATGGCCACAGGCGGATTTCCACCCTTCTTGTGGCAGAAATCCGGCTGTGGTCATAAATTTGGCAGACGGATGTTAGCCGCAGTGACGGTCTTCTGGTGGCCGTAGCCGCAGCAGTAGGCGGCACTTACCGCCAATGTTGTAATGTGCCCCCAAGTTTGGATTTCCAGAAAATGCATGTGTCTGAAAAGATCAAACTAATTCAGATCTCACCTAATATATAGGGACTTTCATACTCCAGAAAAACTTTGGTCTAGTGGCAAATAAATTAGATCTGACTTCTACCTTGCCAGTTCATCCTGTTTTCCACATTTCCATCATCAAACCAGTAAAAACTCATACCCGATTCACTTCTTCACCCAATACAGTCATAGTTGGGGACCACACCAAGTTCAAGGTCAGAGCAGTACTAGATTTAAATAGAGTTCAGGAAAGAGTCCACTATTTTATTGCATGGAATGGGTATAGTCCTGAGAATAGGCCTTGGGAACTGGCAGGACACATTCACACCCCACATTTGCTATGCAAATTTCACACATTACACCCAGACAAACTAAAGCCTGTTAGACAATCCCTGGAAAGGGTGTAATGTGGACCACAAACACATTTGCTCAGAAGGGTTACTTTCTTCACAGTGGACTCAGAAGGGTATAAATTCTTCGTTCTGGGCAATCTCAGCCAGTGGAGCAAATTTTTTGGAGCCCTCTTGCTCTATACTACAGGAAAAACACTCTAGGGAGATGGCATACATTTGTGAGACGGGCAACCATCTTGAGTGAGGCTGCTATAAAAGCCACACCAAAACCCTTAATCATTGCCTCCTATTTCTTGCATGTTTTGGTGGCAGCATTGCACCTTCTCAGCTCTGGATCCCAGAATCACGCCATGGATTCTTCCCCTGTTTGGGGCAGCTCAGCAGCTCCAGGATTCCATTACAGTGAATCTCATCCTGAAGACCTAAGAAGGAATAAAGAAAGTACATTAAGCAGAGCAGCACTACTCTACGCTAATAAGGCAAGGAACCTGCATGTGCTGCTCAGTGAGCTAGAACTGCTGGTAACAGAATCTGACTTGCAGGAGGCTCAATCCTCAACAAGAGACAGGAAACTTGTAACACAAAGAAAAGTTATTTAAAGTTGAGATGTAGAACTCTGAACTTAGAACTCTGAATTTAGAACTCAGCAAATATTCAGTAGAGTCTAGTATATTGTTAGTCTAGTATATAAGGTTCCCTTTTCGAACGTGAAAGTTTGTTCATTTGGAGTAATACACTAACTCAGTGGCATAACAAAGGCTCCTGCAGCCCCTGTGGTTTGGGGAGCCAGGCTCCAGGGCCCAACTGAGCACAGTTCTCTGGCCTTAGAGCTCCAGAGTGAGTCGGTTGGGAGACTCCCTCAAATTGTGTTACGTCACTTCACTAACTAATGATATGGTTGAATGTTAAAAGAAAACATTCATGATGATGGGTATCAACAGTGAACAAGTTGTTGTTAAACCTCACCGAATTTCAGTTCAGGTATAAAATCATTGGAGTAGAAAGATACTATACACTAGCAGTGAGTCTAGATTTGTCACCCTAATTATATGTATCTCTTTCCTAGGGGGTGCTAGCAGCAGAGTAACTCAAGAGTATATCTGTGATATTTTCAATAGGTGGGAAAGAGGGATTTCTAACTTAAGGCCTGAAGAGTTTATGGGCTAAAACAGCATTTAGACCCAGGTAAGGAAAGGAAGGATTCTAACTCCAGTTTACATTCACAACAAGAAAACGTAGCGCAAACAACATGGCTCCTGTGATCGACAGTTGTGACTGGGATAAGCAGGACTGCTGATGCTCTGGACATCACAACTCTGAAGTTGATCTCTTTGTTGGCTCCTTCCATTCCCCTTCTGCCTGTAACGGTGATCTCATCCTCAAATTGCCTTTGGTTGAGGAGGCAGAAGCTACTGGGCAGTGAAGGTGGGAGCCAGCTCTGGTGATGGCTCATTCCCAGAGGATTATGCATACCACTGGTGAGTGTTTGGTTGCACCTGACCCCAGGTGACAGTTTAATGCTTATAAGCTTTAGTAAGAAATATTGTAACTCTTAAAGAATCTTGTGCTCAAATTATTTATCTGGCTGCTAACAAACCAAATTTAGCATTTAATAATTGTAACAATGTAAACCAGTGTTTCCCTACAGAAGGAGATTGCCTTATTGCTGTTTAGTACCTTTTGGTGATATTTCACCATAAGGAAATGTTCAACCTTCATCTTTATGTGTCCTACTTTTAAATATCATGCACTCTGCCTTAGTGATCCATACGGCTAACTTAAGGGTAGCATTAATATTGTAAAGGAAAGTTTAGGCCTGTGTGAAGGAGTTTTTTTGACAAGTCAAATTCACAGTTAAAAACTGCTACAGGCATGTTATCATGTGTGACTACAAGGGTATGTGCTACTGTAGTCAATCATGTCTAGCCTGCATATGTGCATATACCTATGAGCACATATATTTATATGAAATCAACCTAGTGCCACTTACCCTAGATGAGCTGCAGTGAACATATCTTAAAAGGCAGACAATGGTCGTAACCATGCTAAATCTTTTATCATGAAATTATAATGAGTGAGACTCAGCTAGTAAAACTCACCCATAGTAAGGGCCTATCAACTGGGTGATCAAAAGCAAAAACAACCTGTCAGATTAAATGGGTGTAACCCATTTGCAAGAGGTTTATATTCCAGCGAGTTCGCCTTTTGCTTTTTCAGGAATGTTTAATATCATATTTAGTTCCCATTAGCTCTTATAAGCTCATACTGGCCACAGATAGGTACTATACCTTTCTGACTTCTATTTGAGTAACACTACAGGGATGGTTATGCTCCCTAATACATTTATATATTTCAATAATATTTTCTCACTGGTGGTTTGCTCCTTACGATATCTTCTATATTCTAATGTTTCCCTTTGAGTATTTGAGGATTTCATGTAGTTTGCTGTTTCCAATATTTTACCTCTTGGTTTGAGAGTGAGGTTTATTTATGTTATCCCTGCAGGTGCACATTTTAAGTTATGTTCTGGATGTTGTCTTTGCTTCACTTTATTTGTAGAACTTTGCTGATGAGGAATGATTGATCTTTATTTGATTATTAAAATAATCATAATAGAGCAATACAGTCAAGAAGCAATAAATAATACACTAAACAATAAATTAATTCCATCAGAAAAATCACACAAAGCATACATTACTTGATTACTATAGAGGAAGATAAAGTTGATCATACCCAAATTCTTTATGGCGACAAAAAGGCTAAAAAGTCATGGCATGCATATCAAGTAAGGCAGGGACATCCTGCCACCAAAGCAAAGCCATAGAACAAACTTAACTGCAAGAGAAGGGCATTAAGGACATCAATCATGGGTGCTGTTCATAAATATAAATAAATGAATAAAAAAGTTCACAGCAACATTTTAATAAAACAAGTTAAAGCCTGAAACATTTTAAACATTATTTGATGTGTGCCAAGATAAGGCACATTTTAAAAATGCTCTGACAGCAAAATAGCTAGCAAAGCAGGTCTAATTTGGCATAAAACCTGATTTTTAAGGATTGGCAGCAAATACCTGCACCAAAAGTGATCATAATTCTGACAGTAAAGGAAAAAATCATTTAAAAACTGTAGTGAATAATTATTACATGGGCAGATCAAAATGGTGCTGCGGTCAAATTGGCCCAGTGGGAAGCAAAGGTGAGACCTTTCCGAGCCCCGTCAAAACTCTGTTAAGAGAGATCTTTCCCATGTGTTTCTAATCAAGGAGAGGTTCTGGTCCAGGGCAGGTCTTAATATCACAAAATCTCTCAGGATTGGTTTCCCCAAGACCCCACTCTCTCTCTCGCTTCCAAGCCATGGTTTGAGAATAACTCTTTAACATGTACACATCACTTTCATTGAGGAGAATAAAACAGGGCTGGCCTACCCCCAGGGTTACAGCGACTCTCCCAACATAATCTAACCAAGGGATTTTAAAGCTAAATTTACATTTAAGGCATTGTTTAATTACATCACGATACAAGGCAGTGTCCTGGATACTCCAGACTGGCAGCCACAAGAGGAGCGGAGCAGTTTAAAGAAGTCCTCGACAAAGCCTAGGTTCAGCTCTTCATGAACAAAAAAATAGAGCTAGTGGAGCCCAAGCCTAGCGACCTCATGCAGAAGTGATTCACCTCCCACTGGAGCTTTGAGCAGTCCAGATAGACCCAGATGGCAACACCATAGGTGAGAAAAAATAAATATTTCATTCTATACACTTCCAGTAATGGTAATATGGTTTTGCTGCTAACATTTACAGTAAATCTAAATAAGATCCCACAGGACCGATTAAAGCCCAGGCACCGATTAGCAAGAGAGTCTGTGAATCAAAAGTGAATCCAAATATTCTGTGAATCAAAACTGACCCGCAAGAAAAGAACCTCGCTAGCTCTACAGATGATATTCCCCTTGATGAATAGCGACCTAATTTTAGAGGACTGCCTCCCACATGTCATATAACTGATCTTAGCTATGTTTGTATCCAGATCTAACTAAATTCTACGAATGAGTCAATAAGGCCCTCATGAGACCATTGGAGGCTTGGGAGAGTAACACTGCATCATCGACATATAAAAGGGAGGAAATGGGTGTGGATTTTACTTTAGGCATGTGTTTCCTATTTCCAATCAGTAAATGAGTTCATGCAATCTACTCCCGGTGGGGAAGGGGCAACAAGATTCTATACATTCCCTCCATACCATATCTGACAGAGGCGTTAATCCGTGAACGTAAACCCCTTAAAAAACTGATCAGAGGCTGAGGCAGACCAATATCGGTTAAGATATACCACAACTTAGATCTACTATCCCAATCGAAAGTGCTACTTAGACCCATGAATGATTAATAGATTGACCCTATCTTTGCTGTGACATATTTTCCTATGATAAGATTAAGATTCAATCACTGCTCCTGAGCTCCTATGCCTTCACTGAAGCTGTATTGCACTGTGCTAAGAATATTGTTAAGCTGAATCCAGTCCTCAATTCTATTGAGGATAATACGGCCCAAGATTTTAACTAGAGAATTTAATAAAGAAATGGGCCTGTAACACCGAGGTCCTGTCTGTTCCCCTTCTTAAACATTGGAACAATGGTCGCCAATTTCCACGAATTTGGGATTTTAACGGAAATGGCAGCGTTTAAAACATTGGTGATTAGAGGGGCCCAAGCAGGAAATTGGCCTTATAGAGGTCCATGGGTTCCCCATCAGGACCTAGCGCCTCAGTAGTGGAAGATAACTCCTCAAGCTCAAAAGGAATCCCAAAAGGGATTTGCGGAGACTCTGCTATGAGATCTGGTGCCTCATCCTACCCTGACGAATAAATCTGCTTGAAGTGTGCCACCCAATCAGAGGAGTTTATGTTAGATCCTAGACCATCAGACAAGGGAAAGGATGACTGTTTCTCATTAGCAATCCCCCAAAAACCCCTAGCACCTCTGGCATTACAAGTGGAAACTAAATGATCCCATGTTTCCTCCTTAATAGTTTGCTTCCTCTTTCTGATAGCCTTCTTATAACTTGCCCTTGCCAAAGGGATGATCTGCTGATTTATTGTGTGAGTATTAAAAGCTTCGCATAGCTAACATTTGTCAACCCTGCACGCTTTGTCAAACCATCCTGTTTTCTGTGTCCCCCCATGGCTAGAGAGCTAAAGCCCAACTGTTTTACAAGCATGATTAAGAGTTTGAAGACATCTAAGAATACCTTAGACCGAGTATTAGAAGTTAAAATTATGTCTGTCACCAGACCGAGGTTGGATCGAGTGAGTTGGTAAGTATAGAAATTCCTCACTACTTTATCAAAAGGCACTTCTCTTTTGAGGTCATCCCACTTATACCAGGAAATACAACAGGGTGATGATCGCTATAACCATTTTGGAGCACCCCATCTGAGCAGATTAACGGTTAACCGTCACATCCATCACATTAAGGAAGACCGCATAATAAGGAACTTTTAACAATCTCTTCCCCCTGTGGTCAGATGACCTAGAATAAGTGAAAAAATCACTAGTCGCAAAAGGGTCTTCTACTGGATGGTTCAGGCCCAATTTGGCATTTAAGTCTCCTCCTTCAATCAGGTTCAAACAATTAAAAACAGTAAATGATCTAGCCTCCATGATCGACAAAACATGAGAGTCTCAATCTAATATCCTGGGTCATAAACAGAATTATAAAAATCAACAAGAAAAAAATTAAATTTGCTAGGTAAAACTATCCACATATTCTGAATCCCGATATGCTTGTACAGAACCTGCACAACCTTAAAGGATTCGGAAATTTGAATCATGATGGCCAGGCCACCCGAGCTCTCTGTCCCGGGAAACAATAACAGAGATATCAAACTCTCAAAACCATCTCACATGATAGCCTCACAGGCCCAAGTTTCTTGAAGCATGATTATATCAAACTGGGTAATAAAATCAACATACTTTGATCTTCATTACGTCCTAGGACCGCCAGACTCGCGGTGGCGGTGTGACCACCGCCAAAGCAGTGGTCTAACCGATTTGGTGGCGGTCAGACCGCCAGATTATGATCATGGAAGTTCGGCAATAGTCAGATAACTAGCACCGCCAGTTTCCCTTCACTGGAGGGACTGGCGGTGCTGGCATGCAGCGCCACCTTGGGGATTACAACTCCCCTCTCTGCCAGCTTTTACATGGCAGTTGCACCGCCATGTAAAAGGTGGCAGAGAAATGGGGCCCCTGCTCTGCCCATGCACTTGGCATGGATAGTGCAGGGGCCCACATGGACAGCCCCATTGCGTTTTTTATTGCCTGTTTAGCAGACAGTGAAAAGCACAACATGTGCTATTGCACCCTGCCCACTGCAACATTGCCACTGACTCGATTATGAGCAGGCATCAATGTAGTGGGCTGATTCCCACTGGGAACTCTGTTTCCACCCGCTGACTTGGAGGGAAACTCATAATAGGGGCCGCAGGAAGGTCACCACACTGGCGGTGACATGTCACCAGGATTTTGGCAGGCGGCCCTTTCCACCCATCAAACTCGTGATGAGGGTCTTAGTATCTGATTGCTTGGCCCTAATCCATGCAATATTCCAACAGATAGGCCTAATAGCAAGGTCCTGTTTTCACTTCATAACGCTATGTTGGGGAGTGGTCACTGGTAGCACACCTAAAGGTGGGCTGTTGGATGGAGGTTCTAACCGTCAGTCATTGTAGTCGAGATTCAACAACGAAAGACATTTGTTGGATGTCAGGACGAGAGAGTTCCCATTCTCACATGCCAGTGAAGGGATCTATGAGGCCTCAACTGTGCCTTTAGTTGCCGATGTCATATGTCATAATGGCAACATAAGGGCAACACCCTGGGGGCAAATTAAGACAAGGCAAACTCATAGCAGACTGAGAACCCATCCCCATTCCCAGTTCAGAGGCAGCAGTGTGACCCTTAGGAGCCACATAGGTGCCCCCCAGGTCAACAGGGTCACTATGTCATCATCATACTGAATAGATGGCAGGATAACTGAGAAGTCACATCAACAGCATTAGCATCAACTAGTGTCCTGCTCAAATCCCCACCCCCACATAGTTCAATTCAATGTGCTGTGCTAGATGTGAATGGGAATGCCTAGCTGTGTTAATTTGAGACTCGGCTAGTTCAGAGATGGTGCTTTCTAAAGTGCGCAGTCTATCCTTCAATAGGGTAACACACTAAATGAAAATTGATTTAAATTTGTCAAGAATAGCGTCCCAATCGAAGTTTGGCACTGCATAAGAAGAGGCTGGGGGCGGATCAGCCTGCTAACTTCTATTAGAATTACATTGTGCCTGTGATCTCTCATTACTTGTTCGCTTGTGTTGACACTTTCTTTTGACTGAAGGCCGGCAGTCACTACCTTTGGAAGTCACAGAGTCATTAACCGTTGTCATAAAAGGGAGCGATAAGACCAGCTCGGAGGCAGTAGACAAGGAGTTAGGTAAATCATTCAAGTCAGAGGACATCACATGTGATTAAGGGCTGGATTAAGGGGCGGATTGGATTGATGCAGAACAGCTATAGCGTTCTGCAGCATCCAGTGATAGATGCCTTTCTGTGAGGTCTATTTCCTTACAAACCACCCCAACAGCACAAACTAAAAAAAAATCAGGATGGTGCCAAGAGATGGATTCATGTTTGTGCAATTCTTAAGCCCATATAATTATTGCTTGCCCTTGCTGCTAATGGCTTGTATCCCAAATAATTTGTTCCCAACAAAAGTAATCAGTTGTGGCAGAGAACAACGCTCAGCAGATGTTAAGGTCCAAATATGTATAGATAAAAGGGTTCACCATAGGCTATAAATGCTGTTAGAGACCAGAACAAAAATGGGTGGTTCAGCCCAGCCTCTGCTGGGCTCTGACGGGTGCAGACAGACCTGTACTGCGGGTAATGCACTTTATTGTGCAGGTGACTTCAGCAGCAGTTGCAGGTGATTTGTATGACTGTCTCCTGGTTCCTATGAACTCCTGGGACATGAAGTCCCACCAAAAACACTCCAAAGCTGTGGGTCCAGGTGATGCACAATGTAAAGCTGGTGATAGCAGCAGCAGGTACAGGTGGTTGGTAGGGCCGCCTCCTGGGCCCCATGGACTCCTGGAAAACTTAGGCTGACCAAAATACTCCCAAGCTGTGGGTCCACGTGATGCACGTTATAGCACTGGTGAGGGCAGCAGCAGGTGCAGGTGGTTTGTAGGGCTACTCCCTGGACCCCATGGACTCCTAGAACACATAGTCCCACCAAAAGCACACAGAACATTGATGTGCAGGTCTCTTTGGTGTTGTGTTTAGCAAACTTTTCTTTAATTGCAGTCTGGAGTGAAACATTTGTTAGCTGTGTAATCTTCATTTAATGAAAAATGTAATTTGGGTTGGTTTGTTACTTTTTTTTAAATTTGTTAAACCACTATTTTTCTTTTAATGTTACTTTTGTGCTTTCATTTATATACTTCCTTTTAAGGTCATCTTTTTTCATTTGAAATAAATTGGTGTCCAAGTTTTTATTTTAGTTCCTTTTTTGCATGTTTGCTTTCTTGTAGAGAGTGCACCTGTAATTTTGAGAAATCAACAAGTAGCACAGTTTTAATTTATTTTGTTAGCTTTCATTTATTGTTATAATTACATTGTAGTCTTTAGTGGTTTGTTGAAGTGATGAACTCTTCTTTTGTAGCTTTACAATCTGGCTGAGTGACTTGGTCCTGCTGCAATTCTTAAATGTTTTTAAGGAAGCATTTTGTTGTGCATTTTTGTTGCTTTTTTATATTCTTTGTTAATTGGAAAACAAACTAGTTTGATTTTTTTCTTTTGTACATTTATGCAAAAAGCCAATTAAGATTTTTGTTATTTATTTAATTAATTTTATACTCAATATTGTGTATTGCATTCAGAATTATGGTGATTTTCAGGTGTTCGATATTTTGGAATTTGTGATTATTATGTTTAATTAGTTTTAGTGTGCAGATGACATTTGTCATTTATGTTCATGATATTGTAGACATTTTTTTGCAATATTTGTGTATTTACTGTTTAGGCATAGAGTCACAGTATATTTTTGAAATATTTTTGTGACAATTGTATATGGCTTTCTGAATATTGTGTCATACAACTATTTAACACGGCTGTTCAGAGAAATCTGTTAAAGTCGTCTTTTTTAGAAAGGTAGGATTAGACTATGTCTTAAAAGAAAATGATTTGTAAAGAAATATTTTTGAAGCATGCATATTTTTGAGGAAATTGAATTGATCAAATGTACTGCTGGGTATACTTTATTTATGTTATAATTCTAGAGTGAACTCAACAGGAGTATGTTTATTGAATGTTCTTACAATGAATAGTGCAAAATAAGTATTTAAAAGCATCTTATTGTGTTAGTCAAAGGCTGTCTTCTAATTAAATGTTTGGCTTGGGAAAACAGTACATTTGGATATTGGTGCCTGATTCGCAAAGGTGCACCCACACTTTTATGCAAGTTTATGTCTTTTGGGTATTCACAAATTATGAGTCCATAATAAGTTTCTGACTACAGAGACTACACATTCGGGAAGGAGAACTTTGCACTTAAAAACAAAGGCCTGTACTATCCTTTGTGTGCAGAGTTCTCCACTCCAACTGAGGAACCTCTGCAGTAGTAAACATACTATTAACTTGTGGTTTATGAATACCAAAAAAATTTAACTTACACAAAATTGTAAATTCACGTTGGTGAATCAGGCTCTGGGTGTCTCATGCAAGTTATAATTAAAATATGCATTTGTTTCCGGAGACATGAGGTGTTGAACGGGAAAGGAACATCGCACTAGTTACATTTTCTATCTACTCACACTTAGATGTCAGACAGATTTGTTCCAGATTAACACATTTGAATAAATTAAGAAGGAAGATAAATTAGAGAAAGCTAATCCCAGCACATTAATGTAAAATATGTGATCTTAGTATTTTGAATCACAGATGAGCTAGGACTAACATTATATTATTCTATCATTCTGGTTTCACATACCAAAGGGAGGTTACTATAAGAATTTAATTTAAATAATTACAAATATTTCTATTACGTTTTGATAATGAGATAATTGCCTTTCACAGATCCTTCTTGAAACCTTTCCTTGAATGTGGATCTCCCAGCCTATACCTATCGTACCATATTCCTCTTCCACTCTATAGCTCCTTTTCCACACACCTTCCCTGGCTGCATCTTCCTTGTCGCACATCTCAGTATTCTCAATATTCTCTCCCAGCCCACTGACTCCTCACCAAGCTTGCACCGCTTCTACCTTTGCCTGCCCATTAATGCACTCTCTCTCCCCACACACCAATTAATCTACCACTGGTTCACAGGCAATTCTAGGCAGATAGAACATAGTAGCTAAACATTTTCACCTGCTGCACATCATCACTAAGTACACAAAGCAGATCCAATAATCTATGCTTGTGAATATGTTGACAAATATTTTTCAATGTGTGGCAATACATATGAGGTCCTCTTAGCAAACTGCATTTTGTAGTTTAATTAGTAGTAATGCAAAACTACCGCTCACCCACTACACCATTTTTATTAAGAAACCTGTATTCTGAGGTCTCTATCTCTGTCTCACCTATTTTTTGTGCAGAGGTCTTTGCCCCACTGCAGTGATATTCTCATAAATACACCAATATTTTAGTATCAAATGTAGGAGGGACTGAGAGTGGCTGGGGAATTCCCCCCACTAAATGGGAGGGGTTGTGGGAGGAGGGAAGAGGGCCTAAGGGGAGGCTACAGAGGGTCTTAGTGAGTTGCATGGACCCTCCCACAATAGAGTAAGCCTATGGCTATTTGAAAACTGAATTTCTAAAGTTACTATAGCCAAAAAGGACCCAAACCAGGAGTAAAGGTACTTCAGCTCAGAACCTGGAGTAAGCCTAGCATCGCAAAAGGCAACAAGGTACTAAAATATCCTATTACTTAACGGAACGAAGATAGATATTTATAAAAAGCAAAGATCATACATCTAATTGAATGATAAAAAAATACATATAAAATATTATTTACAATTATTTTAAAAATAGTGTGCAACTTTTATTTTGCTAGTAATTAAATCAACATGAATTACGTCTATACATACATTTTTACATTAACAATTTTATATTTTTTATACATAATACAATAATACAAACATTTTATGTTCGGTGGGTTTTTTTCAAATCAAATTATCAAAATGCTTATCTCATTGAATGTCATATCAAACATTCAAATACAGTAAAACATTGATAAAACAATGTATTTCATTTCATATTTAAATTCAATAAATGAGTAAATCTTAGCAATACACACAGCACTAAAACTTAAAATACTTCCAACCAATCATTCTTAGTACACAATATATTTCTCAGACATCACGATGAATAGATATATCTTGCCAAACTGAACACTGTAGTACCACTAATGCCTGTTTTGAGTATCCTTGGTGCATTGGTGCAATACTATATTGTCTTATGTCTAAATTACAGCATAAAGAGATGATCTACTCTCTTCATATATGAAAGCAGTACAAAAGAATACCCAGTAGGCCATTGTTTCCTTCTCAGTGCTGCATATATCTGGGCTAATATTACAACTAAAACTGCAAAATAAGCAAAATGTTGAGCCTAAATTTCATGTATAAATGTTTGGCAGGAGCTGAGGTGATATCATCTAAAATAGTCCAAACCTTATTTCATTCTTAAAATCTAAGAAGTGGTTGATAATGCCTCCATGCCTTGAGGCCAGACAGCACTTCTCCATTACGTATAGCCAATATTACTTCTATATGGCCTTTTCCTACATCCCCTGGCCCCACCATGAGATTGAGTCAGGGTCATCTTACATCTCTTCAAATCTTAGAATGTAAAAACAGATACTCACATAGTTAAACCAAGGTACAGCACATATTCTATTTAAACTCACCAATTCCTTCAGTGCATTTATGTCTTGATCCAGGTCCTTAATGTGCCAGATACTAAGCCAATAAAGTAATGGTCTGAGGTTGGCGGTATGTGCTCTGCATATCAGACATTTATCCAGCTGCAAGGAAAGCACTTTGAGGCATGTTGTCTCTTGATCTCATTCATTTGTTTTAGACTCTAGATAAATTGTGACAATATAATTTCCCCAAATTTCTGCACCATAAAAAGCTGCACTTAAGGTTTTTGCTTGGTATGCATGGAGAGCCGCCGACGCAGACCTACGTGAAGTTCATTTGAATACTTTTAAAACATGCTGCACTCTGCTGGAACATTAAATGACGTCTGGTGATTTGTGAAGACCATGACAAAGGGCTGGACAGCTTTACACCCAAATAGTCAAAATTTGTGACCCTTTCCATGACTGCATTTCCTATCCCTGCATACTCTCTGGTATAATTAATGTTGGTTGAAAAGCATGTATTTTCCTTTAGATTAGTTCATTTCCAACCCGTAGTACCTACCAAAAGGTGGCAAACGAATTTACTAGGATCTGAAGACCCCTTGTGTTTTGAAAATCAATAATATGCCATATGTGTATAACACAGCTGTTATCTTAGGGCCATCCAATTTTGGAGAATCGTTAACACAATCATCTACGTACTTTAATATGTAATTAATGTAAAGGGTGAACAATGTTGTAGCTAACACAAATCCCTAGCACACCTCTTTGGATACTAATGAATCCTGCCTGCAATTTGTGAAAATATAATTCTTTTGCATTCAATCTATTTTCTATGAGACGTTCTGTGCAGAAGATTGTTTCAAGCTTGTCAATTAAACTAATATGTCTATAATAGCTGGAATCACTATTAATTATGTTCTTATAGATGGGATTATTTCTGCCCCTTTCCATGTTTCAGGGGTGACAACTTCTACCAATATGGCATTTGTTAATATACTGATGTAAGGTGCCCAAATAAGTGTCCCTAAGAGAATCAATCAATCAATCAATCAGGCATTTTGTAAAGTGCACCACTCACACATGAGGGTCTCAAGGCCTTGATGGGGAGGCTGCTACTACTCAAACATCCATGTCTTGAGATGTCTCCTGAAGGTAAGGAGGTCTTTGATCTGACACAGGTGGGTGGGAAGAGTGTGCCACGTCTTGGCGGCGAGGTGCGAGAACGATCTTCCGCCGGTGGTTGTTCTGCGGATGCGTGGGATGGTGGCGAGGGCAAGGTTGGTGGAGCGAAGCCGTCGGGTTAGGGTGTAGAAGGAGAGCCGTCTGTTGATGTATTCTGGTCCGGTGTTGTGCAGTGCCTTGTGGGTGAGGAGTTTGAAGATGATTCTCTTGTTGACAGGGTGCCAATGTACGTCTCTCAGCTGGGCTGTGATGTGGCAGTGTTGGGGGATGTCCGGGATGAGGCATGCGGAGGTGCTCTGTATGCGTTGCAGTCTTTTCTGGAGCTTGGCTGTGGTTCCAGCGTAGAGGGCATTGCTATAGTCCAGTTTGCTTGGGTCACTGTCCTTTTGGTTTCAGTGGGGATCTATTTGTAGATCTTCTGAAGCATGCAGAGGGTGTTGAAGCAGGAGGAGAAGATGGCGTTGACTTGCTTGGTCATATATAGTGAAGAGTCCAGGATAAATCCCAGGTTGTGTGCGTGGTTGGTGGTTGTCGGTTCCCAGTGTGGCAGGCCACCAGGAGTCATCCCATGCGGAGGGGGTGGAGCCGAAGATGAGGACCTCAGTCTTGTCGGAATTCAGTTTCAGGCAGCTGCTCCTCATCCATTCGGCGATGGTCTTCATTCCTTAATGGAGGCTGGTCATGGCGGTGTCCTTGGTGAGGGAGAGGATCAGCTGGGTGTCATCGGTGTATGAGATGATGTTGAGGTTGTGAGATACGGTGATGTTAGCAAACGGAGCCATGTAGACATTGAAAAGGGTCGGGCTGAGGGATTAACCCTGGGGCACGGTGCAAATGATTTTGGTGGCTTCAGAGCGAAATGGAGGGAGGCGGACTCTCTGAGTTCTGCCGTTGAGAAGGGAGGTGATCCAGTCCAGGGCTCTGTCGTGAATTCCTGCGTCACTGAGGTGTGTGCATAGGGTGTGGTGGCAGACGGTGTTGAACGCGGCAGAGAGGTCCAGGAGGATGAGGGCTGCAGTTTCGCCATTGTCCAGTATGGCTCTGATGTCGTTGGTGTCAGCGATGAGGGCAGTTTCTGTGCTGTGGTTGCTGCAGAATCTGGATTGGGATGGGTCCAGAGTGTTGTTCTCGAGGAAACAGGTGAGTTGTTTGTTGACAATTTTCTGTATGACTTTTGTCTGGAAGTGGAGCAGGGAGATGGGCCGAAAGTTCTTGAGGTCCTTTGGGTCCGCCTTGGGTTTCTTGAGGAGGGCATTGATCCTGGTGTGTTTCCGACTCTCTGGGAAGGTGGCGGATTTGAAGGAAATGTTGATGATCTTCTGGAGTTGGGGTGCGATGATGGAACTTGGTTTGTTGAAGATGTGGTGAGGGCAGGGGTCAGATGGTGAGCCAGAGTGGATGGCGTTCATGATTTTGATGGTGTCGTTGTCGTAGACGTGGGTCCAGGAGAGCAGGAGGCTAATGGGTGGTGAGTTTGTGGTGTCGGTGGTTGACCGGGGGGTCTGAGTACTGAAGCTGTCATGGAAGTCTGCGATCTTGCGGTAGAAGAAGGTGGCTAGGGAGTCGCAGAGGTCTTGTGATGGCGGGATGTCGTTGATATTGGAGCCGGGGATGGAGAGCTCCTTCGCGATGTTGTTGAGCTCCTTGTGGCTGTGTGCATTGTTGTCGATGCATTCTTTGAAGACGTTTCACTTGGCGGTTCGGATGAGTTGGTGGTGTCTGCGGATGGCGTTCTTGAAGGCTGCATGGTTGTCCAGTGTCTGATCTTGGCGCCACTTCTTTTCGAGTGTTCAGCATGTTTGCTTAGATTCTTGGAGGTCGGCGGTGAACCAGAAGGCCTTTCTGTCGGTGCGTCTGTTGGAAGGATTTTTGATCGGGTGAGACAAAGTCCCTGTGTGTTTTTTGTGGATATGGAGCCTTCCCAGATCTCATGCTACCAATCACTTGGAGAATGCGTGCATTGTAAATTTCAGAGCTGTAACCTAATTGAGAAGTGTGTCTGGGCAATGGTCAGAATATAAATCGGAAAAATGCTTAGACTAAACATGGGGTTGAGTGAAAAAATATTTGAAGCTGAATTCACATAGATTGTCACAAGTGACAATATTCCAAAATGATCTACTGTCATTAATGTTTTATGCTCCAAGAAAATCATACTGATTAGCACCATCCTAACTCTTTTTGCATAATGCTGGAAGATGGTTGTTACTATTTACTTACTGCCTTTCTAATGGTGCCCCTCTTATTTTTTGATTGCCGTCAAGTGCTCAGATTTAGCTCAAGCTTTTTATGTAAAACTTTAAAACAATAATTGTAATTTCATTTTATGTATTTATACTTAATAAACATTTACTACAAACATACACATGTAGGTTACTGACATGTAATATTACCTTTATCAATGGCCCCCATGGTGCCCAAAGTGTACAATGCCACAGTAATGTTCATTGTGGGTGAACTTCTTTGAGTCTTATATGTACTTTCCCGTCCCCTGTGTTCTACTTAAATTTTTCCGCTTTCTGTCTATGTTTTGCTTTTGCAACTCCCTGAACCCCAGACATGGAAGTGGCAGACAGCTTCCGAAGGCAGTGTGCAGGTTTTAAGTTGCTCAACATTTTTTCTGAAGAGGAGTTGGCAAGATGTCTACTGCTATGTTTAGCATGGTGTTAGGCACAGGCCAGGCCCTGTGCCCAAATCCCCCTCCGGTGGCCTACCCAGCACAGTTATACTGGATGCTCCCTTCTCTCTGTACAAAGCTAAGCCTCTCTGAAGAGCTTTAATGACAGCAAAACATGAGTCAGGGGTTGCTTTTATTCATTTCAAGTTGGTTTGGATAAGTTTTTCCAATCCAAGGCTGTAATACTGTGCCTGTAGTGGTCAAATGCTTTTGTCATTTTACAGCTGGGCATGGATGGCATTAGCTACTCTCATGTTTAAAGACTTTGCTGTAGAATTGTCCTGTTCTAGCTCGGTATGGATGGCACTGTGCTAATCCTATGCTTAAATATTTTACTGGAAAAACAGACATTTGAGGGCAGAATCCGAATCTCACTGGTGTTGGATAGTGCTCTATATAGGAGCTGCTATTCACCTAAATTTGAAAACTACCCAGAGTTCTCTCCTTCCTTTTGGCATCATTTACGTGGCACTCTAAGCCTGAAATGGTATTGTTTTGCATTTTCTACTGTGCTGTAATGTTTAAATAACCTTGTATATATGCAAACTTATCTTTGTATTTGTACATACATTTGTGTGTTTAGACTAAGACATGTTTTATATTATGGTTTCTTTATACTTTGTAGGTAGGAGTGGGGCCTTATTGGGCCAGTGAGATTAATTTTCCTTGACAGAAAGGGTGTCAGGAACACATCATATCATACTGGCAGTAGGCACTGGAATTTAAACATTAGACTCCATGTTGATGAGGAGTATGATGAAAGTGTTTTGCATTGCGTGCAGCTACTCAACAGAGTGTCCCAGCGCACAGCACAGGTCAGAAAAAGGTACGTTTGGTCATTCTAGTCCTGACTTAAAAGCCAAGTTTTCAGTCTTTTTTTTAAACATTACTGGATTACTAACAGCCCTAAGTTCCAGAGGGTGCTTGTTCCATGTTATGGATCCCAAATAAGCTAGAGATCAGGGGGCATATTTATACTCCGTTTGCGCGGGAATTGCGTCGTTTTTTTTTACGCAATTCCGACGCAAAACTAACTCATATTTATACTTTGGCGTTAGACGCGTCTAGCGCCAAAGTCCATGGAGTTAGCGTCATTTTTTAGCGTGGACACCTACTTTGCGTTAATTATATGCAAGGTAGGCGTTCCCGTCTAAAAAAATCGACTCCGAGGCATGTGCGTCGGATTTATACTCCCGGGCAAAATTCACGCCCGGGAGTGGGTGGGTCAAAAAAAATGACATACGGCCGCTTTTGCGCCTTTTTTTAGCGCCTGCAAAAGGCAGGCGTTAAGGGACCTGTGGGCTCTGAAGGAGCCCAGAGGTGCCCTCCCATGCCCCCAGGGACACCCCCTGTCACCCTTGCCCACCCCAGGAGGACACCCAAGGCTGGAGGGACCCATCCCAGGGACATTAAGGTAAGTTCAGGTAAGTGTTTTTTTTTTTTTTTGTGTGGCATAGGGGGGCCTGATTTGTGCCCCCCTACATGCCACTATGCCCAATGACCATGCCCAGGGGACAGAAGTCCCTTGGGCATGGCCATTGGGCAAGGGGGCATGACTCCTATCTTTGCTAAGACAGGAGTCATTTCTATGGGGGTTGGGAGTGAAAAAAAATGGCGCAAATCGGGTTGAGGCGAAAAAATTGCCTCAACCTGACTTGCCCCATTTCTTGACGCCCAAGCCCCATATCCCCCTACGCCGGCGCTGCCTGGTGTACGTTGTTTTTTTTAACGCACACCAGACGGCGCCGGCGGCTAACGCCGGCTAACGTCATTCGATAAATACGGCGCCCGCATGGCGCTTCAGAATGGCGTTAGCCGGCGCTAATCTTTTTGACGCAAAACTGCATTAGCGCAGTTTTGCGTCAAAAAGTATAAATATGGGCCCAGGTTTCTTGCTGGGACGTGAAAGCTGAGCCTCTCTCTAAGATTTTCCACACCAGACAGCTATAATGCTATGTGCATTTACAATACTGCCTTAATCAGGATTCTCTTCCTGATGGGAAGCCAGTGCAGTGTGCGCAGAAGAGGGGATACATGCGCTCTTAGCAGCAGTTTCAAGAGGAAATGAGCTGCTGTGTTCTAAACCACACGACGTTTCTTCATCAGGGACGTCAGCAGGCCAAAATAAAGAGCATTACTATAATCCAGCCTCTACACAAGCAGGGCATGAATGACTGTTTATTGCAGAAAAGGAGAGAAAATGTAAAAACTTTCCCAAAGAGTACAATACCCCAAAACACGTGCCCATCAGTGATTTAATTTGTGGCCTGAATCGCAGTCGGTTTGACCCCTAAGTTCTTAGCAATGTCTGATTGAGGACCTGGATATGGGGTGTTTTGGGGCCAAAAGGTCTGCCAAATATGTGAGGGGGTATCGCCAAAAACAAAAAAGAATCTCCATCTTTTCTGCATTACATTTAAGCTGATGCATAGGCATTCAAAGAAAGACAGCTGTAAGGCAAGTTTTAATCAATCTCCCTGGAAACTCATCTCCCTTGCGACTTGAGAACAACAGCTAAGTATCATCAACGTAAAATATGATTTTTGCACCCAGTGCCTCTGCTAACTGGGCAAGAGGGGTGAGATTTACACTAAATAACGTGGGGCTCAAGCAGCCCTGGGACACTCCCAGTGTTACCTCATGAGACTCTGAAGAAAAGGGTGGAAGCCATACCTGTTGACTTCTTCCTTCCAAAACAAAGTTAGTTCAGGGCTTAACCCACTATTCCAGTGGAATGCAGATGCCCCAGGAGACTAGAGCGGGGGACAACCTTTCACCCAGCATCAAAAGTGCCTTTGCTGTATACACTAGCCTGGATAGTCAAAATCTTAGATTGAAAATAAATTGCATACTGTTCACACTAATCGAGGGTTGGTGGGATCTAGCGCTGAGTGCTGAGGGCTAAAATATTTCAACTACGGTAAAAAACAATCCTGGATATGTTTCCTGCTTCAGCAATTTTAGCTTGAAAGTACACTAGTATTGCAGTTTTAATTTCAACATAGTGTTTCTTGAGTGCCAGTTTGTAGCTTTCTTTATCTTTCAGATTATAGCCTTTTCTCCATTGTGTTTTTGAGACCTTGCTTCTTTTCTTCTCTTTCTTCAGACTGTCAGAGAAGCAGGGACTTACAAGGCTTTGTTCTATTTGATCTATGATTGAGAGGAGGTGCTGGTTTTTCTATGGAATCTCTGATCCACTTATCTATCAGCAAAATATGCTCCTCCACCTGGCCAGCCAGAGAAGGGGAACTGCCTTCCAAAGTGCAAATGAATTCCACTGGCTCAATTTTATGAAATGCTCTCCTAATATGCTGAGGGCTATATGAGGGGAGATGTGTTTTAATAGGGGCTGACCAGGACAATCTTATCAGAAAGTGATCTGACCAGACATAAGGTAAAGGGTCTTCTGTACCCAAAGGCATATTTGAAAACACACATGACCCGCTTGGTGGGTAGGACCGAATATATGTTGAGTGAGGTCTAATGAAGTCATCAGTTCCTATAATTCTGTTACCTCATTATAATCCACCTTATCCATGCAGAGCTTAAAGCCCCTAAAATTATAAATGTGCATATCTTAGTGCCAAGTGTGCTATTGCATTCTCTAGAGATTTCAGAAAAGGTCCACCTGGCCCAGGAGGTCCATAAATTAATACTCCTGTCACAGAATGCTGATGAGAAAAGGAGACACAGAAGCCCATTACTTCTGCACCAACCAAGCTCGCAATTCTGAACGTCTTGTAATCTAAGTCATCCCTGAGAATTATTGCTATTCAGCCTCATGTGCCGGACTAGTGATCCTTCTTGTATATTTTAAAGCCATTAGAAATAGCTATCACAATGGAGGGGTTAGAATACTCAGAGCCAGGACTCTGTCAAATATAATGGATCAGGTTTGACAGGCTTGTCCTCACTCAGAAGGTCATACATGTCTGATTGTTTGTGCAAAGATCAGACATTGATCAGGGCTGCAGAAAACTCAGCCTTGCCTTTCTTGTGTCCCTGTAAAGGGGAAAGGGCCCAACCCAGGTGAAGGTCCTCTCTGCCATTGTCTCCTGTACTAAGGCCTTCTCCACTGCAGCCCTTCTCTCCTCAACAGCTAGGCACACTAACTGCAACTTCAGGTCCCTCTCTTTCCGCCTATCTCTTAGCTCATCTGGCCTCAAGGAATGAGAGGTAACCCTGCTTCTTACACTGGACCCAGCAAGGGACTCCCTACCACTGGGGCCTTCCCTGTCAACTGGTGTCCCCGCCCGGTCACTATCATCCTCCTGATCATTCTCTCCACCACTCTCAAGGGATGAGTTCTGGGAGCCCTCCCATTGGGAACCATTGCTACACTCGAGATCCTCTGGGTACCCCCTAAGCACACTCTTTCCCCGAGCATATGTCACAAACCTTTCAAAGAAATTCAGAGATATCCTTAGGTTCCCTTCCACTGGCAGCCCTCTCTCTCTACAGAACCCCTCTAATTCCTCCTGCATGTAAAATGTGTAAAATGGCAGGTCCTCTAAATTAAAGGTTGGCCTCATTTTGAAAAGGTACAATAAACATAAGTGTGACAACCCAAATACCCAAGCGTGAGAACTGAAAGCAGGAAAATGACCAAAGATAGAAAGTTAAAAGAAGAAAATCATGTGATGGTCTAAACACAAACTTTATAGTGAAATAATCAGTCACAATGGTATTGTGCAAGCGCAAGTCCTATACTCACCGCTGACGATCAATGTTAGAAATGGGGTTTCTGGTTGGCTAGGGTATGCACCTAAGCCAGGCAGAACCCACCCACTCTAGTCAGGGCAAGGGAGTTACATGTCCAAGATAACCCCTGCTCACCCCCTTGGTAGCTTGGCACGAGCAGTCAGGCCTATCCCAGAGGCAATGTGTAAAGCGTTTGCACAACACACGTGATGCATTATCCCCACCACAAGGGGAACACAACACCAAGTTATATGAAAATATACTGTATTGTACACAACGCAATTATTAGACCAAGCACCACATCAGGAATATCCTGCTACCTTAGCAGTTGTCAGAACGTTACACATTAGTTACTCTGCAAACCTAGCAGTAGTCACATATAACACACAGGTTACTAGGGGCCAGATGTAGCAAGATAGCAAATTGCGACTTGCAATTTGCGAGTCCGTGCGACTCGCAAATTGCAAGTCGCAATTTGCTATGCAGAAAGGTGTCTCAGACACCTTCTGCAACTCGCAATGGGGTCGCAAAGACCCACCTCATTAATATTAATGAGGAGGGTCGCAGTTTGCGACCCCATTGCGAGTATGGGCACTCACGGGGATGGTGGCCTGCTGGAGTCAGCAGACCACCATGTCCGTGACTGCTTTTTAATAAAGCAGTTTTTTTTTTTCCATCTGCAGCCTGTTTTCCTTAAAGGAAAACGAGCTGCACTTGGAAAAAAACCCGAAACCTTTAGTTTCGGTTTTTTTCAGGGCAGGCAGTGGTCCATTGGACAACTGCCTGCCCTGAAAAAATATTTTTATTTCCATTCACAAAGGGGAAGAGGTCCCATGGGGACCGCTTCCCGTTTGCGACTGGGTTACCATCCACTTTAAGTGGATGGTAACTGCGATTTCATTTGTGACCGCTTTTGCGGTCGCAAATGAATTTGAATTGCATTGCGAGTCGCAAATAGGAAGGGAACACCCCTTCCTATTTGCGAGTCGGAAATGCATTTTGCGAGTTGGATCCGACTCGCAAAATGCATTTCTGCATAGCAAAGAGGATTTTGCGCCCGCAAACGGCGTTTTTCGCTGTTTGCGAGGCGCAAACACTTTGCTACATCTGGCCCTTAGTATTCTGCAACATAAGCAGTAGTCAGGAAACACGTTACTACACCAAAGCACTTGTCATAGACATACCATAAACTCCCATATTAGGAACATTATAAAACGTATGGCAAGTCAGGAAAACATTTTAGCAAGTCATGCCCATAAAAGGAACATTAGCATACATATATGAAACATCATAAGAATAGGCAGGTACACATATCAACCAATAATGTCCATACTAGGCACATTTAGATAACATATGTGTGCCCAAGAAAGTACCAGGCTTTCATGATGAGGCACCTCCAGTGCCAGGAAGATCCAAATGGGGCCCCTGGTGCTCCTCTGTGCCAAACGGTGCCTCCCAATAGTTCTGGGGTTGAGGGGGTGGCATGCACCCCCTCTGACTGTTAGGACGGGACCCTCCTGGGGGCCCCCCAAGGTCTCAACCGACCCTCACGAGGAGGGGGGGCAAAGTTCCGTAAAACAATTAGGGCGGGGGGGCACCACGCACCCCCTCGATTTGTAACAGGCCCCTCCTTGGGCCTGCGATCTCTAGGGCCCCCACCGGGCCTTCACTGGCCCTCCAAAGAGGAGGGGGGCAAAACATTGTCACTAGCCCATACAGGGCCATGAAAATGAGACTGGTTGCGCGGGGGCCTCTGGCGAGGCTTCTGCCCTGCCCACGGTCTTTAGGGACCCAGGACAACTTTGTTTGGGCCAAGGGGAACCTCCGATGAGGCTTCCTTCCCCAAGACCTGCTTTAATCTATATGCTGCGGCCCACCCGGGCTGCAGATAAAGGCAGGCACCAAAGTAGGTACCTGCTTGTGTCCTGAGGCTTCTCCTCAGAGTGCGCTTCACCCCGGGGACACGGTAAGAGCGCACTGGCTCCTTTTCATTCTTTCAGTGGTGCCCCGGGGGCCCGGGGAACAGCGCGACTCCGGCACGCCACAAAAACAGCCCGGTCGCGGAGGTGATTCTCCTACGGCACAAGCGCTTCCCAAAGTGTGCCTCCAGCACTAACACGAAGCGCTCTCAAGGTGCTTGAAAATATGTAAAGCAGAGAGCTCCTCCCAGTGCGCAGCACAACTTTAGCGAAGCGCCTTCCAGGCACTATAAGGTGAAAATAAAGCACTCCTCGTGCTTTACATGGTTGCAGGGGTCAGGGCTCACAGCACCGTGTCCCTGGGGGACAAAGAGTCCAAGAAGAAGGAGCACAGAGGGTAGGGCCCAGCAGCAGGGGGGTGCAGGCAAATGGCAGTCCCTCCTAGTGACCAGCAGGTCACAGGGCAGCACAACAGCAGCAGTCCATGGCAGTTCCTTGTGAGTCCCTCCAGCAGTCTGTGTCCAGTTCGAGGTAAGTTCCAAAATGTTTCCAAATTGTGGGGAAAACTCCCCTGTACTTATATTGCTTTTTTACAGTGTGTTACAAGGGAAGGGGAGAGGAGGTTCCAAAAAGTTACAACTGGTTCTGGGAGTGCCCCCTCTCTCCTCGAGCACAGGCTCCAAACATCAGTTGGGGGTAAATGACCTTATTCTGTGAGGCCAGGGCACAGCCTTTACAAATGTAGGTGTGCCCTGCCTCTCCCTTCTATCAGCCCAGGAAGAACTGAAAATCACATTGAGTGCAAGAATAAATGCAGTACAACATCACATTTCTTCCCATTGGCAAGACTCTAGAGAAGGTCTCTTCCATATTGTTTAAGTAGGTTACCTTCTGGGAGACAATGGGCAGTTCTTCAGAGAGGTTTATCTTTGTCCAGACACAATGGAGCACCCAGGATAACTGTGCTGGGTTGGTCACCAGAGGGGGTGTTTGGACGCAGAACCTGGCCTACGCATAAACCAATGCAAAGCCCAGCAATGGACATCTTGATTTCTGATAAAAAACAAACTCACTGAAAAACTAAAGGTTAAAGTGACATTGCAGTTAAAAGTCATCTGGGCCTCGGTGGAGTACGACAAGAAGCTTAGGGACAATTTGACATAAGGTGCAGATGGGGTTTAGGGACAGTTAGACAATGAATTGTTCCTCCAAACAATGACACTTGAGAGGCCAGTTCCTTCCACTCACACAGCAAGTTGGTGGCCAGTGATATACAAGCCCTTTTAGGTGTATCCCACCCAATTAGGGGTGGGTGCAGCAGGATTGGGTCCAGATGGGAATGGCAGTGCTTGTTGGGCATGTAACAGGAGACAGTGCATGTGGGAATACTGCCATATTAGCACGAATGCTCAAAATGTAGTGAGAAGCATGTGGAAAAACAGTGTGGGCCCCATTGGGAACAGTTTTGGACAACAAAACAGTGCAGGGGGTCATTGGCAGGGCAGCAGTCATAGAGGTAGGGGCCGAGGTAGACAGTATCCTTTGGGAAAAGGCACATATGCCAGTTGAACTGGAGAGGCTTCAGTACTGGCTGTCACATTTGGGCACAAAAAGGGGCAGGGATTTGTTGTGGGTTGATTTGAGCATGGTTTTTGGTTACATTATAAAGGGCCAAGGGAAAGTAAATGGGAAGAAAGTCCGACAAGAGCTACGAAGAGTTGGTCTGGAGGAAGCTTTTGTTCGCTGGTTGAAGTTCTCAGCTACTTTTAGCAGAGGTTGTTTAGCTACTTTGTGGGGAAGGAGATCATTACATATTACTTGGACAACTTCTTTCTGATAGTTTTCCCCACATTAGAAGAATGTGTAGAAGCATTGTGTTTGTTTCAGAATTTGATGTAGGTGTTGCAAGAGAAGACGCTTGGGCCAATAACCCTTTTGGGAACTGGACTGGTCTCAAGATGCATGGAAGTTAGGCTTCCTGAGGATAAGAAACAGAAGTGGCTGGGAAGCATGGGTTATGTGTTTTTTTGGTAAGGTCGGTGATGTGCAGAGGACTGGCCAGAGGGCTGGAAGAGAGAGTTTGGAACACGTCTTTTCTGGAGTTTTTTCTCCTGGTGGTGGCGGTTTGTCTGTGTGGGAGGCATTTTGCCAATGTCAGTCATGTTCAATGTCGATAATTTGGCTGAGGTGAATATTGTCAACTAGCAGTCTGTGAGAGATTTAGCAATTGTTACAGGTTTTTGTTTTGGGATGCCTGAGATTGAATGCGACTTATGGAGCAGAACAGATCACAGGAGTGGACAATGAAATTGCTGATGCTTTGCAGTAGCGGCTCGCTTCCGTCACAAGAGGCAGGGTGGGTGCAGCACGCAGGGGTGAGGGAGGGAAATGTATTTAAAAATATATTTTTTTAAATAAAAACCTACCTGCTCCACTTGTGCGCCTCTCCGCTCCTCTTGCTTCCATTGCTTCAGGCAGGCACAGGCTACTAGCATGCCCTGCGGTCAATCCTGATGCTGCTCAGAGCAGCGTCAGGATTGGCTGGGAATGCCCAGCCAACTGTGTTGCTGTACTGGAGAAAGCCTACTGTGCATGTGTGTTTGGCAGCCCGAAACGGCCCCCTAAACATACGTGCACACTGAGCGGAGTGCACAGTGTGCTCCCTCACTGCATGTCACCTCCTCCCCCCAGGGCCCTAATCCTTTAACAAACAAAATTATAATAAACATTGTTTATTATCATTTCATTTGTTAAAGGTTTTGCAGCTTCTGAAGCTGGTCGGGGATGAGGCTCCTCTACCCTAACAAAAGAGCTGCTCCTGGCGCTCTATCTCATTCTCACAGGTAGAGGTTCTGTGGGCTTGCACCGTGGGGGGAGGAGAGGATGACTGTGATGCTTGTTCATTTGTGGTCAGTGGATGAGAACGTTTGACCATCTTGTCCTCAATTTCCAGTCTGTGTCAACACGGCAGGCATATGGGCTCATGTGGGAAGAGTTCGTGGAGTCTGGGGTGGCATGACAGAGTAGTGATAACGGCGTAGGAAAAATGGTGTGAATTTTTCTGTGTTTGGAATGGAGTTGTACTTGATGCAAATGAAGACTATTTTGGTGGAGTTGTTGCACTTGTCAGGTAGGCTGTGAGTATCCAAATGACTTGGGGCAGGGTGATGGGGATAGAAAAATGCTTTGGGTTTTTCTGGTGGCGGTTGGTAAAGCAAATTTAAAGTTATTGCATGAAAAATTTGGTAATGTTGAGACACAGTTGAGGATGCAGTGTGGGAGTTTGAAAGTGACTAGAAGGCAACAGTGTTGTATGCAGGATGGTTGTATGTGTGAAGTTTGAATGAGGAGACTTGTTCTTGGGATTTGAGGTTACTTAGGGGAGAAGAAAGGAGGATGGATAATTATTAATATGTATATTGAGGCCTGGTTTCATGTTTACTTGATATGGCTTAGTGCCAAGGTCTGTGGATTGTGATTTGTGCACCTGTTTAATTAAAACAGCCTTAGCCACAATGTCAGTGTTTGGATATGCCATCCTGAGCGATTGGAATTTTGGGTGGTGGGAAGCATGCCCTGCCACTTCCCAGAGAGCTTTGGGTGGGCATTAGGGTCCAGGGCCGGCTATATGAGGGAACTACACATGCCTTAACAATGCATGTCTTTACAATCATACCGGAACAACAAATGTATCTTTACAATGAAAGTCTTTACAACTATTGTTTTATCACGAATATCCCTTTACCATGAAAATATAAGTATTTTACAGATAAGTTTAAACCCTTTCTAATATGTAAATATATGGATAATGGATTTATGCGTACCTGTAAAATACGCATACTTTCGTGGTAAAGGCATGCATGGTGGGTATGTGTATGTATATATATATATATATATATTAATCTCTCTCTCTCTCTCTATATATATATATAGACGTGTCACACCATCGGATTGCAGCAAGCATCCAAAATTAATTCCAACAGGTTTCCAACATAGCGCATTTTGACCTAATAATGGTCTTGGTCACATGGTATGTACACAGATGTGTTGCTTACATGCTCTTAAATATACGGACAGTGAAAAAGGATTTAAGTTGAAACTTAATCTCATCATCAAACCAACGTGGTCATTACTACACTTCTAATTCTTAAAGAAAATCAGTGAGATATTCAATGCTTTTATCGACAATGTTACTGGACAGTTCATATACTGAGATATTATTTGCACAGCACTGATTAAATAAAACAATTTTCTCAAGCTGCTTTGGAAAGTGACTCCAATAACCATAATCCTTTGCTTTGCATATTAAGCCCTTCACTCAGTTTTCTCTCTTTTGAAATTGTGTAGAAAGTACCATCTTCCAGCCTCTGGAAATAATTTAATGTCATGCTATGGCAGTACTGATGTTCTGCACACACAGGCGGGCCTTATGAACATGGTGGGAAAGACCGCCGACCGTCGTGTCGGCGGTGAACAGAATCCCGCCAGCGGCGGCAAATGGAAACCTGCCATATAATGATAGAAAAATCAAACCCCGCCAAAAATTCCCAGACCACCAGTCCCCGCCAGGACCCTGTAGATCGGAATCCCGCCATACCCCGCCACCGCCAAGCACACCCACATCCCGCCCTCCAAATAATGATGCACAAATCATCTCGGCGGACAGGGGAGGCCGGACGACCATTGGCGGCTGCAACCACCACGGGCAGCAAGGGGGCCCAACAGCAACAAGTACACACATTGGTTAGACCTTTCACCCACATACCTGACACACATCCAGAAGACCATGAAACACCCCCAGACACACCCCACAATCCCTTGCAACGAAACCAGGACCAGAAGATGGAGAGCACCAGACCCAGACAGAGAACGCCAGCAGACAGGACACGCATATCGACCCACACAGGAGCACTCATACCCCATCCCCAGTCCCAACACCATCCACCACCCTCACCATGTCCCCCCAAAAAATCCACGCTTCACTGAAAGGGAGCTAAGGACCATGGTGGACGAGATCCTGAAGGTGGAGCCACAAATATTGGGGTCCGAGGTGCAGCACACACCCATTGCGCGGAAACTCTAGCTGTAGCAGACCATTGTCAACAGGGTGAATGCAGCGGGACACCGTCCAGACACCAGGGACGACATCCGTAAGAGATAGAACGACCTGCGGAGGAAGGTCAGGGCCATGGCATCCAGGCACCACACCGCAGTGCAGAAGACTGGGGGAGGACCACCACCAACACCACCCGACCACACCGACTGGGAGGAGAAGGTACTCCTGCACCCAGAGGGACTCACTGGAGGGATGGACTCAGGTAAGTCATCTACAATTACCCCATATACAACACATCTGCAATGCATTCACCAACCCACCCCACCCACACCCACCTAGACCCACACCCCACCCAGCCATTACCGACCACATCCACCACCCTGCATTACCCACAACTCACTACCAGGCCCAGATCACTCCCGCTGTGCACAGCCACCCACCCCTACACGTACCCACAATGGAATATTAACCCCCACCACAAAGTAACCCTACCACTGCCACTAACTGCAATGTCCACATCACAAAGGCACCCTGGAAGGCCACTGAAAGTCACACCAGCTCAAAATTGCACAGTTCTGTTTACCTCAAACCCTCAGACATATGTAACAGACATGTCTATGTCCCCAAACAGGCACGACCACCCATGCAACCCTAATGGAGGGGACAAGGAGTGCCACAGCACTCCAGGGAGACAGAGACACATCACAAGACCTTGGCGAAGGACCCCTGGACATTGATGAGCAGGCAGGCCCCTCACACAGCCCTGGATGCTCACCATGCAGCAGCCCCACCCAGGAAACCACTGTCACCCCTAACACCCAGTCAAGACCAGCAGGCCAGGGGAGATGTACCCACACCAGTGTACCCAGGGCACAGACAGGTGGAACACAGCTACAGAGGCCACAGTCTCCCACTCCCAACATGCAGGAAGGCGAGGGCCCCAGTACAAGTGGCACGTCAAGACCTGCGTAGAGGACACAGTCACAGGGGGCTAGGGCAAGGTCAAGTGCCCCAGTGGGTCAGGGGGCAGGGCACCGGATGGATGCAGCAGCCCAGGAAGTCATTGCAGAGGTATTGGGGTCCTACCAACATACCCAAGACAGGTTGGCACAGATTGTGTCCACCTTGGAGCAACGTCAGAGGATGCAGCTGGAACAACACCAACAGGCCATGGAGCAGTGGAAAGAACACAATGCCACAATGGCCACCATTGCTGGAGCACTACTGCAGTTGGTCAACAAACAGTCAGACCCCACACCGTACAAGAGGCCCCCACAACAGCCCTGGAAAACCAGCAACAGATGACCCAAGCAGCAGAAACAGCACAGAAAATACCCTCCCAGGAATCACAAGGGCCAACCATGCCACCCCAAAAAGCTCCACAGCAGGCACCCAAATGTAGTCTCAGGCCAAGATATGGCACTGTAAACCCAGCTAAGAACAAGCCCCACTCCAACAATTGACACTGCTACTACTGCAAAGCAACCATCCCACCCATTCACCATCTACACTTAGCTGGGGTCAAAATGAAGTACTAAACTACAAACAGAACCCACCTATGATATCCAACAGGGCTGCCACCAAGTCGGTTTTGAGGACACCCAACCCTTACGACTTCCATCACTGTACATAGCACATTTCACTGTAATCGACCAATAAACAACATTTCTCACCTGTAACACTGTCTCCTGTTTTCAATGTTGAACAAAGTGGAGTATGGATGCAACTGGCAGGGAACAACTTTATTGTCAATTTGTGCTTGGTGGTGGTAATGTGTGTTTCAAATTAGGCAAAGAGGGAATGCATATATTGTCTGTCAGTACCATGCTGATGAGGTCCATGTCTCGCCTATCATGACCAATCCCCCCTATATGACATGGCACACTTACACTCTCCTCACCTCTCTGAGGTAACTGATTAGGACCCATATCACCCTCCACCTCCAAAAGGGGGATAGAATGTCTCACAGCCACGTTGTGCAGCATGCAGCAGGCCACCACTATTCTACACACCTTATCAGGCCCATAGGCCAGGGAACCCCCAGAGATATGTAGACACCGGAATCTAGCCTTCAGGAGACCTATAGTACGCTCTATCACCCTCCTAGTACGTCCATGGGCCTCACTGTATTTCCTCTCTGCATCCGTCCTGGGATTCCCCACTGATGTCAGGAGCCAACACAAGTTTGGATAGCCAGAATCACCTAGAGAAATGGTCAATACAGAGTCATCATTGTAATGTCTCTTAGTCAGACAGGCTGGTTTTCTGCAATGTGTCAGTTAGTGACAGGCAATCTTACCTATGATCCACCCTCTGTCCTCTTGCAGTTGTTATATCTTCTGTGGCACACTACTGTTCCTCAAAACAAATGAATCATGGACTGAACCCGGAAACATGGCATTTACATTGGAAATGTACTGGTCTGCAGTACATACCAATTGGATGTTCATGGAGTGAAAGTTCTTCCTGTTTCTGTACACCTGTTCACTCACTCTTGAGGGGATGATAGCTATGTGGGTGCCATCGATGGCACCTATGACATGGGGAATGCTTGCAAAGGCATAGAAGTCAGACTTGATGGCAGGGAGGTCAGCACTTTGGAGGAATGGAACATAGGACTGCAGATGTCACAAACCTTATCAGTACCTGGCTGAACATTGGCTGTGAGAAACCTGCACCCATGCCCAGTGTCACTTGAAATGAGCCTGTGGCCAGAAAATGGAGTGCGGAGAGCACCTGCACCTCAGTTGGAATGGCATGCTGATTACGATTTCCGGGAGTCAGTGCAGGATCAAGTAATGCACATATGTCCTGATTAGTTGCACTTGTGAGTCTGTAAGTGATAATGATCTGACGCCCCACCATGGTCCCCATATCAACAAGTGGTCTGCACACTGATGGTGCCCTTCCTCGCCACAAGGGTCGGTACCTATGAGGGGTAAAAAAAAGGAGTGATGTGCACACATACATTGGCATATTTGCTAAATACATGCAGTGCATTGTTCATAGTAGTGTCTGTACAATAACTGCAACCTGACAGATGTACATGTACATCACTAGGAGGGAACAGAGTAAATCATGTGTGATTATATACTCAATGGATAGAGGACTAGGTGCTTAATATGGCTAGTAGGCCCAGCATTGTGAGTATTATGAATTTCAAGATGTGTAGGTGACGGCAAAATGTCTGCCCAATGTAGTTCTGCCCCTTCGTTGTGGAAGTGACCTAATACCGCTAGCGGTTGACGTCTTAGCGTACTGCGATGTTGACTGCTGTTCACACCCTCTTTGGCTAACATGGATGCCAGTGGGGAATTCTGCTGTATCATGATCGCCGCCAGCGGTGACGGTGCATACCGCCACAGAACGAACGTGCATTCGTCATCGTTTGATCACTTGACTCCCTGATCTTGTGCGGACAGGTACTCCACTCTGTGTACTGCTGTCTCCTGCCTCTGGCTATGGATGTTCCACGTGGTTCAGGGGAATGGGCCCTAGCCTTCACCCAGGAAGAACTGAAGAAACTAGTGGAAGGGGTCCTGCCCCTGTACGACAGACTCCACTGCTGGCCAGAGGTACAGGTGAGTCCGGGTTTGGGGGGAACTGTGTGAGTAATGAATGGAGTGGATTGCACAGATGTGTGCTCCTGTGAGCCAGGATGGGCCATGGTGCATGGAATGTTGTGTGCCACTGTCCTGCATGTCTGGGAGTACTGTCTGTCCTGTGTTTGACAATCTGCCAGCTGTTGCCATTGTGCAGGTGCCTGACCTCTGTGTTCTATTTCTGTGTCACTCTACTAGGTCAGCGCCCAGCAGAAGAGGGCACATTGGCATTACATCGCCAAGGAGGTACGGACCCTGGGGGTCTACAACCGGCAGAGCACCCACTGTCAAAAGAGGTGGGAGGACCTGCGGCGCTGGGCGTGAAAGATCCCTGAGGCCCAGCTGGGGAAGTCCTCCCAACGTAGAAGGGGTGCCCGTCGGGCACTGACCCCCCTCATGTGAAGGATCCTGGCGGTGGCGTACCCAGACCTAGATGGGCGCTTGAAGGCTGCACAGCAGTCACAAGGAGGTGAGTACTCACAGACCATACTGCAGCCTGGAAGGATGAGTGTGTGTGCAATAGGGCTCATGGTGCTTAGAGCAGGGAATTTGACTGGTGTCCATCAACTGTCTGTTCCCCAAAGGGTGTAGGGGTGTCCCTGTCAGGTTTCACCTACTTCAGCTCCAATACTATTTCAGGGGATGGGTGTAGATCAGTATACTGCTCAGTAGTCAGGGGCAGGGCCATGGGCATAGAGCACGGTGCTGCCTGTTGGGTGTGTCTGCTGGGTAGGTGTATGTCTGGCAATTGTGTATCAGCATTCAGCTATTTACAAGTATCTCTCCTGTTTTGTCTCCCCATCCCTGTTCTCTTGTGTTTGTTTGGTACAGCACCAACATCAGGCGAGGGAGCTGAGGCACCGGCATGTGGGGAGGCAGCAGCCCATGGATCCTCCGAGGCAGAGACAACGGACGCCCAGGGGACCAGTGGGTGGGAGGGCAAGGGGACTTCCACAGGGGAGGCTACTACCTCTGAGACCTCCTCCGATGGGGGTCCTCCAGCGGTGGTGACCCTAGTGGACACACCACTACCGTTAGATCTTTGGCCACCACCCACACCATCAGTGCCCTCCCTTCTGCTCCCCACCGAGTTGGCCGTGCCCGCCCACCCAGAAAGGTGGGCGTCTCCTTCGCCCCAGGCACCTCCTCCCCTGCCCCAGTCAGCCCGGCTGCCCTCACAGAGGAGGCTATTGAGAACCCTCTCTGTAGGGCAGACAACAATCGTCAATGCCATCCAGGGTATGGCATCTGAGGTGCAGCAGACCAATGCCTATCTGGATGGCATTGACGGTGCCTTGTCTGCCCTACAGAGATCTTTTCAGGCTCTGGCCTCCTCCTCTTGAACGGCAGCCAGTTTCCCTGGCCATTCCATCCCCCCTCCAACCTCCTCTACCCCTTCCAGCACCCCACTCCCTTCACTCATCCAAAGCACACAATCAGACCCGCTTACAGGCACATCAAAACACAAGAAGCACACTTCCAAACACAAGCACCACACCTCCCACCACAAAGCATTTACACAGCTAACAGACACCTGCACACACAACAACGTCCACTTCCCCCAGTGTGCCCGCCTCTTCCGCCTCCCTGTCTGTCCCCTCTACATCCACAGCCTCATGCACTGCACCTTCACTCACTGTTACTGCTCCTCTTCCTTCACTCACCACAATAGCAGACAGCCATACATGCACCCCATACACCACACCTGCACTCACCACCTCTACTGTAGTTGACACATGCAGCACACTCACCAGACTAGCAGACACCCACCCAACATTCATCCACACTAGCTCTCTGTCTTCTCCCACTGTGTCCCCCCACCTCCCAAAACACACAAACGCACCAAGACACCCACCGATCAGACATCCACCACACCACAGCATACTGAGCAGTCACCTGCACCCACTACACGCACACCTACACCCCACACATCAACTCCCTCTGTCTCCACTCCCACGGCCTCATCCACGCCCACCCCAATCGATCCCAAGAAACTTTTCCTCTCCTGTGCAGACCTGTTCCAACCCACTGGCCCACCGCTTCTTGTCCCGAAACGTGCCCATCTCCTTGCCCTTTCCACTCCTTCCACATCACAGCCCACCCCGGTCCAGCCTTCCCATTCCCGTGCCCCTTCTCCGGTGAAGAAGAAGGCCCGCTCATAGCTTAAGGCATCCAGCTCCACCCGAGCCAAACAGCCCCCACCCCTTCAAAGGAGAAGCCCACCCGTCCTCCAACCTCCTCACGCAAGTCTAAGTCCCACCCCCGTGGGAAATGCCCACCCCACCTTCCCTTCCGTGAGGTGCCTGGATCCCCATATGGTGCCTTGTTCAGTGGAGTACCCAGCACTTGTGGGAGTCAGGTGTGGCCAGTTGTGGCCAAGGACAATTAGCTTTTTATGGATTGGCCATTGGCCCTGTTGGCACTGTTTTGCTCAGTGAGCTACAAATTAAAGTTTCTGTGTGGCCTCTGTTTGGGCTGCACGCAGTTCCACCCTGGTGTTTGTTTTAATTTTTTATGGGTATGGGGCTATTGTATGTACCATGGTCAAGTTGCACTGGCCTTCGGTCAGGTACGTCTCTTGGTGTGGGGTGTCTGACTTGTGCTGCTGGGAAGGGTTGGGGGCGTTGCAGAGTGGGTGGAGTGGGTGGGTATGTAACTTTGCCCCTTCCTCCCTTGTGTCGTAGGTTGCGGTACTTACTGTCATCGTCTTCATCTGCGGTCTCGGTCGTGTAGATATATGGCAAGGAGCAAGACTGGCATGATCAGCAGATCTCTCTCCATGGCTGCCGCTGCACGTTTTGTGGAACTCCGGTGAGTCTTTTCTTCTATTTGTTTTTTTTCTGCCTGGCTTTGTGTGGTGGTGGTTCCTGCCCCGGAACTGGCGGCAGAATGGTGGTTCATAATTTGATGGGCGGGTTGGGTATTTCCAACGACCTGTGGGCAGACTCTGCCGTCATCAGTGGGACTCCTTTCCTGGCGGTGGGTGGTGCGTGGGATGCGTGTGTTTCGTTTGGTTCATTATTTGGCGGTCCGGCCCGCTTCTCTGTTGGCCGTTTCTACCGCCACCGCCGGCGAAGCGGAACGGACCGCCATGTTCCTAATGAGGGCCATAGTCCAAAAATAACAGCAACACATCCTAAGTTGTTGAAAACAGACTTCTGCTGCATCAAAAAACACTCTTGCCAAGGAAATCAGCATCATGCTAAAGAAGTTCCCTCTATCAGCTTTCTCTCTATTTGAGAGCAGTTTTCTTTGTTTCCCTGCCTGTATCTCTTCAGGCAGGGAAACAGAGGAAACCTCAGCTTGCATGAATTGAGTGCTCTTTGACAGCTCTCGCTTCATCTGAACGGATGTTTGCTGTGGCTTGGTGGGAGCTGTCAAAGCTCCCACCAAGTCACATCAAACAGCTATGTCCCAGGGGTGGGCACACCAGAACATAGCAGGGGTGGTGGTCCCCAGGGCCGTCAGTAGCTCCACGAGGGGGGCTGCATGGCCTCCTCCAACATTCAAATAGCCCCAGGATAGTGGTGGTCCCCAGGGCCCAAAACAGACCCTCTTTATTTTTTATTAAAGCTCCAGGGAGGTGGCAGTTTCTGGAGCATCCTCATTTAGTATTGCCCTGGGGAGGTGGTGGTCCCCAGGACCACAGGGGACGACACAGCCAACCTCATTCTCATTGAGTAATGCCCCGGGGAGATGGTGGTCCCCTGCACTGCAAGGGGGTCAGGGGGCACCCATTTTGAATATTGATAATGCCTCAGGAAGGTGGCAGTCCCCAGGGATGCGGGGGCCTACGTTGCCCCCCATATATCGAATGTAAATGCCTCCAGTACCTCGCCCACACAGAGGCTTGTAAAAAACAAGCACAGGAGCCCGTACTTTAATTTTGTTCTGAATTCATGATGTTGTCGTGAATTTTTCATGAAAATGTTTTTGAAAAAACTTGTTTTTTTAGCTCTAGAGCTGAGGGGTCAGGGTGATTCTTTTCAGCTCCCTTGTCATTTTTTTTTTTACTTTTTTGTTTTATACTTTTTGGTGGGACTCGGCTGAAGCTGAGTACGAACATGACTACCAACACTTCCTGGTTTGAAGTGATGGCAGCTAATCAGGGCTCTGCAGCTGTGTGCACAAGCTCTTATTTTTTGCAAAGTCCTCATGAACGAAGTGCGGCCCAAGATATACAAATATGGATTTATTTTATTTTCTCCTAAGCTACTGGATAGATTTACACCAAATAACCAAAAGCACAACCTGACTTTCAGTCTGCAACAAAAATCACCGGCACACTTTAATTTTTTTTATATATATGTATATATAAATATATTCACTTTTAAACATACACAACCATACACTTTCAAAAGTTCAATAGTTAGAGTTATGTCAAATTATAACTACTGCCCCTAAGGTAACTATAACTCGCACCCCCGCCACACACAGTTGTCTGATCAATAATTGTACGACAGATGTTAGTGTACCTTGACATTATCATGTTATCAAAGATGTCACGAATGCCGTAATTTGTAGGGTATATAGCATTGCATGGTGAGGGCGCTCGTTATAGTTACCTTAGGGCACAAGTTATAGTTACTTGAGGTAACTCTATAACTGATGAATTTCTATGGTTTCATATGTTTAAAATGTGAGCCTAACTATAATATCCATGTAACCATTGTTTTTTAAGTGAATTTCTATTTTTTTTAATTATTTTCTTTAACTCTACAACATCCCTGTAATCTTTGTTTTTTTCAGTGACCTTCTATGTTTTGTTTGAACATACAGTAATTTTCATTACTATACGCTAAACCAACCACTGCCATGCACGGTCTTCCTCCGTGCATGGCGGAGGCTGGCCATAGGGCCTGGCCAGGACAGGCCCTGAGGCCAACCTCCTCTAAGCAGTAAACCTTGCAACTTGCACGTCCCTCGCCCATGTGCAACAGAGGTTGAGTGCAAGACCTGTCCTGCAGCCAGACCACGCGGCCAACCCCACTAACCACCCAACCCCATGCTGTGCACAGCCCATTGGCAGTGTGCACCAGGAGTTGGCTGCAGCCTCTCTCTGCGTGAAAAAACATGTGAGAAGTTGTATCTAGGGCTGAGAGTGTGCACATTAGTGTTTTAGTGTGCACGTCAGTGTGTGTAGGGCCTATGAGTGGGTGCATGAGGGTGTCATGGGGTCTGTGAGTGGGTGTGTGAGAGTCTGAGTGGGGCCGTAGGTGGGTGCAAAACTGCCTTTGAGGGTGTGTAAGTTGGTGCACATGGGCTGAGAGGGTCTGTGAGTGGGTACATGAGTGAAAGGGTTTGTGTGTGGACACGTAAGGGTCTGAGTGGGCTTTGAGTCGGAGAAAGAGAGAAAGATAGAGAGAAAGAGAGTGACAGGGAAAGAGGTTTTTTTTTAGGATTTGATGTATGATATACTTAGCATGAGATATTTCTGCACAATTTAAAAAGAAAAACGTATTTGTCATTTAAAAAGATGAAGATCACCTTTCAGTATGAGCCTTAAACATTTGTAATAAAAAGAAATGAAGTAGGGAAATGACCAGAAACACACCGAATCTTGAACCCTCAATGTGAAGGTCTGTGACCTTCACACTTGAGCTATTCTGGTTCTTTTAATATATTTTTGTAGCCCGTAATGGGCTATCTGGGACCACGGAGGAGCCTCGAGGCCTCCCCAGTGGTCCTTGACTATATTTATTTATTTATTTTGTAATATGTCCGTACAGGCTATCTAGGGCCGCGGGGGAGCCTCTAGGAATCCCCTGCGGTCCCATTGCTCCAGCTAGGAAGCAGCTGCTGTTAACGTTAACAGCAGCTGCCTAAATTCTGGAGCAATGCTTTCAACTCTGTTCCCAGCACGCATACCTATATATATATATATATATATATATATATATATATGTACATATATATGTACATATACATATATATATATGTATATATGTGTATATATATATGTATACATATATATATATACATATATATGCATATGTAGACATATATATATATATATACACATATATATATATATATATATATATACCGAAGACCACCGTGGTGAAAGCTGCCAAAAGACCACAGCAGAGGCGGTAATCCACCTGCCATATCATGAGTTACAAAAACAAAACCGCCAGAAAGCAGCCACAAAATCAACACCATCAGATTGAAAGACGGCAGGTGAGAGACGGTCCCACCACCCTTACTGCCACGCAAACAACAAACCGACCTCCAAATTATGACCCAAGAATCACCGCATCGGTCCATCAACAGTGGTAACCCATTGGTGGTGCGGACCGCCGTGGTCGATTTTGTCACTCCACAACAACATAAGCCAACATTGGCCAGATTGAAAAACCCACAGCTGATACACATACACACACCGCACACGCCCATCAACAGCACTATAAAGCACCCCCACATACAACCGACAATTCCTTGCAAAATCACAAATTCTGCTACATTTTGCCAGCCCACATATACCCAAAACTGCACACACAAACCACAGCCACCTATACACCCTTCACGCATAACACACCACACATCATACTCCTACACTAAACACACACACCACTGCACTCAAACACTACTAACAGCATCCCACATACTCACACCTTGAACCCCCACCAAACATCCCCCTCTCTACACAACACACATTACACCAACTACACAATCGGCATGTCCCCTTAAAAGCACCCGTTTCACTAATGAGGAGTAGACGAAATAGCCAGGATAGAGCCACAGCTGTTTGGTGCACAGGTCCAGCAGATATCCATTGCCAGGAAGATGGAGTTATGGTGGAGAATCGTAGACAAGGTTAACTCGGTGGGAACCTATCCATGCACAAAGGATGACATAAGGAAGAGGTGAAACAACCTACAGGGGAAGGTGCATGCAATGGCATCCAGGCACCACATTGCCATCATGAAGACTGGCGCGGACCCCCACCTCCTTCCCCACAGTTGACAACATTGGAGGAGATGGTCTTGGCTATCCTACATCCCGAGGGCCTCACTGGATTTACTGGAGGGCTGGACACTTGTAAATCACTCATACTTCTCAACCACCATGTACACCTGCATGGCATGTCCCCCCTGTCACCCTATCACCCTTCACCCCACTCCATCCCAAACTCATACCCTCCACCATAACCACCCTCATTAATTTTCCCTTGCATGCCAAAATCATCAAAATTACACCTCCCCAACATCATCATTCACACAAATGCATGTATTACATGTATTACATGCAAGTAATGCATGGTTAGCATGAAGCACTACCAATCCCACATTGCATCACCATACACAAACCAAATGTTGAAAAACGACACCCATCCCATACGCAAATCCAGCAATGCTGAACATGTATCTGAGGATGACGTTAACAAATATCATACATGTCCACAGATACCCCAGCTAATATCATCCGGCAGCATGTGCCACGTCTACCCAGTCCTCCACCAGAAGGCCCCAGTGATGACAGCTACTCCGGATGTCTGAATCTGGAAGATCTCCCGGGCCCATCTGCTACCATTGGTCAGTCAGACACCACAAGCATTACCAAGCCCACCCCACAGAACCCCACATCGGACTCTACTACCACAGCAGCCACCCAACGTCCCCAAACCTCTGTCCCCAGGACACATCAATCAACAGTGTGCTCACCTGTACAGGGACCGGAGTCAACACTTCCCAGGCAAGATGAAGAAGGTCCTAGTGTCAGGGGTGTGGGCACACAGTTCAGGGAACACAGGCACAGGGGGACAGGGCCAGTGGGAAGATATCTGTGTGCCCAGGGGTGGGCCAACCCAGGGAACTTACTGCCCAGGAGGCACTGTCACAATTCCTGGGAACATACCAGAAATCCCAGGACAGGATGGCCCAGGTACTTACCACCTTGCAGGAGAACCAGAGGCTGCAGAGGGAACATCACCAGGAGGTCATGCAGCAGTTGCAGGCCCACAATGCCAACATGGCCTCCATTGCAGGGGTGCTCAGTGAAATTGCCACCATCATGAGTCCTTAACACACCAGGAGGCCCCTTCCACTAGCCAAAGCACTGACCATCCCTCTACATCTGCTGCAGCTAGTGGTCTGCAGGTCCTGCCACAGGACTCACAGCCCATCAGCACCCCACCCTCTGTAGCAAAGGAACCACCCTGCAAACTTTCCTTGTGAGCCAGACACCCTACAGAGACTGAAGCCAAGACCAAAACCACTGCCAGGAAGTGAGCCTCACCAACATGTCTCCCTTGTGTGCCACTGAGACACCTTGTTCACTTTGGACTGCCATTGCTCCTTTTTCCTATGGCCACATGGATACTGGACCTGTGCTATAAACTAACTGGCCCCCTACACTGAAGAGTTCCTCCACCATCACCCCACTCAATAGCACTATCCCTTCCTTTTTGTAATTGTAATAAACATTCTTAAACACAACAGAAGGATCTGTGTATTTATTGCATGTATATGCGATGTTTTGACCTTTATTTCCTGTGCAAATGTCATGTGAAGTTTGAATCCATCCAATGTACAGTACAGTCAGCTTGGGGTACACATTACCAGTGTAAGTGCTTGCCACAAGTTACCATCCACCAAATTGTGTGAAAGCAGTCTGTAGGCATTCCATGAGTACACATTAGTGACCACACCAACATCTGAAAAAAGGAAAACCTTTAGTGACATTCAAATGAGAAGTAAAGGGAAGTAAAGCGACATGAGCCCCTGTAACATAACAGCCTACATTCGTCTGGTCACATCAACTTAAAATGTTGCACTGCAGTTAACTCCAAGCACTAGTAGTGACAAGACATAACTTTTGTAAGGGCCTCGGACAAGATATCACAGCTTTAGCTATGCCATGTTCTCAGTTTGGCAATCCCTCCTCTAGGACACTTATTCCAGGTCAAACTGTCAGGGACAATGAAGTCACAGAGCGGTTGTGTAAGCACATTGATACTCACACTACATTCCCAGCAACAAATGCTAAGTACTGTATGGAATGAGGATACAGTTTGACGTGGGCACGTATTTGAAACTGCAGAACAGCTGATACATTGCCTAAGTAGAAGGATAGAAACACACACCATGACAGTAAATAGAGCTTTCTCATACATTTCAGATAACCAATGTTTGAAATCTGCTCTGGTTGCCTCAACATGCAAACAGACGTCTGATACTATGCAACATTATTATATGGTCATACTGCTTCACAGTTGTAATCTAAGTTGTGAGACGTGATTTGAGGCATTACATCATGAATGTTTGTCAACTACTCTTATTCAAGCAGTGAACTGGTATGAGCACTAATTCATAAGCCAGATACTGCCACCAAATGTACAATGTAGATGTGTAGGAATTGCCTTGGTGCGTACAATAAGTACCTGTGACGCACACATCATTGACTACAATTATAACAATCTTCAGAAAATGCCATCCGCCTGTCCTGCATGCAGATGACAGATAGAAGTGACCTCACTCCACCGACGTTTGTCGTCATGGCGGAGGGCGGTCTGAACCGCTGTGCAACTCTTCATTGGTTAACATTGATGTCTATGGAGAACAGGGGCCAATGATGATCACCGCTGGCGGTGACGGTGAATACCGGCGTGGACGTGACCTCCATTTTTAGAAGTCCATGTTACTTGACTCCTGACTCTCACCCTATAAAGACCTCCACTGCGTGAGCTGCTGTGTCCTGTCTCTGGAAGCCACAATGGTCCATGCTACAGGGGATAGGGCCTCAGCCTTCACATCCGAAGAACTTGAGAAGCTTGTGGATAGGGTCCTACCCTTGTATGGACAGTTTAATGGGCCTCTAGATCCACAGGTGAGCCTGTTTTTTGTATTTTGGATGTGACATGGCTGTATGTTGATGAATGTGTGTGCATGCAGTGTGTCCTTTTGGTAGTATTGTCTGCTACATGCAATTTGTAGACAGAGGTACGAGTGATGTGCATGATGATTGTGGGATCTATGAAGGATATAGTTCATTATTGGAACTGACTGACGTGTGTAGTAAAAGGTGTCCTTCTGTCTGTGTTTCCTATGCAGGTCAGCGCCCATCAGAAGAAAGGGTTATGGTGTGCCATCACCAAGGACTTGTGGACCCTGGGGGTCCATAGCCGGTGGAGCACCCACTGCAGAAAGTTGTGGGAGGACCTGAGACGCTGGGCCCAGAAGGCCATGGAGGCCCAGCTGGGGACATCCTCCCAATGAGAAAGGGGTGCCCGTCTGACCCTGACCCCCTAATGTCCTGCATACTGGTGGTGGCCAATGCAGAGTTGGATGGGCGCTTGAGAGCAGCACAGTAACCACAAGGGGGTGAGTAATCACAGTGATCTCTTGTTGCCTTATGACTGGCATGGCCTTTGCCAAGGTAGTAGTTAGCGTATGCCTCAGTATGCCACTGTTGGTAATGTTCTATAGTTCTGCATTGCTATGGTGAGTGTTGTGTAGAAAAGGTATTAGTTATTTGCTGGGATTTTAGTTTAAGTAAGGCCCTACATCCTGACTCACCAGTGTAAGACAGATGTTCTGTGTCCGCTGTCCAGGTGGTATATCCTGGCAATTGCAAATTGTACAGACACTGAAGCGGAGTAAGTGAAGCTTTACTATTGTCAACAGACAGACATGGATTAGTGAGACTCAGTAGGTGTGCAGATGGTTGTTTCTTCAGATGTCATTTTCAGATGTTGTTGCCAGACAATGGTGCAGTATTGTGGTTGTCGCAGCATAGTGTAAATTACCAGTGAGTCATTGTGATGTGATTATGCCGTACGTGCTGTTATTGCTGTAATTGACCCTGTACTCCCTTTCTTTCTCCCACACCCACCCGCCTTTTCTTCTTCTATCCTTGTGTGCATTAGCATAATCTGGCGAAGGACAGGGGCACCAGCAAGTGGGGGAGCTGCGACCTACAGGACCCAGGAGGCAGTGTCTGCAGATACTGAGGAGACCAGTGGGTTGGAGGGCAAGGGGAGCACCACAGGGGAGACAGGAGCTACTACAACTGACTCTGATTCCTCCTCTGATGGGAGCTCCTTGGTGGTGGTGGACCCCTCTGGGAACCCACCAGCAACAACACCTTCTGCCACCCCCATTCCAGCACCGCCCTCCGAGTTGCCACCCACCCAGTTGTCCATGTCCGCTAACTCAGGAGGGTGGGTGTCTCCTTCGCAGCAGGCACCTCAGCCCCTGCCCCAGTCAGCCCTGCTGCCCTCACTGAGGAAGCTTATGACCTCCTGAGGTCCATCTATGTAGGGCAGTCAACCATAGTGAATGCCATCCAGGGGCTGCCATCCCAGATGCAGCAATGCAACACCTACCTGGAAAGCATTCACGTTGGCTTGGCTAGCCTACAAAGATCGTTTTATGCTCTGGCCTCCTCCTTAAAAGCAGCCATTGTCCCTAGTTCTTCAGTCCCCCCTCCAACTACCTTTACGCAGTGCCAGAGCCCTCTCCCTTCACCCAACCCAAGCACACAATCAGACGAGCATGCACCCAAGACAACGGAGGACTCGCAAAGACAAGCACAAGCACCACTGATCACACCACAAGCATACACACAGCCAACACACAGAAACACAAACAACAACAGCCACTGCCTCCAGTGTCTGCCCCTCCACTTTCTTCCTCACAGTCACATCAGCACTCACACCTGCAAGAACTGCATCCTTAGTCCCAAACCCTCCCACCTGTTCACCCTTGCCCACAGTCACCACAACAGCACACACACAGACTAACACCCCATTCACCACATGCGCAGTCACCACCACCCCCACCTCCATGACCATCAAAAACACATGTAGCAGACCCATCTTACTTGCAGGCACCACCCCTGCATACATTCACACAAACTGTTTGTACTCTCCCTCTCTTCCCCCATCCTCCCAAAATACCTAAATGCTCCCACTCAGACACTCATCAGTCATCTACCTCACACAAGCACACTATAAATGTACCTACAACCCAGTCCAGCACATCTACACCTCCTACAACCACTCCCTCTACCTCCACTCCCAAACCTGCTCCCACACTCCACCGAACTGTCCCTAAAAAGCTTTTCCTTGCCGCCTTGACCTCTTCCCTCCTCCTGACCCACCCCCTGTTGTCTGGAAATGTCAGGTTCTGCTCCCCTACCCCAGTCCCTCAAGCTCCCAGTCCTCACATGGCCCTCCTAGTGTTGCAAATGTCCCTCCCCTGCTAAAAAAACCTCCCACTAAGGATCACAAGGCAGCCACTTCCACCCCCAACTTCAGGCCCACTCCTCCGCCCCCTAAACAGAAAGCCAAGACACCACCCCCTCCCAAACCTAAGTCAAAGGATCCCCTTCCAAAAAGAAAACCCTCGCCCCCTGAGGTGCCTTCCTTCCACAATGATTATGTCCCTGCCCAGTGGAGTCAACTAGGCTGTAGGAAGTCAAGTCGGGCCTATTTAGTTGCCCTGTGAGTTGCCATGGCCAATTGTACTGGCTTATGGCCCTTTGTTGATAGCTTTTGTTTTGTTGTTGGCACTATTCCCACAGAAATACAGTGGTTGCATCACAGGTATTTGTCCTGCCTTTCTTTTCTTCTGGCTTATGTGATTGTTGGATTTTACAGCGGATTGTTCTCCATGTGTGTGTGGTATGTGTGTATGGTGTGTATTGTGCGTGTGTCACTCTCACCTCCCTTGTGTGCTAGGCGGCTGTACTCACTGCTCCTGAACTTTCATTGCGTGGTACAGAATCAGGAATACTTCCAGTTCAGGTTCCATGGCGGCCGCAAACTCCTCTGTGTCCTTGGAGGTGAGTAACTCCTTTTATATGGCTATATGGCAGGCTCTTTGTGGTGGTGGTCCCGCCCTGGAAATCCTGGCATTGTGCTCAGTCGTAGTATGGTGGGCGGTGAATGGTCTGAAGATGGCAACCGCCGTAGTTGGTGGCTGCACTGGACTGGCAGTTCTGGCGGTGCATTGGCTGTATGTAGGAGGGATCACCACCCCAGTCATAATATGGCGGTCATCACCGCCAGCCTGGTGGCGATACCATCACCAGCATGGCAGTCAGCTAACTGCCAAAGTCGTAGTGAGGGCCTTAGTTTCCATAGAAAAAACATTTTTGGACTTGGCTATATCTTTGGCACCATTTGACAAATCTTCACCAAATTTTCAAGAAAATTTGAAAATGTGCCCTCAGTGGTATTTTTGCACATCAAAAGTTTTGGAGTGATCCATCAAGCTGGAACCGAGAAACAGGGGACGGGTCCAAAAAAGTGTGTGTCTCATGTTAATTCATAAAGAGATTTTAGGGACAACAACAGCCTAAACACTGTACTGAAACACACCAGATTTGGCAGAAAGTTAACTCTTGGTCGAGAAAGCACCCTTTTTGTTATTTGATGTAAATCCATTCAGTAATTTTTGAGAAATTAAAGGAAGTCCAAAATATCTATGGATGCGGAGGCTCCATGGATCCCATAGATCACATGCTGAGAGAGATTGAGCGGAGTCCAAGAAGAAAACATAAGAAAAAGAAAAGTGGGTAGGGTAGGAATACCCTAACGCCCTAACCTTGGTGATGGGGTCCACCTGAGACCATGTCTTAATTTTTGGCAAAATCTGCAGAGGATCCACTGAAAATTTGAAAAAAACAAGCGCAGTCTCCAGTGCTTGTTCTTAACTTAGCCTCCGGGTGAGCCAAATCCCAAAGGCATGGAAATATATCAATAAAATGGGGTGGGGTGTAAGGGGGCCCCCTCCAAGGACTTATAATGTTGGAGGAAGCATCCCCACCATAGAGCTAAAGTCTTGGATAAGGGGGGCATGTGAACCCTCTGGGCTCCGGGGGCCACCACCTCCCTGGGGCTACATATAAAAAATTATATAGGGGCCACAAGGACCCCCCAGCCCAAGAGACCACTACCTCACCAGGGATAATTAATATTTAAAAAAAGGCAGGCCCTAATCCCGGGCCATATACGACCTTGTGACCGCTACCTCCCTTGGGTCAGACCATGCTAAATAAAGGAGGGTGCCCTCCTCCTGGAGCTATTTATGGCCCTGGGTACCAGTACACCCCAGAGCTGGGTTCTGCTTTCTCCCAAGGGGCCAACCCTTGGGAGATAGCTGTTTGCTTTTGCTTTGCAGGAGCTTTGACAGCTGTGGTCCTATGGCTTTGTGCGTGTGAAATCTTAAGCTAACTATAGAGTCCCTGTAACCATTGTTTTTTTAGTGAATTTCTAAGGTTTTTTTTTGTTCTGCTTTCTAACTATAACCTTCTTGTCCCCTTTGACTTTTTCATTGAATATCATTTTTTTAATGTTAAAATGCCCAAAGCAATGCACAGTGGGGGGAGGATTGCACACCTGACCTGGCATTGTGCTGCCCCTACCCAAGCTTGTTGCTCCTGCCCGAGGCTCCTCCTTGCCATACATTGTGCAAGTTCATGCCCCTGCTCCCATTTCAGCTCCTTGTGACTGTTGTTCTGTCACTGCCCTTCCTGCATGCCCTGAACAGTTAGCTTGATGCCCCATTCATCTCCTCCCTACCCTCTGTTGTCTAAGTACAGGCCCCAGCCCCTTTGCTCCTGCATTGCCTTGTCCGATGAGCTGCCACTGCCCTCCATTTAGCTTGATATCCCTGCCCACTCCTCCTGCCCTTCATTGCCCAACTCTATACCGCATCATTGCTTAGCTTGCTGCCCCTACCCTCCTGGCCATGTCTGTGTGCATGCTCTTGCTCCCTCCTTTTTTTCCCAGCATTTTCCATGGACCTGCCAGTGCTCCTCCTTTCTTCTCTGAGTGTTCTGTTGAGCTGCCATTGCCACTTCCACCCCCAGCATGGTCAGATGGCTGCCACCTATCCTTGCCACCTCTACCTTGCCTATCTGAGTTCCATGCCCCTATCCCTTCCCTCCTGTCCTCCATGGTCTATTTTGCTGTCACTCCCTTCTGCCGTCCATGCTTTGTTGTGCTGCAACTGCTCCTCCTGCCTGTTCTGTGTGGTCTGCTGTGAAGCCACTTCCCCTGCTGTCTCTTGTCTGTGTCCAGCCCTTACTCCTCCCTTCTGTCCTCGATGGTCCCTTGTGCATTCCCCTGCCCATTCCCTCTTACCGCCATGGCTGTTGTGCTGTCACTACCCCTTCTGCTTGCCATGCATGGTCTTTTGTGCTGCCAAACCCTATCCCATCTGCCCTGTGTGATCAACTTACTGCCGATGACCCCTTCCCTCTTTTGTCTGTGTGTATGCCATTATAGTCTTGCTGTTCCTGTCCAAGATGTGTCGTACTTCCAGGGCTAATCCTGCCTGCCCTCCATGGTCAGCTTGCTGCTACTGCCCTGCTCCCTTTCCCTCTGCCCCCCATGTTTCATGTGGGGGTCTCTATCCCCCCTTTCTGACTGGTCCATGTTGTGCCCCTGTCCCTTCCCTCCTGCCCTTCATGGTCTGTTATGACGCAAATGTCCCTCCTGTCTGTCTGTTATGGTCAGCTTGCTGCGCTTGCCTCTTCCCTTCTGCTCTGTGTTGTCCATGGACATGGCCCTGTTCCCTCCCTATTGCCTTCCATGGTCTGCTGTGCTGCAATGCTGTCCTGCTTGCCCTGTGTGGTGTAATGTGCTGCTGCAACCCCTGATGTCTGCCCTGTAATGTCAGTTTGGAGCCCCTGCCAGTTTCCCTCCTCCCCTCTGTTATCCAAGTTCATGTCACTACCACATCCTCCTGCCCTCCATGATCCAACGAACCATACTTGCCAACATTTCGAACTTGGTAAGAGGGAGATTTTGAAAACAAAATATGTAAAATTGATTTTCCCCATTGACTTACATTGAAAAAGAGGAGATTTTAGGCAGGAGACAGATAAAATAAAACCCTTTTGAACAGCTAGATTGCTAACATTCTTTGGGGCATATTTACAAACCTCTAGCGCCAACTTGAGCCACCATAGTGTTTATTTCTTTTATGCTAAGGGGGAGTTAAGGTGGCTGTTCCCCCTCGCCGTATTTACAAATGCAATGCATTGTGCCACTTTGCAACCCCTTGCACCACATTATGCCTGCGCCAGGCATAATGTATGCAAGGGGAGAGTACCAATGCAGGGAGGCCCAAAAAATGCTGCAGTGAAATTTGCAACATTTCACTGCACCATTTTTTCCATCTTTTTTAACGCCTGCTCAGAGCAAGCATTAAAAAGATGCACCTATTTTAATCAATGGGCCTCCCTGAGCTTTGCTGCACTAGTGTCAACATTTTTGACACTAGTGCAGTAAAGTGCCACAATAGCGACATTTTGACGCTATTGTCCTAATGACTGGCATGGTGAGCCACATTATATGTACAGAGCAACCATAGTGTTATTAGGTGGGGCAGGAGTGACTCAAGAAAAGTGACGCATCAGGACTAATGCACCACTTTCTTGTCAATATGCCCTGATATTTATTACAAAAGTGTGGTACGCCTGATGTAATTTTGATGTATTCAAAACTGTAATACTTTCAGGACTGCCCAATTACCAATAGAACGAGATCTCAATGCCTCCTCTTTTCACCTGCAGGATGAATACCATCCCTTTAGGGGAGTTTACATTCCAAAGAGGAGGAGCGGCTGGAGGATCACGTCTGGGTACTGATCCTGGCGTCAGGAAGAAAAGAGAGGCCAGAATTGGAGACAGAGGGGGTCATTCTGACCCTGGCGGTCATGGACCGCCAGGGCCGGGGACGGATGAAGCACCGCCAACAGGCTGGCGGTGCTTCAGGGGCAATTCTGACCGCGGCGGTAAAGCCGCGGTCAGAAAAGGGAAACCGGCGGTTTCCTGCCGGTTTTCCCCTGCCCCAGGGAATCCTCCACGGCGGCGCTGCAAGCAGCGCCGCCATGGGGATTCCGACCCCCTTCCCGCCAGCCTGTTCCTGGCGGTTTACACCGCCAGGAAGAGGCTGGTGGGAACGGGTGTCGTGGGGCCCCTGGGGCCATGCCCATGCCCTAACAGGGCCCCATTAAGATTTTCAGTGTCTACAAAGCAGACACTGAAAATCGCGACGGGTGCCACTGCACCCGTCGCACACCAGCAACTCCGCTGGCTCCATTCGGAGCCGGCTTCATCGTTGCTGTGGCTTTCCCACTGGGCGGGCGGGCGGGCGGCCTTTTGGCGGTCGCCCGCCTGCCCAGCGGGAAAGTCAAAATGACCGCCGCGGTCATTTGACCGCGGTACGGTCTTTTGGCGGTCTCCGCCCGGCGGGCGGTGCCCGCCGCCCGCCGGGGTCGGAATGACCCCCAGAGTCTTTGCAGTGGCAACCGTAGGCGGAGCCAGGAGAGAACAGTGCCAAGTGACTGGAAGAAGAACAGATGCTCAGACGTCTTCGAGGGTTGACTGGAGTTGAAGAAGATGGTGGGGACCGCCCCCTTCACTGTGACCCAGAGCAGGAGATGATGAAAGGGAAGCAACCCAAAGCAGACGAGGAGACAACTCGGGAGGATGTTTGCTGTGGAGTTGCATCTTCCCACCATGCTTCAGGAGGAATGTGGCTCCATCAGGCCAAATGCAGGGACTGGGAAAGATGCTTTTGGCGTTCCGACTGCACCAGTAGTTGTAAAAAAGAGAAATCATGAGGTGGAGGGGGGGGAGCTTTGTTTTGCATGTCGGGGAAGAGGATGAGTACAAGCCTTGCTATGCTATTAGGAAAATGTTTATGTTTCTTTATATTCTTCTTTTACGTCCCATACCTAAAAGGAAATTTGCTGATCATGAGTCCCCTTTCCACCAGCCTTTTCATGGTGGTGTAACTGCCATAAAAAGGCTGACAGAAAGGAAGTGCCTGGGGCCACAGGGGGTCACCTGCACTGCTGTGTTGGGCAGTGCAGGGGCCCCGTTGTCCAGCACCCTGGAATGCACACTGTCTGCTTTGATGACAGTGCGTATTTCCAGTGTGCTGTTGTGCTACAATATTGGCCTTGGCTTCCTAAAGGGAGCCAAGACCAATACCTTAACACTGTTCCTGACGGGCTGACCAGCTGGAATGTCATAATATGATGTTCCCGCCTGTCGGTATGGTGAAAACATTGTAATAGGACTGTGGATGAGGCCACCGGATTCACCCTGCAAGTTTGGCAGTCGGCACAATGACCCCCAAACTTGTAATGAGGGACAAAGTCTGGGTTTGTGGCGCTGAGAATGAATAGGTGCTTTGGCAGTAGGTTAAACCAGTTTAAAGTTGTTGTAAGAAAGGTTGGTCATGTTGAGACCTAGTTGAGGATGCAGAGGGCTAGGGAGTTTGACAGCAACAAGAAGGCAACAGTAGTGTATGCAGGTTGGTAGGATGTGTGATGTCTGAGTGAGGAGATGTGTGCTTGCGTTTTGGGGTTACTTAGGTTAGGGGGAAAGAGGATGGATATTTATTAAGGTGTATAGTGAGGTTGGGTTTAATGTTTAATATGGATGTCTTAGTGCCATGGTTTATGGATTAAGATTTGTGCACCTGTTTCATTAAAGCAGCCTTTTCCACACTGTAAATGTTTTCCTGTGTGTTCTTGGATGCACCATCCTGCTCGATGGTCCTGCAGCATGTGCAACAGTGGAATGATTTTGTTCAATGTATAATCCTCCTTACGGACTTATCATGTAGAAATCTCAAAAATACGTAGCACTTGAATCAGGCCTCCTTTTTGCAACCTCCATGCTTATTGATTTGACATTTCAACTCCTTTCTAGTATGTAATCTTTGATAGACATGTACTGCTCAAATATACATTTCAGCATGTTCAAGGTGGAGTTTACAAGCACTCTATTAACATGCTGATTGATCCTCAGGTACATCTAGGCTTTGAAGCAATGGCTGAAATGAGTGCAAACCCTGCAGCTGCTTGCCAGAATTTTGTTGACTACTACTTTTTTGAGGATGTTCAGCACAATTACACTGATTTAATGAGATAGACATAGGACTCTGAAGTATTATCTGCCAGCCATCTCTTTGACAATATTGCTGCCATTGCCAGTGGCAATAAATCCAACGTGGAGACCTCTGAGTTTAATCTCTTTGTAGACTTTATTGTTACATTTCCAAAGGTATTAGAAGCTACATGTGATTTGGCCACTGGGAACACTGCAACTATTGAATACCACCACATTCCTTGAAAAACATCAGCAACTGTGTGTTAGAAATGGGGTCTTTGGTTGGCAGTCAGGTTACCCCCTGTCCAAGCAAGGACCCTCACTCTAGTCAGGGTAAGTCACACACAATCCAAATTATCCTGTGCCCACCCTCTGGTAGCTTTGCACTGAGCAGTTAGGCTTAACTTAGAAGGCAATGTGTAAAGTATTTGTGCAATAAATCATGCAATAACACAGTATAGCACCAAACAAATACCACACAGTGTTTAGAAAAATATATAATATTTATCTGGTAAGATGCAGATCGAAACAATTCAAATGCAGTAAGTATATGTTGAGATATCACTGTAAAAGTGATATGAAGTGTCTTTTGTCTCTTAAAAGCAATAAATGTCTCTTTCAAGCACAAAGTACCTGGTTTGCATTCAAAATCTCTGCAAAGAACCGCAGAGGAGATGCGTGGAAAACAGGGAGGTGTGCGCCGATTTCTGAGGCCGCACAGTGATGGGTTGTTTAGTTTTCACGCAGGGGCGGCTGTGCGTCGATTTCCAGCGCTCAGTCGTGGATCCTATTCGGGTTGCAGGGTTTTCAGATGCCCCGGGAAAAATGCATGGATTGCTGGCATAGCGTGGATGAAGTCACAGGGGCTGTGTTGAGCTGGTGGGCGTTGCGTAGAAATTTCTACCGCACGCCAGGCGCTGAGTCGATTCCTCTCTGGAAGTTGGGCTGTGTCATTCCAGCTTGGCTGTGGGTCGATCCAGGGGGCTGTGCGCCAAATTTCCAGTCGCTATGCTGGACCTGGGTCGATTTTCTCATCACGAAGTCGGGCTGCGTCATTCCGGGTTGGCGTGCAGTGAATTTTTGACTGCGATGCAGGCTGTGCATCGTTTCCGGCAAGCTGCGCATCGAATTTCGCCACACAAGGAGTCCTTCTTGCTGAGATGAAGCCTTTCAGTCCTGAGACTTCAGGGAACAGGAGGCAAGCTTCATCCAAGCCCTTGGAGAGCACTTCTCACCACAGCCAGAGAGCAGCAAGGCAGCAGGCAACAGCAAGGCAGCAGTCCTTCACAGAAAGCAGTCAGGTGAGTCCTTTGGACAGCCAGGCAGTTCTTCTTGGCAGGATGCAGGTTCTGGTTCAGGTTCTCTTCTCCAGGAAGTGTCTTGTCAGGTAGAGCATCTACCTCAGAAGTGTCTGAATGAATGCACACAGGAGCTCTCAACTGAACCAAGCGAGACGTGGATTGTAAGGCACAGGATTTAAGTGCAGAGAAATGCTCACTTTCTAAAAGTGGCATTTCTAAAATAGTAATATTAAATCCAACTTCACCAGTCAGCAGGATTTTGTATGAAAATTCTGGCCATACAAAATATGACCTTCCTATTCCTTTCAGATCAGCAGCTACCACTCAAACAGTATATGAGGGTAGCTCCAATGTTAGGCTATGAAGGGAGCAGGCCTCACAGCAGTGTAAAAATGAATTTAGGAGTTTTACATTACCAGGACATGTAAACTAGACAGGTACATGTCCTGTCTTTTGCCTACACAGCACCCTGCCCTATGCGTTACCTAGGGCACACCTTAGGGGTGACCTATTTGTAGAAAAAGGGGAGTTTTAGGCTTGGCAAGTACTTTTACATGCCAAGTCGAATTGGCAAGTGAAACTGCACACACAGGCCTTGCAATGGCAGGCCTGGGACATGGTTAATGGGCTACGTAAGTGGATGGCACAATCAGTGCTGCAGGCCCACTAGTAGCATTTTATCTACAGGCCCTGGGCACATATAGTGCACTTTACTAGGACTTATAAGTAAATTAAATAATGAATTGGGTATGATCCAATGTTATCATGTTTAAAGGGAGAGAGCACATGCACTTTAGCACTGGATAGCAGTGGTAAAGTGTTCAGAGTCTTAAAACCAGCAAAAACAGTGTCTAAAAAGTGGCGAGAGGCAGGCAAAAAGGTTCGGGGGGACCACCCTAATACTGTCAGGCCTAACACTGTGAGACCAGTGGTTAGCTTTTATTTAATCCCCAGGAAAGAGACTCAGTGTGAAGTGTTGCACATGTTGTCCGTATCTTGACAACGAGTCCATGTGTTTGTCTTGAGTTGGATATTCTGAACAGAGCTCTCCTTCATTCTATGATACCCAATGCAGCATTTGCAACCACTGATAGGTCTGGCTTGGAACCTTACCTCTAGGACAGAGGGTCTCCACAAATTCCAGAAATCCCTCCCCTTTTACCAGAGAAAAAAGGAAAAGGTAAAGTGCTATCATTTTGACCACTTTCCCATTATATACGTGGACTAACTCATAGCTTCTGGGTTAAAATGACTCTTTTCTGAACAGGCTTGATAACGGGTTGTTGTGGCAGTTGTTTTCTTTGTGGGGATAGCACCTCAAGTGACATAAAGGGAGCAGTTAGGCTTCTGGAGTACTTTCAGGTGACTATTTCCTTTTCCTTCGCCATGCTTAAGGTGGCTGCATGTAACAAATTAATTCTAAGTGCAACATGTCTTTTTCACAAGACACCAACATTTTCTTCTCCTTCCTCCCCACCACCTCCTCTTATCTGTTGGACCTGTCCCAGCCGCTACCCTTTTGGGGTGTTCTGTCTACACAATTTCATGTTGGCTCTTAAGACGCTTCAATTGCTCTCCAGAAGCATAATATCCACCTCACTCCCAATGATGCAATGGTTTACAGAAAATTGCACAGCCTGTGTTGTGACCTCATGCAGCCTACGTTTAAGGAACACCCAAACAGAGGCATGGAGCTTTATGATACAGCCAAAGCCCGGAGACCTTGTAGTTGCCTAGGCAGCTGTATTTGTCTTTCCTGAGAATTGGCTGTGATAGGGGTGGGGTTTGGTGCAAGTTTTTGGATTCTTGAAAAGATGAAATAGGTCATGTTGGTGGTAGTAAGTGACCCAGAGAAGGTTCGATTGAAGTGGTCTGCACTTCCTTTGTGCCACTTCCCACATGAACATTTACTGCTTCATCTCCATCACTTCCAAGACTTTGGACAATCTTGCTAGTCTTTTTAAAAATACATATACATTAAGTTGAATGTTTACCTTAAAACAAATTATTGAATGCTAAAATATTTTAATATTTTTTAATGTAAAAATAAGGCATTTTTTGTAGAAAAAACCTGAATTAATTTCAATGTATTCTATACATAATGTTTTGCAATTTATAATACATAAGTAGGAACATTTTTTCTGAGGGTGCCTTTCTTTTAAATAAATCTTTAAAAAATACATATAATTTATTTAAGTGTGGAATAGCTTTGTAAAAATGAAGATAATAGTTTACAGTTATAAGTAGTAACTTTTAAGATATAAACAGAGGTCTCTGCCACTAAGGCAAAGATCTCTCTATGGTAAAGTAAGGGGAAAAGTGTGAATGCTTATTAAACAATAAAAAATAGAAAAACTGTGCAATTTAATATAATGCTTGCATATATTTATTTTGATTTTAGAATAATGTAAAAATATTACAGCATTAATTACTTCATTACATTTTAAATTTTAAAAGTAATTATTTTGATTATAAATTGAATTAAAATTATTTTCTCACACCAAATTTATCGAAGATAATCGGTTCTAAAGCAAAGGAAAATATTGAATACGAAGCATGCTGAACGAGATGTATAAAAATAATTTAATTATATTTTAATACAAAATGACGTTACATTAATTTTTAAATTAAACAAACGAAATTAAACTATGTTCAGTTTAAATGAAACAATCTTTTTCAGATAATTTTTTTAACATTAAATTACATTCATTCATATTTTCAACAACTTTAAAAATGTAATTTAGCATTCCCTGCTATGGGATTTTACTCTAAGTCCCTACTTCCATTATTTTCTATGGAAGGATATAACAGTGGTTGGCCGTGTCTGATGCTGAACTTATTTCAGGACATAACTGGAGTACATTTATAACTGTTTTTGGTCCTTTTCGACTTTAGGGACATTAAAAGTTTGTGAATAGAAATGGGCTTATTTTTTTGTTGTTGGGCGCACATCCTTTCCGAAACACCTCCTTATTATTCCCAACAGCACTTCCATTTTGTAGTAAGTACTCCCCATTTACCAGCCACTACTATTTCTCCCTCCCGCATATATTACTAAAACGTATACGTAAGAGTGGTGAGATTCCGCAGTCTAGACGGACATCTCCACACTGAAAAAGAAAGGAGAGGCGGAGGAGGAACTTTTGCACTTAGATTTGTGAATAGCATTTTGTCCCATATTAGTGGTACTATTGCAGTACTACTAAACATCCCACAAAATGCAGTTTGTGAATAAGCCCCCATGTATGATCAATGTATTCTCATGTGCCAATTTTAGTTTAGCGCCATAAGCATGTTTCAATTCTCTAAATCGAATTAATTTAGACAAAGTAAGTAACAACCAGAAACAGAAAAGGTTGACCTGGCCAAACCCATGTGAATGTGAAAATGTTAATCTTAGTTCAGCAGTCCAATATATTATCCTGTGGAAAATGTATAGCATTTTGAAGTTGCAAACTTTGTCACATTTCGAAATATGTCTATAGGCTGGGCTGGCCTGATCGGGCATTGGGCATTTTATCAGGAGATTGGAAGGGTGGGAGTTGGTTTGGCAGCGGTGGGGCCGGTTTGGTTACTGGGGGCCGGTTTTGCAGCGGTGCTGGAATATCGGCCTCCAGTAACAAAACCAGTAGTGCGTCAGGCTTGCACTCCCCATCGCCTTGGGCTGCTTTGGGTGCACAGGGCTCATTCCGGCCCTGCGTGGCCTTATAAAGGTGCACATGCCTAGTTACAATTCCTGACTATTTCTTTCGTAGGTGGTCCCTGAAGCAATGTTCTCATTACAACTCCCAGGCTATTGTGTAAATCACACGTGGAGTGCCCTGCCAAGAAGAGAGGTTCCAGATAAGCGACATTTGATTGTCTTATTCCCAAATGTAATGACCCGTCCTTACTGGGTACATTACTCTCTATCATCTGTTAGTTCTGACCTGCTGTACATGAAAAGGCGAGCTTTACATTGCTCTCATCACGAGACGCTTCTCCATCTATTATGGCTTATACTGAAAGCTTAATTGCAGCAACTTGCTCAAATGGAATTGCATTTATTATTAAAAACACTTACATATTTATTATCAAGTGTCATAAATCAGCGCTATGAGCACGTAAACCATACGCTGTTTTATTAAAACAGAATTAGCATTTTTCGGAACATTCAGCTAAACATGACAATTTTCAAAGGAATGAAAGCATCGTAAAAAATGTAACCGCATCAATATTGCAAATTTCCACAACAACATAAATAATGTAATTTATGTTTTGGTACACCACTAAAATGGATCACGTATATTCGTCAAAAACAGTGCTCCTAAGTTGAAAAGGATTTTACCGTGTATTTTATCCGCATTCAAGTTACAGTAAAAAAGTCAATTTTAAACCAGAAAGTGTTGCTGTAGTGATGTATGAAATAATTGTCAACTGTTTATTTCAGGTCAATTTTTTCTGTGCATGGGTTCATAAGCGGGTGGTGGGGGTCGCCTCTAGTTTTGCCGCGGGAATGCCCAAATTATACCTGCTGATCTCAATTGATACTCTGAAGAACAAACAAGTAATGGGAAACCTCTGATGAATGGCTGAAAGTCCTTTGAGAATTGGTTGATATGTGATGGCAGCTTTGACGTGAGTACGTGGGCTATCACAGTGCCTGGTCTCACCTTCATGTGCTTCGGATCAACCATTCAATATTTGACAGAATCTTATGACCAGGCAACTGATGACGTTTTTGTTTGTAGAAAAATGAGTAGGTGCTTCCAATGTTAAATGAGCAGAATTAATAGAAAACAAAAACAAACAAATGATAAGAATTTGGATTGACTGACACAGATCTGGGGGAATCCCGATTATATTGAACCAGGTTAAAATTAGGCCTGGGCAGAGCACATGGAGTTCTACTCTGTAGAATTCAGCAGAGTTGATTAAAAGCTCAGTGGAAATCCACAGAGTTCTGTGTACAGCGGAATGCCAACTAGTTGTGGCTATCTGCCACCCTGGAATATGAGTCCTATCTCAGAAGCGCTAAGCAGAGTTGGGTGGCCTGACCCTGCTCAGCGCTTCCAAGATCGGGCGCAAGTCTCCACACTTCCTTTTACCAACGTCCCTCCTTCACAGACCTGCTGTGGAGGGCCAAGCACACCCTCATCTTGCACCAGCCTTGCAATCGCTTTCTGTGCACTTACACACAGCCTCAGACTGTTATTTCTTGAGGGCCCAGCACTGGTCAGCAGCAAACCAAGCTCACCACCAGAGCCTGGTATTTTCACAAAGTGCCTAGCCTTGCCTGCCATTCGGCTCTAAGGCCCTCTCTCAGGCCACACACATCTCTTCTACCTGGCAGGGGCTGCTGGACTACCACACTGCAGCTGATGCTCTCACTGCAGGCCTCAGCACTGTACCCCATAACACCATTTCCTTTCCCCTGGACCCTGGGAGAGAGGTTATCTTCAAGTGGATCTCTGACTGCAAGTTTCTTTTTTACAAGTACAGACCACCCCTACATACAAATCCTGCCATGCCCAGTACCTGAACTCATGTGCACATAGAAGAGAAAGTGAAACAAGGGACTTGCCTGCTAGGTCCAAACAGAGTCCCAGTTTCAAGAGGCTTAGCTCTCAACCTCCCTCTGACCCTGGGCTGCTGAGGACAGTGAAGTAGGAAGGCCTGGATCTCGAGCTGTCGCCAGTGCTGCCCATCAGCAGTAGCTCTACGCTGACCTGCAGAATACTCCCTCTGCCCCCGGGCTGCTCAGGACAGTGAAAGGAAGGAGGCCTGGATCTGGTGCCACTGCAACCCTTTAGCAGCCAACTGGCAGAATAAATTGTGTGGTCCATCTACACAATTCCTGCACATAAACAGTCACCCATGGCATTTTGCCCTTTCTATGTGTGCTGCAGAAAACGAGAAGGAATATAAACATTCCTCCTCGTTTTGCCATGCCAATGCCACCCCGGGGGTGGCATTAGTTTTCGGCGCAGCCACAAGTTTACGATTATCGTAAATCTGGGGAAGCATCAAAAGCAATGGGTGTTGTGGTGGAACACCCACTGCAACAACAATTGTACGCCCCTCTGACACAGAAAACTGCATCGGAGTGGCCCATATTTACAAGGCAGCATAACACCACAAAAACCTCCTTATAAATATGGAGCAATGGTTAGCTTCACTAGATAGTGATGAAAAATGACGCTCCGGTGGCGCTACAGGCTCTTAAATCTGCTCCCAAATCCCATCTTCAAAATTTGTTTAGGAAAAAAGTAAAAAAATAAATAAATAAAAAAAGTGACTGGCTAGCCAGATGGTCCTTCTGCTTTGAAATGGAGGGGTGGCCAGAATTGTGCAGTTTTGCCACAAAACTATCACCCTTGTTGACAAAACTACGTTCAGCTAAAATCTGCCACCACAATATAAACAGACTTTAAATTAGGCCCACAGCCTGTCATTGGACTGGCAGTGTTGGTTGGTGGCTCTTCTGTGAACCTTAAACGGTACCTTAGTTGTTTGCAGTCTACATAGGCTACTAGCCATAGGTATAGAACAGAACTGATTTGAAGACCCTGTGATATTAGCTCTGCATGAAGGTGGAGATGAGTATAAAGGAAGTGGACATTAGACCCTGTGGAAAAATGGAGGTATTGGCTTGGTGGTGTGATACATTTACTGTTGTCTTGATACAACTGGTTTGAAAGCATCACAAGGCAGGTTCAGGCATGTGATATAGAACAATCATGCCTGTATATATGCATGACGGGGTGGTGTACAAAAGGTAACACTTTAAATGGTGACTACCTCAGGTGTGACATGTGGCATGACATGTATTGGGTCTTTCAGATCACACTGTTGTGGAAAGTATGTGGCACAAGTTTTGATGTACATCGTTTTACATGTTCATACAGAAAATATATGATCTTGAGCAATGCAATACCTTTTGTTGAAAAAAAGAAATGAAATGATTTTGACAATTTAATAGCAGCATTTACACCGGGAATTGGAACAAAAAATTGTGTTTCAAACGTATTTTCATTTTTTCTGTGTTGAGAAAAGGAATTCATATTTCTTCCATTAATCACTCTATCCACAGAAGGTCATGAGGAAGACCGCTAGGTTGAAAGGCTTTGCCAATAAACTGCTTTTTGGAAACAATTCCCGGAGTGCGATTCCTTTGTGTTTCAATCCGTAAACACATTGGTGCATAATTATACTTTTTGACGCAAAACTGTGCAAATGTAGTTTTGTGTCAAAATGTTTACCACTGTCTTGCGTCATTCCTGAGTTCCAGCCGGTTGCCATATTTATGGAAGGCCGTAAGCCAGTGCAAAGCTTCAGCTAGTGTCTAAAAAAAAGACACCGTGCGGGTGGGGGTTAAGGTATTGGAAAAGGAGGTTGTGCATCAGAAAATGACGTTAGGCTGGTTAGTGGCAAAAAAAATGCTGCTAACCAGACTTGCGTCATTTTCTGATGCACAGCCACCCAAAAAATGACTCCTGTCTTACTAAAGACAGGAGTCATGCCCACCACCCCAATGGCCTGCCCAGGGGACAAGTGTCCCCTGGGCAAGGCCATTCTACCCAGTCCCAGGGAGGGGGTCCCATGTTAGGGGAACCCAAGTGCAAAAAATATGTAAAGAAATACTTATGTGAACTTACCCTGTGGTGTCCCTTTGGTGTGGGTGGGGTCTTCCTGGGACTAGGGGTCGGCTTCTGTGGGCCCATTCCATGGTGTATCACCATGGAAATGGGTCTGCAGGTCCCTCATCGCCTGGTCAGACACAGGCGTTAAATAATGGCGATAAGCAGGCTTAGCGCCATTATTTGGCTTCCCTTACTCCGTGTGGGTCGTTTTTAAACAGGAATATAAATATGGCGCTAGGGTGTTAGCGCTATTTTTAGGACGGGAACACCTACCTTGCATCTCATTTACGCAAGGAGGTTTCGCACATTCTAAAAATGGCGGTAACTCCAACATTTTCACGCTAGACAGGTCTAGCGTCACAATATAAATACAGAGTTAAGTTTGCACTGCATTTGCATAAAACAGAGTAGAAATATGCCCCTTAGACTTTTGGATTTATGAACTGCACTTCCATAAATTGCTCAGCTCCAACCCCGTCAGGTGGGTATGACCAGACTCTGCAAGAAACATGATATGCATATGTATATGTTTTCTGCAAAGTTGGTAAGCAGGCCAACAAGCAAAGTTGAAATGGTCATTTGTCTGATTTGCCCAACTTCAAAAATAAAGTTTATGACCTGCCCAGTCTGAGGTAGAATTGTAAGTACTTTAAATCCCTATGGCACTGCCAGCAAAAAGAAGCAAAGTGCCATTTTTTCCCATTCTACCCCCAGTGCAGAGTTGATGTTATTGTGACCCTGCTACTTTTTCTAGAATTATTGTACCTTGACACTCAAAGACACATGTAGCTTTATTTTATTATTTTTTACAGTAATAAATCGGCTCTGTAAACGCATGATAGGTCCCTTCTTTATGGTTTGGTATGCAGGTTTTTGGCACTAATATAACAAAATATCATGCTATAAAGAAAAGCTACTATACCTGAAGGAGATGTTTGGAAGAGAGAAAATAATACGTGACCTAGGGGCATAGACATTAGGCAGGTGCATAGGCACAGCCCCCATGGACTTACCTGTGACCAGTGCTCTGACTAGTCAAGGCCCTTGAGCACCTGGCTTAGCACCTTGAGGCACCAGCCAGACTTCTCTCCTTCCCCCTCCCTCTCACCTTGTTCTCTCTGTGTGACCTTTTGTGCCTTTTCTCATGCTCTTTCTTCCTTTTCTCTCACTCTTTTGGTGACTTGTGTGCCACTTCTCTCAGTCTTTCTAGCATTTCGCTTGCTCTTTCTGTGTCTTTTGTGTCATTTCTCTTGCTCTTTGCCATCTCTCTAGCTTTTTGTGCCACTTATCTTGGGCCATTTCAAATTTTTTCTGCCTATCCTCAATCTGGTGTGCCATTTCTCTTGCTGTTTTGCCTCTTTTTCACTACTGTTTTCACTTTTTTACCATCTCTCTCGCCCTTTTTGTGACCTTTGTACCATGTCTCCGCATCTTCTATCTCTGCCTCAGTGTGCCACTTCCAGCACCTATTTCCCACCCTGTCTGCATCAACACCATCCTCCCCTGCTCCTCGAGCCAGTCTCCTTTCCAATCTTTGGCTCTCACCTTCCACACACACCCATCCATGGCCCTGTGCTCTTCTCCCCCATCTCAGTATATACTCAATGCAAGCCTTTCTGTGCTTATCCGTTCCTGAACAGCACCCAGCACCAGAAACCTTAATCCTCCTCCATCACACAACTACCCTGGCTTTCTTCTTTGTCCTCTGAACCCCTGACATCACACCACCCTCTGCTGGTGTGCCACACAACATGTAGGGAGATTTTACCTTCTCCAACATCCACCAATAACATGCCTACAACACCCAACCCCACACCTACCAACAAACATGCTTACACACATACCATCCATGTACCTTGACACCCATTTTTTCAGCAAACATGTCACAAATATCTGGGATCTTCTGGACAATGATGCCCCGGACCTCCTCTTCCTCATGAAAATGTAGCCGATCAAAGCTTCAATGCAGAACATTGCTGCTTCCATCCCCAGTGGCTACAAGAATGCCTAGCAGGACCACCTACACAGCTTAGAGGAGGAATTGCCACTGGTTGTAAGGACACTTTCAACTGCAACACCTCCACATAAGCCATAACAAACTACATGGAACACCTCAACTTTAAAATACAACTCACAGCAAATTCTCCAGTAACGTTGCGGGATTCTTCACCCCACTAGTCCTCGCCTCCACTGCCTTCATCCTACTAGGAGACCTCAATTTCCATAATGAAGACGGGACCTACCCAAACTCAGCCACACTCCTTGAAAGTCACAGAAAACTAGAACTAACCCAAGGTGTCATGGAGTGCAGCCAATCTACTGGACACCTCCTAGATCCTGTCTTCTCATCCTTCAACAAAATCACAAGCAACACACCCAGGCTCCTCGCCAGGATAGACCACATCATAGTCACTTTCACAATCAACATTCATCAATGCAGAAGAACCTCCATGGTGGTCCTAGTGCACCAACACAAGAAAATCATAGCAGAGGAGGACTGGATGTCACCCTCCAGGAGAACAAACTTGATTCCCCAGGCAACCCAGCATGCAACATCAAGAACTTCAAGAAGCGGATCACCAGGTGCTTCCATGCCCAGGCACCCAAGAAATGAAGCTCTGCAGCAAAACCTAGAATTAGCCAGTTGGTACAAGAAAGATCTCAGGATGACCAAGTGACACTACAAACTTCTGGAATGGAAATGGAGATCCAGCCAAGGCAAAGTGGAAAAAGAGACTTTCAAAGCCACCCAGAGAAGATACTAGCTAATCTGAGAATCTAACAAGGAAGGGCCTACTCAAACAAATAAATGCTAGCTCCAACAGCAGCAAAGAAATCTTCGCATTCATCATGGATTTTACCAGACCTAGTGCTGCCTCCCTCAACATCAATCCAAGATCTGTGTAATGACTTTCCAAACTACTTTTGGGGCAAGATCACAACTATATGCAGCAATTTTTCCCTACCACAAGATCCTTGTACTCTCACTAGAAGTCTCCCAGTGATGAACAAAGACAACATGATCACCATGTGGGTCACCATCATCAAAGAGTGTAGGGTGACGCAGAAGTAAGACACGTTTGAGTCTTCTAATTTATAATAGGTTTTTGCTTTATTTCTATAGTTCAAGGTCTTTATCGTTGTTACATCCTAATTCGTTTCTTTTCTCTTTCTTTTTTAGGTTCGCACATCCGGTTGGATCACCGTTCTTCGGTGTGCCCCTTGAGAAAAAAGATTGTGGTGATAGGTAAGCGTACAAAGAGTTTACTCTCTTATGACATATTTGGGTTTCTATTTGAGGTCTCACCCTGTACCCACTTGTTGTGCCAACATCACCATTTAGGAAGTGCTTGAGGTGTGTTAAGGTAGAAGGGTTGAAGGACTTCTGTTTCTCCCCAGCAATTTCATAATAGATTTGAATAAGCCTTTAAATCAAAACAAAAAGGAAAATAAATCTAGGAATGCTCCCTAGGAGTTAGTCACTGTGACATAAAGGAGAGGGAAAGGAAAAAGTCAAAAACTACAAGATACAAATGGAACCAAAATGCAGAAGCAAAAAGATCTAAACGGTGAGCACTTCTCACAGTGCTTCCCTCCCCCTGACTAATTCCACCTGTCTCCTTTACCCTCTTTCTCCTCTGTTTTTTCCCACCCAGTTTTTCCACAGACACAAGAGTTATGCACACACCTGGTTAAGCCATGTCCCTCCTGAGATGATGGCGGGGCCTTAGAAAGGAAAAGTGTCCTCCCAGCGTAAGGGTCTCTCCAGTTCTGCCTCTTCCTTGCAAGACATCATCTTCTTCCAGCTCTTCCCGTGGGTCGGGTTGGATAGGATCCTTTGTGCTTTTGCAGCAGGATGTATGAAGAGATCTTCTTTCTTCTAGTTTCTTTCGGTCTCAGTCAGGGAAGGTAATTGCCCTCTGGTCGGCACTGTCCTCCTGTTTCTGTCTTTTTCTCCATCTTCCAGCTCAAACAATGTGTGCTGTGTAGTCTGCCCCACCCCACCTTTAAAGGGACTGCGCCAACTTCCTTGTTCCAGCTGAGCAAGGTCAGGTGACTCGCCCCACATCGTGCCCATAAGGGCCAATCACCATCTTCTTGACCCTATGCAGTCAGGATCTAGACCTGATCATAGCACAGAAACTGCCCTCATAGCTGCAACGGATGACATTTGGATGATTGTCGAAAGGGGGGAAACCTCAGCCCTCATCCTCCTCGACCTATCAGCAGCCTTTGACACTATCTCCCATCCCATCCACGCCCTTGAGTGGATCTGCACCTTAATCTCAGGAAGAACCCAAACCATCAACATGCCTCCCTGCTCCTCTGAAGCACAGGAACTCATCTGAGGAATCCCACAGGGATCCTTGCTCAGCCTGATGCTCTGTGAAATCTATACAACTTCACTGGCTGATATGCATGTGGACTCACAACATAAATATCCTCACATAAAACACACAACTTATACTGTTCCTCTCAGACAAAACACTGAACACCAGGAACAAGTTCACCACATGCATGACCGAAGTGGACACCTAGATGAAATCCAACTGCCTCAAACTGAACTCAGAGAAGGTCTTTTGGAAAGATGCCTCACCATGGGAGTCCACCCGGTGACCCACAGATTTTGGAATCACCCCAATGCCTAGCTTACAAGCAAGAAACTTCAGAATCAAAACAGACTACAAGCTAGACATGGACACCCAAGTCAACACAGTTGCCTCATTCAGCTTTGACACCCTATGAATGATGAAGAAAATCTTCAAGTGGCTACCAAACAACACCATGAAAATAGTCATCCAAGCCCTCACTTCATACTCCTCATTTCCACAACACAGGCCCTGCCTACCTGAATAGCCACATTCGTTTCCACCAATCTTCCAGACCTCTCTGCTCTGCTGGACTCTCACTAGTACATGCCCCATGCATGCACAAAAGCAGAGCATGGGGTCATGCCTTTTCATGCCTAAAGCCTGCAACAACCTCCTGCTACATAGAGCCTCCTCATCTGTTCTTGACTTCTGCAAGAAGTTGTCATCCTGTCTCTTCAATTAAGCCCTCCAAGGCCAGCCTCACACACCAGCTACAAGCACCTGGATACCCTCACAGGTGATAAGTGTACTATAATTACACTGATAACCTAACATAACAGAACAGAATAAATATTAATTAATACAAAAAGCAGGTTTTGGGGTTCTGATTACATTTAAAAAGGAACAGAAGGAAGCACTTTTGAATGAGGTGACAACAAAGAAAGCCTGATCATGGAACGTCAGTGTGGGACATGGGAACAGACAGCCTCTAATGTAGTGAGGACCATAATGCATGTAATGGTTAATACAAATTATATTTGGAAGCAAATAAGTTGTGAAAACTTTTAGAGAAGCCAAAGGACCATGCGCTTGAAAAGTACTGCCTGTTTCAATTGCAACCAAAACAAACTCCAGATAAATGGGCTGATATGACTGCATCATGAAAGACCCACAATGAGTCTTGCCCTGGTATATTGGACAGGCTGCAGCAGATAAGGAAACTTAGCAGGTGCTCCTTAGTATTTTATATTCTCCTGAAACCTAGATTACATAAAGGGACTGAGAATGGGAACATTTTGACATGCTGAAGGGTAGAGTAGATCCTTAAGAATAGCTTTAAATGAAAGTAGCAACTGCTTGAAACTTTAGTGATCTGAGTTTCAACTGAAAGTTGGCTGTGTAAATGGATGCCCAAGTTTAGGACACATTTTGCAGAGGAATGGGCTGTGCCCATAATCGGTGGCCATCAAAGGAACTCCATCCATATAGGTCATGTTAGTAACCAAAATCTCATTTTTGGATCAATTCTACTAAAGTATGCTGGTTGACGTCTTCCACCGATTTCAGGGTTAATGAATAAATTAGTCCTAGTTCCAACACTTCGCGACTGGTCTCACCCTTTTGAGAGGTCTTGAAGATCAATTTTGTTTTGTCTGCGTACATCTAATATATCCTACTGCCTGATATATGATTCCTGATAGGAGACACATGGGCAGCCAAATAATATGCTGTGAATACTTGGGCAGCTCATTTTTATAAATTACTAGGGGCTTGGGTGCTCTGCACAGTGAAAAACAAAATTGTATATATGCACACACAGATGCTTCAATAGTTGATATTCTACCTATGATATTTTGGTAGCACAATGTTTTTCTGTTTGATATCATGATACACAACCATTGTTTAGATGCTAGATCCAAAAACAGAAATGTAGCGACTGGCTGTACAATGCATTTTGCGTCATTTTAGTAAATCCCTTTTTCATCCATAACATGTTGGGTCACAAGAAAAAGAGCCTTTATTACTTCAGATGGTAATGGTCTGTGCTTGGTGCAGAGCATACCCCTAATTATACCTTCTAATTGAAGGACCTATGCCCAGACTTTGATACCTTGGTCATGTACTGGACATTATCCCGAAAAGGCCAATGGATTTTTACTGTGACCCCCCCCCACACAATGGTGACTCAAGTATTTGCTCACCAAATGAGGAGCATCGGTTGAGTAATTGTTCCAATGATAGGTTACATCATCATCTGGTAGACCTATGTCCACTTTCCCATCAAGAATTGGGAAGGAAGGCAGACCACGGGTCAGGTCAAAACAAGGGTGACCAAAACTACCACTGGTGGGGGAGACCAAAAGAAAGAGGCCAAAAAAATATATACCTGCATCATGGAATATAAATGAATTTCGAGGGCAGCTCGTACTTAAAATACAAAGGGGGTTCACTTTCTTCTTCTGGCGGTTTGGCTAACTCTTTTTTGATAATTAGTATTCCTTTTATCACTTCATCAGTTTCAGACATTACACTCCCTACACCATGCACTGTATTATTCTACAAGATTACTTTTCAAGTTTTAGAAAGCAGCAACTTTGATCGAGATTGACAAATACAGCTTAATATTAAAAGATTTCTTTCTCAAGGACGTCCATAATATCAAGAGAAAGGGCCCTACTGTGTATTGAATAAATATTGATACATTTCCGCATCTGACAGCACCACATTCTATATCGGAGTTTCAAACAAAACAGTTTAGGGGTTCCCGCATCCTGCATTTATTCTAGAGACCCTTGATGGCATCGCAATGGTCAATGATACTGTGAACTGATTCTGTAAACTTTTGATATAGATTAAGCCTACGATCTGAACCCTGCAATCTTTATGTTTTAGTCGCCCTATCCGGTAGTGGTCCTGGAACAATATGCAGCATGGTCCATGTCTGGTAGTGTACTCTCAGGGCAGAGAGGAGCATGGGATACATAGTCCTACCTCAAATTATAGTGATTAGTTCGACTGAAGTGGGAACACCGGCCACTTTATAAAATAGATTTTAGAGTAGGTGTTTCTCCTGGTATTTTTATTTGTCGCTCTTAGTACTGCACCCAACAGTAGCACTTGCAAGATGGACAAGTAGTACAGCAAAACCAATGGGGTAAACAGGGGTGGTGCTAATAGGAGTAACTTGTGAAGCTCAGGGCAAGAGGAAAATGTTTAGTTACATCATTTCAGAAGAAACATCTTTTTCTCGCTCTTCTTAGCCTGATTGAAGTTAGAGTTATTGGGATGGACTGGGCGAGTAGCGTTCAGTGGGTATTCACGACAGTAGCTTCTATTGTCCGACCTTGCAACAACTAAACCTGCTTTTTAAAAATGTGATTTAGCATATGCTCTTGCAGGGTGCTTTACTGCAATCCAGTTGTCTGTAGCCCTAACAGTACTTGTAAACCAGGTGTTATAAGTGACAGCGTTCAGCGTCACAGTGCAGACTTATTCTCCCCATAGGGACTTATTCTCCCTATAGGGACTTACAACCTCCTCGTCCTCTCCACGGAGAACAGTTGCTGCTAATGCATGAAAGCATACGCCTGTGACCTTCTTTGTGGCAGTGCTGCACTACTGCCTTTGATTCTACACTCCAGCACTGGCAAAGTCAGATCTAGGCCCCCATTACAACATTGGCAGTAAATGCTGCTTACCTCTGTGCAGAAGACCGCCAGCACACTGCTGCGTCGGCGGAATTCCGCTACAGCTATCATGACCAATAGCTCGGAATCCGCCATAATCCAGCCACACCCACACAAGTCCGCCACACCAAAGGTCAGTGATAAACTGGCGAAAACAAAACCGTCACGCCAACAGGAATACGCCCACACTATCACGACCCACGAATCCACGTGGCGGTCTTTCAACCGCGGTATTCCATTGGTGGTACACAGCGCTGCGCTCAAAATACACACACATTTACAAAACACAACCACATTGGACAAATCGAAATACACACACCTGATGCACATGCACACACCACTCCCACACACCCAATCTAATATAAAACACACACCCACATCACCCACAAACCCTTACTACCCAAAAATCTGAAAGAAGGTCAGAGAGAGACACCACCAGAAACAACACTAGCATCCACAGACACACAACATCATCACTCACACAACATCCATGCACCTGAAACAACACACAACACATCCCCTCACACATCACAACACACACCACCTCACACATCACCCACACCACATCATGGCACCACAACAACACCCCAGGTTCTCTGAGGAGGAGCTCAGGGTCATGTTGGAGGAAATCGTCCGGGTAGAGCCACAGCTATTTGGATCACAGGTGCAGCACACCTCCATTGCTAGGAAGATGGAGCTATGGTGCAGAATTGTCGACAGGGTCAACGCAGTGGGACAGCATCCAAGAACACGGGATGACATCAGGAAGAGGTGGAATGGCCTACGGGGGAAGGTGCGTTCCGTGGTCTCAAGACACCAGATTGCAGTACAGAGGACTGGTGGTGGACCCCTACCTGCTCCCCCACAATTAACAACATGGGAGGAGCAAATCTTGGCAACACTGCATCCTGAGGGCCTCGCAGGAGTAGCAGGAGGAATGGACTCTGGTAAGTCAAATCTTAACTATTATATCCCCCACCATACCTGCATGCCATCACATACCTCCACCCTCACCACCATCACTCCAACACCTCACATATGTCCCACTATCACAACCCACCCATCCCAACACCAAGCCCTGCATGCAACACCTAAGCAGGCACACCCATCACCAAAGCATGTCCACTACAGATACCCACACAGACCCCAAACCAAATATCACACAAGGACTGAGACAAGAATGCAAGCACTGGAGTACAGGGTCACTCACCCATTGTACACGATCGCACACACAAATGCAATAATCATGCCTTTACACCCCTGCAGGTCCCCTACCCAACGTCACCGGACAGGAGGTTCCAGACATAACCAGTCCCCCAACAGAAGAGGCCCACAGTGATGACAACATCTCTGCACAACTGGATCAAGATGACCAGCCCGGCCCATCTGGGACCTCGGGACAGTCGGTTCCCCTGACACTGGCACAAGCCACCCCAAGAAAATCAGGGACCTGGGGGCAGTGGCACAGAGGAACAGGAAAACAGGGGAACTGGGAGGACAGCTGTGCGACAGGAGGAGGACAGGCCCAGGGAACCCACTCTCCACGAGGCCCTCCCCAACATCATTGGAGCGTACCATCATTCCCAGGAGACAATGGCAACGGTACTGGCCAACTTTCAGGAGACCCAGCGGCTGCAAGAGGAACACTATCTGGGGATCAGGGAGGAACTGAAGTCCATTAACACCACCCTGGTCACCATTGTAGGGGTGCTGAAGGACCTTGTCAACACCAGCAAGGACACTGTGGCACAACAATGGGCCCCTGACACTTGCCTGGATGATGAACATCCCTCCACCTCCACCGGCGCTAGTGGACAGGAGGCACTGCCACAGGAACACGACACCAGCACCCCACCCCCTGCAGATGGAGAGCCACCCCGCAAACGGTCCCTGAGATCCAGGAACAAGACAGAGAACATTGCCAAGACCCCCGCCAGGAAATGAGACCCCCCTGAATGTCACCATTCTGTCCCACTTTGTCACCCTGTCCATCATTCAACCTCCCTTGCTCCACTTCCTATGCCCCTTTGGACAATGCACCTGTGAAACAAATAGACTGGACTCTGCCATGGAAATTCCTCCACCATCACCCCTGCCCCTTTTACAACCGCCTCCCCTTACTTGCACAGAAATAAACACACATCAATCACAAAACAATCTGGAGTCAGTCTGTGCTTTCACTAATGTGTAAATGCAATAACTATGGAATGTAGCAATGTCAATTTAATTGTCCACATACCGATGAAACACATTTGTAGGTCTTGAGGAAATATAGCAGAGGCACAAAGTGGGACCCACATCTGTTAAATGGAAAGTCAAAGTGACAAGTCACAAGTGAAAATGACAGACTTCTGATAGCTCAAACAATAGTATGAGATGTGTGAGGCAGTGGCATCTTCTTACTTGTCTCTCACTGGAAGTATTGCTGGATAACGTTGTTTCTGTTGTCGATATCTGCTTCTTCTGCCTCCTCTTCTTCACTGTCCACAGACTCCACAGCGGCCACAAGACCTCCAGCTGGACCATCCTCCTGCAGAAAGGGCACCTGTCGTTGCAAAGCCAGGTTGTGCAGCATGCAGCAGGCCACGATGATCTGGCACACCTTCTTTGGTGAGTAGTAGAGAGAACCACCTGTCATATGGAGGCATCGGAACTTGGCCTTCAGGAGGCCGAAGGTCCGTTCGATCACCCTCCTAGTTTGCCCATGTGTCTCATTGTAGTGTTCCTCTGCCAGTGTACTGGAATTTCTCACTGGAGTCAGTAGCCATGACAGGTTGGTGTACCCAGATTCACCTGCAAATTTCGAGGGACACCTGTTAGACACACACTAACCCGTAGGGACAACCCCAGACCCAGACGCCCATTCACACTGTATAGGGTCCTTGTCCTCACCTATTAGCCACACACGGTGCCTCTGGAGTTGCCCCATCACATAAGGGATGCTGCTTATCCTCAGAATGTAAGCGTCATGCACTGAGCCAGTAAATATGGCATTCACATGGGAGATGTACTGGTCGGCCAAACACACCATCTGCACATTCATCGAATGGTAGCTTTTCCGGTTTCTGTACACCTGTTCACTCCTGTGTGGGGGTACCAAGGTCACATGTGTCCCATCAATGGCACCTATGATGTTGGGGATATGTCCCAGGGCATAGAAGTCACCTTTCACTGCAGGAAAAACCTCCTCCTGAGGGAAAACAATGTAGCTGCGCATGTGTTTCAGCAGGGCAGGCAACACTCTCGACAGCACGTTAGAGAACATTGGCTGGGACTTCCCTGATGCAATGGCCACTGTTGTTGGAAAAGACCCACTTGCCAGAAAATGGAGTACTGATAGGACCTGCACTAGAGGGGGTATCCCTGTGGGATGGCGGATAGCTAACATCAGGTCTGGCTCCAACTGGGCACACATGGATTGTTGCACGATCAAGTCTGTAGGTGACTATTACGTGTCTCTCTCCCATTGTCAACAAGACCACCAGCGGTCTGTACACCAGAGGATGCCGCCATCTCATCACCTGCCCCAGCGGACGTGCCCTATGGAGGAGAACAGCGAGCAGAGAGTCAGCCTACAATGAGGTATCACAAAATGTCATTTGCATACATTTATTAATCCGCAATGTGCCTGTTACTGTGTGTATGGAAGGCCCAGATAGGTGTGATGCAGTTATTATTCATGCCATGTGGCCCCCTGAAATGGCGGCTGCCTGACCTGTAAGGTGGGACAAGGGGATATGAGGTAACTGCACTGGCGTTCTACACCGTCGAGGTAGGCGGTCGAAGACCGCGGCGCAATCCTGCATTGGTTAACATTGGACCCTATGGGTCCCAGGAGCCAATGACGATGTACGCCGGCGCTGATGGTATGCACTGCCATGGACGTGACCACCATTTTCTGTCTGTTCACTCACTTGATACCTGACCTTCAACAGGAGAGGACCTACACTGCAAGTGCTGCTGTGACCTCAGTCTGGAAGCGACGATGGCTCATGTGTCTGGGAAAGTGCCCCTGCCTTCACTTAGGAGGAGTTGGAGAAATTAGTGGATGGGGTCCTCCCCCAGTACACACAACTGTACGGTCCTTCAGACAAAGAGGTGAGTACACTGTGAGCACGCTGCATGGGCAATGCCTGTTTGGAGTGGTGTGGATGGAAGATACATGGGGGGGGACTGAGGCCTGCATGACCGGACGGTGAGTGTATGTACGTCAGGGCAAGGGTGGGAATGTGGGCCAATGAGTATGACGGTCCAGACGGGTAAAGATCTTCCTTTTCCCCTGTACTATTCCTCTAGGTCAGCGCCCACCAGAAGAAGGATATTTGGCGTGCCATCGCCAAGGATGTCCGGACCCTGGGGGTCCACCACAGACGGAGCACCCACTGCCGTTAAAGATGGGAGGACATTCGCCGCTGGAGCAAGAAGACGGCGGAGGGCCAGCTGGGGATGGCCTCCCAATGTGGGAGGGGTGCCCGTCGCACCATGACCCACTGATGTTCCAGATCCTGGTGGTGGCGTATCCGGAGTTGGATGGGCGCTTGAGGGCATCACAGCAGCCACAAGGGAGTGAGTACAGTCACATTCATCTGACTCTGCGTGCATTACGAGGTGTCTGGGTGGGGGAGGTGGGCAGTGGGTTCCCCTAGGCCAGGGAGAGCTTGGTAGGCAAGGTCCCTTGAGAGGCAGGTTCAGTGGAACCCCAACCCCACTAGTGGTTAGTGCCATCTACACCTAGTCAGGCTCCTGTGACTTCCATGTGTGCAGAAATTGGGCTTAGGCCTTGTACCCCATGGGCATGTGAATAATCTAGGAACAGTAAGTGCATGGCGTAGTGCAGGGGGCTGACGTGTCTGTAGTGTCCGCCAATGGTAGTGGTGTTGCATGCACTGAACATGTCTTTCTTCTGTCTTTCCCCCACCCTTTTTGTGGTCTCTCTGTTCTTGTGTGCAATAGCATCATCAGGCAGAGGAGCAGTGGCACCAGAGCAAGAGGGAGCTACATCCCACTTGGCCCTGGAGGGCTAAACAATGGAGTCAGAAGCCACCAGCGGGACGGAGGGCAAGGAGAGCTCCACGGTGGGGACACGAGGTGACAGCAGTGACAGCGACTCCTCCTCTAATGGGAACTCCCTTGCGGTGGCGGGCCCCTCTGTGCCCCCGCATCAACAGGTACAGCTGACACAACCCCTACCAGCACCGTCCTCCCAGTAGCCCCTCAGCATGTGTCCCGTGCCCGCTCACACAGGAGGGTGGGCATCTCCTTTGCCCCAGGCACCTCAGGCCCTGCCCCAGTCAACCCTGCTGCCCTCATTGAGGAGGTTATTGCCCTTCTGAGATCCCACACTGTTGGGCAGTCTACCATACTGAATGCCATCCAGGGTGTTGAGAGGCATTTGCAACAAACAAATGCATACCTGGAGGGCATTGATTCTGGCCAGGCAGCCCAACAGAGAGCATTTCAGGCTCTGGCCTCAGCACTGATTGCAGCCATTGTCCCTGTGTCCAGCCTCCCCCCTCCAACTTCCTCCACCCAGACCCAAACCCCTGTACTTCAGCCCATCCCAAGCACGTCCTCCTCCTCCTTCCCGGTCTCATCTCCACTCACACCTGCATAACTACATCTTCAGCCACTACCTCCATCACCAGCACGCCCATCACCACACACCGCTCACGTGCACTCACAACCCCCACTACCATTCACACATCCCCTGTGTCCTCTCCCAGTGTGTCAGTGAGCCCTCCTCCCAAAGTACACAAATGCAGGCACACTCCCACCCAACAGCCATCCACCTCACAACAGCCTCCAGCCCATGCACCTTCACCCAAATTCAGCAGACGTACACCTCCTACAACCACTACCTCTTCCTCCACTCCCAAACCCCTCCATTTACGTCTCAGTGTGTCAAAAAAACTTTACCTGGCTAATATTGACCTCTTCCCTACACCTCCCCCCGTCCATCCCCTAGGGCCAGGCTTTCCAGGTCCCAACCCAGCACCTCAGCCACCACATCCCCATGCACAGAGGTGCCAGCAACTGCGGGCTATTGGAGTGTGCCAACCATCAGGGCTGCCAGTGTGACACGGAGCATGGGCAAGGACATTCCGGCACCTGCCAAGCTAAAAAGGTTGCCCACATCCAAGAGGGAGAAGCAGAAAACACCTGCCACCAAGGGGTCAGGGAAAACAAAAGGGGATAGTGGCAAGGCAGCTGTGCCATCATCAAAGGTGGGGAAGGGGCAGAAACTGAAGAGCAGGTCAGGAGAGGGCATGGTGGCCCCGACTGAGGGACCAGTGTCACACCTTCTTTCCACGTCGACACCAACCTGTACGGCAGAGAAGACCGCCACCTGCACCGCCGCCAGCGCCGCTGCCACAGAGCCCACCGCCAGCACCAGTGCCACAGAGCCCACCGCCAGCACCGCCGCCACAGAGCCCGCAACCAGCGCCGACACCACAGAGCCTGCTGCCAGCACCGCTGCCACAGAGCCCGCCGCAAGCACCGCTGCCAAAGAGCCCGCCGCAAACACCGCTGTCACAGAGCCCGCTGCAAGCACCGCCGCGACTGACACCGCCGCAAGCACAACCACGACTGACACCGGCGCAAGCATCGCCAGCGGCCCCGCAAAATCCTGAGCCAGTGGCACCACCGCAGACATGGCTGCCATCCCCAGTGGTCAGTCGTCCAAGGCTGGCAGCTTCCATGAAGCATCAATTCCAGTGGAGAAAGGCATCCACTACCTCAGTCCTTGGCAGGAAGAAGCACTCTGGGCACAAAGCTCCCTCCAGAACCAGTGGAGTATCACATCCACTACCTCAGTCCTTGGCAGGATGAAGCACTCTGGGCACAAAGCCTCCTCCAGAACCAGTGGAGAGATACATCCACTACCTCAGTCCTTGGCAGGCTGAAGAACTCTGGGCACAAAGCCCCCTCCAGAACCAGTGGAGTATCACATCCACGACCTACCTACCTCTGGGCACAAAGCTCCCTCCAGAACCAGTGGAGTATCACTTCCACTACCTCAGTCCTTGGCAGGATGAAGCACTCTGGGCAAAAAGCCACCTCCAGAACCAGTAGAGTATCACATCACTACCTCAGTCCTTGGCAGGAGGAAGCACTCTGGGCACAAAGCCCCCTCCAGAACCAGTGGAGTATAACATCCGCTACCTCAGTCCTTGTAAGGATGAAGCACTCTGGACACAAAGCCCCCTCCAGAACCAGTGGAGACTGTTATCCACTTGAGAGACTGTGGCTTTGCACCCCCCAGGATGAAGCAGTGGGCAACCCACCCACTGAAAAGACTTGTGAAACTGTGGCTTTGCACTCCCCAGGATAAAGCAGTGGGCAACCCACCCACTGAAAAGACTTGTGAGACTGTGGCTTTGCACTCCCCAGGATGAAGCAGTAGGCAACCCACCCATTGAAAAGACTTGTGAGCCTGTGGCTGTGCACTCCCCAGGATAAATCAGTGGGCAACCCACCCATTGAAAAGACTTGTGAGACTGTGGCTTTGCACTCCCCAGGATAAAGCAGTGGGCATGGAGCCCCCTCGAGGAGCAGTGGTGTTGTGCGTTCATTAGGCTGAGGTGCTCCCCCTCCCCCTGAGGTGCCTGTTTCATTTCGATCTGATGCCCCTGCAGTGTTCTCTCCGTTTCCAGTCAGGTATCTAGTGTGGGCCTCGCCCATGCATTTTGGGCCCAGTGGTCCACGGACAATAATTGGTGCACTATCCGGACTTGTGTAGTTGGTGTACATAATTGGATTTGGAGTTTTGACTACTGGATTTTTATTGACTACAATCGTTCAAATCATTTCCATTTGTCCTTGCGTTATTCAAGAGGGGTTGGGGGGGAGTAAATGTAATGTTGCAGCATGTATTTGTGTGTATGGTGTTGTGGGTGAGGGTGGGGGTGTTGCGTGTGTGTGTCACTCTCTTTTCCCTCCCCCCTCCCATGTGTTGTAGGTGCAGTACTCACCGTGGTCGTCGCCGCCGTCGTTGGAGCTCCTGATAGAGGAGCAGGAAGACCATTGCCGGCAGGATCTGCAGTTCTCGCTCCATGGCGTCCTGGTTCCTTGAGGGGTGTGGAGAGGTGGGTGATTTTCCCTTCCGTGTACTGTTTCCGTGTTTTTATTCGCGTTGGTTCTGCCCCAGAAAAGGCGGCGGATTGCCGGGTTTGCCATCTCTCTAACTTTTTGTGCCATTTCAATTTTTTTCTGCTAATCCTCATTCTGGTGTGCCATTTCTCTTGCTGTTTTACTTCTTTTTCACTACTGTTTTCACTTTTTTACCATCTCTCTCGCTCTTTGTGTGACCTTTGTACCATGTCTCCGCATCTTCTATCTCTACCTCAGTGTGCCACTTCCAGCACCTATTTCCCACCCTGTCTGCATCAACACCATCCTCCCCTGATCCTCGAGCCAGTCTCCTTTCCAATCTTTGGCTCTCACCTTCCACACACACCCATCCATGGCCCTGTGCTCTTCTCCCCCATCTCAGTATATACTCAATGCAAGCCTTTCTGTGCTTATCCGTTCCTGAACAGCACCCAGCACCAGAAACCTTAATCCTCCTCCATCACACAACTACCCTGGCTTTCTTCTTTGTCCTCTGAACCCCTGACATCACACCACCCTCTGCTGGTGTGCCACACAACATGTAGGGAGATTTTACCTTCTCCAACATCCACCAATAACATGCCTACAACACCCAACCCCACACCTACCAACAAACATGCTTACACACATACCATCCATGTACCTTGACACCCATTGTTTCAGCAAACATGTCACAAATATCTGGGATCTTCTGGACAATGATGCCCCGGACCTCCTCTTCCTCATGAAAATGTAGCTGATCAAAGCTTCAATGCAGAATAATTGCTGCCTCCATCCCCAGTGGCTACAAGAATGCCTAGCAGGACCACCTACACAGCTTAGAGGAGGAATTGCCACTGGTTGTAAAGACACTTTCAACTGCAACACCTCCACAGAAGCCATAACAAACTACATGGAACACCTCAACTTTAAAATACAACTCACAGCAAATTCTCCAGTAACGTTGCGGGATTCTTCACCCCACTAGTCCTCACCTCCACTGCTTCATCCTACTAGGAGACCTAAATTTCCATAATGAAGACGAGACCTACCCCAACTCAGCCACACTCCTTGAAAGTCACAGAAAACTAGAACTAACCCAAGGTGTCATGGAGCGCAGCCAATCTACTGGACACATCCTAGATCCTGTCTTCTCATCCTTCAACAACATCACAAGCAACACACCCAGGCTCATCACCAGGATAGACCACATCATAGTCACTTTCACAATCAACATTCATCAATGCAGAAGAACCTCCATGGTGGTCCTAGTGCACCAACACAAGAAAATCGTAGCAGAGGAGGACTGGATGTCACCCTCCAGGAGAACAAACTTGATTCCCCAGGCAACCCAGCATGCAACATCAAGAACTTCAACAAGCAGATCACCAGGTGCTTCCATGCCCAGGCACCCAAGAAATGAAGCTCTGCAGCAAAACCTAGAATTAGCCAGTTGGTACAAGTAAGATCTCAGGATGACCAAGTGACACTACAAACTTCTGGAATGGAAATGGAGATCCAGCCAAGGCAAAGTGGAAAAAGAGACTTTCAAAGCCACCCAGAGAAGATACTAGCTAATCTGAGAACCTGAGAGGAAGGGCCTACTCAAACAAATAAATGCTAGCTCCAACAGCAGCACAGAAATCTTCGCATTCATCATGGATTTTACCAGACCTAGTGCTGCCTCCCTCAACATCAATCCAAGGTCTGTGTAATGACTTTCCAAACTACTTTTGGGGCAAGATCACAACTATATGCAGCAATTTTCCCTACCACAAGATCCCTGTACTCTCACTAGAAGTCTCCTAGTGATGAACAAAGACAACATGATTACCATGTGGGTCACCATCATCAAAGAGTGTAGTGTGACGCAGAAGTAAGACACGTTTGAGTCTTCTAATTTATAATAGGTTTTTGCTTTATTTCTATAGTTCAAGGTCTTTATCCTTGTTACATCCTAATTTGTTTCTTTTCTCTTTCTTTTTTAGGTTCTCACATCCGGTTGGATCACTGTTCTTCGATGTGCCCCTTGAGAAAAAAGATTGTGGTGATAGGTAAGCGTACTCAGAGTTTACTCTCTTATGACATATTTGGGTTTCTATTTGAGGTCTCACCCTGTACCCACTTGCTGTGCCAACATCACCATTTAGGAAGTGCTTGAGGTGTGTTAAGGTAGAAGGGTTGAAGGACTTCTGTTTCTCCCCAGCAATTTCATAATAGATTTGAATAAGCCTTTAATTCAAAACAAAAAGGAAAATAAATCTAGGAATGCTCCCTAGGAGTTAGTCACTGTGACATAAAGGAGAGGGAAAGGAAAAAGTCAAAAACTACAAGATACAAATGGAACCAAAATGCAGAAGCAAAAAGATCTAAACGGTGAGCACTTCTCACAGTGCTTCCCTCCCCCTGACGAATTACACCTGTCTCCTTTACCCTCTTTCTTCTCTGTTTTTTCCCACCCAGTTTTTCCACAGACACAAGAGTCATGCACACACCTGGTTAAGCCATGTCCCTCCTGAGATGACGGCGGGGCCTTAGAAAGGAAAAGTGTCCTCCCAGCGTAAGGGTCTCTCCAGTTCTGCCTCTTCCTTGCAGGACATCATCTTCTTCCAGCTCTTCCCGTGGGTCGGGTTGGATAGGATCCTTTGTGCTTTTGCAGGAGGACGTATGAAGAGATCTTCTTTCTTCTAGTTTCTTTCGGTCTCAGTCAGGGAAGGTAATTGCCCTCTGGTCGGCACTGTCCTCCTGTTTCTGTCTTTTTCTCCATCTTCCAGCTCAAACAATGTGTGCTGTGTAGTCTGCCCCACCCCACCTTTAAAGGGACTGCACCAACTTACTTGTTCCAGCTGAGCAAGGTCAGGTGACTCGCCCCACATCGTGCCCGTAAGGGCCAATCACCATCTTCTTGACCCTATGCAGTCAGGATCTAGACCTGATCATAGCACAGAAACTGCCCTCATAGCTGCAACGGGTGACATTTGGATGATTGTCGAAAGGGGGGAAACCTCAGCCCTCATCCTCCTAGACCTATCAGCAGCCTTTGACACTATCTCCCATCCCATCCACGCCCTTGAGTGGATCTGCACCTTAATCTCAGGAAGAACCCAAATCATCAACATGCCTCCCTGCTCCTCTGAAGCAAGGGAACTCATCTGTGGAATCCCACAGGGCTCCTTAATCAGCCTGATGCTCTGTGAAATCTATACAACTTCACTGGCTGATATGCATGTGGACTCACAACATAAATATCCTCACATAAAACACACAACTTATACTGTTCCTCTCAGACAAAACACTGAACACCAGGAACAAGTTCACCATGCATGACCGAAGTGGACACCTGGATGAAATCCAACTGCCTCAAACTGAACTCAGAGAAGGTCTTTTGGAAAGATGCCTCACCATGGAAGTCCACCCGGTGACCCACAGATTTTGGAATCACCCCAATGTCTAGCTTACAAGCAAGAAACTTCAGAATCAAAACAGACTACAAGCTAGACATGGACACCCAAGTCAACACAGTTGCCTCATTCAGCTTTGACACCCTATGAATGTTGAAGAAAATCTTCAAGTGGCTACCAAACAACACCATGAAAATAATCATCCAAGCCCTCAACACCAACAGACTAGACCATGGGAATACTCTGTATGCAGGGATAACCAACCAGCTCTCAAGAAGTCTCAGACATCCAGAGCGCTGCATCCAGACTTACCTCAACCTCTCAAGCTGAGCACACATCACTCCATACATTAGTGAATTCCACTGGCCCCGATACCATAGCACATACACTTCATACTCCTCATTTCCACAACACATGCCATGCCTACCTGAATAGCCACATTCTTTTCCACCAATATTCCAGACCTCTCTGCTCTGCTGGACTCTCACTAGTACATGCCCCATGCATGCACAAAAGCAGAGCATGGGGTCATGCCTTTTCATGCCTAAAGCCTGCAACAACCTCCTGCTACATAGAGCCTCCTCATCTGTTCTTGACTTCTGCAAGAAGTTGTCATCCTGTCTCTTCAATTAAGCCCTCCAAGGCCAGCCTCACACACCAGCTACAAGCACCTGGATACCCTCACAGGTGATAAGTGTACTATAATTACACTGATAACCTAACATAACAGAACAGAATAAATATTAATTAATACAAAAAGCAGGTTTTGGGGTTCTGATTACATTTAAAAAGGAACAGAAGGAAGCACTTTTGAATGAGGTGACAACAAAGAAAGCCTGATCATGGAACGTCAGTGTGGGACATGGGAACAGACAGCCTCTAATGTAGTGAGGACCATAATGCATGTAATGGTTAATACAAATTATATTTGGAAGCAAATAAGTTGTGAAAACTTTTAGAGAAGCCAAAGGACCATGCGCTTGAAAAGTACTGCCTGTTTCAATTGCAACCAAAACAAACTCCAGATAAATGGGCTGATATGACTGCATCATGAAAGACCCACAATGAGTCTTGCCCTGGTATATTGGACAGGCTGCAGCAGATAAGGAAACTTAGCAGGTGCTCCTTAGTATTTTATATTCTCCTGAAACCTAGATTACATAAAGGGACTGAGAATGGGAACATTTTGACATGCTGAAGGGTAGAGTAGATCCTTAAGACTAGCTTTAAATGAAAGTAGCAACTGCTTGAAACTTTAGTGATCTGAGTTTCAACTGAAAGTTGGCTGTGTAAATGGATGCCCAAGTTTAGGACGCATTTTGCAGAGGAATGGGCTGTGCCCATAATCGGTGGCCATCAAAGGAACTCCATCCATATAGGTCATGTTAGTAACCAAAATCTCATTTTTGGATCAATTCTACTAAAGTATGCTGGTTGACGTCTTCCACCGATTTCAGAGTTAATGAATAAATTAGTCCTAGTTCCAACACTTCGCGACTGGTCTCACCCTTTTGAGAGGTCTTGAAGATCAATTTTGTTTTGTCTGCGTACATCTAATATATCCTACTGCCTGATATATGATTCCTGATAGGAGACACATGGGCAGCCAAATAATATGCTGTGAATACTTGGGCAGCTCATTTTAATAAATTATTAGGGGCTTGGGTGCTCTGCACAGTGAAAAACAAAATTGTATATATGCACACACAGATGCTTCGATAGTTGATATTCTACCTATGATATTTTGGTAGCACAATATTTTTCTGTTTGATATCATAATACACAACCATTGTTTAGATGCTAGATCCAAAAACAGAAATGTAGCGACTGACTGTACAATGCATTTTGCGTCATTTTAGGAAAAAAATAGGGAGTAAATCCCTTTTTCATCCATAACATGTTGGGTCACAAGAAAAAGAGCCTTTATTACTTCAGATGGTAATGGTCTGTGCTTGGTGCAGAGCATACCCCTAAGTATACCTTCTAATTGAAGGACCTATGCCCAGACTTTGATACCTTGGTCATGTACTGGACATTATCCCGAAAAGGCCAATGGATTTTTACTGTGACCCCCCCACACACAATGGTGACTCAAGTTTTTGCTCACCAAATGAGGAGCATCGGTTGAGTAATTGTTCCAATGATAGGTTACATCATCATCTGGTAGACCTAGGTCCACTTTCTCATCAAGAATTGGGAAGGAAGGCAGACCACGGGGTCAGGTCAAAACAAGGGTGACCAAAACTACCACTGGTGGGGGAGACCAAAAGAAAGAGGCCAAACAAATATATACCTGTATCATTGAATATAAATGAATTTCGAGGGCAGCTCGTACTTAAAATACAAAGGGGGTTCACTTTCTTCTTCCGGCGGTTTGGCTAACTCTTCTTTGATAATTATTATTCCTTTTATCACTTCATCAGTTTCAGACATTACACTCCCTACACCATGCACTGTATTATTCTACAAGATTACTTTTCAAGTTTTAGAAAGCAGCAACTTTGATCGAGATTAACAAATACAGCTTAATATAAAAAAAAATTATTTCTCAAGGACGTCCATAATATCAAGAGAAAGGGCCCTACTGTGTATTTAATAAATATTGATACATTTCCGCATCTGACAGCGCCACATTCTAAATCGGAGTTTCAAACAAAACAGTTTAGGGCATCCTACATTTATTCTAGAGACCCTTGATGGCATTGCAATGGTCAATGATACTGTGAACTGATTCTGTAAACTTTTGATATAGATTAAGCCTACGATCTGAACCCTGCAATCTTTATGTTTTAGTCGCCCTATCCGGTAGTGGTCCTGGAACAATATGCAGCATGGTCCATGTCCATGTCTGGTAGTGTACTCTCAGGGCAGAGAGGAGCATGGGATACATAGTCCTACCTCAAATTATAGTGATTAGTTCGACTGAAGTGGGAACACTGGGCGCTCTATAAAATAGATTTTAGAGTAGGTGTTTCTCCTGGTATTTTTATTTGTCGCTCTTAGTACTGCACCCAACAGTAGCAACATCTGAGCACTTGCAAGATGGACAAGTAGTACGGCAAAACCAATGGGGTAAACAAGGGTGGTGCTAATAGGAGTAACTTGTGAAGCTCAGGGCAAGAGGAAAATGTTTGGTTACATCATTTCAGAAGAAACATCTTTTCCTCGCTCTTCTTAGCCTGATTGAAGTTAGAGTTATTGGGATGGACTGGGCGAGGAGCGTTCAGTGGGTATTCACGACAGTAGCTTCTATTGTCCGACATTGCAACAACTAAACCTGCTTTTTAAAAATGTGATTTAGCATATGCTCTTGCAGGGTGCTTTACTGCAATCCAGTTGTCTGTAGCCCTAACAGTACTTGTAAACCAGGTGTTATAAGTGACAGTGTTCAGCGTCACAGTGCAGAATTATTCTCCCCATAGGGACTTACAACCTCCTCGTCCTCTCCACGGAGAACAATTGCTGCTAATGCATGAAAGCATACGCCTGTGACTTTCTCTGTGGCAGTGCTGCACTAATGCCTTTGATTTCACACTCCAGCACTGGCAAAGTCAGATCTAGGCCCCCATTACAACATTGGCAGTAAATGCTGCTTACCGCTGTGCAGAAGACCGCCAGCACACTGCTGCGTCGGCGGAATTCCGCTACAGCTATCATGACCAACAGCTCGGAATCCGCCATAATCCAGCCACACCCACACAAGTCCGCCACACCAAAGGTCAGTGATAAACTGGCGAAAACAAAACCGTCAAGCCAACAGGAATACGCCCACACTATCACGACCCACGAATCCACATGGTGGTCTTTCAACCGCGGTATTCCATTGGTGGTACACACCGCTGCGCTCAAAATACACACACATTTACAAAACACAACCACATTGGACAAATCGAAATACACACACCTGATGCACATGCACACACCATTCCCACACACCCAATCCAATATAAAACACACACCCCCATAACCCACAAACCCTTACTACCAAAAAATCTGAAAGAAGGTCAGAGAGAGACACCACCAGAAACAACACTAGCATCCACAGACACACAACATCATCACTCACACAACATCCATGCACCTGAAACAACACACAACACATCCCCTCACACATCACAACACACACCACCTCACACATCACCCACACCACATCATGGCACCACAACGACACCCCAGGTTCTCTGAGGAGGAGCTCAGGGTCATGTTGGAGGAAATCGTCCGGGTAGAGCCACAGCTATTGCTAGGAAGATGGAGCTATGGCACAGAATTGTCGACAGGGTCAAGGCAGTCAGTGGGACAGCATCCAAGAACACGGGATGACATCAGGAAGACGTGGAACGACCTACGGGGAAGGTGCTTTCCGTGGTCTCAAGACACCAGATTGCAGTACAGAGGACTGGTGGTGGACCCCTACCTGCTCCCCCACAATTAACAACATGGGAGGAGCAAATCTTGGCAACATTGCATCCTGAGGGCCTCGCAGGAGTAGCAGGAGGAATGGACTCTGGTAAGTCAAATCTTAACTATTATATTCCCCACCATACCTGCATGCCATCACATACCTCCACCCTCACCCCCATCACTCCAACACCTCACATATGTCCCACTATCACAACCCACCCATCCCAACACCAAGCCCTGCATGCAACACCTAAGCAGGCACACCCATCACCAAAGCTTGTCCACTACAGATACCCACACAGACCCCAAACCAAATATCACACAAGGACCGAGACAAGAATGCAAGCACTGGAGTACAGGGTCACTCACCCATTGCACACGATGGCACACACAAATGCAATAATCATGCCTTTACACCCCTGTAGGACCCCTACCCAAAGTCACCGGACAGGAGGTTCCAGACATAACCAGTCCCCCAACAGAAGAGGCCCACAGTGATGACAGCATCTCTGCACAACTGGATCAAGATGACCAGCCCGGCCCATCTGGGACCTCGGGACAGTCGGTTCCCCTGACACTGGCACAAGCCACCCCAAGAAAATCAGGGACCTGGGGGCAGTGGCAGTGGGCACACGGTTCAGGGAACAGAGGAACAGGAAAACAGGGGAACTGGGAGGACAGCTGTGCGACAGGAGGAGGACAGGCCCAGGGAACCCACTCTCCACGAGGCCCTCTCCAACATCATTGGAGCGTACCATCATTCCCAGGAGACGATGGCAACGGTACTGGCCAACTTTCAGGAGGCCCAGCGGCTGCAGGAGGAACACTATCTGGGGATCAGGGAGGAACTGAAGTCCATTAACACCACCCTAGTCACCATTGTAGGGGTGCTGAAGGACCTTGTCAACACCAGCAAGGACACTGTGGCACAACAAGGGGCCCCTGACACTAGCCTGGATGATGAACATCCCTCCACCTCCACCGGCGCTAGTGGACAGGAGGCACTGCCACAGGAACACGACACCAGCACCCCACCCCCTGCAGATGTAGAGGCACCCCGCAAACGGTCCCTGAGATCCAGGAACAAGACAGAGAACATTGCCAAGACCCCCGCCAGGAAATGAGACCCCCCTGAATGTCACCCTTCTGTCCCACTTTGTCACCCTGTCCATCCTTCAACCTCCCTTGCTCCACTTCCTATGCCCCTTTGGACAATGCACCTGTGAAACAAATAGACTGGACTCTGCCATGGAAATTCCTCCACCATCACCCCTGCCCATTTTACAATCCCCTCCCCTTACTTGCACAGAAATAAACACACATCAATTACAAAACAATCTGGAGTCAGTCTGTGCTTTCACTAATGTGTAATTGCAATAACTATGGAATGTAGCAATGTCAATTTAATTGTCCACATACCGATGAAACACATCTGTAGGTCTAGAGGAAATATAGCAGAGGCACAAAGTGGGAGCCACATCTGTTAAATGGAAAGTCAAAGTGACAAGTCACAAGTGAAAATGACAGACTTCTGATAGCTCAAACAATAGTATGAGATGTGTGAGGCAGTGACATCTTCTTACTTGTGTCTCACTGGAATTATTGCTGGATAACGTTGTTTCTGTTGTCGATATCTGCTTCTTCTGCCTCCTCTTCTTCACTATCCACAGACTCCACAGCTGCCACAAGACCTCCAGCTGGACCATCCTCATGCAGAAAGGGCACCTGTCGTCGCAAAGCCAGGTTGTGCAGCATACAGCAGGCCACGATGATCTGTCACACCTTCTTTGGTGAGTAGTAGAGAGAACCACCTGTCATATGGAGGCATCGGAACTTGGCCTTCAGGAGGCCGAAGGTCCGTTCGATCACCCTCCTAGTTTGCCCATGTGTCTCATTGTAGTGTCCCTCTGCCCTTGTTCTGGGATTTCTCACTGGAGTTGTAGCCATGACAGGTTGGTGTACACAGATTCACCTGCAAATTTCGAGGGACACCTGTTAGACACACACTAACCCGTAGGGATAACCCCAGACCCAGACGCCCATTCACACTTTATAGGGTCCTTGTCCTCACCTATTAGCCACTGGAGTTGCCCCATCACAAAAGGGATGCTGCTTATCCTCAGAATGTAAGCGTCATGCACTGAGCCAGAAAATTTGGCATTCACATGGGAGATGTACTGGTCGGCCAAACACACCATCTGCACATTCATCGAATGGTAGCTTTTCCGGTTTCTGTACACCTGTTCACTCCTGTGTGGGGGTACCAAGGTCACATGTCTCCCATCAATGGCACCTATGATGTTGGGGATATGTCCCAGGGCATAGAAGTCACCTTTCACTGCAGGAAAAACCTCCACCTGAGGGAAAACAATGTAGCTGCACATGTGTTTCAGCAGGGCAGACAACACTCTCAACAGCACATTCGAGAACATTGGCTGGGAAATCCCTGATGCAATGGCCACTGTTGTTTGAAAAGACCCACTTGCCAGGAAATGGAGTACTGATAGGACCTGCACTAGAGGGGGTATCCCTGTGGGATGTCAGATAGCTGACATCAGGTCTGGCTCCAATTGGGCACACATGGATTGTTGCACGATCAAGTCTGTACAGGACTATTACGTGTCTGTCTCCCATTGTCAACAGGACCACCAGCGTTCTGTACACCAGAGGATGCCGCCATCTCATCACCTGCCCCAGCGGACGTGCCCCATGGAGGAAAACAGCGAGCAGAGAGTCAGCCTACACTGAGGTATCACAAAATGTCATTTACACACATTTATTAATCCGCAATGTGCCTGTTACTGTGTGTATGCAAGGCCTAGATAGGTGTGACGCAGTTATTATTCATGCCATGTGGCCCCCTGAAATGGCTGCTGCCTGACCTGTAAGGTGGGACAAGGGGATATGAGGTAACTGCACTGGCGTTCTACACCGTCAAGGTAGGCGGTCGAAGACCGCGGCGCAATCCTGCATTGGTTAACATTGGACCCTATGGGTCCCAGGAGCCAATGACAATGTACGCCGGCGCTGATGGTACGCATTGCCATGGACGTGACCACCATTTTCTGTCTGTTCACTCACTTGATACCTGACCTTCAACAGGAGAGGACCTACACTGCAAGTGCTGCTGTGACCTCAGCCTGGAAGCGACGATGGCTCATGTGTCTGGGAAAGGGCCCCTGCCTTCACTTCGGAGGAGTTGGAGAAATTAGTGGATGGGGTCCTCCCCCAGTACACACAACTGTACAGTCCTCCAGACAAAGAGGTGAGTACACTGTGAGCATGCTGCATGAGCAATGCCTGTTTGGAGTGGTGTGGATGGAAGATACATGGGGGGGGACTGAGGCCTGCATGAGCGGACGGTGAGTGTATGTGCGTCAGGGCAAGGTTGGGAATGTGGGGCAATGAGTATGACGGTCCAGATGGGTAAAGATCTTCCTTTTCCCCTATACTATTCCTCTAGGTCTGCGCCCACCAGAAGAAGGATATTTGGCGTGCCATCGCCAAGGATGTCCGGACCCTGGGGGTCCACCACAGCAGGAGCATCCACTGCCGTAAAAGATGGGAGGACATTCGCCGCTGGAGCAAGAAGATGGCGGAGGCCCAGCTGGGGATGGCCTCCCAACGTGGGAGGGGTGCCCGTCGCACCATGACCCACTGATGTTCCAGATCCTGGTGGTGGCGTATCCAGAGTTGGATGGGCGCTTGAGGGCATCACAGCAGCCACAAGGGAGTGAGTACAGTCACATTCATCTGACTCTGCGTGCATTACGAGGTGTCTGGGTGGGGGAGGTGGGCAGTGGGTTCCCCTAGGCCAGGGCGAGCTTGGTAGGCAAGGTCCCTTGAGAGGCAGGTTCAGTGGAACCCCAACCCCACTAGTGGTTAGTGCCATCTACACCTAGCCAGGCTCCTGTGACTTCCATGTGTGCAGAAATTGGGCTTAGGCCTTGTACCCCATGGGCATGTGAATAATCTAGGAACAATAAGTGCATGGCGTAGTGCAGGGGACTGCCGTGTCTGTAGTGTCCGCCAATGGTAGTGGAGTTGCATGCACTGAACATGTCTTTCTTCTGTCTTTCCCCCACCCTTTTTGTGGTCTCTCTGTTCTTGTGTGCAATAGCATCATCAGGCGGAGGAGCAGTGGCACCAGAGCAAGAGGGAGCTGCATCCCACTTAGCCCTGGAGGGCTAAACAACAGAGTCAGAAGCCACCAGCGGGATGGAGGGCAGGGAGAGCTCCACAATGGGGACACGAGGTGACAGCAGTGACAGCGACTCCTCCTCTAATGGGATCTCCCTGGCGGTGGCAGGCCCCTCTGTGCCCCCCGCATCAACAGGTACAGCTGCCACAACCCCTACCAGCACCGTCCTCCCAGCAGCCCCTCAGCATGTGTCCCGTGCCTGCTCACCCAGGAGGGTGGGCATCTCCTTTGCCCCAAGCACCTCAGGCCCTGCTGCAGTCAACCCTGCTGCCCTCATTGAGGAGGTTATTGCCCTTCTGAGATCCCTCACTGTTGGGCAGTCTACCATTCTGAATGCCATCCAGGGTGTTGAGAGGCATTTGCAACAAACAAATGCATACCTGGAGGGCATTGATTCTGGCCAGGCAGCCCAACAGAGAGCATTTCAGGCTCTGGCCTCAGCACTGATTGCAACCATTGTCCCTGTGTCCAGCCTCCCCCCTCCAACTTCCTCCACCCAGACCCAAACCCCTGTACTTCAGCCTATCCCAAGCACACCATCAGACCAGCATGCACACACCTCAACACACAAAAGTGGCTCAGGCAAACATAAGCACCACAAATCCCACAGGCACTCACACAAGCATCATACCCATGCAGACATACCAACATCCACTGCCTCCACTGTGTCCACGTCCTCCTCCTCCCTCCCAGTCTCATCTCCACTCACACCTGCATGCACTACATCTTCAGCCACTACCTCCATCACCAGCACGACCATCACCACACACCGCTCACGTGCACTCACCACCCCCACTACCATTCACACATCCACTGTGCCCTCTCCCAGTGTGTCAGTGAGCCCTCCTCCCAAAGTACACAAATGCAGGCACCCACCCACCCAACAGCCATCCACCTCACAACAGCCTCCAGCCCATGCACCTTCACCAAAATTCAGCAGACGTACACCTCCTACAACCACTACCTCTTCCTCCACTCCCAAACCCCTCCATCTACATCTCAGTGTGTCTAAAAAACTTTACCTGGCTAATATTGACCTCTTCCCTACACCTCCCCCCGTCCGTCCCCTAGGGCCAGGCTTTCCAGGTCCCAACCCAGCACCTCAGCCACCACATCCCCAGGCACAGTGGTGCCAGCAACTGCAGGCTATTGGAGTGTGCCAACCATCAGGGCTGCCAGTGTGACACGGAGCGAGGGCAAGGACATTCCGGCACCTGCCAAGCTAAAAAGGTTGCCCACATCCAAGAGGGAGAAGCAGAAAACACCTGCCACCAAGGGGTCAGGGAAAACAAAAGGGGATAGTGGCAAGACAGCTGTGCCATCATCAATGGTGGTGAAGGGCCAGAAACTGAAGGGCAGGTCAGGAGAGGGCATGGTGGCACCGACTGAGGGACCAGTGTCACACCTTCTTTCCACGTCGACGCCAACCTGTACGGCAGAGAAGACCGCCACCTGCACCGCCACCTGCACCGCCGCCAGCGCCGCTGCCACAGAGCCCACAGCTGGCACCGGTGCCACAGAGCCCACCGCCAGCACCGCCGCTACAGAGCCCGCAACCAGCACCGCCGCCACAGAGCCCGCCGCAAGCACTGCTGCCACAGAGGCCAGCACCGCCGATACAGAGCCCGCAACCAGCACCGCTGCCACAGAGCCCGCCGCAAGCACTGCCGCAAGCACTGCTGCCACAGAGCCTGCCTCCAGCACCGCTGCCACAGATCCCGCAACCAGCACCGACGCCACAGAGCCTGCTGCCAGCACCGCTGCCACAGAGCCCGCAACCAGCACCACTGCCACAGAGCCTGCAGCCAGCACCGCTGCCACAGAGCCCGTCGCAAGCACCGCTGCCACAGAGCCCGCCGCAAGCACCGCTGTCACAGAGCCCGCCGCAAGCACCGCCGCGACTGACACCGCCGCAAGCACAACCGCGACTGACACCGGCGCAAGCATCGCCAGCGGCCCCGCAAAATCCTGAGCCAGTGGCACCACCGCAGACATGGCTGCCATCCCCAGTGGTCAGTCGTCCAAGGCTGGCAGCTTCCATGAAGCATCACTTTCAGTGGAGAAAGGCATCCACTACCTCAGTCCTTGGCAGGAAGAAGCACTCTGGGCACAAAGCCCCCTTCAGAACCAGTGGAGTATCACATCCACTACCTCAGTCCTTGGCAGGATGAAGCACTCTGGGCACAAAGCCTCCACCAGAACCAGTGGAGAGATACATCCACTACCTCAGTCCTTGGCAGGATGAAGAACTCTGGGCACAAAGCCCCCTCCAGAACCAGTGGAGTATCACATCCACGACCTCACTCTGGGCCCAAAGCTCCCTCCAAAGCCAGTGGAGTATCACATCCACTACCTCAGTCCTTGGCAGGATGAAGCACTCTGGGCACAAAGCCCCCTCCAGAACCAGTGGAGTATCACATCACTACCTCAGTCCTTGCCAGGATGAAGCACTCTGGGCACAAAGCCCCCTCCAGAACCAGTGGAGTATAACATCCGCTACCTCAGTCCTTGTAAGGATGAAGCACTCTGGGCACAAAGCCCCCTCCAGAACCAGTGGAGACTGTTATCCGCTTGAGAGACTGTGGCTTTGCACCCCCCAGAATGAAGCAGTGGGCAACCCACCCACTGAAAAGACGTGTGAGACTGTGGCTTTGCACTCCCCAGGATAAAGCAGTGGGCAACCCACCCACTGAAAGGACTTGTGAGACTGTGGCTTTGCACTCCCCAGGATAAAGCAGTGGGCATGGAGCCCCCTCGAGGAGCAGTGGTGTTGTGCGTTCATTAGGCTGAGGTGCTCCCCCTCCCCCTGAGGTGCCTGTTTCATTTCAATCTGATGCCCCTGCAGTGTTCTCTCCGTTTCCAGTCAGGTATCTAGTGTGGGCCTCGCCCATGCATTTTGGGCCCAGTAGTCCACGGACAATAATTGGTACACTATCCGGACTTGTGTAGTTGGTGTACATAATTGGATTTGGAGTTTTGACTACTGGATTTTTATTGACTACAATCGTTCAAATCATTTCCTTTTGTCCTTGAGTTATTCAAGGGGGGTTGAGGGTGTGTAAATGTAATGTTGCAGCATGTATTTGTGTGTATGGTGTTGTGGGTGAGGGTGGGGGTGGGGGTGTTGCGTGTGTGTGTCACTCTCTTTTCCCTCCCCCTCCCATGTGTTGTAGGTGCAGTACTCACCGTGGTCGTCGCCGCCGTCGTTGGAGCTCCTGATAGTGGAGCAGGAAGACCATTGCCGGCAGGATCTGCAGTTCTCGCTCCATGGCGTCCTGGTTCCTTGTGGGGTCTGGAGTGGTGGGTGATTTTCCCTTCCGTGTACTGTTTCCGTGTTTTTATTCGTGTTGGTTCTGCCCCAGAAAAGGCGGCGGATTGCCGGGTTGTGATAGGGTGAACAGCACATTGTCTTCCTCCTGTCTGGTGGCGGTTACCGCCACGCTGTTTGTTTGTATCGCCGTGGCAGTCGGAATGTTAAAGTGGCTGTCTATGTTGGCGGTTTCCGCCGTGGTCGTGATTCCATTTTTTTTCCGCTGGCCTGATGGCGGTATTACCGCCGCTTTAACACCAACCGCCAGGGTTGTAATGAGGGCCCTAGTGTCTCTGGCGCCAGCACCGCCGCTACAGAGCCCGCAACCAGCACCGCCGCCACAGAGCCCGCCGCAAGCACTGCTGCCACAGAGGCCAGCACCGCCGATACAGAGCCCGCAACCAGCACCGCTGCCACAGAGCCCGCCGCAAGCACTGCCGCAAGCACTGCTGCCACAGAGCCTGCCTCCAGCACCGCTGCCACAGATCCCGCAACCAGCACCGACGCCACAGAGCCTGCTGCCAGCACCGCTGCCACAGAGCCCGCAACCAGCACCACTGCCACAGAGCCTGCAGCCAGCACCGCTGCCACAGAGCCCGTCGCAAGCACCGCTGCCACAGAGCCCGCCGCAAGCACCCAAGTCACAGAGCCCGCCGCAAGCACCGCCGCGACTGACACCGCCGCAAGCACAACCGTGACTGACACCGGCGCAAGCATCGCCAGCGGCCCCGCAAAATCCTGAGCCAGTGGCACCACCGCAGACATGGCTGCCATCCCCAGTGGTCAGTCGTCCAAGGCTGGCAGCTTCCATGAAGCATCACTTTCAGTGGAGAAAGGCATCCACTACCTCAGTCCTTGGCAGGAAGAAGCACTCTGGGCACAAAGCCCCTTCCAGAACCAGTGGAGTATCACATCCACTACCTCAGTCCTTGGCAGGATGAAGCACTCTGGGCACAAAGCCTCCCCCAGAACCAGTGGAGAGATACATCCACTACCTCAGTCCTTGGCAGGATGAAGAACTCTGGGCACAAAGCCCCCTCCAGAACCAGTGGAGTATCACATCCACGACCTCACTCTGGGCCCAAAGCTCCCTCCAGAGCCAGTGGAGTATCACATCCACTACCTCAGTCCTTGGCAGGATGAAGCACTCTGGGCACAAAGCCCCCTCCAGAACCAGTGGAGTATCACATCACTACCTCAGTCCTTGGCAGGATGAAGCACTCTGGCCACAAAGCCCCCTCCAGAACCAGTGGAGTATAACATCCGCTACCTCAGTCCTTGTAAGGATGAAGCACTCTGGGCACAAAGCCCCTTCCAGAACCAGTGGAGACTGTTATCCGCTTGAGAGACTGTGGCTTTGCACCCCCCAGAATGAAGCAGTGGGCAACCCACCCACTGAAAAGACTTGTGAGACTGTGGCTTTGCACTCCCCAGGATAAAGCAGTGGGCAACCCACCCACTGAAAGGACTTGTGAGACTGTGGCTTTGCACTCCCCAGGATAAAGCAGTGGGCATGGAGCCCCCTCGAGGAGCAGTGGTGTTGTGCGTTCATTAGGCTGAGGTGCTCCCCCTCCCCCTGAGGTGCCTGTTTCATTTCAATCTGAAGCCCCTGCAGTGTTCTCTCCGTTTCCAGTCAGGTATCTAGTGTGGGCCTCGCCCATGCATTTTGGGCCCAGTAGTCCACGGACAATAATTGGTACTCTATCCGGACTTGTGTAGTTGGTGTACATAATTGGATTTGGAGTTTTGACTACTGGATTTTTATTGACTACAATCGTTCAAATCATTTCCTTTTGTCCTTGAGTTATTCAAGGGGGGTTGAGGGTGTGTAAATGTAATGTTGCAGCATGTATTTGTGTGTATGGTGTTGTGGGTGAGGGTGGGGGTGGGGGTGTTGCGTGTGTGTGTCACTCTCTTTTCCCTCCCCCTCCCATGTGTTGTAGGTGCAGTACTCACCGTGGTCGCCGCCGCCGTCGTTGGAGCTCCTGATAGTGGAGCAGGAAGACCATTGCCGGCAGGATCTGCAGTTCTCGCTCCATGGCGTCCTGGTTCCTTGTGGGGTCTGGAGTGGTGGGTGATTTTCCCTTCCATGTACTGTTTCCGTGTTTTTATTCGTGTTGGTTCTGCCCCAGAAAAGGCGGCGGATTGCCGGGTTGTGATAGGGTGAACGGCACATTGTCTTCCTCCTGTCTGGTGGCGGTTACCGCCTCGCTGTTTGTTTGTATCGCCGTGGCAGTCGGAATGTTAAAGTGGCTGTCTATGTTGGCGGTTTCCGCCGTGGTCGTGATTCCATTTTTTTTCCGCTGGCCTGATGGCGGTATTACCACCGCTTTAACACCGACCGCCAGGGTTGTAATGAGGGCCCTAGTGTCTCTGGCCTATGCAAGCTAGCTATCAATCTTGTAGAGAAGCCTCCAAAGCAGTTAACGGTGGGAGTAAATGCTCACTACTTTGTGGTATTAGTAGGCTCTACCTACGCCTTTTACAGTAGGTCTCATGTGCAGACTAACAGTGAACCAACATCACTTTCTCTTTTGGCCTTTTTGGTATTCCTAAACCACAAAACTGCTGACAGAAGAACGTTTACATGCATTACATTTTCATGCATCAAGCGCAATCACGCTACTTTGAGTTCCAACGTAAGGTGGCCATAGGTCTCTGTTAAGACCTCTGGGCTGCGTCTTTTGACCACTGGCATTGCCTTTGCGATCCCTAGGCTCAGAGGTGGCAACATCAGTTCCAGGACCAAAGTGGCAGCTGGTCCTTAAGGACGTCGGTTGGGGCTCCATCTTTTGTTTTGTGGCAATGTTTTAAATCACACTAATAATGAATGATATTACATTATTCACACTTAGAGTAATAAAAACACGAGTGCAATTAGCTAGAATATGACCTTCCCTGGTAAGTGAGGTAAGCAGCTAAATGCTTTTACATTCAAATTGTGTGCATTCTTGCGGATGAGAGTGTTTAAGTGAGAGTAAGTTTGAACGTGTGTGTATGTGAAAGCGTGTGCCAGCGAAAGTGAAGGTCAGAGGCCGTGTGATGTCACTTCTGTTACCCCTCACATTTGGGTACTTTGACGTCCATGAAGATGACCCAACTATGATTTGGTCGATATAGTTATACAGCCGACAGTCATTCATAGGAAAATTCCGTTAATAAAGGCAAGCACGAGAAAGTAACTTTACATCACAAGTGATCCAATGAACCATGTGTCTGGACGCAAAAAGACTGCGCAGTGCGCAACAGTCAGACAGGCTGCTTAGTTCCATTGTTTAAATTAAATTTTGACTAGTCTACATCCGCAAATGCATCTCTTACCACTGGCTACTACGTCCGCCCTTAAGTGCACCATCTTAATTGTATTTTGCAATGGCACATTCTGCCTGTTAGAACCACACACGAGATCACTACGTTCACTGGTGTACATTGAGTGATGAAGTAACATTCCAAACAAAAGCATATGACCTTAATATTTTGGCCACCGGTGCATCATTATAGAAATTGTCCTTTTCCTGTTTAGCTCCACGCTGAGCATCCTTTTGCTGACCCATCACATGCAGTCTTCGAATGACGGTGACTAATCTACTCGGATTGTGAGGGAGAAGGTTGAATATTCCCTGGATCATGTGCAGTGTGCATCTAATTAATCAAGTTGAGCTGACATTGATCCCACTTGTTAGTCTGCAGAGACAGAGTCATTAACAGATCCTGTGTCTCCCCGTGTGTTGGAATGTCTAACGCCTTAGACCTTTTACCTGTTCTGCTCCAGCCTGTGGGGAGTCGGCATTAGCTGCCTCCTGGCACATCATGATGCGCCTGCTATTTCTGTAAGCCTCGAAATTAACCATGGAGTTCACACTACAAAACACCAAGAAACCAGCATAACCAATTTCAATGTCAGACGAGCTGAAAAAATAAATTAGACAGTATGATGATGGCAGTCTGTAATTAAGAGGAACATTAATTCAGTGGTAGGGCGTATGGAGGTGAGATATCACCAACTAAGCCATTAAGATGCAGTGCACTCCCAGCCATTATTCAATCTCAGGCAACAAATGACCTCGGTTATACCCAGAAGAATGAAATAAGGGAGCATGGGTGTTCACAGGAAGATGAAAGCCATCTGGAAGATTGTGAGACTAGAAATCAGGAGTGGCAGGCGTCATGCCAGAACACGTGGAACGAATACAAAGCCAACAAGCTCAATGCGAATGATAATTAACAGAGGGAACGAGAAATACATCAAAAGCATTGCTCTCATGGAACAAATTATTAGTATGAAATGGGACAAAATATCAGAGAAAAAACAGAGTGAAATAAGTACTTATTCTTCCATCATATGTTACAGATAGCGTTCTTCTGCTTTAGTCTAACGTGCAGTTGCTTTTCAGGATGCTCATAGAAGTATCGATAGGTAAGGCGCTTTTATATGAATTGTTTCATGCCAAGCTCGCTACTGATATGACTGCCTTCGATCCCATTCATCCGCCTGGAAGTCTGACTTGGCATTCTACGCTCACCTTTCAGTATGCCTGGATAGCTCTCCTGCCCAGCATGAGTATGGACCTAAATATGTAACGTACTCAAAGCTAACCACCTGGGACAATGCAGGTATGAACATAACTGTTCAGACAGTAAGTGCTTTCCAGATGATAAATAGTCAAACAAGCATTTGCAATGCAATGGGTCTCGCATTTGCTCCAATTAGAGCTATTAGCATTGAAAATTAGCGTTGTAAATCCGTAACTGGACTTTTCTTGCCACATAATTTGAATATAGTGCCATGGCAGCCATGAGCATGAGCGCGAAGGAGAGACACAAAAGGAAAAAATGAAGTTCGCTCACAGTCAAACATATCAGCAATTGTGCAATTATCCATGTAACAGGGTCAGTCTGCAAGGCGCTAGGAAAACAGCCCCAAGGAAGGACAAACGTAAAGCTTTTATTAATGATTTCAAAGGATTTTTGAAAGGCAAGCCCAGCAACCAGTGAAACTTCTGGGTGTGGTTAAAGCCCACAAGACTTCCAACAGGTCAAAGCGCTTTAGCACTCAACCTAACAAAAGGAAGCACCCGAATTCAGCACATCAGTAAATCTGATTCTCAGAATTGAGACCTCTCGTAAGTGTCTACTTTCCGTCCCAGGTAATTGTAGAGATAGCTATCAAAGGTGACTACACTGGCGTGTTCCACTATGTAGGGATAGGGTGGTTAGTCTGCAATGTAAATTATGCCTTCTGAGGCTGTTAATGCGCACGGTCAACGTGGATGAGGCCTAGGTTACTGAAGGGGATGTTGGGTGGGTCATGGTGTAATACAACATAAATGGAATAATGATGTGTTGTAAGAAGGTGAATATCCAGCCAGGTATTGAGTACTCAGTTCTTTAATACCTATATATCAGTGTATCACAAAGGAGAAACCGATCTATTTCACAGTGTGTGTGGTCTGCCCTTAAAATGTCACTGCGGAAAACTGGTTAACCTCAAATGGTGTTTTCAGTTGTCTACTAAGGCCATTGCTGTGGAAATTAAATGACATATCTTGGCTGTAGTGAGAATCTACACCATGCACTTATAAGACAAAAATATATGGGCACCAATGTGATCTGGCTGAGCTGCTGTTTGAAAATAACTGAGGTGACACATGGGAGAGAAAGGTGTTTTAGCCATGTAGGAAAACCTATTTTTATACATAAATAAGTCTCGTATAAAGTGTGTCTTGTAAGCAGACAGGGAAAGGAGCATAAATATAAAAATTATGACATAATGAATATTAGGAATAGTATGCCCTTGAGGTAAATAAATACTCAAAAGATGTTTTCACTGTGTATGTTAGGGTAGGTTTTGCATGAACAGGTCTAGGTGTGATTATTTCCAAACTGTACCTCGGGGAAATGGTAGCACAATGATTTAGTTGTTTGGTTATTTTCCACTTGTGTTCAAATATCTAATATCTAATGTAATAGTGAAAGTAGATTTAGTGGACAGTTAGTTTATAAAAGTGTAATTGCATTCCCTGAGCCAAACCTGGTCCGGAATGAATTATAATTTTGCTTCTGGAATTTAGGCAACTCCACATAGCTTTTACAACACGAAGTTCCTGCCAAATTCCACCTATCAGTACATGGCAGAATTATTCTGCTGTTTTCATTTCACAGGAACAACACAGGGCTCTACACTATGCGCTTACAAGGTAGATTTGCTGCCCATGACATGATTTTCAGTCATCAAGGAGTGTTCTAGTGCCATTTTATAATGCTTCAGATGTCAGCACTTGGAGTCAGAGAGGATTGTTTTTTGAGAAGAGTTTCTGTCGCTCAAGTAGAATTTCTACTCTAGTGGCTCCAAAATCAACTTGAATAGCCGTGCACTCTTGTGTAATGCTTGGTGCCATTTGAGATGATCTTCAGCTCTGCTCATGCTACCAGCATTAAATTGTAGCACAAGCAGCAAGCTAGAAGCTTTTGCTTGATTGAATAAATATATGTATACCAATAGTGAAAAATGTGTATTCGAAACTAAAATATGTGCATTTTCTGAACTGATAAGCTGATGATTGAATTTACAAAATATGAGACTGATATTTGAGTGATAAATCATGTGGCATTGGGGAGGTTTATTGCTAATAATATTACCTTGGTGCCAGGGACATTTAAGCTATTGCTGTTATGTATTACCTACGTATGGGCATTACAAATTGACAAAGCCTTTTTCTACATTACTGGTGGCTACCTTGCCTGATGCAGAGGCGATCAATGCAGCTAATTTTACATAGGGTGGTAATTAATGTAATCATTTCTGATGTAATCACTATTACAACACTAATGATATTGGTAGCTCTGGATGATTTTAACTGATCCTAAGTAGCTCTCATAACAGAAAAGCTTGAAGATTCCTCGCTTAGACTCTGTGCCCCAGAGGCAATAGTGTTGTAAAAAAAATGCTACTTAACAGGGATTAGCCATCTGGAATGGAGGCAGGAGCAGTGGGTAAAACAAAAGATACCTCTAGCTATTCCCCCTTTGACTTGTTGACATAAAATGAGGCTCTCAGAAAGTTCTCATATTCATTTTAATGGCCCTACCATACTTCCTGTCAGTGTTTGGACCTGTTCGAGACATTCAGCAGTTCCTGCACATTATCAGATTTCTTTCTGAGCAGCAACATGCAGACGAGGAAGGGGCTTATCAGAGGCCTCCTTTTTTTTGGAGTATCCTAGCTGGAATCCATTGGGAGCCTCACACCTAAATGCAAGTGAGGGGAAAGGCAGGCACACACTTATCAATTCAAAGGTTTTTAAAAGAGACATCCTTTTGACTTTGTGCAGGCCCTCTATATAATAAATATGCATGCACTGTATGAATGTCAAGATGTGTTGATATGTCCCAGTATTTACATAATTAACAATTTAACTACCACTATTTTGTTTTATTTCTTTTATAGTGATATAATGCTACTCATCCCACTGCAGGGTGTGCGATTGATTTACATCACACATGCACATTATAAATGGACAATTAATCATCTGTGTGTAAATCAATATACATACATAAGACAGTGATGGTTTCAAATAGCTCACTGTGCTATATTAGAAGGATTACACGTTTATGAACTGAAAGTAAAAGAAGGATCTCTGTGATAAAACGGTAACCCACTTTCCCATTTATATAAAATAAAAATTTCTAGTTGCGTGTTACATAATGTGCTTTGCAGGACATAAATTGACCCTCTATGCTATGTTGATTCAAAAGTGTGACTAGCCAAAACACAGATCTCTCAAATAAAAACACTAACTTCAAGAGTTATTTTGTTATTATTCCCTGTGTGTTAATAGGCACACTAAGATCTCTGCAGCATGGGTCTTAACCCCATAAAATATTCTGAAATTCAGACTCTGCAGCCAGTTAAGCAGAACAAATTACTGCCACATTTCTCTATGTTGCCAATTTCTTTGTGGCCGGATTATAAACAATAAATGCATAAGTTAAGGTCCTGAATTTGCATCAGGATTGCATCAGTTTTTGGCAGAGCCCCAATGCAAGTATCTCATTTGTTAAATATTGTAATGCGCTGAAATGCACTAATGATTGACCTGCTAAACATATGTGTGAGGGCTCAATATCTAATGGCACCTCTTGTGATGTCACTCCTCTGAGCTCATGGGTTGTGATGTGACTTCTTGTGATGCCACATGTGGTTACATGCCATGAAGTCACGCACTATGTTGTCACTTCTTTTCTGCCTAACTTGGCTATTAAATATGCCAATAGGGTGTAAGTCAATTCGACCATGTTTAGAGGAAAGAGCGCAAACACCATAGCATTAGTTAGCAGTGGTAAAGTGCACAGAGTCCTAAGGTCCATAAAGATGAATTCAGCAAAAATAGGAGGAGAAAGGCAGAAAGTGTAGGGATGATCCTGCAGAACAGGCCACGTCCAATACAAACCTTTATCAGTTACCATTTCTAATGAAGCTTTTTCTGAACCAACGTCAGAACAGGTGGAACTCTCAGTCTCTTTCACCTATGGAGCAGGATTAGGGTTGCCTAATATGTGACAAAATATCCAAGCCCAGAGTCCAACTTTTTTTTTTAAAGATAATTTATCTCATGATAATTCCATCAAAGCAAAGACATTGTCTGGACTACTGACAATGCACCTGAAAGCAACTTCCACAGATTTTCTAATGTTCCTGCCTCTACAGCTCTCCTTGCTTTCTACCAGGCAAGGTCCTGTAGGAGGCTGGCCACTATGTAGTGTACGATAATGACATACACTCTGCAGAGAGTCCAAGCAATCCCACCTTGGTATCCATAGGTAAAACACATCACCTAATGTTCTATTTTCGTGGTTGTGTGGGCGTGCAGTTAGGATAATCCAGGAGTTGTGCTAAGCATTTCTTGTGCTCACTGTATCAATAAATGAAGACACACACTCAAAAGAATAACTTGAGACCAATTTACAAAAATAGTGCAGATTGTAATGATTTTTTTAAGACCAAGAACTCATTACAAGGGAAGTACTTTTTTAGTAATGAATTTGTAAATTTTGAAAACATGCACTGTTTTTATACATAACTATGCACCATAGGAATGAACAGGACAAAATAGAAAAATGCATATAGAACCAGGCAATGCTCTCACAAGTGTCATCTTCTATTTTTAGGTCGAGGTTGTGGAGGGGTCCAACTGTCCATTTGGAGGAGTTAGGGCAGTTTCCGGTTCGAGCAAGAGCAGCAGCTGAGGTTCTAGGAGCTGGTGCACAAAGGAGAAGGGGGCCACTTGGAAGCACACTGCATAGGGGGCCTTAAAGGCAAGTCTGAAGGGTCTCCTAGGAGGGAGGAGGTCGCAAGGGCTTGGGGACCATGACAGCACAGCTGACTTGTCAGTGCAGGGGCCAGGCAGGCTGTGTGCAGTGCACATACATCAGCCAGGTGTTCTGTGTCTTGGAGTCCTCGTGGTCAGGAGCAGGCAGCTTTGATTGTGCTTTTGGGAGTCCAGAATGGACTTTGCTTCTCAGTGTCTGCTGTTGGGGATCCGGTACCCTTGGTACTGGTACGCCTCGGCCCTCGAAAGTCCTAGTGCCAGCAAACGTGGCAGGGAAGCAGGTCGGGCCCTTTGAAGCTTTTGTACAGATTTTGGCTGGGTTACCACTCTGAGGTGTTGGTCAGCAGCAGGTCAGTAAACCAGACTTCATGGGTATTTTGCCTGCAGGGTGCAGGAGAGTGTTACCTTCACTCTGAGGGAGGTTCTGCGCAATTTGTAGAAGGCTGGAGGTGCACTGTGGTTTTGTAGAGTGTAGGAGGCTGGCCTGGTTTGTAGTGGGTACCTTGGATACTTACACCGTACACCAGATCCAGTTATCCCTTGTTGGTGAATGAAGTAGTGTTCTAGCAGCTTAGGCTGATAGAGGTAGCTATAGCAGAGCAGCTTAGGCTGAACTAGGAGACATGCAAAGCTCATGCCATACCACTTATAGTTACACAGTACTTAAACACCAGTAAAGGCAATACTCAGTGTTACCAAAAATAAAGGTATTTATTTGGGTGACACAGTACCATATATATCTTAGAGACAATACTCCTTCTGGAGCTAAGTATTATACACAATATAAACACTAGACACCAAAATTAGACAAGTAAATAGTCAGAGAACAATGCAAACAGTAGTAAATCCGATAGAATGCAATGGGAGAAAATAGGTCTAGGGGCAACACAAACCATATACTAAAAAAGTGGAATGTGAATCACAAATTCCCCCCTAGACAAGTGTAGTGTGTGCAGAATTCCTGGGAGAGTAAGAATACAGTAAAGGTAAGTAAATTACCTCACCCCAGAGCCCAGAAAAGCAGGAGTAAAGTACTGCAAGTTTCCTTAGGACACACTACACCTCGTTTTGGGGATTTTGCAGCCGCCAACCAAATCTGCAAAGAACAACTGCTGGATTACTGGACCTGAAGACCTGCAAAGGAAGGGAACCAAATCCAGAAGTCAAAAGAAGTTCCAGGAAGGACAGGAGCCCCTGCCAACCTAGAAGAGGGTACAAAAGAAGAGTCCCGGTTAGTTGAAGACTGCAGAAATGCACCCTAGGAAGATGCCAGTGTGTTCCTGCATGATGCAAAAGATGTCCCACTGCGTGAAAATTGTTGCAGATGAAAATTCGTTTTGGAAGGCACCAACAAGCCTTGGCTATGGCAAAAGTGCATTTTTCATCAAAATGGTCCTGGATTGACCCAAGAGGGACCAGGGGGCCTCAACTCCTCTGTGTGAGGAGGAAGGGAGGGCTCTCAGCACTTTAGAGAGTCCTCAGGATGCCAGCCAGCACTCCCAGAAGCCACAGGATCTGGGTTCAAAGGAGGTGCAAAATGCAGTTGATGCAGCACAACAAAAGAAGGTCCCACGCCGCTGGAGAACAACTCAGCGAGTTGAGCGTCACAGGATGGAGTGCTGGGGTCCTAGGCCAGGCTGTGCACAAAGGAATTTTGCAAAGAGTGCACAAAGGCCTCAGAAGACGAAGAAGATACAAGACACAGGGGTACCGTCGTTCTTGGGAAAGGCAAGGTCTTACCTCCACCAAATTGTGTCAGCAGGACCTCAGGACAGTCTATGTCAATGATGTCCACCCTCTGTGTCCTTAGGAGCATGCTCGTTGCCGTGAGAGGATTCCCAGGGTACCGGACATCGCCTTGGAAGGTGTCTGCTTGGAGCAGGGGAGTGACTCAGTCACTCCATGGGAGATTTCTTCAGTCCTTCTGGTGCAGGATGAAGACAGGGAGTCCCCAGAGTATGCACACTGTGGAAACTGTTGCTGTTGCTGACTTGGAGCTGAGGTTGCTGAAGAAAAGTGTCTCTTGTAGGCACTTTGTTGCAGTTACAGCATTTCTTCGAGCAGGCTGCGGTTGATCCGAGGTCAGAGAATGCTGAAGTTGTTGCAGAGGTTTCCTGAAGGAAACTTGCAAGCAGAATCTGAAGAGAACCCACAGAAGAGACCCTAAATAGCCCTGAGAGGGGGATTGGCTACCTTATCAGGTACGGACGTATCAGGAGGGGTCTCTGACGTCACCTGCTGGCACTGGCCACTCAGAGCCCTCCAGAGTGCCCCCACACATTGCAAAGCAAGGTGGCTGAAGTTTAAGACACACTGGAGAAGCTCTGGGCACCACCCCTGGGGTGGTGATAGACAGGGGAGTAGTCACTCCCTTTTCCTTTGTCCAGTTTCCCGCCAGAGCAGGGGAGAAGGGGTCCCTGAACCAGTGTAGACTGGTTTATGCAAGGAGGGCACAATCTGTGCCCTTCAAAGCATTTCCAGGGGCTGGGGGAGGCTACCCCAACCCAACCTGTAACACCTATTTCCAAAGGGAAAGGGTGTAACACCCTGCTCTCAGAGGAAATGCTTTGTTCTGCCTTCCTGGCACTGGGCTGCCCAGACCCCAGGAGGGCAGAACCCCATCTGTGAGGTGGCAGCAGCTGTAGCTGCAGTGCAAGCCTCAGAAAGCTGGTTTGGCAGCACTGGGGGTCCACAGTGAAGCCCTAAGGATGCATGGAATTGGCTCCCCAATACCAGATTTGGAATGGGGGGACAATTCCATGGTCTTAGACATGTTACATGGCCATATTCGGAGTTACCATTGTGAAGCTACATGTAGGTACTGACCTTTATGTAGTGCATTCGTGTAATGGCGTCCCCGCACTCCCAAAGTCCGGGGAAATGGCCCTGTACTCTCTGGGAGCACCTTTGCTAGTGCAAGGGTGCCCTCACACTTAGTAACTTTTCACCTAACCTTCAGCAAGTGAAGGTTATACATATAGGTGACTTGTAAGTTACTTAAGTGCATTGAAAACAGCTGTGAAATAGTGTGTGCACTATTTCACACAGGCTGCAATGGCACGCCTGTGTAAGGGTTTGTCTGAGCTCCCTATGGGTGGCAAAAGAAATGCTGCAGCTCATATAGATCTCCTGGAACCCCAATGACCTGGGTACCTAGGTACAATATACTAGGGACTTATAAGGTGGTAAATTAAGTCACTGGCCTACAGTGAGAATTTTAAAAGCAGAGAGAGCATAAGCACTGAGGTTCTGGTCAGCAGAGCTTCAGTGCCACAGTTAGGCACTACACAGGCACACACATTAGGCCATAAACTATGAACACTGGAGTCCTGGCTAGCATGATCCCAGTGAGACAGGCAAACCACACTGACATATAGGTTTTTATTTATGAGCACTGGGGTTCTGGCTTGCAGGATCCCAGTGACACAGTAAAAACACACTGACACACACTAACAAACAGGCAAAAAGTGATGGTAACTATGTTAGAAAGAGGGTACTTTCCTACATAGAGTCCTTTAGGTTTCCATGCGACACCACTGCGACAATTGTTGAGTCCTTGGAGCAGCAGGCAGTGTTTTGCACCTTTTTCTTTGTGCAGCAGGTCTTCAGTTCTTGTGCCTTGGGTCTTCTTTGTCCTTTGTTCAGTCCATTGAATCTGAGGTCTTGGTCAGGGGATGTTACTTAAATACCCCATTTAAAGGGTGTTAGGGGGAGTACCTACACCCACTGAGTGACCACTTCCTGTGGGAAGGGGCCACAACCCTGACCCTACTTGCCTTTTTTTCCAACTATCCAAGATGGATGAAAATGAGGAGTGGTGCAGGCTGAGGTTTTCCCTCTGGTTGTCCTGCCTAAAGTGGGGGTAGAACTGGTGGGCTGCCTTCTGTTGGTAGCAGCAGAGGTTGGGGTCAGATTTCAAAGGCTGCAATGCCTTTGAAGCTGACCACTGGAGTAGGGTGCCTGTCTGGGGAGGAGGTGTGACACCTCTACCCAGGAAAGGCTTTGTCTTCTGGCTCCTGAGAGAAAGGCTCACGCCCAAGGATTCCAGAACCATGTCCTGAGGTGGCAGGCTGGCTGAGACCAGTAAGCAACCATGCAAGGGCTGTTCCCCTCTAAGTACATTTTTGCAATAAATCCCACACCGACATCAGTGTGGATTTATTATTCTGAGTTGCTTGATACCAAACACATCAGGGTGCAGAGAGGCCATCATGTAGCTGGGGGATTCGTAGTGACCTGTGTCCTGCACATACACTTACTATGGCTTCTCTGTACACACTATGGGGTCATTATGAACATGGCAGTAAACACCATTCTCTGCCGTTGGACACTGAACAGAAACCTGCCATTGGCAGTGAACAGAAACCCGCCAATAAAGATGAAAAAATCTGAATCCGTAAAAAATGTCCCAGCCAGCAGTCACCGCTAGGACCTCGTTGGCAAAAATGCAGGACATCCCACCCTACCACCGCCGAGCACACAAACTCCCCGCCCTCCAAATAATGATGCACAAATCACTGCGGCGGTCAGTGGAAGTCGAACGACCATTGGCGGTACAGACCGCATCAGCCAGCAATGAAAGCTAACAGTAAGAATTGCACACATTGGCAAGTTGGAAACCCACACACCTGACACACATCCACAACACTATAAAACACTCACACACACACCCCACAATCCTTTTCATCACCAATAGGACAACTGAGATTGAGAACTCCACAAGTAGACACTGAACACCACAACACACGAATCACAGACCCAACCACGCAATAGCACTTTCACCTAGATCCACTCAACACACCACTTACAACACACACCATGGCAACCCTCCAAGCACCCACACTTCACAGAAAGGAAGCTAAGGACCCTGGTGGATGAGATACTGAAGGTTGAGCCACAATTATTCTGCGCACAGGTCGCACACAACCATTGCCAGAAAGATGGAGTCATGGCAGACCATAGTCAACAAGGTTAACGCAGTGGGACACCATCCACGCATGAGGGATGACATCCGCAAGAGATGGAATGACCTGCGTGGAAAGGTGAGGTCCATGGCATCCAGATCCAGACACAACATTGCAGTCCAGAAGACTGGGGGAGGACCTCCACCAACACCACCTGACTACACCGACTGGGAGGAAAAGGAACTGGCCATCCTGCACCCTGAGGGCTTCACTGGACTCACTGGAGGAATGGACCTGGGTAAGTCATGTACAATTACCACATATCCATCACACCTGTAATGCATGCACCACCCCACCCCTGCAACATCCACCAGGACCACTACCCCACCCAGGCCACAATCACAACATCCAGTCACCATGCATGCCCACATACCCTCCAACAGGCCCACATACCTCCCCCTGTGCACAGCCACGCACCTCTGCAAGTAATCACAAAGGTACTACACCACCCACAATGCACCTCCACATCCTAAGCTAAATGCAATGGCAACCTCAGAAAGGCACCCTGCGTGGCCCAAAAGTGGAAAACCTGCACAAAAATGCCCAGCCCTGTGCACCCCATCCAATTATGCAATTGTAACAGACATGTCCATTCCCCCCAACAGGCACCACCACCCATGCCACCCTGACGGACAGGACAAGGAGTGGCAGCGCCCCACTTGGAGACAGAGGCACCACCCAGGACACTGGAGAGGGAACCCTGGACAGTGAGGAATACCATGGCCCCTCACACAGTCCTGGACTGTCACCATCCAGCAGCCCCACCTAGGACACCACTGACACCCCTACCACACACCCACCAACATCAGGCCAGGGCAACTGTATCCAGGCCACAGTCTGGTGGAACACAAGGACAGAGGCCACAGTAACCACCTACCAACAGGCAGTAAGACGATGGCCCCAGTACAAGTGGTAAAAACTGTAAAACTGTAAAACAGGGGACATAGGCACAGGGGGCTAGGCCCAGTGGGAGGGCATCAGTGGCCCAGGGGGATGCCACAGGATGGATGGTGCAGCCTAGGACGTGATCTCTGAGGCCCTGTGAGCATGACACCATACCCAGGACAGATTGTGTCCACCCTGGAGCAGAGTCAAAGGATGCAGAGAGCCCAACACCAAGAGACCATGGAGCAGTGGAAACTGCACAATTCCACCATGGCCACCACAGCAGGTGTGCTGCTGCACCTTGTCCTAAGCCCAGCCTGAGACCCCCACAGACCAGGAAGCCTCCCACTACAGGCCAAAATACAGCCCAGCCAACAACAGCAGCAGCAACTGGACCTGTGCCACCATCTTAGGACACACAGGAGACCTGCACCTCAACCCATACAGGCCAACACCAGGCACCCAAATGGTCCCTCAGGCCCCGATATGGCACTGGAACACCTGCCAAGACCAAGGCCCCCTATAAGAAGTGACTCTGACAAGAACTGTCCTCCAAGTGTGCGACTGAACCACCGTCCACACCGTGCAATAACAACCCTAAAAACTGTAAATAACAGATGGACATATTACCACTGCCAACAATCGCTGAGCCCATGTGGCCAATATGGACATCTACCAGTAGCCCACTCCCATCACTGTAAAGGGCATCATGGCATCCCTGACACCAAATAAAAAACCTGTTCACCAATGTAAATGTCCCCTGTCATTATGTTGAATCAAATGGAAGTGTGCATTCAATTGTCATTGAAATCATTTATTCATTTCTTAATTGTAGGAATGGCACCCCAATGCAAAGTTTTCCATAATGTTACATGTCCCATGCAAACCTGGTCACAGTGACAATGTCTATAGACCCAACACCCCCATTGAGGATAAGGCATACCGACAGTATGCTGCACAGACAGCAACAACATCAAATAGTACCACTTAGTTACTGGACGTACAGTTGGATCAGTTGTTTACTGGAGTGTACATCTTCTCCTTCCTCATCATCACCATCACTCTCATCTCCTCTCTGAGGAAGCTGGTCTGGATATACAGCCCCCTCCTCCTCCAAGATGGGACTACATTTCCTCACAGCCACGCTGTCCAGCATGCAGCAGGCCACCACTATTCTACACACCTTTTCAGGCTCATAGGCCAGGGATTCTCCAGAGATATGGCGGTAACGGAATCTAGGACTCAGGAGACCTATTGTGCTCTCTATCACCCTCCTAGTACATCCATGGGCCTCTTTGTAATTCCTCTCTGCATCTGTCCTAGGGTTCCTCACTGGTGTCAAGAGCCAACGCATGTTGGGGTAGTCAGAATCACCTGCAAAAGGGGGCAAATCAGGACTGTCACTGACAACCCTCAGTTGCAGACAGCCTGGCTGTCTGCTATGTACCAAAAAGTTTCAGACACACTTACGTATGATCCATCCTCTGTCCCCTTGTAGTTGTTCCATCATGTGTGGCCCACTGCTGTTCCTCAGCACAAAGGAATCATGGACTGAACAGGGAACATGGCATTCACATGTGAGATGTACTGGTCTGCAGTACACACCAATTGAATGTTCATGGAGTGAAAGTTCTTCCTGTTTCTGTACATCTGTTCACTTACTCTTGGGGGGATGAGAGCTATGTGGGTGCCATCGATGGCACCTATCACATGGGGAATGTTGGCAAAGGCATAGAAGCCTGACTTGATAGCAGGGAGGTCAGCACTTTGGGAAAAGCTTACATAGGACTGCAGGTGTCGTACAAATGCATTCAGGAATCTGGACAGTATAATGCTAAACATTGGCTGTGAAAAACCTGCACCCATGCCCACTGTCACTTGAAATGACCTGTTGGCCAGGAAATGGAGTGTAGAGAGCACTTGCACCTCAATAGGAATGGCATGCTGATTCCGATTAGCCGGGCTCAGTGCTGGATCCAGTAATGCACAAAGTTCATGAATAGTAGCACGGTTGAGTCTGTAATTGATAATGATGTGACGCTCCACCATGGTCCCCAAATCAACAAGTGGTCTGTACACCAATGAGGCCCTCCCTTGCCACATGGGTCTGTACCTAGGAGGAGTTGAGAACACATGTGAGGAACACACATACATCTGCCCAACAGGTTAAATATTCAGCACTGCTGGCATACATGTCGATGACACATTTGCATGGTAGGATGTTAAACTGGAGTGACATGCCCTCAATGATATATCAGAACTGTTGTGGTTAGTAAATGTATATTTGTTCATGCCTTTGGGGGTTTGGGACAATGGGGCCTGCGTGGGCCTGCGTGGGGCAAATGAAAAATTAATAACGGCGTACTAATGGCCAAAATGTCTGCCCCCTGTAATCCAGAAATGTGGTAGTGGAAGTGACCTCATACCGCTAGCGGTTGTCATAATAGCGTAAGGCGGTGTTCACCGCCGTGCGACCATTCATTGGTTGACATGGTTGTCAATGGGGAATATTAGCATATCATGATCGCCGCGGAGTGTACGCCATCTCATCACCCCAACTTCACCTAACTCCCGGATTACGTGCATGCAGGTACTCCATTGAGTGTGCTGCTGTGTCCTGACTTTGGTCCTGGAAATGGCACGAGTGGCAGGGGAAAGGGCTGTGGCCTTCACCAGCGAGGAACTGGACAAGCTTGTGGACGGGGTCCTACCCCTGTACGCCAAGCTCTATGGTCGACCAGAGGTACAGGTGAGGAGGTGGATTGGGGGGATGAATGTGTGTAATGGTGGTGGATGGCTGTAAACGTGTGCACGTTTGACACTGTACGGTCGTGGGATTTAGGACATGCTGCGTGTGTGAGGTCCTGTTATGCTGTTGTGAGTGTCCATCCCAATGGGGACGTATATCCAGCTGTATCCAATGGGCATTGTCTGACCTCTGTGTTACTTTTTCTGTGTGTCCCATATAGGTCAGCGCCCATCAGAAGTGGGGACACTGGCATGCCAGGGAGGTGCGGACCCTGGGGGTCTACAACTGGCAGAGCACCCACTGCAGGAAGCAGTGGGAGGACCTACAGCGCTGGGTGAGGAAGACCTGTGAGGCCCAGCTGGGGAAGTCCTCCCAATGAGGAAGGGGTGCCCGTCGGGCCCTGACCCCCCTAATGCATCGTATTCTGGCGGTGGTGTATCTGGACATGGATGGGCGCTTGAAGGCTGCACAGCAGACACAAGGGGGTGAGTACAGAAACCATTGTATGCCTCCTTGATGGATGTGTGAGTGAGCTGTGGTATGTATGCTGTCTACTGGCAGGGACTCTGACTGATGTCATTTTACATAATGGCCTTCATGGGAAGTAAGGCGGTAAGGGGCAGGTCTGCAGTACCCTCTGTGCTGTAGGAAATGGCTGTACCGCAGGGCTGTGGCCAACAGTCAGGGGCATAGCCATGTGTATAGCGGTAGGTGCCGCATGGTGGAATATTTGCTGGTTGGGTGTATGTGTGAACCAGTTATGTACCTCCATTCAGCTATTTACAAGTGTCCGTCCTGTTTTGTTTCCCCATCCCTGTTCTCTTGCGATGTCTGTGTACATCAGCATCATCTGGCAAGGGAACTGTGGCACCGGTGAGTGGGGATGCAGGGTAGAGGCAGAGTCGAGCGACACCAAGGGGACCAGTGGGTTGGAGGGCAAGGGGAGTACCACGGGGAGGCAAATACCACTGGCGGTAGTGACTCTGATACCTCCTCCGATGGGAGCTCCCTGGCGGTTGCGGACCCTAGTAGGGTCTGTGTCATCTTCCGCCACCTCCATCACTGCTGCCCGCTCACCCAGAAGGGTGGGCGTCTCCTTCGCCCCAGGCACCTCACCCCCTGCCCCAGTCAGCCCTGCTGCTCTCACGGAGGAAGGCTGTTGACCTCCTGAGGACCATCTCTGTAGGGCAGACAATCATCGTCAATGCCATCCAGGGGCTAGCATCAGAGGTGCAGCAGACCAGTGCCTACCTGGATGACATTCACGGTGCAGTGTCTGGCCTACAGAGATCTTTTCAGGCTCTGGCCACATCTTTGACTGCAGCCAGTGCCCCTGGTCATTCCGCCCCCCCTCCAACCACTTCTACCCCTTCCAGCACCACACTCCCTTCACCCGTCCCAAGCACACATTCTGACAGCCATGCACACACCTCAACACACAAGAAGCACACTGAAAAACACAAGCACCACACTTCCCACCACAGGCATACACACAGCCAACATACAAAGGCACAGACACCAACATCCACTTCCCCAGTATGTCCATCTCTTCCTCCTCCCTGTCTGTCACCCCTACATGCACACTCACAGGCACTGCACCCTCATTCACTGTCGCTGATCCCAGTTTGGCAGTCACCATAAAATCAGACATTCATGCACCACACCTGCACTCACCACAATGACTTTGGTTGACACATGCAGCACACTCACCAAACTTGCAGACACACAGACAGCATACATTTACACTGGCAGCCTGTCTTGTCCCACTGTGTCCACACCCCTCCTCCCAAGACACTCAAACGCTCCAAAACAAACACCCAACACACATCCACCACACCTCAACATACTGTACAGTCACCTGCACACCTACACCTGTCAGAACCACTCCCTCTACCTCCACTCCCACGCCTTCTTCCAAGTTGTTAGAAAATGGGGTCTTTGGTTGACAGTCAGGTTACCCCCTGTCAAGCAAGGACCCTCACTCTAGTCAGGGTAAAAGAGAATCACCCTCAGCTAACCCCTGCTTACCCCCTTGGTAGCTTGGCAGAGCAGTAGGCTTAAATTCAGAGTGCTAGGTGTAAAGTATTTGTACCAACACGCACAGTAACTCAATGAAAACATTACAAAATGACACAGCACCCGTTTAAATAAATAGGAAATATTTATCTAAACAAAACAAGACCAAAACAAAAAAAATCCGACATACACAAGTCAAGTTATGAATTTTTAAAGATTAAACAAAAAAATAGCGCTTAGAAACACAAAATGCTTTGATTCGGTGTTAGCACGGCGTCGTGATGGAGTCATTCCCAACAAGCCGACACCAGCGGCGCTGGACACGGAGTTGTGTAGACCCCCAAGTACAGTACCTTTGGTGAAGAGTAAAAACAAGTCGATGCGCGAAGTGGGGGATCGTAGCGTCTGTGCGAAACGTTGAATCTGCGCACTTCGAGCGGCATCGGTCACGACGTGGTGTTGTGACTTCCAAGGAGTTGCGGACTTCCACAGGGCTGCAGCAGCGTCGGGCCTGCGAGGGTCATTGCATTCCAGCGAAGATCACAAAGTGGGTTGCAGGCTGCATCACCGGATTCAGCAGCGCTGTCGGTCCGAAGTCGATTTCCTTGGATTTCCACCAGCTTTCCTTTCAAGAGCCCAGAGACTGGATAGGGCAACACTTGTCTGAGCAGGAGTCTCTCCAGAGACTCCAGGTGCTGGCAGAGAGAAGTCTTTGCTGTCCCTAAGACTTCAAACAACAGGAGGCAAGCTCTAAATCAAGCCCTTGGAGATTTATTCACAAGATGGAAGGCACACAAAGTCCAGTCTTTGCCCTCTTACTCTGGTAGAAGTAGCAACTGCAGGATAGCTCCACAAAGCACAGTCACAGGCAGGGCAGCACTTCTCCTCAGCTCTTCAGCTCTTCTCCAGGCAGAGGTTCCTCTTGTTTCCAGAAGTGTTCTAAAGTCTGTGGTTTTGGGTGCCCTTCTTATACCCAATGTCTCCTTTGAAGTAGGCCTATTTCAAAGTAAAGTCTCTTTTGAATGTGAAATCCTGCCTTTCCCATGCCAGGCCCCAGATACGCACCAGGGGGTCGGAGACGGCATGTGTGAGGACAGGCACAGCCCTTTCAGGTATAAGTGACCACTCTTCCCCTTCCTCATAGCACAGATGGCTCATCAGGAAATGCAGACTACAGCCCAGCTCCCTTTGTCTCACTGTCTAGTGTGAGGTGCAACCAGCCCAACTGTCAAACTGACCCAGACAGGGAATGCACAAATAGGCAGAGTCACAGAAATGGTATAAGCAAGAAAATGCTCACTTTCTAAAAGTGGCATTTTCAAACACACAATCTCAAAATCAACTTTACGAAAAGATGTATTTTTAAATTGTGAGCTCAGAGATCCCAAACTCCAGATGTCCATCTGCTCCCAAAGGGAATCTACACTTTAATCAGATTTAAAGGTAGCCCACATGTTAACCTATGAGAGGGACAGACCTTGCAACAGTGAAAAACGAATTTAGCAATATTTCACTGTCAGGACATATAAAACACATTACTATGGCCCTCATTTCAACCCTGGCAGTCGGTGTTAAAGCGGCGGTAAGACCGTCAACAGGCCGGCAGTAGAAAAAATGGAATTATGACCGTGGGGGAAACCGCAAACATAGACAGCCACTTTAACACTCTGACCGCCACAGCGGTACAAACAAACAGCATGGCGGTCACCACCAACAGACAGGCGGAAGACAATGTACCGCCCACACCATTATGAGAGGCCAATCCGCCACCTTTTCCAGTGCGGATTCAACGCAAACGAAAACACGGCGGAAACAGGACTTGGAAGGGAAAACTCTCACCTCTACACCTCTACACACCCCACGAGGAACCATGAGAGGCCAATGCGCCACCTTTTCCGGGGCGGATTCAACGCAAACGAAAACACGGCGGAAACAGGACTTGGAAGGGAAAAATCTCACCTCTACACACCCCACGAGGAACCAGGACGCCATGGAGCCGGAACTCCAAATTCTACCTGTCATTCTCTTCCTGCTCCTCTACCAGGAGCATGACCGACGGCGGCGACGACCACAGTGAGTACTGCACCTACGACACAGGGGAGGGGGGAGGGAAAAAAGAGTGACACACACATGCAACACGAAACAACCCCACCCCCACCCTCACACACAACAAACATACACACAAATACATGCTAAACCATTACATTTACACCCCCAACCCCCCTGGAAGAACACAAGGACAAAATGAAATGTTTTGAGGGATTGTAATGAGTAAAAATCCATTAGACAAAAATATATATATATATACACTATTAACAAATATGTACACCAAGATTTCAAGTCCATGTACTGCACCTATATAGTCCGTGGACCACTGGGCCCAAAATGCATGGGCGAGGCCCACACAAGATACCTGATCCAAACGGAGAGAACACTGCTGGGGCATCAGATCGAAATAAAACAGGCACCTCAGGGGGAAGAGGAGGGGGGGCACCTCAGCCAGATGAGTGTACGACGCCAGCTCTACGAGGGGGCTCCATGCCCATTGAGGTATCCTGGGGAGTGCAAAGCCACAGTCTCTTAAGTCTCTCAAGTGGGTGGTTTGCCCATTGCATTATCCTGCGGAGTGCAAAGCAACAGTCTCACAAGTCACTCCAGTGGGTGGTTTTCCCACTGCCTTATCCTGGTGAGTGCAAAGCCACAGTCTCACAAGTCACTCAAGTGGGTGGTTTTCCCACTGCTTTATGCGGGGGAGTGGAAAGCCACAGTCTCTCAAGTCATTTCAGTGGGTGGTTTGCCCCCTGCTTTATCCTGGGGAGTGCAAAGCCACAGTCTCTCGAGTGGATGTCATTCTCCACTGGTTCTGGAGGGGGCTTTGCGCCCAGAGTGCTTCATCCTGCCAAGGACTGAGGTAGTGGATGTCATTCTCCACTGGTTCTGGAGGGGGGGCTTTGTGCCCAGAGTGCTTCATCCTGCCAAGGACTGAGGTAGTGGATGTCATTCTCCACTGGTTCTGGAGGGGGCTTTGTGCCCAGAGTGCTTCATCCTGCCAAGGACAGAGGTAGTGGATGTCATTCTCCACTGGTTCTGGAGGGGGCTTTGTGCCCAGATTGCTTCATCCTGCCAAGGAATGAGGTAGTGGATGTGATACTCCACTGGTTCTGGAGGGGGCTTTGTGCCCAGAGTGCTTCATCCTGCCAAGGACTGAGGTAGTGGATGTCATTCTCCACTGACGGTGGGCCAACATGGAAGCTGTCCAGGCCCCTGGAACTGACCACCAGCTACGTACGACTGACCACTTGGGATGGCAGCCATGTCTGCGGTGGTGCCACTGGCACAGAATGTGGCGTGGCCACTGGCAGTGCTAGCGGTGGCCTCAGTGGCGGAGGTGCTTGCGGCGCTCATTGGGCAGCGGCGCTGGTGGGTGGCTCCGTGAGCGTGCTGCTGGCGGCAGTGTCCTGGGCGGTGGTGCTAGTGGCTGGCTCAGTGAGCGTGCTGGTGGTGGCGGTGTCCTGGGCTGCAGTGCTGGTGTCTGGCTCTGTGAGCGTGCTGCTGGCAGCGGTGTCCTGGGCGGCGGTGCTGGTGGCTGGCTCAGTCAGCATGCTGCTGGCGGCGGTGTCCTGAGCGGCAGTGCACGTGGCGGCGGTGCATGTGGCGGTCTTGTCTGCCGTGCAGGTTGGCGGCGACTTCCCTTTCTTCTTCTGCCCCTTCCCCACCTTGGATGGTGGCGCAGCTGTCTTGCCACTCACAACTGTAGTCCTGGGAGAGCCCTTGGTGGCAGGTGTTTTGGCCTTCTCCCTCTGGGCTGTGGCCAACTTCTTTACTTTTTGAGGTGGGGAATGTCCTTGTGCTGGCTTCTTGGCACAATGTCTGCCCTGCTGCTTGCCGCACTCCAGAAGCCGGTTACTGCTGACACCACTGATCCCGGTGATGTGGTGGCTGAGGTGCTGGGTTGGGACCTGGACAGGCGGGCCCTAGGGGACAGAAGAGGTGTGGGAGGTGTAGGGAAGAGGTCAAGGTTTGACAGGAAATGTTTTTTAGACACACTGGGACGGGTAGATAAAGGGGGTTTGGGAGTGGAGGAAGAGGTAGTGGTTGTAGGAGGTGTACGTTTGCTGACTTTGGGTAAAGGTGCATGGGCTGGAGGCTGTTGTGAGGTGGATGGCTGTTGGGTGGGTGTGTGACTGCATTTGTGTAGTTTGGGAGGAGGGCTCACAGACACACTGGGAGAGGACACTGGGGATGTGTGAATGGTAGTGGGGGTGGTGATTGCACATGAGCGGTGTGTGGTGATGGGCTTGCTGGTGATGGAGGTAGTGGCTGAAGATGTAGTGCATGCAGTTGTGAGTGGAGACGTGACAGGAAGGGAGGAGGGAGACATGGAAGAGGGGGACACAGTGGAGGCAGTGGATGTTGGCATGTCTGCATGGGTATGATGCTTGTGTGAGTGCCTGTGGGATGTGTGGTACTTATGTTTGCCAGAGCTTCCCCTGTGTGTTGAGGTGTGTGCATGCTGGTCTGATTGTGAGCTTGGGATAGGCTGAGGTACTGGGGATTGGGTCTGGGTGGAGGAATTTGGAGGGGGAGGCTGGACACAGGGACAATGGCTGCCATCAGTGCTGAGGCCAGAGCCTGAAAAGCTTGCTGTTGGGTTGCCTGACCAGAATGAATGCCCTGCAGGTATGCATTGGTCTGTTGCAACTGCCTCTCTACACCCTGGATGGCATTCAAAATGGTAGACTGCCCAACAGTGAGGGATCTGAGGAGGTCAATGGCCTCTTCACTGAGGGCAGCAGAGCTGACAGGGGCAGGGGCTGAGGTGCCTGGGGCGAAGGAGATGCCCACCCTCCTGGGTGAGCAGCTACAGGATACACGCTGAGGGGCTGCTGGGAGGGCGGTGCTGGTGGGGGCGGTGGCAGCTGTACCTGTAGATGGGGGAGGCACAGAGGGGCCCACCACTGCAAGGGAGCTCCCATCAGAGGAGGAGTCGGTGTCGCTGGTCTCAGCTCCTGTCCCCACCGTGGAGCTTCCTTCGCCCTCCGTCCCACTGGTGAATTCGAAGTCCGTAGTCTCGCCCTCCAGGGCCATGTGGGATGCAGCTCCTCCCTGCTCCGGTGGCACTGCTCCTCCGCGCGATATTGCTAATGCACACAAGAACCGGGAGACCACAAAAAGGGGGGGAGAAAGAAAGTGGAAAGTCATGTTCAGTGCATGCAATACCGCTACCGTTGGCGGGCACTACAGACACAGCAGCCCTCTGCACTACACCATGCACTAAGAGTTCCCTAATTAATCACAGGACCATGGGGTACAAGGCCTATATCCGATTGCTGCACACATGGAAGTCACAGGAGCAGTACTAGGGGTTGATGGCTCCTACCACTGGTGGGGATGGGGTGCCACTGAGCCTGCCTCACAAAGGGTCCTTGCCTGCAAAACTTGCCCTGGTCTAGTGTAACCCACTGACCACCTCCCCCACCCAGACACCTCCCATGCGCGCTGAATCAGCTGAATGAGAGTGTACTCACCCTCTTGTGGCTGCTGTGATGCCCTCAAGCACCCATCCAACTCCGGATACGCCACCGCCAGCATCCGGAACATCAGGGGGGTCATGGTGCGACGGGCACCCCTCCCACATTGGGAGGCCATCCCCAGCTGGGTCTCTGCCGTCTTCTTGCTCCAGTGGCGAATGTCCTCCCATCTTTTACGGCAGTGGGTGCTCCATCTGTGGTAGACCCCCAGGGTCCGGACTTCCTTGGCGATACCACACAAAATATCCTTCTTCTGGTGGGCGCTGACCTTGAGGAATAGTACAGGGGAAAAGGAGAATATATAACCGTCCGGACCGTCACTGTCATTGGCCCACGCTTTCACCCTTGCCCTGACGCAGATACACTCACCGTCCGCTCAAGCAGGCCTCATCCCCCCCATTCTCCGATCCACACCACTCCAAACAGGCATTGCCCATACAGCATGCTCACAGTGTACTCACCTGTTTGTCTGGAGGACAGTAGAGTATTGTGTACTGGGGAGGACCACATCGACTAGTTTATCCAACTCCTCAGAAGTGAAGGCAGGGGCCCTTTCCCGAGACATTGTAGCCTTTGTCGCTTCCAGACTGAGGTCACAGCAACACTTGCAGTCTAGGTCCTCTCCTGTCGAAGATCAGATACCAAGTGAGTGAACAGAGAGAAAATGGCGGTCAGGTCCGCGGCGGTGCGTACCGTCACCGCAGGCGTACATCGTCATTGGCTCCTGGGACCCATAGGGTCAAATGTTAACCTATGCAGGATTGCACCGCGGTCTTCGACCGCCTACCGTGACGGTGTAAAACGCCAGCGCAGTTACCTCATATCCCATTGTCCCACCTTACAGTCAGGCAGCTGCCATTTCAGGGGGCCACATGGCATTATTTTTAAATGCGTCACACATATCTAGGCCTTGCATATACACTAAGACAGGCATATTGCGGATTGACAATTGTGTGCAATAAAGTTGTGTTTTAGTACCTTAGTGTTGGCTGACCCTCTGCTCGCTGTTCTCATCCATAGATCACGTCCGCTGGGGCAAGTGAGGAGATGGCGGCATCCTCCGGTGTACAGACCGCTGGTGGACCTGTCGACAATGGAAGAGCGACATGTAATTGTCATCTACAGACTTGACCGTGCCACAATCCACGAACTGTGTGCCCAGTTGGAGCCAGACCTGATGTCAGCGATTTGCCATCCCACAGGTATCCCCCCTCTAGTGCAGGTCCTTTCAGTACTCCATTTCCTGGCAAGTGGGTCTTTTCAAATGCAACAGCATCAGGGATGTCCCAGCTTATGTTCTCCAACATGTTGTCCAGAGTGTTGTCTGCCCTGCTGAAACACATGCGCAGCTACATCGTTTTCCCTCAGGTGGAGGATTTGCCTACAATGAAAGGTGACTTCTATGCTTTGGAACATATCCCAACATCATAGGTGCCATTGATGGGACACATGTGGCCTTGGTCCCCCCGCAGGAGTGAATAGGTGTACAGAAACCGGAAGAGTTACCATTCGATGAATGTGCAGATGGTGTGTTTGGCCGACCAGTACATCTCCCATATGAATGCCAGATTTCCTGGCTCAGTGCATGACACTTACATTCTGAGGAATAGCAGCATCCCTTATGTGATGGAGCAACTCCAGAGGCACCGTGTGTGTGGCTATTAGGTGAGGACATGGACCCAATACAGTGTGAATATTTGTCTGGGGTTGTCCCTAAGGGTTAGTATGTGTCTAACAGTTGTCCCTTGACATTTGCAGGTGACTCTGGCTACCCCAACCTGTCATGGCTACTGACCCCAGTGAGGAATCCCAGGACAAGGGCAGAGGAACGGTACAATGAGGCACATGGGTGAACTAGGAGGGCTATAGAGGGGACCTTCGGCCTCCTGAAGTCCAGGTTCAGGTGCCTCCATATGACAGGTGGTTCCCTATTCTACTCACCAAAGAAGGTGTGCCAGATCATCGTGGCCTGCTGTATGCTGCACAACTTGGTTTTGCGACGACAGGTGCCTTTTCTGCAGGAGGATGGTCCTGAAGGAGGTGTTGTGGCAGCTGTAGAGCCTGTGGACAGTGAAGAAGAGGAGGCAGAAGAAGAGGATATCGACAACAGAAACACCGTGATTCATCAATACTTCCAGTGAGACACAGGTAAGAAGACATCACTGCCTCCTACATCTGATACACTTGTTCTATCTCTCTTCTGTCTTTCACCCAGTGTATGGACCCTGATTTGTCACTTTCCCTTTCGATTTCACAGATGTGGGTCCCACTGTGTGACCTCTGCTATGTTTCCTCATGGACTAGAGCTGTGTGACCTAGGTATTTTAACAATAGAATGGGCATTGCTATTTCCCTCAGTTATTGCAAATACACATTTGTGAAAGCACAGACTGACTCCAGATAGTTTTGTGATTTAAGGGTGTTTATTTAAGTGATAAATAGTAGAGGGGGTTGTAAAATGGTCAGGGGTGATGGTGGAGGAATGTCCAGTCTATTAGTCTCACAGGTGCATTGTTCAAAGGCGCATAGGAAGTGTAGCTGGGGCAGTTTAAGGATGGACAGGGTGACAAAGTGGGACAGAAGGATGATAATCAGGGTGGTCTCATTTCTTGGTGGGGGTCTTGGCATTGTTCTTTGTCTTTGTCCTGGATCTCAGGGACAGCTTGCGGGGTGGTTCTCCATCTGCAGGGGGTGGGGTGCTGGTGTCGTGGTCCTGTGGCGGTGCCTCCTGTCCACTAGTGCCGACGGAGGTGGTGGGGAGTTCATCGTCCAGGCTAGTGTCAGGGGCCCCTTGTGGTGCCACAGTGTCCCTCCTGGTGTGTACGAGTTCCTTCAGCACCCCTACAATGGTGCCCAGGGTGGTATTGATGGATTTGAGTTCCTCCCTGAACCCCAAATACTGTTCCTCCTGCAGGCGCTGGGTCTCCTGAAACTAGGCCACTACAGTTGCCATCGTCTCCTGGGAATGGTGGTAGGCTCCCATGATGTTTGAGAGGGCCTCGTGGAGAGTGGATTCCCTGGGCCTGTCCTCCCCCTATCGCACAGCAGCCCTCCCAGTTCCCCTGTGTTCCTGGGCCTCTGTCCCCTGAACCGTGTGCCCACTACCACTGCCCCCAGGTCACTTCTGTTAGCCTGGGTTCCCTGTAGTGGTGGACACACTGCTACTTGACGTGTCCTGGGAACAGAGGTATGGGCCCGCTGGGTGGGTGCTGTGCTGGTGTTTCCAGAGGGGGGAGGCTCTGTTGTGGCTTGTGCCAGTGTGAGGGGAACCGACTGTCCCAGATGGGCCAGGTTGGTCATTTAGATCCAGTTGGACAGAGCTGCTGTCATCACTGTGGGCCTCTTCTGTGGGTGGAGTGGACATGTCTGGAACCTTCTGTCCGGTGACGTTGGGTAGGGCTCCTACAGGGGTGTAAAGGCATGATTATTGCATCTGTGTGCGCCATGGTGTGCAATGGGTGGGTGACCCTGTATCCCAGTACTTACATTCCTGTGTAGGACCTTGTGTGCTAATTGTTTAGGGGTCTGTGTGGGTATGTGTAGTGGCCATGCATTGGTGATGGGTGTCCATGCTTTGCTGTTGCATGCAGGGCTTGGTGTTGGGATGTGTGGTTTGTAATAGTGGGACATATGTGAGGAGTTGGAGTGATTGGGGTGAGGGTGGGGGTATGTGATAGCATGCAGGTAGGGTGGGGGATGTAATAGTAAAGATATGACTTACCAGATTCCATTCCTCCTGCTGCTCCTGCGAGGCCCTCAGGGTGCAGTAAAGCCAAGACCTGCTCCTCCCATATTGTTAGTTGTGGGGGAGGAGGTGGGGGTCCGCCACAGTCCTCTGAACCGCGATGTGGTGTCTTGAGACCACAGAAAACACCTTCCCCTGTAGGTTGTTCCACCTCTTCCTGATGTCATCCCGTGTTCTTGGGTGCTATCCCACAGCGTTGACCCAGTCTACAATTCTGCACCATAGCTCCATCTTCCTAGCTATGGTGGTGTGCTGCACCTGTGATCCGAATAGCTGTGGCTCTTCCCAGATGATTTCATCCACCATGACCCTGAGCTCCTCCTCAGAAAACCTGGGGTGGCTTTGCAGTGCCATGGGGTGGTGTGGGTGATGTGTGAGGTGGTATGTGTTGTGATGTGTGGGGTGATGTTTAGAGGTGTGTGATGTTTTGTGCATGGATGTGAATGTGTGATGGTGTTGTGTGCCTCTGTATGCTGGTGTTGTCTTTGCTGTGCTGTCTCTCTGGCCTTCGTCTAAATTTTTGGTAGTAAGGGCTTGTGGGTGATGTGGGTGTGTGTTTTATATTGTATTGGGTGTGTGGGAGTGGTGTGTGTATGTGTATCAGGTGGTGTACTTGGAACTGTCCAATGTGATTGTGTTTTGTAAATGTGTTTTTATTTTGAGCGCAGGGGTGTGTACCGTCAATGGAATTCCGCGGTTGAAAGCCGCATGAATTCGTGGGTCGTGATAGTGTCTGTGTATTCCTGTTGGCGTGACGGTGGAGGTTTTGTTATCGCCAGTTTATCACTGACCTTTGGTGTGGCGGACTTGTGTGGGTGTCTAGATTTTGGCAGATTCCGAGCTGTGGGTTGTAATAGCTGTGGCGGAATTCCGCTGCCGCAGTGGTGTGTTGGCAGTTTTCTGCACGGCGGTAAGCGGCATTTACCGCCAATGTTGTGATGAGGGCTTATATGTCCTACCTTAACCATACACTGCATCTTGCCCTTGGGGCTGACTATGGCCTACCTTAGGGGTGTATGACATGTAAGAAAAGGTAAGGTTTAGGTCTGGCAAGTGGGTATACTTGCCAAGTCGAATTCATAGTTAAAACTGCACACACACAGACAGTGCAGTGGCAAGTGTGAGACATGATTACAGAGCTATTTATGTGGGTGGCACAACCAATGCTGCAGTCCCACTAGTAGCATTTGATTTACAGGCCCTGGCCCCTCCAGTGCACTTTAGTAGGGACTTACTAGTAAATCAAATATGCCAATCATGGATAAACCAATCAACAATACAATTTACACAGAGAGCATATGCACTTTAGCACTGGTTAGCAGTAGTAAAGTGCTCAGAGTTCAACAACCAACAGCAACAGGTCATTAAAAATAGGAGGCAGGAGGCAAAAAGATTGGGGATGACCCTGCATAAGCAAAAAAAGTCCAACACGACCCCCTACCAGCCTAAAGCCAGGGGAGAACAATCAATACCTTGATGTACTTCCCTGATTGGGGCGATAGAACAAGGACCCAGGCCCACAACAGCAGGGGCATGTTCCAGTTCTATGCCTTCCTGACTCCAGTTGGATCCCTCTGTCCATACTCTGAGGGCCCACTAAGCTAATCCATGGGGAACCCTTCTCCACATCTGCAGATACCATCTGTGCAGCACCTAACTTTACTTTGCTCACAGATGTATCCCAGGGGGGTAGATAGCACCACCAAGGCCATCACAATGGTGTTGCCCACTCCACCCCCAGGGTGTGAATTTAATCTCCCCCCCAGGGGCAACTCTGTCCAGCAGGACAGCAAGCCACAGTGACCCCTGACAGCTGTCAGGGATGAGAGCCCGACCTCAGGCCTCTCCAACCACTGTGACTGTGGAGAGCGGGGGGTGATAACCCCAGGTGCTTGGCACCCTTTGACAACTCTCCCTTCCACCAGGTCAGGGATATCAACTTGACCCTGGTCCTCCCCTCTGGGGCTCTATACCCTCCCTGCCAGAGCGGCACCCCCAGAGTCCAAAATTGTCAGGGTGCTTGTAGAAGCAGTCCTGCACAATTCTTCCACCAGTGCAGGGATGTTGACCTGCAACTGGTCCTCCAACCTGGGGTCTGTACCTTCAGGTTGGACTAGGGCCAGGGATGAGGCTCCATTCCCCCTGCCCAACCTTCTGGGATCCTGCACCCCCCCCCAACTAGGAGTGCCCCCCTCAGAAGCCAACATGGGAGGGGCACTGTTAGCAGCAGCCCCTTCCTCCAGGTCAGGGGGGACACCTTGCACCTGATCCTCCAGTCCAGGTTCTGTACCCACAGACTGGACCACCGCCTGGCAACCCAGGACTTCCTGGGGGGCATACCTACCCCCCACCAGGTCAGAGTTTACCCTCTGAACCTGGTCATCCAGCTCAGAGTCACTACCCTGCAGTTGAACCATTGCGTGGTGCACCAGGACTTCCTTGGGAGCAAAATTACCCTCCACCAGGTCAGAGTTTACCCCCTGAACCTGATCATTCAACCCAGAGTCACCACCCTGCAGCTGAACCATTGCCTGGCACACCAGGACTTCCAGAGGGGCACACTTACCCCCCCTTAAGGGACACACTGTCCCCAAGGGCCACACAAGAGTCTGGCGGGTGCAAGTCTCCTGAACTCTGCCCATCTGACAGAGTCTGGATTCCCCCCAACCCAGAAATGGTCTCACCAAGGTCAATCCTGGGGGGTTCTGCTCTCAGAGCTGACCCCTGACCCTCCAGGTTCTCCACTGGGGTCCACAACCCCCTCTCAACCCTCTGTCTGGACTTCTGCACCCCCTCACTAGGAGTGGTACTGCCAGACACCAGAACTGGTGGGACACTGGCTACAGCCACACCCCCCATCGTAGGGTCTCCCTGAACAGATGGCCTTACGGCACAGGCTAGGCTCCCCTTCTGGTGTTCCCTCATAGAACCCTCCAGGACCTGGGACCACATCTCGGGCACCTTGGGCGCAGCCCATCCCCATTCCCTCTCCTCTGAGACTGGACATGGGGTCCCTCATCCATCCCTCTATACAAGGACCTACCTGGGACACTACAATCCTCCCTTACCTCACCCAGTTGGGAAATACCTAGACCACTCCTCTCAGGAGCATCCCCAAATGCCTCTTCAGACTCTCTGGCATTCACAAAGATGTCTGCCTCCAGTGTAAGTTCCCTGGGGTCAGAGAACTCACACTCCACCTGGTGTTGGCATTGCTCTGGAAAATAAGGACTAGACATATGCTCTCCAGCAGTTACATCACTCAGCCCCTCACATGAATTAACCAAAGTACTCTTCACCCAACCATCCAGTGACTCAGCCTTGAAAAAGTACCCCACATCACCCTTCTGAGATTGGTGAGACAGTACCTGACTGTCCCTGACACTCAATTAACACTCTTCTGGGATGTCTTCACACTCCATAACCAGGACTTCTACCTCAGGGGAACCCCTCTCCCTGTCACTCTCACCTAGAGTCAGTAGACTCTCCCTCCCACAAGTAGGAATATGACTCCCCATACCAGTTCCCCAATCCACCTCAGGGACCCTGCGCATAAATGGAGCTACCTCATACCCCTGCACCTCCTGGTGTGTGTTAACTCCCTCCTTCAAGTAGGGCACCAAGTCTCTGGGCATGTGCACTTCTTCAGCAGTACTGGATACAAGAATTGTGCTGCTACCATCTGAGCTGGACTCAGCCCTCATGGCTTCCAGCTTCAGCTCCTTACAGCTCTGCTCTTGAGCTGCAATCCTTTCTTTTTCTAGGGCTAAGGCTCTCTTCTCCTCAGCCCTCTCAAGCTCTGCTTCTAGCTCTTCCAGACTCCGGATTCGAGCTAGGAGACAATCATCTCTTTCTGTTCCCTCCTCAGGGCCACTGCCCTCCTCCTTAGAGTAGTCCTCCTCCTCAGAGTAGTTCTCCTCCTCAGACTAATTTGGTGGTGTTGCCTGACAGCGTTTCAACTTATACTGAAACAGGGCTGACTCAAGATCCTCCCTTCTGGATTTTGTGTTCATAGCCAGTCCCCTTTCCATGCAGAATGCTTTAAGCTGACACTTTTTATACATAAATAGGTGCCAGAAATTGACTTTGATTCTGCAAAGGCTTCACAACCAAAAACCAGAGTCCAAAAATATTAGCAATATTTGCAGGAGGACATCAGAGAACAAAAAGCAGAATCACCAGACAAGTAGTATGTGGTCACGTAGTGGTCTGAACTCAAAACAGTAGTGTACACTTATTTACTGTATGTCAAGTACAAATACAAGTCCAAATCCCAACCGCTGATCACCAATGTTAGAAGTGGGGTCTTTGGTTGACAGTCAGGTTACCCCCTGTTCAAGCAAGGACCCTCACTCTAGTCAGGGTAAAAGAGAATCACCCTCAGCTAACCCCTTCATACCCCCTTCGTAGCTTGGCAAAGCAGTAGGCTTAACCTCAGAGTGCTAGGTGTAAAGTATTTGTACAAGCACACACAGTAACTCAATGAAAACACTACAAAATGACACAACACCAGTTTAGAAAAATGGGAAATAATTATCTAAACAAAACAAGACCACAACAACAAAATTCCAACATATACAAGACAAGGTATGAATTTTTAAAGATTAAACTCAAAAATAGCACTTAGAAACACAAAGTGCTTTGATGAGGTGTTAACACGGCATCATAACTGAGTCGTTACCAACAAGCCGACACCAGCGGTGCCGGACACGGATTCGAGTAGAACCCCAAGTACTGTACCTTTGGTGAAGAGTGAAAACAAGTCGATGCGCGAAGTCGGGGATTGCGGCGTCTGTGCGAAACGTTGAATCTGCGCACTTCGAGTGCCGTCGGTCACAACGTGGTGCGGCGACTTCCAGAGAGTCGCGGACTTCCGCAGGGCTGCAGCGGCATCGGGCCTGCGATGGTCGTCGCATTCCAGCTAAGATCACGGAGTTGGTTGCAGGCGGCGTCACCGGATTCAGCAGCGGCATCAGTCCGAAGTAAATTTCCTTGGATTTCCACCAGCTCTCCTTTCAGGGGCCCAGGGACTGGATAGGGTACCACTTGTCAGAGCAAGAGTCTCTCCAGAGACTCCAGGTGCTGGCAGAGAGAAGTCTTTGCTGTCCCTGAGACTTCAAACAACAGGAGGCAAGCTCTAAATAAAGCCCTTGGAGATTTCTTCACAAGATAAAAGGCACACAAAGACCAGTCTTTGCCCTCTTACTCTGGCAGAAGCAGCAATTGCAGGATAGCTCCACAAAGCGCAGTCACAGGCAGGGCATCACTTCTCCTCAGCTCTTCAGCTCTTCTCCAGGCAGAGGTTCCTCTTGTTTCAAGAAGTGTTCTAAAGTCTGTGGTTTTGGGTGCCCTTCGTATACCCAATTTCTCCTTTGAAGTAGGCCTACTTCAAAGTAAAGCCTCTTTTGAATGTGAAATCCTGCCTTTCCCATGCCAGGCCCCAGACACTCACCAGGGGGTTAGAGACGGCATTGTGTGAGGACAGGCACAGCCCTTTCAGGTGTAAGTGACCACTCCTCCTCTCCCTCCTAGCACAGATGGCTCATCAGGAAATGCAGACTGCAACCCAGCTCCCTTTGTGTTACTGTCTAGTGTGAGGTACAACCAGCCCAACTGTCAAACTGACCCAGACAGGGAATCCACAAACAGGCAGAGTCACGGAAATGGTATAAGCAAGAAAATTCTCACTTTCTCAAAGTGGCATTTTCAGATACACAATCTCAAAATTAACTTTACTAAAAGATGTATTTTTAAATTGTGAGCTCAGAGACGCCAAACTCCACATGTCCATCCTCTCCCAAAGGGAATCTACACTTTAATCAGATTTAAAGGTAGCCCCCATGTTAACCTATGAGAGGGACAGACCTTGCAACAGTGAAAAACAAATTTAGCAATATTTCACTGTCAGGACATATACAACACATTACTATATGTCCTACCTTAACCATTCACTGCACCCTACCCTTGGGGCTACCTAGGGCCTACCTTAGGGGTGCCTTACATGTAAGAAAAGGGAAGGTTTAGGCCTGGCAGGTGGGCACACATGCCAAGTCGAATTTACAGTTAACACTGCACACACAGACTCTGCAGTGGCACGTCTGAGACATGATTACAGAGCTACTTATGTGGGTGGCACAACCAGTGCTGCAGGCTCACTAGTAGCATATAATTTACAGGCCCTGGCACCTCCAGTGCACTTTACTAGGGATTTACTAGTAAATCAAATATGCCAATCATGGATAAACCAATCAACAATACAATTTACACAGAGAGCATACGCACTTTAGCACTGGTTAGCAGTGGTAAAGTGTTCCGAGTTCAAAAACCAACAGCAGCAGGTCAGAAAAAATAGGAGGCATGAAGCACAAAGATTGGGGATGACCATGCATAAGCAAAAAAGTCCAACTCAGGTCCACCCCGATTTCCCCTAAAAAAATTGTTTCCTATCCTGTTTTGACCTATTTGAACCCACTGGCCTACCCCGTCTCATTTCTAAATGTGCCCACCTCCTTGCCCTGTCCACTCCTCCCACATCACAGCCCGCCCCTGTCTGCCCTTCCGATTCCCGTGCTACCTCCCCTGTGAGCAAGCGACCCCGTGCTAGCCCAGGTACATCTGCCGCACCCCAGTCCAAGGCCACTCCACCAGCTTCACAGACCAGACCCAAGCCCCCTCCACCTTCCAAACGTAAAACCAAGCCCCCCCAGTCGTAAGTCCCCACCACCCCCTGCCCCTGTTCCCTGAGGTGCCTGGATGCCCCATTGTTGCCCCTTTAAGGTGGAGTACCATTTTCACTTGTGTGAGTCAAGTTGGGGTCATTTAGGCCCATTGGACTTTGGTATATGGACTGGCCATTGGCCTTCTGTTGGACTTCTGTTACTCCTGGAACTTAATAAAAGTTTGTGTGGCCAGTATTGGTTTTGGCCCACTCAGGATCTGTGGTTCATCGTTTCTTTGTGGGGGGGTGTTGTGCACATGTGTGTACTTTGGGCAGGTTGTCTAGGCCTTGTGTCGGGTAACTACCTCTTGCTCTAGGGTGTATGGCTTGTGCTGTTGTGAGGGGTTGTGGGTGCTTTGCAGGGTGGGTGGAATGGATGGGTATCTATCTGTGCCTTTTCTTCCCTTGTTTATTAGGTTGCGGTACTTACTGTTGTCATCAGTCTCAGTTGTGGTGATATATGGCAAGGAGCAGGACTGTCATGATTTGCAGCTCTCTATCCAGGTCTGCTTCGGCGTGTTGTGTGAGCCTCCGGTGAGTGTTTCTTTATATTTTGTTCATTTCCTCCTGGCTTTGTGTGCCGGTGGTTCGTGCCCTGGAACTGACAGCGGTCTAGTGCTTCATTATTTGATGAACGGGCAGGGCCTTTCTGTCGGCCTGTTGGCAGCCTCTGTCATCGTTGTCAGCACTCCTCTCCTGGTGGTGAGTGTTTTTCAGGCTGCCTGTTTTTCAGGTTGTTCATAATTTGGCGGCCCAGACCACCTGACTGTTGGCGGTAGTTACCGCCGACGGATCAGTCTTTCCCGCCGTGTTCATAATGAGGGCCTATGTCTAAGTATTAGCAAAGACACAGTATGGGCATATCTGCTCATGCTCATATGCCCTCAAATGCATTATAGCACACCCTGCCTTAGGGCTGTAAGGCAGACTAGAAGAGAGACTTATCTATATTGCATGCAGTGTTAGTGGACATGGCACCCAGGGTGAGTACCATGTCGAGTTTGCAAATTGGGGACACCTTGTCATGCAGCTTGCAATGGCGGTTTGCATGAGCCTGGTGTGGGCCTCTCAGCATGGCACAATTGGTGCTGCAGCTCTGGGGGGCCCCTCTTCAGTACCTATGCCCTAGGTACCGGGGGTGCAATTTAATAGGCACTTACAGAGGTGACTGAAGTTCCAATCGCAGTATAATATTTTTGGGAAAGAGATCTGGCACCGGGAACCTGTTCAGCAGGGGATGCGGGCACTTACAGTTCGAAACTACATCATTTTCCAGTCAAAAATTGGGGGGCTAACCATGTCAAAATAAGCACTTTCTCATAGGTCCACAAATAGAACCCCCTGCTGGGGAACCTGCTTTCATGCACTAACAGGAACTGGGCTTTGTAATTAATTTAATACAATTACCAATAAGGCAATTACATTTCTGAGACCTTGACAATGTGGAACATTGCAAAATTATTTCTCCTTGTTCTTATCTGGATGACATTGAAGTGTTACTGCAACGTTTGCCAGGAAAATTAAATCAAAAGCATCTGCCCATCCCAAGTGAATCTCTATCTTGCCCACAGACAATTGAGTCTTTCTTTCCCCCCAGGTGGAATGTTTGGCTCTGCGACTGCCTCAAATTGCAACTCAAATTCAAATCCAGAAGATTATATCCTCATCCAGAAGATTCTATCTAATCTACGATTGATCCATCAGACCGAGCCTTACACCCGACATAATCAAAATCTCTTCTACGGACCTAGTTTCAATCCCTCTAGCTTCTCATTTTTCTCCAGGGTCATTAACAGAGGACTTTCGGTCTTTTGTCAACAAACAACACCTCAAGAAGCAAATGAAGTTAAATGAATAATAACTTTTACAAACAATATTTGTTCTACACACTGTGGCCCAAATATAACTATGAGCAACTCAAGTCTCTTTTCAATAAAAAGACGTTCAACATAACTCTGGAACAATAACGGAGGCTAAGCAACTATCAAAATCGGAACTTCCAACTATCCCGTCATAAAAGACTGTGTTGCAATTTAAGCGTCAAGTGTGTTAAGTGAGAGGAAACACGCTCAGATAATGTGTTCTTCCCTGATTCTCCATGAACCAGTTAAAACATTTCTACTACTGAAGATTAAACTTTTAGTTAAAAAAACAACTGACAGCTTTGCCTTTCTTGTGAAAGCACTTTAACTAATACATATTCTCCCTCATCTTTAACAAAGGCAAAGTATGCTTTGGTAGCTCAACTAACTTCTTCGGTCAAGGGGTTTCACACAGGCTTATCTATTTCTAATTCCAAATCAAAAGATAACATTCAAGAATCCATTCTAAAAATGCCTGACCTGCGAAGGAAGAGCCAAATAAGTTCTTCTATAATGAACTGTGATCAGACTAGAGGTACAGCTCCATTAAATACTGATCCATTAAAAGTAGACCAGGTCAATTTAATTCTTGATTTTATTCTAAATTATGGCCCTCATTATGACTTTGGCTGTCACGGTACCTGTGGACACAGCCAGTACCCCTGCTGCCGACAGCAGCTACCATCACTAGGCCGGCAGCAAGCAGTGAACCACCCACCCTATTATGAGTCACCAGACCGCCACAATTTCCGGGGCGGACCGACTGCCACAAAATGCTGGCTGAAACGACCAGTATAAAAGGAGATACTCACCTCCAGGGATACAGACAAATCCGAGGATGTCATGGAACATGCACTGGAAGTCTTCCCAGTGCTCTTCTTTACCTTCCTCCTACAAGAACAGCAACAACAACGAAGACACCATCAGTAAGAACACCTGCCTAGCAGCACACAATGGAAGGAAGGGTAGAGTCACACACGCACATGCAACACACACCCGGCATGGACTGCAACAATCACAAATGCAATACAACACCTGTGCCGATGCACACACACATCCACAGACACACACACACAGACCAGGCACATGTACAACCAAAACACACACACCACACCCAAGACACACATCACACACACACACACCCAGGCGAAAATCCTCACAACGGGACTCCTCCTACACCCACCCACAGCAATCCACACTTAATAGGCCACAAAAGTAACGCAGGCAGCCTAATACTGTATCAGACAGGGCCAGCAAGCATAATATAATGTCAATACAATGTGTATGGTATAGGAAACAAACAACACAAGCAATTCGGAACCGTCAGACATCCATGTAAAGGGAACATGCGCACATCATGGACACACAACACACATACCTCCACACATACAGCACTATACTCAACCACACAAATAACAAAACCAAGTATACACAAACATAGCAATCCATAATCACTACAATACTTACACTGCCCAAGTTATTGAACCAGCCAATGCACCCATGCAGATACAATGCAAAGATATGCAAAGCAAACCGCATCCGCATGTAAATGTATCTGAACCATGAACTGAGAAAGGCTCGACAAATGCCTGAAAGTGTCACCAGTGTGGCCTGTTGGGCAGTTGTGTTAGTAATATGACATGAAAAACATGAAGTCCGATTGGGAGCACACTGCCTAACATTCCAGTCGAGGTCGTCCCTTGCATCCTGGTACATGCAGTTTGAACCATTAATGCTTGCTTGAAAAAATCTGTAGTATTTCACTAAAGTTAGTGCAGACAGTACTGTTCATCTCTAGACACGTGTTTCTGGGTTAGTTCCCTTCATCAGTAGAGACTAAAGAACAACAAAAATATTTGGGGTTGCTGGAAATGCCGCTGATATCGTCTCAGGTTTAGTGCCACTCCCTGGCTCACTTTGATTACTTTTGTTAATGTGAAATAAATCTGACTGCATTTACCAAGATGCATTGCGGCCAACTTTTTGCTGGAGTGTGAGGCAGTGTGCTCCCTTTTTTTTTGCACTGTGTCGAATGACGGCTTCCTTGAGCTAACAGGCTGACGAGCCTTGGTGAGGCACCTGCACGCCAGAGTGGTACATAAACCTGAGAAGACGTTTGGGGGCATTTCAAGCAACCCTACAAAATATGCTGCTCTCTGCTGATGACGGGCGAAACCCAGAAACACGTGTCCAGAGATACACAGCACTTGCTGCACTTACTAAGGTGAAAGACTTTGATTACTTTTGTTAATGTGAAACGAATCTGACTGAATTTAACAAGATGCATTGGGGTCAACTTTTTGCTGGAGTGTGAGGCAGTGTTCTCCCTTTTTTTTGCACTGTGTCGAATGACAGCTCCCTTGAGCTAACAGGCTGACGAGCCTGGGTGAGGTACCTGCGCGCCAGAGTGGTACATAAACCTGAGAAGACATTGGTGGCATTTCAAGCAACCCCACAAAATATGCTGCTCTCTGCTGATGACGGGCGAAACCCAGAAACACATGTCCAGAGATACACAGCACTTGCTGCACCTACTAAGGTGAAAGACTTTGATTACTTTTGTTAATGTGAAACAAATCTGACTGCATTTACAAAAGATGCATTGGGGCCAACTTTTTGCTAGAGTGTGAGGCAGTCTGCTCCCTTTTTTTTTTTTGCACTGTGTTGAATGACGGCTCCCTTGAGCTAACAGACTGACGAGCCTGGGTGAGGTACCTGCGCGCCAGAGTGGTACATAAACCTGAGAAGACGTTTGGGGGCATTTCAAGCAACCCCACAAAATATGCTGCTCTCTGCTGATGACGGGCGAAACCCAGAAACACGTGTCCAGAGATACACAGCACTTGCTGCACTTACTAAGGTGAAAGACTTTGATTACTTTTGTTAATGTGAAACAAATCTGACTGAATTTAACAAGATGCATTGGGGTCAACTTTTTGCTGGAGTGTGAGGCAGTGTTCTCCCTTTTTTTTGCACTGTGTCGAATGACAGCTCCCTTGAGCTAACAGACTGACGAGCCTGGGTGAGGTACCTGCGCGCCAGAGTGGTACATAAACCTGAGAAGACATTGGTGGCATTTCAAGCAACCCCACAAAATATGCTGCTCTCTGCTGATGACGGGCGAAAGCCAGAAACACGTGTCCAGAGATACACAGCACTTGCTGCACCATCTAAGGTGAAAGACTTTGATTACTTTTGTTAATGTGAAACGAATCTGACTGAATTTACCAAGATGCATTAGGGTCAACTTTTTGCTGGAGTGTGAGGCAGTGTGCTCCCTTTTTTTTTGCACTGTGTCGAATGACAGCTCCCTTGAGCTAACAGGCTGACAAGCCTGGGTGAGGTACCTGCGCGCCAGAGTGGTACATAAACCTGAGAAGACATTGGTGGCATTTCAAGCAACCCCACAAAATATGCTGCTCTCTGCTGATGACGGGTGAAACCCAGAAACACGTGTCCAGAGATACACAGCACTTGCTGCACCTACTAAGGTGAAAGACTTTGATTACTTTTGTTAATGTGAAACAAATCTGACTGCATTTACCAAGATACATTGGGGCTAACTTTTTGCTGTAGTGTGAGGCAGTGTGCTCCCTTTTTTGCACTAAGACATGAAAAACAGTTTTATACACAATTTGGCCATAGGCAGGTCCAAATGCAATTCACACCAAAGTACATACGCCCAGGCAATTGACCCATGAGATTCTTGTTGGCCTCCTCAGGGCAGGGATATCAGTAGGGCAGGTGTGCACCTCAGGGGTCAGTGGGTGGGGGTGGTAGTCAGGGTCAGGGTCAAGGTTTGGGAGGGCGGTAGTTGGGCTTTGGCTTGGGAGGGCGTCCTTGGGCTTAGGTTTGGGAGGAGGTGGGGGTTCAACTTTAGATTTGATTGGAGGGGAGGGGTTTTTGATTTGGCTTTAGGCACAGGTGTTTTATTTGGTACAGGGGAGGCCTTTTGGTGGGGAGGGGCATGTGAAACAGAAGGGGGGTTCTTGAGAGGACTTTGAGATGGAGGGACTGGGTGTGGGGAGGGAACCATGATGGTGAGGGGCAACACTGGGTGGGACAGGATCAGGGAATAGATCAAGGTGGGCAAAGAAAACCTTCTTAGCAACAGAGGTGAAGGGCTTGGATGCAGGTCTGGGAGTGGAGGTAGAGGGAGTGCTTGTAGGATGCTGGACATGGATGAAGGTGTATGCATAGTGTGCATGTGTGAGGTGGAGGAATGTTGAGTGTCTGAGTGAGAGCGTTTATGTGTCTTGGGAGGAGGGGGAAGAGAGGCTAAGAGAGGGCAAACAGGTCATGTGAATGTATGTTGGGGTGATGTATGCAAGTAAGGTGGGTGTGCTACATGTGGTTGTGATGGTGGTTGTGGTGAGTGTGGATGTGGTGTATGGGGTGCATGTCTGAGTGTCTCCTGTTGTGGTGAGTGTGGTCAAAACAGAGGTGGCGGCAGGATCCAGGAGTGAGGATGCAGTGCTGGCAGATGTGAGTGGTGATGTAACTTTAAAGCAGCAGGTGGTGGGGAGACAGAGGAGGCAGAGGCTGTTGTTGTGTTTGCTTATGAGTGTTGAGTGAGTGAATGCTTGTGGTGTGACTTGGGGTTACTGTGTTTGTCTTTGCGTGCCTTGTCTGTTGCTTTAGGCGAATGCTTGTCTGAATGTATGGGTTGGATGGGTGAGAGGAGAGGGCTCTGGGATTTGGCACAGGTAGAAGTAGGGACACTAGCTGCCGTCAACAAAGAGGCCAGAGCCTGAGACAATCTCTGTAGAACAGCCAAGCCACTGTGAATGCCTTCCATGTAGGCATTGGTCTGCTGCATTGGTCGGATGCCAGGCCCTGGATGGCATTCACAATTGTTGACTGCCCCACAGAGATGGTTCTCAGGAGGTAAATAGCTTCCGCATTGAGTGCAGCAGGATTAATTGAGGCAGGGGCAGAGGTGCCTGCAGTGAAGGAGTTGCCCACCCTCCTGGGTGGGTGGGCACAGGCAAGTGAGCAGGGAGCTACTGGGAGGGCGGTGCGGGTAAGGGGGGTAGCAGACAAGGATGTTGCTGGGCTGACCCCAGAAGGGCCTACCAGTGCCAGGGAGCTTCCATCGGAGGAGGAATCATAGTCAGATGTTGCAGATCCTCTCCCCCCATGGTGCTCCCCTCACCCTCCAACCCACTGGTCCCCTGGCATCGGTGGACACTGCCTTCTTGGTCACGAGGGCTGAAGCCTCCCCACTCGCCGATGCCTCAATTCCTTTGCCTGCTGATGCTAATGCACAGAAGGAAAGAAGAGGGCAAGGAGGGAGGTGGGAGAGAAAGGAAGGGAGCATAGGGTCAATATCTACACATCTGGCACATGTTAACACAGTTTTAGCAATTAGCATAGCAATCACAGGTGTGCAACACCTACTACATAACCAGTGGCATCAACAATCCCAAATTGCTACCCATAAGTAAGTGAGCACAACCATCATCCTTCTACAGCACAAATCTAGATCTGCTGGGCACTGGCATGCCTCTATAAATCCTGTTTCCAAATATTTCAAGGGAATCCCTAAGTCACAATATTGCAATTAACCTGTGTATGCCCTTACAGAACCAACAAATTCAGAAAGAAAATGTACATGAGAGTCACTTACATCTAGTCCAATCCTAGATTGTACAATTTAACACATGCCTGGCATCCTTAGGTACAGACACTTACTTATCTTCCATACCTACACACCTTGTACATGAAATCCTAGCAACATACCCTATCATATCTACACTAGGCATCTACCATTGTATATCACACTCATCCTGTCCATTCAGAGTGAAATAATACAAGAAATACACTCTGTGACTCACCCCCTTGTGGCTGCTGTGTTGCCCCAAAACATGCATCCAACTCTGGGTAGGCTACTGCCAGTATGGGGCCCATTAGGGGGGTGAGGGTCCGACGGGCAATTCTTCCTCATTGGGAAGCCATCCCCAACTGGGCCTCTGCGATCTTCCAGGCCAAGCATCTCAGGTCCTCTCACCGCTTCCTGCAATGGGCCATCCATGGCCCCCCAGGGTCCACACTTCCTTGGCGATGGCTTTCCACAACACTTTCTTCTGATGGGCGCTGACCTGGATGGAAGACACAGAAAGACGGCACTGTCATGTAGACTCATCAAGCATGAATATTATAGGACTACAAACAGTATACATCACACATTCATCCGTGACATTACACTTATAATTTTTACAGCATGCGTGCCCAATGTATCACCCTCCACAAGGCATGCAGCATACACATACTATCATCCACACACAACCATGTCGTTAATAATACACCAATACTGCTGTTCTGGAGCCCCACACAGCTTTTTATACATAGGTAGAACCCTATCCACAAGTTTCTGCAGTTCTTCCATTGTGAAGGCGGGGGCCCTATTCCCTGTGACATGTGTCATTGTGACTTCCAGGAACAGGACACAGCAGCACATGCAGTGGAGGTCGTGTTGGCTGGAGAGTCAGGAGTCAAGTGAGATGGCTGTGGAAAATAGCGGTCACGGCCGCGGCAGTCTGCACCATCTCCACAGGCGGTCTTCATTATTGGCCCCCATTTCCCATAGATATCAATGTTAACCAATGAGGAATAGCACAGCGGTTAGGACCGTCTACAGTCATGATGACATACGCCGAAGGAGTTAGCTCACTTTAATCATTCCTCTGCATGCAGGACTGGCAGCAGCCGTTTTACACATCTAATGTACATTGCCCAGTAATTCATGTGCATCACAGCTCGTATAGACAATGTACATGCCAAGCAGAAACTGTTGTGAGCAACGTTAAGCATGTCTTGTCAGTTGTACCGTCAGAGTTCTGAGGAATAATGTACAGACACATTAACAGCATATGATTATGTATTAGGAAAAGGATGACTGTACATTAATAATGCCTAACACCAGACACCACAAACACATGGTGTATTCACTCCAGAGCAATTCAGGAGGTGGTTATATTGTTCCTGATTCAGGTCTGAGTCTGGAAATTTGTTGCAGGTGTGATGGACATTGCAGACATATTGTCACAATAGAGGATGACAAAAGTGTAATCGTATTCACAATGGTGTTGTTCACCATATCTAGGTACCGACCACTGTGGAGGCTGAGAAATGTACCTGTGTACCAGCCCCTGGTTTACCTTGCCACCATGGAAGAAAGATACATCAAAGTCACCTATCGTCTCAACCTTGCAACAATCAGGGAGCTGTGTACCCAATTTGAGTCAGATCTGCTGCCAGCTCCAGTAATACACCAACATACAGCCATTCCTCACACTCTGCAGCTGCTTTCAGTTCTCCACTTTGTGGCCACTGGCTCTTTCCAGGGGACAGTGGGGTTGGCAGCTGGTATGTCTCAACCTATGTTCAGTATCGTGTTGTGGAATGTCTTGTCAGTCTTGTTGACACATGTTGAAAGCTACATTAAACGTCCCGATACTGTAGATTTTGCCAATGTGAAGGCTGATTCTATGCAATGGGACATATCCCTCATGTCATAGGGGCCATAGATGGTGCCCATATAGCATTGGTACCACCCAGGGACAACGAGCAAGTGTGCAGGAATAGAAAGAGCTTCCATTCAATTAATGTGCAGATGGTCTGTTTAGCAGACCAATACATCTCCCAGGTGGCTGCAAAGTTTCCTGGGTCTATACAGGATTCCCACATCCTCAGGAACAGCAGTGTCCCAGATATGATGGCGCATCTACAGAGGGGGAGAGACTACCTCATTGGTGAGCATTATAAGTGTGTGTATAATAACTGTGACCTCAGCAATCCTACTCCTTCGACTGACTATAGCAGGACTGTAATGGATGTTAACACTATGCACAGGTGATTCAGGATATCCAAATCTGTCCTGGCTACTGACGCTGGTGAGGAATTCAAGGACCAGGGTGGAGATTCGGTAAAATGAGGCTCATGGGAGGACAAGAAGGGTCATTGAGAGGACATTTGGTCTTATGAAGGTGAGGTTCCGGTGTCTGCACCTCTCTCGAGGTTTCCTTCTCTACTCACCTCAGAAGGTGTGCCAGATTGTCGTAGCCTGCTCCATTCTGCACAATTTGGCACTAAGGAGCCATGTGTCATTACTGGAAGAAGAGGGAGTACAGGACGTACCGGTAGCAGAAGAGGGAGCAATGGACAATGACGAAGATGGGGACGAGGTTGATGTCACAAGGACTCAGCTCATCCAGCAATACTTCCAGTGACATTCTGGTAGGTCAATATCTCAATATGCCAGTTGTCATGCAGACCTATAGAATGGGTGTTGTTTGTAATCTATCTGTGATGTGAGCAGTCTTATGTCTCAGTTAGGTACATCAGTAGAGTGTACCTGGTAGGTATATATGATTGCCCTGCAGTACTACTGCCATTGTCATTCTGAATGCATTGATTTCAATTTTTATCCATACCCTTACTTGATCAATTACATAAGAGCTTTTTTGCTACTGACATTGTGATGTACCTTCTTCTCAGCTGTCCACTTACATCACCTCAGTGGACTGTTTCCCCAAATCTGTTTTCTCTGTTTTGTGTATCTACCAGTTGCAGGTGGCATACTGATAATTGAGCTATGCAGCATTTCTGTTATCTGTCATGTCCAAGACGGAAAATGGGCGATAAGTTAAGTAATGTTCTAAATATCCTCTATGTGTAGTTACAATTAGATATGTTTGTATACACTTTCCACTGCAGGTGAAGGAGGTATTGCATTGCTATGGTGATCTATCATTACAGAGTTTTTCTTTACACTTTTCACAGGAGACCAGTCGCTGAATGCTGAGTTCCCTTCCCTCTCTGCTACCTGTGGACCCAGAGATGTGTGGAGATCGACAGTGAGCATCTGACACTGACCTGTATGGACAAAGACTTACCATTTTTTACTTTTCTCACTAAACTTTGATTACTACAACACATTATTGTTTGTTCATTGTCACATATTAAACACACAAAACCAATGGTTGTGTCCATATCTGTTTATTGTGATTACAAAAGGAAGGGTTGGTGCAAAAGAGTCGGGTCATCATCAGTTTGTTGGGATAAGGAGTAGGTACCACATGTTCAGTATCCAGGAGTAATAATTACATGGCGCTATTGCAGTAGTAAGTTCGCAAGGTTTCTCAGTGGCACACAGGGAGACAGTTCAGGGGTGGCTAATTTTCCTGGCAATGAGGTTGGTCTTGGCTTCAGTCCCTGCAGGTTGTCTGGGTCTGCTGCCACATTTGTGTGGGGGTTCCTCAGCTATAGAGGGAGGGTCACTTGTGGGATGTGAGCCCTCAGGCAGGGCCACCATCACACTAGCTGCTGTAGATGTAGAGGGCTGGTTGGGAGTGTGCCCAGTGATAGGGGCCTGGTGGTGGGTGGAAGACTCACACAAGATGGATATCATCTCCTGCATCAACCTTTCATGAAGGCCATGGTGGCATTGTGTTCCTGCCACTGCTGGATGGCCTCCTGGTGGTACTCCCTCTGTAGCCTATGGTGTTCACCAAAATGGTGATTATCTGTCCCATCTTGTCCTTGGATTGGTTGTATTCTCCCAGAACTTGTGCTATGACCTCCTGGGTAAGTGGCTTCCTGGGTTGCTCCAACTTTTGGCCAACAGATCCCCTCCCAGTGGCCATTGCCCCCTGTGCCTGTGTCCACTTCCATTTCCACTTACACCAGGACCTTCATCGTCTTGAGTGGTGGGTGGTGCCTCAGGGCCCTGTACAGGTGGGCACACTATAGATTGTTGTTGCCTGGAGACGCTGGTTTGGGGTGTTGGGTGACTGGTGTTGTGTCTGCCACAGTTGTGGGGGGTTCAATTGTGGAGTGGGTATGGCTAGTGGAGGTGGACTGGCCAGAGCTGCCGGATGGGCCAGGGGGGTCATCCAATTCCAGCCATCCTGAGTAGCTGTCATCACTGGGTTCTTCTTCTGGTGGAGTACTGGCTGTTCATGGCACCTGCTGACAGGTGACATATTCAGTAGTTCCTGTGGATAACAGTGATTGTTATGCACTTCTACCTAATCTGTTTGTCATAGGCTGCTAAGTGGGTGCTATTTGGCATGCTTCAGTCTGCAGGGCTACCAATGTGAGGGTGTGTGTCCATTATTTAGTTAATAAAGTGTGATGCATTGTGGGATTCGTAGTACTTCATGCAAAACATGCATTGGGTACATTTGTGAGTGCAGACATTTGCAATGGTGTTAGTGGGGTTGGGTAGGCATGCAGGTGATGGGCATGCATGCGACACAGGTATACTTCATACAAGAAATTATAAGTGACTTACCAGCCTCTAGTCCTCCGAGGATTCCACTGAGACCCTCGGGATGCAGGATTGCCAAGACCTTCTCCTCCCATGTTGTCAGCTCCAGGGGAGGAGGTGGGAGCCCACCGCTAGTCTTCATGAGTGCAATGTGGTGCATGGATGTGATGGAGCAGACCTTCCCCCTCAGGTCGTTCCATCTCTTCCGTATGTTGTCCATTGTGCGTGAATGACTTCCCATTGCGTTCACCTTGTCGATGATCCTCCACCACAACTCCATCTCCTTGGCAACAGATGTCTGCGGGATCTGTGCACCAAATAGCTGTGGCTCTACCCTGATGATTTCGTCCAACATTGTACGCAACTCGTCATCCGTAAAACAGGAGTGCTTTTGTGGGGACGCGGTGATGGAGATGTGTGTGTTTATGTCCAAAGATGTTAAGTGAAGTGTAATGTATGAGGTGCGTAAAGGTGGCTGTGTTGTATGTATGCAGTGCGTTCTTCTGAGTGGCCGTCAATTGTATTGTAATTGTTTGTCGTAGCAAAGGGTTGTTTTGGTGTGTGTTTTATGGTGGTGTCAGGGGTGTGTGGTGTGTGTATACATATCAGGTGTATTTAGATTGGCCAATTTGGTGTGCTGTTGTTGTAGAGGTTCCTTTTCGACCGCAGAGTTCCACAACGCCATTGGATTATCTCCACGCCATGACTACTGTGCTGATTTGAGGGTCGTAATATGGTGGGCGGTCTGTTTCTGTCATCGCGGTGTGGGTGGTGGGACAGCTTCTCTCCCGCCAGGCTTCAGCCTGGCGGTGTCAAAATTGTGGCTGTTTTCTGGCAAATTGGTTTTTGTGGGACGTAATTTGCGGGGTGGATTACCGCCGCCCCTGCGGTCTTTTGGCAGCCGCAGGCACAGCAGTTTTAGTTAATGACTGCCAAAGTCGTAACGAGGGCCTATGTCTTGGAGGGAACATGATATATTAAAACATTGCAATATCCTGAAGATTTTGCTGTAAGAAATTGGATTGTTGGTTGACTGGGGTGTGAGCTCTAGTCAAGCAGCTACCACAATTGTTGTAAAGATAAGGCATAGGCAAATCCCAAACTAACCTGTGTGCAACCCCCTGGTAGCTTTGCACAGAGCAGTCAGGCATAGGCTAGAGGCAATGTGTAAAGTATTTGAGCAAAACGGCAAACAATAATACAGTGAAAATACACCACAAAAGGAGAAAATAGAGTTGTTTTTCAAAAGTAATAAACCAAGACCAGAATGACAAAAATCAAATTAGTAGAACCAGAGATATTGCATTTTAAAGTTTTGAGTAAAAGAGTGCAAAAGGCGTAAAGAGCCATCTGTCGATATCTGACCATGGGGGACCGGACAAAGTCACAAGTTCAGGCTGACCAGGATGGAGTGTGGGCCAGCTACTGCAACCCAGTTAGACCTGCTGAACAGAGTACCTTAAATCCTGGTTGTGAAGCATTGCATGCATCTGTGCAGAAGATGTGCCATGCAGCCAAAGCAATGCATTGATTCCAAGATGTTGCCTGGCTGCAGTGCAAGGTCCTTTTGTGACATTGTTGCATTTCATTTACAAGCCCTTAGCACATTTAGTGAAATTTTTACTAGGGATGTATGAGTAAATGAAATATGCCAATTGGGTATAAGCTACTGTCACCATGTTTTAGGCAAATGACACAAGCACTTTAGCACTGGTTAGCATTGTTGAACTGTGTAGAGTCTGAAGGCCAGCAAAAAACAGAGTCAGCAAAAACAGGAGGTCTGAAGGCCAAAACTTAGGGGGAACCAATGCTGCTAGGTTATTTGAGCAGAGCTATTTGGGGAGGGTAAACAAGCAGATCTTCCACAGGAACGGGGTGGGACAATTAACATCAGAATATTTTCTTGTCAAACAGGAGCCACGTGCAGAACAATTCTTTGACCTGACAATACCGGCCTATGCTCGCTCCCTATTCCTTCAGTTTAGATATGGTACTTTACCTGTTAGTGCCTTCAGTGCCTGCTGGTTGCCAGGTTACATCTGCAAAGGTTCACATACGGTCATTTCCTCAGCCCTGGGTAGGAAGGGTTTCTCTCTTTTTATAAGGTGTTAATTGTAACTAATTTAAATATTGAACTGTTTTAAAGCTCACGTTAATTATTTGTATTTATTTGATTTTTAAATATTGATATTGAAAATGTGGTATACTGCGATCTCTGTTTGTATTGGGGATTTTAACTTTCAGTTTTTTTAAACTGTGATTTTTGCCTGGCTATGAAATTTTATGCTTCAATATGTCAATATTCAATATGTCAATAAAACAAAACAATACAATAAGGGGAACCATACCAAGGATGCCAAATCTGACACCGGTCCCCCCAGAAGAAAGTGAGGAGGACTACCCAAACCCTTGGGATTTCTCTTCACCAAGGTGGAGAAACTATCAGCATTGTTGTGGTCTGTTCCACGATGGTGTTTCGCCATAAAGTCCATTCCCTATAGGGAGATGGACCAACTCAACAATTTGAGATTCTCAAACCTCATATGCATTAACCATCTGAAGGGTCAATCATGTGTCTGAATCTGGAAGGGAGCATCAAACAGGTATGGTCTCAGCTTATTCAGCACCGAGACCATTGCAAAGGCTTCCCTGTCTATTGCTCTTCACTTCTGTTCCCGGGGAAGTAACCTCCTACTGATAAAGGCTATAGGTTGATCCCAGCCCTTGTTGATTAGTTGTGAGAGCACAGTCCCTATGCCATGCTCTGAGGCCTCTGTCTGCACAGTGAATTCCAGGAAACAATAAGGGGCCTTGAGCACGGGTGCTAAGCACATGTCCTCTTCAGGTTGTCAAAAGGGTTCTGGCACACCTCCATCCAGATCACCTGATGCTGCTGCTTCCTGGAAAGCAGATCTGTCAAGGGTACAACAATGCTGCCTTACTCCATGACAAGTCTCCTGTAGTAGTCAGAGGTAAAAAGTCTCTCACCTCTGTCTGGGATTTGGTGGGTTCCCAATCTAGAATTAAGTCTTTGCCCAGAGGAACTGCACCTTGCCTCCTCCCAATTGGTGACACAAGTAGACCACTAAAACTTGCCCTATCTGGCTTTTACTGGTCTTGGCATTAAGGCCTGCCCACTGCAGAGCCTGAAGTACTTCTCTGAGGAGGCACAGGTGGTCCTCCCAACTAGAACTAGAGAACGCAATGTGATCCAGATAGATGCACTGACGTTCTCCAGCCCAGTCAAGACCTGGTTGACCAACCATTGAAAGGTGGCAGGAGTGTTATTCAAAGTGCATTGCCCGGAAATGGAAGTGCCCTACTTGGGTACAGAACACTGACCTTTCTATGGCCCCTCAGTCAAAGTAATCTGCCAGTACCCAGAGTTTAATATCAAACGTGCTGAGGAACCTGGCAGCTCCTAGCCAATTTAGAAGCTCTTCATCTCTGGGGATGGGGTATGCATCAGTCTTGGCCACTACATTGAGCCCACATAATCCACACAGAATCTACATTCTGGAGTGACACCAGGACGGGCAGCCTTGGGGACCAATACCTCTGGGCTGGGCCAATAGATGTTTCAATGACCTACAAATCAAGCATTTTGGAAACCTCCTTAATATTGGCTTGCACCTTATTAGACAGCCTTTAGATTGTACTTTTCACAGGCATGCTCTTCCCAGTGTTAATATAATGGGAACACCATGTAGTGAGTCCTGGGCTAAGGGAGAAGAGTGAGAGGAACTGCCCTAAAAACTGGTGACATTCTCTCTCTTTTTCAAGGGTCACGGTAGGGGAGAGACTGACACCACCCACTGACCCATTCTAATCCTTAGAAGAAAGGAACTTGGGGAGAGCTTTACTATCCTCTTCCACCCCCTTGTCTGTGACCGGGAGCATGGTTAACTCAGATATCTTGAAGTGGGGTTTGCAGTGATTGACATGCAAGACCCTTACAGGATTCCTGGGAGTCTTGAGGTTTGCCAGATAGGTGACATCGTTCTTGCACTCCTTCACTTAATAGGACCCAGACCAGTGGACATGGAGGGCCCTAGACTCCACAGGCTCCATCACCCAGACTTTTTGGCCAGGCCAAAACTCAACCAGAATGGTGTTCTGGACATACCACTATTTTTGCCCTCCGGGCACTTTATCTGGTTGCGGAAGGCCAGCATTCAGCTGACTACATTCTGGAGGGCCTTCTTAGGAGTGGTCCTTTCACAGTTCTCACATATAGGAGTTTAAAGTGGCTGAAGTCAACCCCTTTCTGTAGTGCTTCTCCTTTAGGCAAAAATAAGTCACTGTACGAGGATGTCCAACTTCTACCTCATGAGGTCCGATAGTCCTGCAATGATGCCTTTTAGAGTCCTGTTGAATCTCTCAATACGCCTGTTAGTTTGAGGGTGGTAAGGAGCGGAAAACCTGTAGATTACCCAACACTCCTTCCACATGCCCTTCATATACCCCATTATGAAGTTGGTTCCACGGTCGGACACTTCCTCCTTAGGGAATCCCACACAGGTAAAGATCCCTATCAGTACCTGTCCACTGCTGGCAGAGTCACTGTTTTCAGAGGGATAGCCTCCTGCTGTTGGGTGGCATGGTCAACCAACCTCAGGATGAACCTGTTGCTTTTGGCTGCCTTGGGGTCCAGGGGCCTACAATTCATGGCCACCCTTTCAAAGGGGAGGTCAATGACAGTAATTAGTTGCCTTGAGCTTCCCTCCTGACTTGCCACTGGCCTGGCAGCTGTGGCAGGACCTGCAGAAGACATCCAAGGCCCTCTTCATTTGAGACCAATAAAAGTGGGGCACAAGCCTGTCAAAAGTCTTGTTCTGCCCCAAATGACCTGCCAGGAGTACATCATGAGCCAGATCCAGTAGAAAGACGTTGTAGCACTGGGAGAGTACTAACACACATGCTGCACCAGGCTCAGACACCTTACGCTCACTTGACAAAAGGTCATACTCCCAGTAAATCTGAGTATCACTAGAGGTGCTACCAGCTGCATTGGTCCCCCTAGGGCACTTCATGTGCACCTGGCAGAGCTCCTCTCTGGTGGGACCCCCTTCCTGCTGCCAGTTGGCCCTCTCAGGTAGGTCCCCAGGTTGACAACATCCTCTTCTGTAGGCTCAGTTGCATCCCCTTCAGGTTCAGCCTCTACCCGACCGTGGAAGTTTTAGGAGCTGTTGTTCGATGCCCCTTGCCTTTTCTCTTCTTGGCAGGCACCTGAGCCATTCTTCCTGGCTCCAGGTCATCCTGGCTACTCTTTTGGACGGCCATGAACCATGTGGGCAGGCACATCCACTGAGGCAAACTTAACATCTTAAGTGGGACCTGAGTTCACTTCTTTCCAGATGTAATGCTCCAGGTCATTGCCAAACACTCAATCTACAGGCACAGATGGAGTCACAGCTCCCGTCAAGGAACCTGAGGTTCCCCAATCGAATGGAACCAGAGCCACTGGATAGTGACTCTCATTGTTGTCAGCTGCAACAACTTGGTTCAGTGCATTAGGGACTACCTGATCTGAAATCATCAGACGGCATCTGACAGTTGTCATGCTGGGTCCAGTGTCTCTCAGAGCCTCTACCATCTGTCCACTGAAGGTGATCCACTGTCTGTATTTCGTAGTATTACTAGGCATGTGAGTACCTCTACACTGTCCCTCCAACTAACTGGGACAGTCTACTTCCCCAGCACTACAGTAGCCAATCCCAGTGACTGTCCACCAGTGGGGGTTTGTTCTCACTTTGGACATTTGGCATCCCCCTTGAAGTGCTCGTCCTTTTGGCACCCATAGCAATTGGAGGTTGTCTTCCCTGAAGACCTACAGTCAGGGAACCACCTCGTCTTTTTCTCAGTTGGGGGATGTAGGTCTTGAACCATGGAACTAGTTTGGGGCCCTTTAGAGAACTCCTTGTTTTTAATTCTATGTTTGTCCCCCTTCTTTCCTCTGAGGAGACCCTAACCACCCTTGTGGTGATCCTCCCCAGATTCCTCATTGTGGACCCTTGGCTGCCTCCTTAACAAGCTCCATGGTGCTGGAGAGCTTATTGTCAGTAACGTGTTAGCACAGATCTGCAAAACAAAGACTGAACATGTGCTCCTTTGCAATCAAATTGTACAGCACCTGATAAGTCTTTACTTCACTGCCCTTTACTCAACCATCTAGTGCCTTGAGAAAGGAATCCACACAATCTACCCAGGTCTTTTGGGCCAGCTTTTGACGGACCCTAAACTTCTGTCTGTACTCCTCTGGGGTCAGACCGTAAATTCTGTCAAGGACGTGGATAACTCATCCAGTCTCCCTTCTCTATGGACACTAGAGTGTCCCTCCATTCACTAGAGATTTTCTTCACAGGCTAGCCCCTCAAACTTCTTCAGGGATGTTGTGCATCTGTAAGGCAATCTCATAAGTCTTAGACCTCTCATCAACATCGTCCCTCACAACAAAGTCAGGCACCAGACCTTTGGGAATATGGACCTTCTTGTCTCTGGAGGACACTGTAGAAATACTGCCACCATTGCTGGTAGACTCTGCTCAACTTAGAGGCAATGTGTAAAATAATTGGGCAGCACTTCAAAAAGTAAACCATTGAAAACACCACACAAAAGACCCCACACCAGTTTATCAATAAATCAATCAGTTTTTATAAAGCATGGCTACACACCCATGAGGGTCTCAAGGCACTGGGGGGAGTGGAGGGGCCTCATCTGAAGAGGTATGTCTTGAAGTTCTTCCTGAAGATGATGAGTGACAGGCTTTGTCTGAGGTGCAGCGGGAGGTTGTTCCGGCTCTTTGCTGCAATGTAGGTGAAGGATCGTCCTCCAGTGGTGATTTTGCGGATGCGGCAGATGGTGGCCAGGGCCATCTAGGTGGAGCAGAGGGATCTGGAGGGGTATGGAAGGAGACACAGTAGTTCAGGTAGGCTTGTCCTGCGTTGTCTATGGCCTTGTACGTGTTGGTGAGTAGCTTGATGGTAATTTGCTTCTCAACCATTAGCCAGTGGAGGGTCCTCAGGTGTAGGCAAATGTGTTCTCAGTGTGGGAGGTCCAGAATGAGTCTGGTGAAGGTGTTCTGGATGACTTGTAGTTTTTTGATGTTTCTAGTTGAGGTGCCAGCATAGAGGGCGTTGCCGTAGTTGAGATTGCTTGTGACTAAGGCGTGGGTGACTGTCCTGCCACAGTCTGCTGGGACCCATCTGAAGACCTTCTGATGTTTGCGGAGTGTGTGCCAGCAGGAGGAGGCGACTGAGTTTACCTGGTGGGCCATGGATAGGGAGAAGTCGAGGATGATGCCTAAGTTGAGGCCATGCTTAGTCTGTGCAGGGGGGGTGCTGAGGTATGTGGGTCACCAGGAGTCGTCCCAAGCTGAGGTGGCATTTCCGAAGATGATGAGCTCAGTCTTGTCGGAGTTCATCTTAAGGCAGCTTTTTCTCATCCAGGTGGCAACGGCTTCGATTCCTGAGTGGAAGGTCCTTTTGGCAGTGGTGGTCTTCGGTGAGGGAAATGATGAGTTGTGTGTCATCACATATGACACAATGTTCATACCGTGGCTTCTGACAATGACTGTAAGAGGGGCCATGTCTACGTTGAACAGTGTGGGGCTCAGTGAGGATGCTTAGGGGACTCCGCAGAAAGACAAGTTTAGATCAACAGAGCTTAATTTAACAAGTAAAACAAAATCAAAACACCAGTCCTTAGAAACAGAGTTATAAATTCCCAATGGATAAACTGTAAGGTAGTGCTAAAAAGCAGAAACCACTAACCGTGGCTATCTGGTTGATCTGGATCGGGTCAAAGCCAAATGTTCAGGCTGACCGCAATGGAGCACGGTTCGGATACAGTTCCAGATTAGTCCAACTGAAGATTTACCATATTAAGTTGTGTGATTAAAGTCCTGTTTGCGTTGAAGGGTGACAAGAAGCAACGAGAGAGCGTTGTGGGTGACAGTCACCATAGTGCGATGAGCAGGATGGGCATGACAAATGAGTGGGCTGGAGCTTCACGCTGGCGGTACCCTGTGGGTTGTTAGGCTGGCAGCAGCTTTTGCTGCAGTTCAGTATGGACAGCATGGTTTGGGCGCACACAGGTCCATTCACGTCCACAAAGAACCCAAAAAATGTATTTCAAGAGCTCCTGAGCCACACCAAGGGTTCGGGTACCCACCTGTGGATCAGGAATTCAATGCAGCTGGGTCCTGGAGCTGGTTGGGTAGCTCTTTATGTCTCTGAGGATCAGATCAGGAGGCCAGCAGGCTAGCCCTTTGAGTCACTCTGGGGTTCTGGGTTCAAGACGAAGTTGCAGTTCCAATTCTACTTCTACAGGCAAGAGATCAGCAAGCAACAGGTCACCACAGGAGGGCAGTAGTTCCTACAGAGGAGAGTGGTAGTCTTTGTAGCAGCACAGCACACCTTCTACCTGGCAGAGTTTCCACATACCCAGAAGTGTACTGAAGAGTTGTTATCTGAGGTCCTTTTTTTGTACACATTTCTTTGAAATGTAGAGGATCTTTTAGAGGCATGCCATTGTAATTCACAGTTGCCCTGTCTTCCTGGTTCCAGACTAACTACAAGCTGTATGCAGCCCTTTGTGTGGAGGCAGAACACAGCCTATTCAAGTGTAAGTGGGGCTATGCCAAGCTCGTCCCTCCCATCCTGCCAATAATGGCCCATCCAGTCACACCTAAGCTCCAATTGTGTGTAGCTATCCAGGTGGGATAAACAAAGCCCAGCTGTCAGCTACACCCAGTCATGTTTCTTAGACATACCAAATGGCTAACCAACAAAATGGCAACTTTCTAAATGTGCCATTTTCAGAACTGTAATTTAAAATTCGACTTCACCCTAAGTTAGGAATTTAAATTAGGACTCTAGGTACACAAAATGTGAACTGGTTATCTCTTGCCATTTGAAAATTAGACTTATAAAATGTAACAAGGCAACTAAAATGTTATCCTACGGGAGAGATAGGCCTTGCACTACTGAAAAATAAATGTAAGAGTTTTTCACTACCATGACATGTAAAACTTAAAAGTACAAGTCGGACCTTTCAAACACACTGCTCCTTCCCAGGGGCTGTCTAGGGCGTTCTTCAGGGGTGACCTATATGTATAAAAAAATGGTTTGAGCCAGGCAAAAGGTTTACTTTGCCAGATTTAATTTGCAGTTCAAACGGCAGTCACAGGCTCTGCAATGGCAGGCCTGAGAGATGTTTAAAGTGCTTAAGTGGGAGACACAACCAGTACTGCAGGCCCACTAGGAGCATTTAATTTACAGGCCGTAGGCACACGTAGTACTAGGGAATTACAAGTAAATTATATATGCCAATTGGGTATAAACCAATGTTACCATCTTTTAGGTAAATACCACAAGCACTTTAGCACTGGTTTGCAGTGGTAAAGTGTGCAGAGTCCTAAGGCCAGCAAAAAAGAAGTCAGCAAAAACAGGAGATCTGATTGCAGAAGGTTAGGAGGAATACACACCAAGGATGCCAGATCTCACAAAGTCATACTCCTCAGTCAACTGTTCATCATTATTACAAAAAAGGTGAAACAGCTGATCCTAACAAATATGGACTGATTGCTTTGCTTGATACTGGGAATTTTCTGATGAACAACCTTTCTGACTGGGCGATCATTTCCAACTTACTACCTCTTAATCAATCTGGTTTCAGGCCAAGATGTTCTACAATAGACAACATTGTTGCATTTAAACTATTAATCAACTCAACCTTACAAAGACATCTGACACTGTATGTCTGTTTCATCTATTCTTCTGCATTTGACACAGTCAACCTCAGAAAGTATTGGAAAAAATAATGGTGTGTGGAATCAAACACTTACTGCTGTACATGGTTCCAAGTAAAGTTTCCAGGGAGTTCACTTTCACCAAGAATGAAAACATGAACAGTTTCAAGCAGGCCCTCTTACTTTTTTCTCTGAATATTTCAGATTTTGTCATTGCATTTAGACAAAGTCGTGGGACTTCCACAAAAGCTTGGCCGTTAGCCCATGATGTATTTAGCGTATATGGATGACAGGTGATCTTTCACTCACTTTAACCGGCCTGCATCCCCAGCTATTAAAACTCCAAGAGTATAATAGTATCATTAACATGGAAATTAAACTAGGGAACAGAAACATTGTGAGATTTGGTAAGACTCAGTGTAAAGATGAGCCTCAGTCTGAAACTGAATTCTTCTTAGTTTCTTTTGTGTGTAACTCCAAGTAAACACGACACACAATACAGGGAAAGAGATAGGCCTTCTGCCTCCTGTATCGTCGCTCCTCCAACCGACTCTACCCTCAACATTCCACATCACCAACATTCTCCCCGTGAGGTATGTTCTTGTGCAGTGCCATGGGCTACACCCGTACATCATGCTGCACAAGTTCCATCACAACATATCCCCCTTCCTATAACATAATAACCATAACATTAATATTAATTAATTCTAAAACACAATATATTCCTAACTCATTAAAGAAAACACAACAAAATGTACATTACAAAGTTTTAAGCTGGTACACTTAAATCATCTATTATCGTACTACTTTACTATGTGAAACATAGGTTTTATATAATCTATTATCATACGACGTTACTATGTAAAACATAGGTTTTATACCATCAATCATCATTCACATATATAATCATCAAACTTCTTGTGTCTGATCACAAACTGTCCCAATCTACTTGCTTTGTTACCATTTCGTGCACCTTCCCCTCCTGGCCCTCTCCTATGGTGAAGATTCTGTGAATCCACATGGTTTTCCTCACCAAAAAGAATCCTCACTTCCACCTCCTGATGTTCCACTTCGAGTGGTTCTACTTGAACAATCTGACAGTTTTTCTTGTGACCTGTTCTCCTCATTCAATCATTCATAATCTTGTCTCTTGACATTCATGAGTTCAATATTCTGCGATTTACTCCCACCCTTACAATTTTTCCTAAACAAGGATAAAGATGATAAATGCCAAACTTTCCCATTGCTCAACATCACAGAGTTACAAAAACAATTCTGTATTGTCATAGGTTGAGAAAAATTACTCTGATTTTTGCCTAATGGTCTGCTTTTCTTTACATTCACCATGTCACCAATTTCTAGATGTACTGGTTTACATTTATGCTTTAAATCATGTTATTTCTTGTATACAGTCTATGATTTAATTAATTTCCCCTTGACTGTATCAGGTGACCAATCAATTCTCCTCGGTGCCGCATCTATCCAATATTATCTTTGGGCATAGCTGTTCTACCCCTCATACGTTCAAATGGACTTGACCCTGTACCCTCTAGGGGTGTAATTCTGTATGCCCATATCATTTTTTACAATTTCTTTTTCCACACTAGGTTATTATTATTTGCCAATTAAATAATACCTTTTACCACCCAATTAAAACATTCAAAAGCCCTATTCCCTGCTGGATGGTATACTGATGTGGTCTTATATGTGATACCATTTCACCTTAGATAGTCTTTAAATTGATCTGCTGTCAATTGTGGTCCATTGTTGCTTACAATACATTTAGGTAAACCTTGTCTAATGAAAATTATATCCAAAAACTTAATAATGTTGTTGGTGTTGGCATTCTGTATAATTTCCAATTCGGGCCATTTAGTGAAATGATCGATTAGAACCATAGCATACACTGGTTGCTCATGTTCTCGAATGGGCCCCACAATAGCCACACCTAGGCCCGTATTTATACTTTTTTTAGCGCCGCATTTGTGCCGCTTTTTGACGCAAAACGGCGCAAACCTACAAAATACAATGGTATTTTGCAAGTTTGCGCCGTTTTTGCGTCAAAAAACGACGCAAATGCGGCGCAAAAAAAGTATAAATACGGGCCCTAGTCTTTCCCATGGCATATCTGGGCTTTTCAATGGGTGAAGTGGAGGTTTAAGGGTAATTTGAGTCTTGTCAGAATTTTCACATTCCATACAATTCCTGACTTTCCTCTCAATCTTCAAGTCACACCCTGGCCACCAATACCAGTTTTTGACCCTCTGTTTAGTCTTATATATCCCTAAATGCCCTTCATGACATACATCTAGGAGTTTTTTCTGCAATGTCTTAGGTGGGATAAGTCTCCCATTACTCATATTCAACCCATCTTCTATTGACAAATCATTTCTCACTTCCCAATAAGGCAACAAGTCTACCTCAATATTCTTTTTGCAAGGCCTTCCTTCCAATAACATTTTACTTAATTTACTTTGCAACTTGTCATTCCTTTAGGAAATGTCCCACTGTTCCTTCATTCTACTTGGGAATTCTTCTACTATATTTACCACACAAAAATCATCACTCATGTTTTCTCCTTATACATTAGATGACAAAGGTAACCTACTTAAAAAATACACAACCACATTTTTTACCCCAGAAACGTACTGTACTTGGTAATTGAAATCAAACATCCTTACTGACATACGAGCCAGTCTTGGTGAAGCATTGTATAGCCCTTTTGTAGATAAGACTTTGATTAAGGGTTTGTGGTCACTGCACAATATAACTCTTTTCCCCCAAACGTATTGTCTAAAATGCTCTAGACCCCATACACATGCCAGTGCTTCTCGCTCTATGACTGAGTACTTTTCTAGTGCAACTGTCAGAGAATGAGAAGCAAAAGCAATTGCCACTTCTTTGCCACACTCCTCCTTTTGTGTAAGTACTGCACCCACCCCTCTACAACTAGCATCCATAGTGATTATGCATGTTAAATCTGGATCAAAACCCTATAGGGGAGGAGCACCACACACTTCATTTTTGAGAAATTCCAAACTCTCCTGCTGACAGGCGGACCATTCAAATTTGTTTTTCGCCTTAAGTAGTTGTCTCAGTTCATAAGTTTTAGATGAATAATCTTTCACAAACTTGGCGTAAAATTCCACCAAACCTAAAAATGCCCTCACTTCATCCTTGTTTTTCAGAGTAGGTGCATCCTTGATTGCCTCTAATAACTCTTTTTTCGGTTTAATTCCCTTTCTAGTGATTACATGCCCTAAGTAGGTCACCTGCTCATGCGCAAATTTGCACTTGCTTAACTCTGCTGTCAAGCCCTTCTCCTTTAAAATAAACAATACTTTGAACATTTTTTTATCATGTTCAGCTCTATCTTTCCCCATCATTAATATGTCATCTTGAAATATCAACAAATTCTCTATACCTTTGAATAGTTCATACATTAGTCTTTGAAAAAATTGCAGCTGCCAATGCCAAACCAAAAGGTACTCTCTTCTATCTATAACATCCAAAAGGTGTGATGTGTGTAGTATGTTTCCTACTATCCGGGTATAAGCAAACTTGATGGTAAGCAGCAGTAAGATCAATAGTTGAAAACCACTTTACACCTTTTGTGAGTGCCAACATTTCATTGATTCTAGGTAATGGAAACTGGTCAATTAGTATATTGTTATTAAGATCGTGAAGTCAACACATAATCTCAGTCTTCCTTTGGATTTCCTCACTACGACCAAAGGTGATACCCACTCTGATGATTCCACCCTCTCAATTATGTCATCCCTTAATAACTCTTCTAACTGTTTCCTTACATCTTCTTTAGGTGCAAAAGGTATGTTCCTTACTTTGTGTACACATGGTTTGGCTTCCTGCTTTAACTGTATGTTATGACAAAAACCCTCTAGCTTTCCCATGCCACTTGTGAAAATTGTGGGAAATTCTTTTTGAACACATTCTCCCCATACTTCTTCAGAATATATTGTCATAAAAGATTCTGATCTATTAGGGTCTATGGTTATACCCAGTTTGCCCTGATCAATCCACCCCAACATCAATGGTCCAGTAGCTGAAACGTATAACTTTCCTCTGTTCTTTCTATCTTTAAACTCAAAATTCTGTATTTTGTTGCCAATAATCTCAAATGGTTCACCTGAAAATGTGCTGAGAGATGCATCTGGCCATTCCAAATTTCCCTTCACAATATGTTCCAATTTTCTTTTCCATAATCTTTTGTTAATAATGGGATATGGTGATCCCGAATCTTCCACAAACGAGATATCAATACCACTAATGCACACATCACATATAGGTTTCTTTTTTTCTTATTTATACTGGCATCATCATATAATATGCGTTCATCATTTATACTTAAAACACACATATTCAGATCAGTGTCATCTGAGGAGCTAGTGTGACAATCTTCTTCTTGGTTTACGAGTTTTATTTTTCCTTCTGTTTTTTTTCTGGCAAGCTTTCAGGAAGTGTCCCATCACACCACACTTCCCACACTTCAAATTCCTTGCTAGCCGTCTTTTATCATTTGCCAAATGATTTGCACTCACGCATCTATAGCATTTCTTTCTGGTAGTATTGACTTGTTTACTTCTCTTTTCCATTGCAGTTTGATCTCCATTTTTTTTCTTGGTTAAAACATGAGTTGGATACTTACTACCACTCACTTTTGCTACTATCTGTTCCGTATTTTTGTCATTTCCATCCTTCAAAATGGCTTTTGCACACCTTCCTGTCAATTCAGCTCTTTTCACAATATCATTTACTTCCCCAAAAGGTATTTCTCCCTTCGCCCATAACTGTTCCTGAATGTGTTCATTAGACGCTCTCATCACTATTTGATTTCTTATCAGTTTGTCATGTAACGTTCCAAACCGACAAATGATAGCCAATTTCTTCAATGATGAGACATAGTCTTCAATAGGTTCACCCTTAGCCTGTTTCCTATTGAAAAATTTGTAACAGTCTACTGCAACACATACATTTGGTTTGTAATAATTATCCAAATCATCCAATGCATTCATGTAGACATTTCCATCCTCTGCAAGTCTAATGTTTTTTTATTCTGTTGTACATGTTTAAGCCACCCGCACCTAGACAATGCAGTCAAATTTTCTTTTTCTCTTCTGGCGATAGCTCTTCATCATCATTGAATGTGGAGATATAATTGACAAAATATTCTCAACACTCTTCCCATTTTAATATAGGTCTCTAGACCCTGGAATGAATGCTTGTGAAGGAGACAAATTAGATATATTACCAGAAGCCATATTCTTCTATTGTTTTGAAATATACTTGGTAGTGTATAAATATCAGCTTAATGTATCTCTTCTCTTCTCTTCTAATTCTGCCACGTCATTACATTCAAAATAAGTACACTTGTAAACACCAACAATGTGATGCTAATCTTTGTCAAAAAGTGTTCTTTAGTGTTGTTGCTTTCAATGTTGCTGCCGGTCGTACAGGATCGTGCCCAACAACCATTCAGGAGTACTTCATGAAAAGAATGATTACCCCGTCAGCTGTTCAGAGACGGAGCGTCAGCAACCAATAAGGAAGTAATCCGGTTGCTAGGAGATGTTGCGCACACAAATACACGCGTCAGCCTGGGAAGTGATCAGGTTGCTAAGAAACGGTGCATAACGTCAACTGCTGAACGATGATGTTTTCAAAACAGAAATACAATTACCGGACAGTTCTTAATTATATTTATATATATACTTGCAGAGTTTCCCCTTCCTGGTCTTCGCATGCTGATCACATGTACTTTCCTGTATGGCATGCCAAGCGTCCCAGTCACGGTGGCGCACGCGGTTCCGGAAATGTGTGTCGCTCAACTCGTCGCCAATTTGTAAAGGTGAGCCTCAGTCAGAAATGTAATTCTTCTCAGTTTATTTCAAATGTAACTCCAAGTAAATACGACACACAATACAGGGAAACAGATATGCCTTCTGCCTCCCGTATCGTCGCACCTCCAACCGACTCCACCCTCAACATTCCACCCCACCAACATTCTCCCCGTGAGGTATGTTCTCATGCAGTGCTATGGGCTGCATGCGCACATCATGCTGCACGAGTTCCATCACAACACTCAGAAACTCCCAAGTTAGAATATTAATGGCAACAATATTGAACAAGTAAATTAGTATGATTACCCCGGCCTAGCAGTGGACAACAAGTTTGCTTGGTATGATCAGATGTGTGAAACATAAAAAGAAGGCAAATATTGTGATGAAATCGATTCAAAGATTTGTAAAAAATGTGCAGGGATGAGCTGTCCACCAAGTACCTAACGTGAAGAAAATCCCCAAACTATTATACATTTCTTTTGTGTTTAACTGCAATGTAATGGCTGATTTGAACACATTTCGGTTAAACGGACCAGAAAAATCTATGGTAATTACAATCATCTACTCCTCACTGCAAACTAAATCTCGAGTTGCCATTTTCAATATCCCCTTTGCATTCAGGTGCCATTTTAAACTCCGTCTGTGAAAACATTTGATGTTTATAGAACTAACTTAATCCCAGGGATTCTTCTCCAGATCCTCCTTTGAAGTGGCTGACACAATTATAATATACCTTCATTATCTGACTCTATTATGTGAATAACCTCCTACAATTGCAGTACTATAATCACATAAGTTCAATGTACGTTCCTATTGCAGTCTCCACTTATCATCTGTCAAGCCTGCCTGGAAATATAAATATTTGAGATATCACTTATTGAATGTTCCAACTTTTCAGGATGAGGGTATGTGGAATTCGCTATGCATGATATCCAAGTTTCAAACATTGAGCGCATAAGGAGGAACCAATTGAGCACTTAGGGCCAGATTTACTTGGTCCTAGCGCCTCCTCGCGCTACACTAGCGTCACTGTTTTTTTTTACACTAATGTGGCTCAAGGAGGCAATTTTCACCACACCATATTTAGAAAGAGGCACAATGCATGCATTGTGCCACTCTGCGCCCCATTTGTTCCACATTATGCTTGCATTAGGCATAATATATGCAAGGGGGGTGTTCTGACATGAGGAGGCCTGCAAAAATGGTGCAGTAAAATCTACAAGGACTGCTCAGAGCAGGCGTTAAAATTACACACTCCTATTAACCTATGGGCCTCCTTGAGCTTTGCTCTACTAGCGTCAAAACGTTTGACGCTAGTGGAGCAAAGCGCCACAATAGTGTAAAAAATTCTGACACTTTTGGCCTAATGATCAACATGGTGCTCCGTATTATAAGTACAGTGCACACATGGTGTCATTAGGTGAGGCAGGGACGAAGCAAGAAAACTGGCGCATCAGCACTGATGCACCAGTTTCTTGTAAATATGTCCCTTAATATGTTTATGCCAGTTGTTATTGGACCTTAGGAGAAAATATTTAAGGGGCATTTGTCAAAGGGAACTTTAGGCCGATAGATCAGGTTATTAAGTATTGTTTTTTATCACCTGAATTTTAGTTATATTGGAAAAAGTCAATTTTTTACATCTTTCTTATTCTCTTTTTTTAAATGCTAAAGCTCATCTCATTTAGTACATCTTAGTGGCAGACTCAACATTTTTATTATCTTAATGCTTATTTAACTTGTTGTAATATATTATTTTAGCCTTATAGCCACAGTAGCGGGCTATATCGGCCATTAAAGGCCTGCTCCAATGTTAAAGGCCCATGCGGAAGGTAAGGGTCTTTAACAGGAGAACGGAACTTTACTCGGTATAACCCAGCTATAGAGGGCTAAGTTAAGGCTTTTAGAACATTCTGCCACTAGAGGGTGGGGGTCTTCCTGGAGGCAGGTATGTGCACCTGTGGCTGTTTCCATGGTATCTGACCATGGAAAAAGGCCCACAGGTCCCCTAACGCCTGCCCTGACCCAGACATTAAATGATGGTGCTAAGGAGGCTTAGTGCCATTATTTAAGGCCCTCCTCCTCCTGTACGTGATTTTTGCACTGGAGGATAAATAAGGCGCTAGGGCCCTTGAGTCATGTTTTGCTCGGGAAAGCCTACCTTGCATCTCATTGATGCAAGGTAGTTTTCTGCAGACACAAAATTACTTTAACTCCAATATTTTGGCACTAGACATGTCTAGCGCCAAAATATAAATATAGAGTTAAGTTTGCGCCGGATTTGCATAAAAAGAAATCATGCAAATCCAGCGCAAACAGGGTATAAATATGCCCCTAATTATTTAAAATTATGACTACTAATATTATCACTCTTCCTTAGGTTGTGTTGGTCCCTTAAAAAGGTGATATTTTGTGGATTGTAGGTCTGGGGTCTCCATGGCAATGACTCAAACATGGGGTTCAAATCTATGTGGTAAACTGGCTCAGAAACAGTCTGCTCTGAAGGCTCATAACTTTGCAGGGCTTTCTGTGGACTGCACCTGTCTTTCCTGAACTAACTAGCATACCAATAACTAAATACTGGACCACAGCCAAAGCAGCAAGTCCAACAAAGAACATCGTCAAGGAGCTCTGTCTATATCTCCGGGCATTTTCGGCAGATGAGGACCTCCAAGCAGATAAGGTCAGCAGCAGGGGTTATAAATCAGTGATTAGAATATATATGTTTGTATTACATAGTGGCATTCAATACTGTATGGTTACAGTTAGAACCTAGTTACCAAACTTTTGGTGCCATTTAACATATCTTCACAATAGCTTCCATAAAAAAACTTCATCCACCTCAGCTCCTTTCCTGAAAGTTTCAGGGTGATCCATCAAGCTGGGATAGAGGAAAAAACGGGGGTCCCAAAAATCTATTTTCCCATGCAATTTCATGGGGATTTTTGAACAGTGCCATAGCCCAAACGGCTGAACGGAATTGCACCAATTTTTTCAGAAAGCTAAATCTTTACCCAGAAAGAGTGCTTCGGAGTAATTCAGCGCAGTAGTATTTGTGAAATTAGGTTGCAAACATTTGTATATCTTCACCATTGGGCTGAAATAAAAAAAATAAGTATTCTGATTGGCTCAGGGGGCTTTTTCAGAGCAACACTGTGGGCCTCATTAAGAGTTTGTTCGATGGGAAAACTGGTATGCCAAATCCTGACAAGGTGGCCACTGCCTTTGTGGTGACCACCCCTCTGGAGTTATTAAGATTTTCCTGCTAGGTCGGTGAGTGAAAACCTTAGCTTCTGCCTGCTGGCCTAGTGGGAAACAGGCTACAGCATTGTATCCGGTGTGTAATCGAGTGCATGGGCAATGCAGGGCCCCCCTGTGGGCCCATGCACCTGTACTCCACCAGCCTTTTCATGGCAGTGTTACTGTTATGAAAAGGCTGGCGGAGAACAAAGTTGTAATCCGCAGGGCAATGCTGCATGCAGAGCTGTTGTGGTGGATTACGATCTCCACCATCACCAAGTCGCCGGGATCATGGATCCTGGCGGTGCAGGCAGTTTCCTGGCAGTCTGACTGCCAGGGTTTTAATGTGGCAGTTGGACCCCCACAATAGAGGCAGTCCCGGCCACCACCGTGGGTGTGGCACTCTGTAGACCATCACACTCATAATGAGAGGCTATGATTGGGTGGCTGTAACATGAAAAAAAACGTTAGAGAGGCAATTACAGGACTTTGTTCTGTGTCCTTGCCTTGCCCGCTCTAGCTCTGTTGTGGAGGGAGGGTGGGCAGAAGTGTACCAGAGGGACCACTAAGGATATAAAAGGTTTTCAAAATCTATTGTTTGCCAGTCCAACCATTGTCCTGCGGGATTGTGGTAAAGAATGAAAAAATAAATTGTGCCTGCACTTTTTTTTATAAATGACCCCTGGAGTGGGCCAGGGCCCAATGTCAAACTACATTTAATATTTTTTTTACAGGGAGGAGGCTGTTCATGTGGCAACTCCTCCCCGATCTGATATGGGCCCCATAGACCCACATCCCCAAACTGATTTTGGTCCTGTGGACCCAATCTCTCGGGCCCTCCTGAAGCAGTGCTCCAAAGACCACAATCCCCAGGACACTGTTAGCTCCTTGCTCGCCAAATCATGGAAGCAGAGTACTTTCTCCCTGCCTGCCCTCTGGCGGCATGAAAACAGGAAAATCTGCTCTGGCTGGGAGAGCGAAGATTCCTGCTACCAGAGTTAGAAGGGTGCTGCCAGGGGAGCCAGCAAGGCTGCAGGGGCTTTGAGGCTCACCCACAGACCCTAACAACCACATGTGTTGTGGGTGCACCAGGTGGACACTGAGGACTCCACTTTCAAAAACAAATGCTGACCCACACCAGCACCGACCCAGCAGCTCATTAGCAACATTAAACAACACAGTAAGTCTCCTGGGTCATTGAATCCATGACTGCAGGAGAGCTTACCTTATTTTTTAAAGCACTCCAAGGTGGAGCTGACTGCATTTCAGATAGGGTGCAGGGTCCCTTTGTGGTGGGCTCCAGGGTTGCATTTTGTGGCCTGAAAATGTATAAAAAAGACTCAAAGACATGTTGAAGTTTTTTTTTAATAAGGCTATATTAAACATATTTTCTGACAATCAATTTTATTAAACTTTGCAATGTGTGAATTTATAAACAATACATTTGAATATTATTATTGGTGACTTTTGACTAGTACAATAGGTCTGCTTTATATAGTATGATATGCTGACCACTTCAAAAAGCCAATTGGTCTACTTTTTATAATTTGGTATTCTAAGCTTTTTTATATGTTGGTATTCTAACCCTTAAAACAATTCCACAGGTCTACTTTACTTAAAATGACTTCCTCGGTATTGTTACATAAGATTATCAGCTGTGTTTCACTGGGCGGTACACACCCGCGGGGGGCTGGGTTGGGGGGCTTGGGCACCCAACCCTATACCTCGCACGATGATCCACTCTTACTTTCTGTTAAAAGTTCCATAGAAATTCACAGTAAAAACCAAAGGTTAAAGTTACGCTATACTTAGGAGTTGTAATAATATCTTACATTGAATTTAAAAAAACAAACCATAGAAATTCTCTGAAAAAACAAACATTAAAGGAAATTATAGTTAGGTCAAAATGGCAGTTAAAACCTACCATTTTAAACAAACAAACACAACCAATGAAAATTACCCGTAGCGATAACTCATGCCCCAGAGTAACTATAACGTGTGCCTTCACCATGCACTGCTAATTACCTCACATATTACATCTGAAAAGACATAATTCACAACACTGTGCCTTGGTTGCTTAGTTTGTTGTTGCTCCTCCTTTGATTGATGCTTTTAAGTAAAACAGATGGCATAATATTAAAGTTACCAAAGACAACTAAATCACTCAAAATGAGTGTTAATGAAAGCAGAAGATCATAGAGAGGTTGGATGTCATCCGTCAGAGTGCCATAATGGCTCACAACTGTGTGCTGCATTTTTAATAAGAAACAAAACTAGTGACAAAATCCCTTGCCAGTCTTCTAACAATAAAATGATCTCAATATCTATGCCATTCTGGAAAAAAACAGCCCTCCCCTCCTATATGGGCTGATGGCATTGAAGACAAAAAAGAGTGCTCAATTCAATAGAGTTGGAGCTTGGACATTTTTGTGCTTGGGAATGTGTTTCCCATAGAATAAGTACTGTGGGATTATTTTGGAGATGACAATAGTTTGTGGGGTATTTTTGTCTTCCTATGCTCAACCCATCTTCACTGGCATAAGAACACTTTTGGCCAGATTTAAGACAGGTGGCGCTGCACCCAGTGCAGCGCCACTTTTCTTGCCCCATTAGCGCCCCCCCAACACCACCATGGATGCACCATATCTAAGATACAGTGCACAACTGAGGTAGTTAGGGAACTAGCTTCATAATTCTTGATGCTAGTTCGGAGCTTTGCAGGATTAGCATCAAACGTTTTTATGCTAATCCTGCAAACCCCATTGAGGCCCATTGTAGAAAATGGTGTGTCTCCCTTTAACGCCTGCTCTGAGCTGGTGTTAAAAGTTCCAAAATCAATGATGCAAAGAAATCTTTTAGATTTCTTTGTGCCATTTATTCGCACCCCCACCTAACGGCAGAATGCCCCCTTTGGATACATTATGCCTGGCACAGTCATAATGTAAAGCAAAGGGTTACAAAGTGGAGCAATGCATGCTTTGCGCACTTTTGTAAATTTAGCACTGCGCTTTTGGCCTCGTTGGGCCACATTAGCATAAACAAAAATGATGCTGATGCTGATGTGTTGATGGACATGTGTTGTCTTTTATTACTGATTTAGTGCCTACACTCTTAGAACGTTGTTATTGTTCTGCCTAAGCCCAATCTGCCTTTCTGTCAGTGTCCAGTGTCACATAACTGTTAATGACTCTCCTGTGGGGTTATGTGCATTGCTGTCACAGTGAACAAAAAAGCTTTTGTGACGAGGCATCCTCCCTTTGTCCCCAAACTCATTTGGGGGAGGGGGCTGCCACCAGAATTGGTTTAAGTGACCACAAGGGAGAGTTTGCCCATCATAATTACCAAACATCTTGGTGGGCACAGGGAGCACTGACCAATGCAATGAACGATTCTGCTGTGCTTGATTTAGGGGGAGAGGGGCAGTGTAGGATCATTTCCAAGAAAAACCACTGGAAGTGCTGCAAAAGTGGGTATGGTCACATCTGGGATACTTTCACCCATTGGTTAAGGAGTGGACAGGAATTTCTATTACCTAGAGGCTGGCACTGGGTATAACCATGGCATCAGCAATATGCTGCTCAGATCACTTTTGGACCTTTGGAAGCACATAGGAGTACTGTACTTGCTGAGTAAACATGATCCAGCGTGACCTTGTGGAGAAAGTGTCTGGCCTGATTGAACCCTCTGCATCTACAGACTGTAGTCTTCCCCTTCACTGGGCAAAGGTACAAAAGTTATCTGAGCAATGATGGACCTTGTCTTGGTACAATATTCTGTGAAAAGTCAGTGGCTTCACCAGGATCTCGACCAGTGCCTATCTGGTAATATGAATCCCTCTTCAGTTACACTCTGCTGCTTAATCCAGTGAGGATTTTGTCTTCCATTCCAGGGACTAAGTTTGAAGGTTAAACGTTTCACTGGGATGAACCTGATTCCTATATCCATGATCCATTTTGGTCAGCATTAACTTCTGACCCTATTCCATTAATGCACAACCAGAGGGTTAAGCACTGGTTTATTTAGCAACTTCTGTGGTTCACCCTGACAAGGATTTTCATTACTACTTGAGGTGGAGTCTCCCCCTCTCAGCTCCAATTATTTACAGAGTACTATCTTCAAGTCAAGATATTAATGTGTTTATGTGGACATTATTATGGCAATTGACATTGGGCGAAACTTGGGAAACTATTCTTTTACAATATATCTAAAAATTATTCAGACATTAAAGAGAATTTCCCACCTCCTTATCTTTTCATGATTTTTTTAATTTTCCTTTATATATGTATAGAAGGAATCAAATTTTCTCCCTTGAATTCCTTTATCCCTCCTCCTGCCTACGTCCTCATTCATCAAAGAGCCTCTCCTGCTTTTTAGAAAAGAAGGGACCACATCACATAAGGAATAAAATAGTTGTTAACTTTACACTAATAAACATTCATGAAGATACTTCAGATTTCCACAGCTTTAGAAAGTTACTCGGTTCCAGTCTATATATGATCATGGAACTTCTAAGTGACTTGTCATAGCCTTAAATGTATTTTCGGATAGTTGGTTCTATATGTAAACTCCCTGTTTACTGAAAACTATCGGATGATATTTTTGTTTGGCTTGGCTGTCAAGATAACTATGGCCTAGATGTATCGAAAAAGGGCTTTGCAATTGGACCTGCCTAATACATATTCATGAGGGAGATAGCAAATTGTGACCCATTGTAGATGGTTACAATCACTGGGATGGCGGTCTGCTGGGGTAGGAGACCACCATGTTTGTGATTGCTTATTTAAAAAAACATTTGTTTGTTCCTTAAAGCAAAGCAGGATGCATTACAAAAAGAAAACTGTTTTCTTTTAATTTTTTTATGAATCCCACGGACCACTGCCTACTCTTAAAAAATGTTTGCACCCCCATTCATAATTTGGGGATGGGTTACCATGAACTGGAAGTTGGTGGTAACTGTGATTGTTTTGCAACCTCATTCCTGGGCGCAAAACAATCGCACATGGCTCTGTGAGTCGCAATTAGGAAGGGACACCATTGGCATGTCCATTTCTAATAGTAAGTCGCCATCCCTATTTTGAAAGTTAGTAAGAGGGTACCGACTCTCAAAATAGGGATGGTACATGGAAAAAACACTTTCAGCAGTAACAAATGGCTTGAAAGGCCGTTTGCGACTGGAAAAGGAGCTTCATACATCTGCCCTTTAGTGACTTATTTTGAACAGAATTAAAAATTGCCAAGATGAAGGTGATTGATCTATTGCTAAACTGGATTTGTTAGGGATAAGGGACAAGTCTAAGTGAGCAGAAGAGAGCAAGATCACTTAGCCTTTATTGACATAAGGTCCATTTGTGACTTTGCTAATTGTTGTAAACTCTGGGAAGGCTATAGAGCCAAGGTCTGGATACTAGCGGAATACATGTGCTAAAGTCAATCCATTCAAACAAAAGTATACAAGTAAGAATAGATGGAACAGGGAATCAAATCAGAATCAATGATTCTAGTGACTGGAATAAGACAAAGCTGCAGATGGCCATTACGTTCCATATTTTATTGTTGAACGATCTGGAAAGCTGAACTCTAGCCATTCTAACTAACATGAGGAGACTCAACAGGCATCCTCAGTAGTGTAATGCAAAATGATGAACCTCCATTCTTGAATCTGATGAGGTGCCACAGAGCCTAGCATATTTCACAGATATTCATTATGCTTGGAATGAAGCTGCTCCATGAAGGGTTAGAACCACTCTGAAAGGTTGGAGACCCCCATACACCACAGGGGCTCCAGGGGTCAGTGTTACACCCCTAGACACCCTGATTCATACAGACAATGAAGAAATCATAGCGCTGTGCATACCTGCCAGAGTGGCTAGAGCTGAGGTAATGCACCCAAATTATGTGGGTGGTTGTACTCCTTATGTACAAAAGACCGTATTATGTTTCCATTCCATGGCAAAGTGACAGCAATGTATGGTCATGAGGAATGTGTTATACCTTCTTCATAAGGTTTGAATGAGGTAGAAACATGTTGAACCTTGCATTAAGATTTGGTTGAAGGTTCACTCCCCTCTTATTTTTAACTCTTTCCCTAGAGGACATAGAATACATTGTGTTGTTAGTACATCTAGAGGCACTTTCAACTTTTTTTTGCATTATCACACTATGCATCACTCACCTACACCTCTCGCTCACATAGGAACCCCTCTGAACCATTCTGAGAAATGCTCCTCCCCGCTCTGGATTTTGTAGTCCACACTACTAGCATTCACCAGTGATGTGAAGAGGAACCCTATGATGAAGCATGCAACCCAAGAGTTGGTGACAGATTTTGTCCTTAACAGGGGAATCTGATGGAAAATTGACTACTGAGACAGATCTCTGAACTATTCATCCAAATTGGTATATGATCTACAAGGCCTTCTTCATTACCTGTAGGGTCAAAGATCAGAGCATACAAGATTTTTAGGAATACGTCTCCTGGAATGTAAAAGCTAACCTTGATGCTCATGCGCAGACACCATAAAATCAATCACATCAGTCAGGGGCCCTTTGGACAATGGGGATGCCAAAGTTGAGACAACACCATACCAGAAACAGAAAGAATGACCACCTGAAGTAGCATCTAAGTGACATAACCCCTACACCCTATCCTTGGATTTTCCTCAGTGTTTCTTATACAGGAGTATTAATAGCAAATCTGACTATCCTCCCCCACCCTATGCACTGTTCTCAATGTTTGTTATTCTGGAGTTAGAATATTAAATCCAACCCTGCAGATAAATGCATTTTCCTCAATGCTTGTTAGATTGGGTTTAGAATAGTAATTCTGCTCTCCTCACGACGTATGCCCCTTCCAAAATGTTTGTTAGATTGGAGTTGGAATTTTAAATCTCACCTCAATCAATGTAATTTTCTTAGTGCTTGTTGCATTGGAGTTAGAATAGTAAATCTGACTTTCTCAATTTATGTTATTTCCTCAATGCTTGACAGACTGGAGATAGAATAGTAAATCTGTCCTGTCCCATGTATGATCTTGGTCAATGTTTGCTACATTATAGTTAGAATAGTAAATCTGACACTTCCATTGTATGCAGATTCCTCACTGTTTGTTAGATTGGTGTTAGAGTATTAAGTCTTACAATGTTTGTACTTCCCCCACATTTGACAGACAAGAGTTAGATCAGGAAAGCTGATGCTCCAAATATGTGAACTTTTTCCAGTGCTTGGTTCACCATAGGTAGAATATTACATCTGTCACCCCCACATGTATGTATATTCTGCATTGTTTACTATAGTGGAGGAAGAAGAGTTGTAAATCTGACCACATAACTGTAAGTAGTTTCTCCAGTGTCTGTTCAATTGTAGTAAGAGAGATAAATCTGACCCCCACCCCAAAGTATGCACTTTCCACAGTGTTTCCTACATTGGAGTTAGAATAGTAAATCTAATCCTCTCAATATACGCTAAATCTGACCTTCTCAATACATGCACTGTCCCCAAGTCTGTTAAATTGTAGCTACAGTTTCAAATCTAAGCCCTCACCCCACCCTCCACAATGAATCTAGGAGAATAGCAAATCTGGGGCCCAAATAGGTTCTCTGGCTCTAACGTTTGATAGACTGGATTTAGAATAGTAAATGTGACTATTCCAATGCATGTACTTTCCCCAGTGTTTGCATGCTGGAGTTAAAATGATAAAGTTCAACCCACCAATGCATGCACTTTCCCCACTGTTTTTTAGACTCAAGTTAGGATAGCAAATCTGACTAGGTTAATGTCTGCCCAACATGTTTGTTGTACTGGACTTACAGTACTAAATCTGCCTCACTATGTCTGCACTTTCTCCAATGAATGTTTGTTACACTGGAGTTTGAAAAGTATGTCTGACACTTCCAATGTATACAGTTTTCTAATACTTGTTAAATTAGAGTGAGAACAGTAATTTGAAACAAGCCAATGTATGCATTTACCACAAGGTATATAAATATAACGTTTTAGTCCTTCGTATATAAGTTTTATTTTTTTCACAGTGGTTCATATAAAAGGTGTTGTTAAGATGGTGGCAGTATGTGAACAAGCCTGCTTGTCGGGCAAAATGCATCATGTAAGCAATAAATGCCGTGTTGACACCCACTTGAGAGAGTGTCACTGATTTTTTCTTTGTTTGTGTTGTGAATATATATATATATATACTGACAAAAACAAAGGTTACAGAGACGTTATAGTTAGGTTCTGAATTTTCTCGTACACAACCATAGAAATTCAGCTGTTATAGTTAGAGTTATTTTAAATAACTATAACTTGCGCTCTAGTTATGCACAGTTTCCTTATCAATAATTGTTTTGCAAATGTTGCAGTGATAATATCACAGATGCCATAAAAGATCTCATCAGTGATATAATAGGTGGAGTAATTAGCTGTACATGGTGAAGGTACAAGTTATATTTACTTTAGAGGGCAAGTTATAGTTATTTAAAATATATATATCTATAACTGCCAAATTTCCATGGTTTTGTATGAGTAAATCTAGAACCTAACTATACCGTCCCTTTAACCTTTGTTTTTTCAGTGAATTTCTATGTTTGTTTTTTTTAACATAAAGCAATTTTAATTACCATTCATTATTCCAACACCCACCGCACACAGGCTTTGGGGGTGCACGGCGGGGGTTGGGCACAACCCCATGTCAAGCACATCCTTTGGCTGTGGGCAGTGCAGGTTGGCCACAGGGCCTGTCTCTTTCAATGGATCTGTGAGTGGGTGCATGAGTGTTTGAGTGGGTCTGAAAGTGGGTGTGTTAGTCTGAGTGGGTAATGGGGGTGCATGAGTGTCTGAGTGGGTGTGTGAGTGGACGCATGAGTCTCTGAGTGCATGTATGAGTGAATGAATTAGTGTATGAATGAGTGTGTTTTTTCTTTCAAGTTTTTACCATATTCGGGAATAATTAAAGAAAATTCGTGAATTTTGATGAATATCATGCATGGTGAAGCAAAATTATTTTAAACCCCTGATTTGCACCTAAAACGCCCCTATTTCACACCCCTGGGTTCAGGGTTATCCTCACCCTGACCCCATATGCCACTTTCAATTTGGATTTTCATCCCCAGAGAGTGTCCTGTGAAAAAAAATGACGGCCACAACTTTGTAGTCAGGTGGCGGTCAGCCAATTGCAGCACTTCTTTTTGCGCATATTTTTGTGAAAAAATCACACATTTCATGAGTTATTTGTGACCAGAGATACACAAATGTAATTTCCATTCAATATCTGAAAAACTACTGAACAGATTCACACTAAATAAGTGAAAGCATAATCTGCGTACCGACAGCTAGCTTTCTCCCAAATTTGGTGTAATTTCATCCAGTGGTTCAGCCTGTATTCATGTCTAATGAATCCTAGGGAAATTAACATGGAAATGTAACCTTTTTTTAGCCCCCTTTTTCCCAGCCACCTTTTGACGGATCACCCCGAACCTTTCCATGCACAACAAGAATCACCACAACACTTTGATTTGGAAAAATGTCATGAAGATTCGTCAAACAGTGTCAAAGTTATAGGCAAGTCAAAAAATGCTTTTCCTATGGAGACATGGTCCAAACTATAACATGTTCTTAAAATCGCTAATCACTAATTTTCTATATTTGCAATTGTTTGTATTTAAACAATACTTGCTACTCTGACATGATCCTGCTCCCTTCCCCTGTTCTTAAATTCACATTTGCCTTTGTTCAAACTTGTATTTTGCTGTCTCTGGTGCATATTGGCTGTCACCAGCTGATTCATAGTCCTTGATTGGATCATGGAACAGAGATTAAGAAGGAGGCTAGTGCTTGCCTCTACAGGTTCCCTACTGACGGACGTCTACTTCAGTCTGGTCTCAACAGGTTCATGTTTGCAGGACGCTTTTGTCAGCTGCCATGGCAGGTACCTTGAGACCACTAACTGATGACTGCGGCTGTTGCATTCAGCTTTTGTGTTGCCACCCACATCCATTCCACATTTGGTCTGCCCGTCTGCTTCATACTCTGGGTGCTGGATAACTGGGACCTCAGTTAAGGCGGTCTGCCTGTCTGCCAGATGCTATGTACTGTATGGGCAGAGCAGCGCAAAGGCTCCAGTGTGGCTCATGAGACTTGCAAAGAAGCAATAAGAAGGTTGGAGTTAGCAGAGGCAAGAGAAATAATGGTAAGAAGCCTGTTAATTAACAATAAGATGACAAGCTTGATAAGTGCTGAGGAGTAATTAACATTTTTTAACATAAACCTCACTTATTGGAGACTCTTTTTTTGTATCAAATAATGATTATAATTGTATTTATACAGCACTCACTACCCTGAGGAGGCGTTGAAGCACTTTTCGGTGAGTAGCATGCTACTCTGGAACCCAAAGTGGATTAGTTGTGGATTAGTATACGGAAACCTAAGTTGTTAATTATACCGGTGGACTAGTGATCTGTTAGATGAATTGAATAGGATAAAGGGGGAATAGATAAAGGAAGAGTCAATAACGTGTTATCAGTGAGATCATAGAAGTAGAAAGAGGTTTGGGATGTGTCAAAGAAAGAAGGGGGAAGAATCTAAAAAAGGCTTATTAGGGAGATCATAGTGGTACAATGAGGTTTGAGATAAATCAGAGTGGAGGTAGAGGATAGTTTTAAAGAGATATACAATTAGACAGAGTAGTGAACTGAAGTGAGCTGGGTTTATGTACGTATTTATTTATGTTACAGTAGGAGTAGAGTAGCGAATATATAGATACATACCTACATAGAAAGGTGTACATCTATATATGAAATATAATACAGAGAAATAAAGTCCCATATGTACATGCATGATACCTTTCAAGTGTTGCTGTACATAAAGCTAATTTATATTTTTTTAAATTGTATTTCTTTATTTTTTATTATTTAGATTTATTTATGTTTATTTTATGTTTCCCCAACATTTCACCAGTGAAGTACTTATAAATAAAATTGTTATGACCATAGTTGCACGTTGTAATAGATAAAATAAAACAGAGACCCATAATCATATAATCAAAAAATGTATATAACTCATCAAATATTGTTATAGATAACAAATAGAGACCTATAAGCATATAATCAAATAACTTACATTAAACGACCTATATACATGTTAAGCATAAAATAATATATATTTTAACCATAAGTAATGTATACATTTGTTAAGCAGACCTAATGCAACAACACAAATCATATTGTCTTTAGCACCTAGTTTGATGGGTGTTTTCACAATGTTTCTCACTCTGTCTCATTACTGTTCATTGACTGTGGACTCTCTGACCATTGGTTAACGATGAACAATGAAGAAAAAGTGAGGGGATGCTGTACTACCATGCAGTAAGATTAGTGTAAGAGCTGGTGGCTGGTGTAAAGAAGATATTCTCTGGTATTCTCTGTATGATTTTGCCCACAACACTGCCTCAGCATTGTAAGTAGCACTAAGCGGCCTCTGGTATTTTATGGCTAGTTGACAATTTTCTGGTATGCTTCTATAACTATATTTACATTCATCATATGCTTACATTGTGGAGGTTACTGACCACAATTGCTTGAGCATAGAAAATACAACTGTGCTTACATGGCTACCGTCAACCACACAGATCTCAGTAACTTGGTAGCTGCTACTTGACCTCGATTGTATTCTATCACTACTCAATAGAAGCAACAGACCACTAATTCATGCTTCCCTAATATAGTTAATAGAAAGGACCACCTATAGATTTTAGTAACTAATAGATGAATAGTATTGTCACATTTTCATTAATCAGTTTATTGCTCATTTTACCCATTCAAGATAATCTGCCACCAGATTCTGAGTGCTGGCAGCAATATTTTTTATTGCGCCAAATGTGCTGTGTTCATCCCTAACCTAAATGCCATTCTCTCTGCTTTGCAGGTTTACTAAAGTTAATGTCAAAATTAAAGATGGAAAATTTGACAAACTATAAGCGAATATGAATTTTTTACTGCTAATCCTGCAAAGCTCTGAATTAGCATAAAACATTTTGACTCTAGTTCCCTAACAACCGCCATGATGCACCATATCTTTGATATGGCGCACACATGGTGGCGTTATGGAGGCGCTAAGTGTGCAGTCCTTAAATCAGGCCCAAAGATTGAAAACTGCCCATGTACCCTATGGTATAAGCAATGGGAGCTACTTCATTAAAAAGTGACAAACACCACACCTCACCACACATCACACCTCATTGCTAAGTGACCAAGTGTCAAACAAGATATTCACTGTAACAAACAGAGACCATATATGTGATCTTAAACAATGCATCTTTGCTGAATAAAAAGTTTTAACAGGTTCTACCCTGAGTATTATGCTTCCCTGTGTATTGATGATTTGTTTTGAACTACTTCAGATATTACCAGATAACCGGTATTATACTGACAATGTCTGCCTGCCCTATTAAGAGTCAAGAGGACTGTTAGCTTTTCGTCAACAGACTCCATGTTGACTCGGTTTACAGAAAGCTGCTCCTGATGGTCCAACTGAGTAATGGGCAAGGGTGGACTTTGAGAGGACCTTTTTACCTATCGCTAATTTCCATGTAAGAACTGGTGGTGAGAAACAGAAAAAAAAAAATGATCCCCACACACAGGAAAAAAAAACTCCCTGGTGTGGCTGTTTTTTTTTTTTTTTTTCATTAACCAACTTCCACTTTGATAGGTATTTTTGGAGACACAAATATTTGTTAAATGTTGTGGGTTGGACATCATAACCAATGACAGTTGTCCACCTACTTTTGAACCTTGACAGCAACTTCCATGATAGCGGTTCCTGTCAAGGTGCAGACAACAGCACTGGGCCAATAGTAATCTTTAAATTTGATGGACGGTACACCATCAAGGTGGTGGACCGTCATCCAATCTAAAGATCTGGTACAATGTCTCCAGATAGGTTGCAAGGGTCTCTGAACCTCAGAAATATTCAGATCTAACTATAAGCAATGAAGATGACAATGGCTTTGAACCATTACAGTAAACACAAATTGAAAAAACATAGGAATTGAAGTAAAAATTTGCAGAGCAACAAGGGTTACGCAGACCTCACAGTCAATTCCACTGTCACTTCTCCAACTCATAAGATCTACTCGATTTGTAACTTTTCTCAGCTTTGGCCCACCTCCAGGCACCACCTGACAAAGGTAGACTTTTGTACATGGTACAGAGCTCATGTAAGCCTATTTTTTAGCCATGCATTCTGAGATATCAGTAATAGCTTTTGCTTCTGAATCTTCCTTGATCTACCAGGCGGGATTTGAAAGAATGGTGGTATATACATCATATGCTAATAGACATTAAATGCAAACAATCAATCAATCAGGATTTATAAAGTGCTGCTAATCACACAATAGGGTATCTAAGCGCTTGCAGGTCCCAGTGGCTTATTTCAACATCCAGATTATGAAGTTAGTTCGGAATTCCGTAAGAGACGTGATGGTCCAGGGGTGTGTGGGGAGGCTTTTCCAGGTTTTTGGTGTGCAGTGAGAGAAGTATCGTCCTCCCCTTATGATTTGGTAGATGGGGGAATATGGGCAAGTGAAAGGGAGACAGAGAGTAGTCTTCTTGAAGATTGGTGGAAGTTCAGGTGGTGGTTAATGTACACTGGTCCTTGGTTGCGAAGAGCCTTGTGTGCATGGGTCAACAGCTTGAATTGTCATCTCTTCTTTAAGAGGAGCCAGTAGAGTTGCCTGATGTGATGTGGATTCATCAGGGAAGGCCAAGGATGAGTCTGGCTGCAGTGTTCTGTATGGTGTAAAGTCTCTGTAGAAATTGTGTGGAGATTCCTTCGTAAAGGGTATTGCCATAGTTCAGTCGGCTGGTGATGAGGGCCTGTGTCACTGTGTGTCTCTCATGTGTAGGGGTAGCCACTCGAAGATCTTACGAAGCAGGCCCAAAGTGAGGAAGCAGATGGAGGAGATGCCATGGTGCGCTTGTTGTCAATGATGATTCTGATGTTTCTGGCCTGGTCGGAGGGAGTGGGTGTGGTTCCTAGGTCTGATGGCCACCAGGAGTCATTCTATGTGTTGCTGCTATTGCCAATGATCAGTACTTCTGTCTTGTCTGTGTTCAGCTGCTGGCAGTTGCTCTTCATCCAGTCAACGAAGCTAGTCATGCATCTCTGGAGGTTGGTTCTAGTGGTGGAGGGGTTGTCGGTGAGTGAGAGGATGATTTGGGTGCTGTCTGCATAGGAAATTATGTTGAGACTGTGGGATGTGATGACATTGGCAAGTGGGGTTATATATGCCTTGAAGAGCGTGGGGATGAGGGATGAGCCATGGGGGGATGCTGCAGGTGATCTCCTTGGGTTCAGAGGTGAAAGGTGGGAGGTAGATCATCTGGGTTCTTCCTGTGAGGAAGGAGGTGAGCCATCTGAGCTGGTCATTATGCATCAGCATGTGGTGGGATATGGTGTTGAAGGCTGCTGAGAAGTCAAGCAGTATCAAAGCTGCTTAACAATGTTAAGAATTATATCCAACAACATACACCGAAGAAATACCTCTTAATGATACCTCAACTTAAATCACTTTAAGCGGCATACCATAACGAGATCTGGATGACTACTTGATTTTCCTTCCTTCTGTTCAATTGTTTTTTTGTTAGCGTGAACTCTTTGCATAGAAAGCTGCTCCTTTTAGTGTTTTCTATCCACATTAGCCTTTCACCCTAATTTGATTGATAATATATGAAACCTGGAATACCTTATAGAAGCCGTATCTAATTCCCTTATTACAGATGACTTGTCACAGCCCTAGACACCTATAATAAAAAAATGATGGAGCAACTCAACCATAAAAACATATTACGGTTAACGTCAGATGTCACAATGCTGGCTGCCAGAGCCAGTACCCAAAGGAGAAGGTTTGTCATATAACATGATTAAAGGTAAACTTTTAAAACTAAAAACAAAACATTACTTTTCTATTTCCTGCTTTATTTTGGTAGCAGAACAGTGATAAGCAGAAAGGAGATATTATAGCAACACGTTTAGTTTTTTCACACTTTAGGTAATTATAAGAAAGAGAATTTCTCTCCATGTTTCCATGCATTCTGAGCTACATCATCATTTTAACTCTGACTTGTCCTAAAGTCATTCCAGTATATTTTTGCAACAAATATCTGCTTTTTGGAGCATTATATTTTGCACTAAAGATTCTAATCTTATATATAATATTTGCAAACATCCTAACTCTTACATATGAAAGAGGACTACACCAAGGATATACGTGGTTTGTGGGAAGGGTTATGGTGTGACCATATAGTATAAGGAATACAGTTTCCCTTGCTTTACATTGTGGGGATACTGCAAGACACCTAGGAGTTCAATTACCTTATAAAGGAACTCACCCCTCTGCTTCATTCCTCTATTTGGTCAGAGAACTCCTCAGTGCCTTGCAATATCCTTATAATGTCCTGCAGGGGATACTTGATCTCAAATGTAATTAAATATTCTAGGTTTTGCTCTGAATGGCAGAAATTACTCTTGAGTTGCTTTCTAAAATGTCAAATGTTCACAACAAAACTCTCTACAGCATTTTAAGAGTTGCTTGTTCTATATTGTGAGTCCGATCAGCTCACCCTATGAAATTTGCTTTATTTTGGTCCTTATTTTGGTCCTTATTCTGTTCCTTATTCTCTGTCCCTCACAATGCTTCACACACCTGTGACTTCTTTGTAAACGACCTCCTCAAATTGTAGGATATGTGTCACAACGCAATGACAGAGCTTTGCTCGCGCTCTGAGGAATTCTCTAGATTGAGCATGGACCATTGATGTGGCTCCCTTTTATACCAGGAGTAGCCAAGTTTCCTGCCACCCTAAGGATTCTGGACCTTGGAGTCCGTACCTAAGAGGGCAATGTTTTCTAATGAAGTGAGGTATTCTATCTCAAAGAAAATCACAAAAAGCCATATTATTTTCATGTTAGGATGTTTTGTGAAGCGGCACTAGTTTTGAGGCAGTAGGTGGGACTCATGGTGACATTGTGACCATCCTTACGCCTATAGTGGAGTCCAGGACTTTAGGTACCACATTTCTAGTACTAAAGGTTTGTGAACATATGAGTGAAAGGTGAAATCATTTCTTGTCATATGTTGGGGAAGTTTTAGGACTATATCACATCATTTCAGTTCTCTGATCTAAAGTGAATGCACATTAATATAGCTTACAGTACACCACTTTACAGTTAATCTATTAGTACTTCAAATAACAAAATGGAAATAGCCTCATATATAGATGATTACTGTGACATCAAAGTAGTAATAACATTTCTTCTACCTAGTTGGGTTTTGCATGCTCCTTATTGACATGAACAGAGGTTTTGCAATGGCTCTGAATATCTCCTCAATACTGCAACTAAGTCAGTAGTAAAAAGTTATCTATACATACTCACCTATTTGTCTTGCATTGTGCTTTGACCATGAGTACAGCATTTTGAAAAATAGATGAAAACGTTGTTGAGTGTGAAAAAAATAACTATCATCTGTTTTGTGAGGAAAGAAATACCTCGCACCTGATAGTGTTTTTTTAGAGAATAACAAACAGGTATTTAGGAACGCACTCGAATAGATTTCTTTTCCAGGGATAAACTCAGTAACTGCCTTAACTATTCCTTGGCAGTTCCTTCTAAGGTGCCCTTTGATTTAACGTGTGGATGTCAGCCGTTAAACCGAATATTCTCCCTTATCCCCGCTCTGTTCCCAATTTGATATAAATTGAAAAAAATGTTTTGAAAATGATAGGTCTTCAAAAGGTAGAAATAATTTCCACGCACTTCAGCGACCCACAGAGACACCATGCCGTCTGGCTTCCGAGCGAACCATTTAGGCTTTGACGCGCTCTGTTTAAAGGTGCCATAATGGAGTGTTTAAATACCGAGAGTGACGCGGTACCAGTCTGTTGACTCCTCATTTGGTTTCTGAGCCCTGCAGAACACATGGCTCCCGCTGGGCTGCATATGCCAGTGAATTTCAGTGGTTAGAGGCCATACACTCTTCCCTGCTGTTTCTGCCTTTTTGTGGGCTTAGAGTAATTGTCTGAAGATTAGAAACATACTGGTACTGTTTCCTGACCCCAGGCACAGCAGGACAAGAAATTCATGGACACAGACAGACATTTTCCTTTGTAATCCTAGCTCAAAAAATGCTCCGTGTGCTCATTTAGGGAAAGACAAAAATCCTCATGTGTGAACAGTTTGCACTGGTACTTTTCTATGCATGTCAACATCTGGATATTTGCATTGATTGCTATAAAATTATTCTTGCTCCCAGTTTGCAGAACATGGAAGTGACATAAATGCAAAACTACACAGGTGCAGCTGATTATCATAGAGAATTAATATTTCCAGGTGATAATCACAAAAACACTAACAAGATCTCGAAATTCCGTTTTACCATTATACATGACTAGGGGCCTGATTCAGAGGTTGGCGGACGGGTTACTCTGTCACAAACGTGACGGATACTTCCTATGTCATATTATGATCTCTATAGACTGTTAGTGGATCGTAATACTGCAGACGGGATATCAGTCACTTTTGTGACAGAGTAACCCCATCTCCAAACTCTCAATCAGGCCTTTTGTCTTCTGCTTTACTCAGTGTAGCTAGCAGGTTGAGGAAAACAAAGGACATGACAAACAGCTTGCAGATAATGCAAGTGGCATGTAAATAACTGGGTATGTACTAAGGGCCACATTTATGGCCAAGTCACGCAGCTCAGAGCCGAAACTCGCCTTGCTGCACTACACAGAGCGATAGGGAAAGGGCAGAATTGCTCCACATTTCAGAAAGTATGATGCATTCCTGCCTTTGTCCCTGTGCTGTCACCAATTTGGCTCCCTAGCGCCAGTGTAGGCACCCTTGCCACGAATCTCAAAATATTGTAAAGGCAAGTAAAGTTGTGCTACACTTAACTCCATATATGCATCTTAACAATAGAAATACCTTTAAGGTAGAGAGATACAAAGTTATGAAAAGTACATTGGCATTATCCTACATACGCTTATAACACTTGGGATTCTGCTGCTTGTGAAACGCCCAGTCATAAATTGTCAGTACTCAACAGTAATAAGTTATTACAGTTGAGTTTTAACATCACAATGCCTGCTGCCAGAGCCAATAGCCAAGGCAAAAGGTAGGTCAGGTATCAAATCACACTTAAAGCAGCTGTTGAAAGAACAAAAAACAAAATGCTGCTTTTCTCTCTTCTGCTCTGTTTATATAGCTTACAGTGATGAGGAGAAAAGAAAAATTTATGGCGACACATTTATTTTTTGTACTCCCCAGGCAATTATGGAAAAGTTAGAATCTTTTTGCAAGTTTCCCCACATACTGAACTGCTGCTGATTAAAAAAAAATACAGACCTCAAACTGGTTCTAACATTGTTTAGCAACAAATGTCTAACAGCTTTTTGATGTGCTTAATCTTCTGTTACAGATTTTTTTAAATTATTCATATATGCAATCATGCTCCGTAGAACTACGTGTTTGTGACAGAGTAACCCCCTCCACCAAACTCTAAATCAGCCCTTTTGTCTTCTGCTTTACTCATTGTAGCTAGCAGGTTATGGAAAACAAAAGACATTACCAACAGCTTTCAGTTAATGCAAGTGGCTTTTAAATAACTGGGTATGTATTAAGGGCTATATTTATGGCCAAGTCACGCAGCGCAGAAAGTCACCTTGCTACGCTGGGTGATTGGGAAAAGGCAGAATTGTGCTATATTTAAGAGAACACAGTGAATGCCTGCCTTTGTCCCTGTGCTGGTTCAATTTTGGCTCCCTAGCACGAGCGCAGGCACCTTTGCATCGAATTTGAAAATAATGTGAAGGCAAGTAAAGATTTGCTACACTTAACACCACATATGTAGCTTAACAATAGAAATATCTTCAAGGTACAGAGATATGGAGTTATGAATAGTAAATTGACTTTTACCTACATATGCTTAAAACACATGGGATTTTGGGACTTGTCTTATGACCCAGTCATAAATGATGTCAGTGCTCAACAGTAATATGTTATTACAGTTGAGTTCTGGCATCACAGTGTCTGCTACCAGAGTCAGCAGCTGTTTATCTAGCTTACAGTGATAAGGAGAAAAGAGAAATTTATGGCAACATGTTTATTTTTTGCACTACTTAGGCAATTATGGAAAGGTTAGAATATTTTTGCAAGTTTCCTCACATTCTGAATTACTGCTGATTTTTAAAAAAACGGACTTGAAACTGGTTCTAATATTGTTTAGCAACAAACGTCTAACAGCTTTTTGATGTGTTTAATTTTGTGCTAAAGATTCTTTTTTATTATTCATATTTGCAAACAGGCTCCCTCTTTCATATTAAAGAGGTACACATCAAGGATGTAAGTAGTCTTTCCCTGTCGTACATGATAAGGATATTGCAAGCCACCTCGGAGTTCCATTACCTTATAAACGAACCCGACCTTCGGCCTCATTCCTCTATATGGTCATGGAACTCCTAAGTGACTTGTAATATCCTTATATTGTACAGCAGGTGGTGCTTTATCCCATATATCTTCACAGCATTTTGGTATTTAGGCTACAATAGTTTGTTAGCACAATACAGATGAACCTATACTATGATCATTAACATGACACTCCTGTTTTGTACGTTTTCTGATAATTTCTAAAGAAAATAATAAAAGGTAATATGTCTGGTGAATGAATGTGTGTTAATATGTATATTTATCATATTGCTTCATTGTATACAGCTCCAGAAAAGGAAAATCTGCTGCAAGCAAAACATGCTGTCTGATAAAGTGATTTAAACAATCTGAATCAAGCTGATTTTGTTTCTAGGAATAAGGTGTACTTTTTAATGGTCACATTATTTTTACCCTTATATGTAATTGGGTTACTAGTTAAGGGAGGTAAAACTCTACACAACCAGCCACCACAATCCAGGTGAGGGTGAAGTCGCAAGCAAACCCCAAATTAATCTGTGCTCAGCCCTCTGGTAGCTTCACACAAGGCAGTGAGGCTTAACTTATGGCAGTGTGTTAAGTCTTTATGTAGCACTTCAAACAGCAATAAAGTGAAAACCAAACAAAAAAAACACAACAATTTAGAAAAAACACATCCATTTGGAAAATTGTATGAATATTAATTAAAAAGACCAAATGATAAAAAAAACAATCAGTAGAACTCGAGATATGCAATTTTGAAGATTTAAGGGGAAATAGCACCAAAAAGCACAAAGTGCTGTTGATATCTGTGTGCCCTAACCTGGGACAAAGTAACAAGGTAAGTATGAGCCCCAATGGAGCACAGGCTGGCTTAAGGGACACAGTTCGGTCTGCTGAACAAAGTTCCTTAATCCTGGTTGCGAAGAATTGTGGAGCCCCGTGTCGAAGATGTATCACACAGCCAAAGCGGCGCGAGGTCCAGGTTGGAGATGCGTCACACAACATTGGTTCCAACGTGCTTGGAGTTGCGATGTGAGGTCTGCATCGTCATCGAGGAGGCCATCGACGAAGGGGCTTGTGATGAAGTCCTGCATCAAGGATGAGTTGTGCATAGGCTGAATCTGATGAAGCTGCAGGGCTTGCTATGCAAAGTCCTGAATTGTTGAGGCTGCCATTGATGAGAGGCTTGTGATACAAGAACCTGCACCGGAGATGTGTTGCTCAGCAGTGGTTCTGATGAGGCTGCGGGCTGTGAGAGCAATGCAAAATCCTTGTTCTGGGAAGTCCACACAGCAGAGGAGATGTGTCGGTTCTGTTTGGAGTTGCGCCTCACAGCAGAGGAGATGTGTAGGTTCTAGTGGGTCCACAGTAGGGCTGGCAGAGTACCTTCAGGCCCACTTCTAGGGGCCCAGGACTGGGGTGGTACCAATAGCCAGGGTAGTATTTGCCGATGGCGAAAGGTTGTTAGAAGCTTGTTATGTCCCTGAGGATTTTAATCAGGAGGCCAGCCAACTTGCCCTTGGAGTCACTCTGCGAACCTAGGTTTAGTGATGGCAGTCCATTCAGCAGCACAGCAGCCCTTCATCCTGGGAGAGCCACAGGTTCAAAAGTGTATTGAAGAGTTGGTGTCTGAATTCCAATATCTATACCTGGAAACTTTCAAAGGATTCCACTCCTAGAGGTGCTTGGAAATTCCTACTTCACTGTCCTGGCCCCAGATTGTCTGGGTTCCCACTGGACCAGTGTCAAACCCTTTGTTAGAGTGCACAGGCAAGGCCTTTGTGATGGGCAAGTGTGGCAGTTGACAGCTCCTTCCTCTCATTAATGCAGAGTGGCCCATACTGCCAAAACCGAGCTTTCCTTTGTCTCACTGTCTGGGAGCAATACACAAAGACCAACTGCCAACTACACCTAGTCATGTGAACCAGGATACAGGCAGAAGACACAAAATAAATAGGACAAGAAAATGCCAACTTTCTAAAAGTAGACTTTTTAGAATTGAGATTAAAAATCCAACTTCATAATTATATAGGGCTTTTCATTACATTCTCTGGACACAAAACACAATCTGACTTTTATGCTCCCAATTGGAAGTAACAGTTTATTAAATTAAATATAGTATGGTTACTCCAATGCTATGCTATTGGAGAAGTAGGCCTTGCAGCAGTAAAGAATGAATTTAGGAGTTTTCACCACCAGGACATGTAAAACTTAAAAGTACATGTCATACTTTTTAAATACCCTGCTCCTTGCCCTCTGGGCTGTGTATGCCCTACTTCAGGGGAGAAATATGTATTAAAAAGTAAGTTTTGAGTCTGGCAAAAGGTTAATCGTACCAGATCGCAATGCACACACAAACTGCAATGGCAGGCTGAGGCTTGTTTAAAAGGGCTACTTAAGTGGGTAGCACAATCAGTGCTGTAGGCCTACTAGTAGTATGTAATGTACACTCCCTGTGTGCATGTGGTACCACTCTATTAGGGACATGAAAGTAAATTAATTGTGCCAAGCACAAGCACTGTAGCTCTTGTTAGCAGCAGTAACGTGTGCAGTCCTAAGGCCAAAAAAACAAGATCAGCAAAAATAGAAGGAGTGAAGGCAGAAAGTTTGGGGGAAGACCACCTTAAGGCTGACAGGTGTGACAACCCTCATACATGTATGAAGAATTCCCAAAATTCCACATTATGTGAAAATTTAAACACAATGGAATACAAATATTGTCATTTAAGTTAGCTGGTATATCTTTAATATGAAAGTGCAGTGTGGAACAAGACTCATAAGATAAAACATTGGCGGAATGTTGCACCCTTGCCTTTGGAGTGTGGATCCAGTTGTGCCATTTTGACTTGTGGTGAGCTGTCCGAGGCAGGATGGAATAACATGTATAATTCTGTTTATCTTCACATACCTTTGGCTTTGTTCCCTAGGACAAGAAACCAAGGTGCTCTTCATGGTGATCATCATCCATTGAATAATATACTGAATGAGAGAGCAAAACATTTGCTCACAAAACATTGTTCACAGTTAGCATTAAATACTTATGTCCTGAATATTTGTTTATTTCATCAGAGGAACATACTGAGGAAATTGTAAAGAATAGAGAATGTTTTGTTACCTGCTGCAATAGACCTCAGTGATTGGTTAGATGATAAAGCGTTGTCTGTTTCTTTTCTGATTGGATTGGTGAAATGGCCAAGAGGTTCATGTAAAATTGCGATGCAGTGTTCTGATGATATTTGGCCTAATAAGAAGAATCTTTTCACAAACCTCAGATACTTTTTGAAGTTGTCACATACTAGTCTGACGAAGTCCTCTTTAAAATGGACAAGCTTGTTCCTCCTATTTCCAGCAGGAATAATATTCTTGACTCATGCTGGATTTTTAGATGATGCTCTCACAAGTAGCAGGGTCAGAGATTATGGTTGTTGGCCTTCCATGGATATGGACATTGCCCTTAAGGTAACATGTTGTGTCTAGTGCTTGTCCAGTGACATAGATTATAGGACACATATCCCTCCTTTACTTCAGTGCAAATTCCTGATACCCCCTGGTGCAAACTACCCTTACATTTTTTAGGGCACTTCTAAACTTTATTTTAAACAATATGTCTCTGCGCTGGTCTTACTTTTATAATTCATAATGGAATTTTGTACCAGTTCAATGATAGATGTTCTTTCCCCTGTTTTTCCAGTGCATGGTTTCCTGCTGAAATTGTGTTTGACAGTGGGGTTAAATTCATGCCAAAAAAAAAAAGTTACTTTCCTCTAAACCTGTAAGGTTCCGCATCAAAGAACTTCCCTGTACCACCTTCAGGCTAATACATTAGTAGAAACAGTCAATATTATGTTATTATATGAGTGGGTTTAATGGATTGTTTCTTGTACAATTTTGAGAAGCCTATACTGTACTTTGGTCAAATTGAAATTGTTAAAGGTTACTCACAATTTTTCCATGGCATGGATGAGACAGAAGATGGATAAGGAATGCAGCATGACAGCAGCGAGTGAGAATGTTGCTAGGAACATTGTGAACAGCCATGTGACTACCAAAGAATGCTATGATTCCTACATTTGGGAGAGTATTCAGGGTTGGTGATTGTGTACATGGGAAGTCTACAAAGTGAGTAGACAGTTAAATTGAAAGTGGTGGCATATCAGCAAAGCTGTTCTTGTTCATTTTACAGATAGAAAATTATGCTACTAACCAGCAAATTCTGACCTGCATATTTGCAGTAGGATTACTTTAGTAGGGCTACTTCATGAGCTTCAGACAACCCCAATTTAAGAATAAGGCAGTGAAGATGGGAGGGAATTATAGGATACGTAGTGTACTAACTTGGTTCAAGAATTATGTCAAATGAATTGGTTTTCTTTTCCTAGGCACTCTAGCAGCTGATAGAATAATACTGTTGATCATAGCTATGCTATTTCTTATTTGCAGGGTTGCTCCATGAAACAGTGCTCAGAATGTTGGGCTTGTACTGTAACCTAACCATTGGAGTGCAGGCCCTGCTCTGCTATTTTATACTGCCACAAGCTGCCAGGGCTTGGATTGAATAAAGTGTGTATCTGCTTACCTTCACTTGCTTTTCTTCTTGTTGCCCATAACATTAGGTTATATCTGTCTCATGGTTGATTGTTTCTGAAAAGTGAAAAATAGCTTTCAGAGCTGCTGATGCTTTGTATCTTTCCCACACTCTACAAGGATACTTTGTTAATCCAATCCCGTCCCAAAATCACATATCTGCTCTGAACACCTATCACAAACAATGTGAGGAGAGGACTATCCAGATCATGTACCTCACGCAGAAGTGTCTAGGCTATAGAACACTCACCATTAACAAATTAGTCACTCACTGCCATGGGCTATCAGTTCCTGTCTGTCAGAATCTGTTTGCACCTTGCAGACATCCCAACTCCTCATATTCCTTTTCTAGGTCCCCTATTTTCCACTGTTCACTTCAAATTGGCATACAAGTCTAGCCCCACCAGGCATACCATACAGAAGTGTTCTTTCAAATGGAACAGTGCCACAACCAATTAAAGAGTTATAAGTCTATACTCTGGCTGAAGAAAGGTGATACTGGTGTGAAAAACTTCCTTTTTTGCATAGTCACCCTCATTTTCTGCTGATTTTTATTGTTGGTATTTAGGCTCCATAGTGGGGTCCCATTGTATGTGTTCTGCCACAGAAGACATGCAGATATTGGCTCATCACTAAATGTCTTATTTCATTTTCCAATACGGCCTCATTACATGATGTGGAAATACACCACAGCTTGAAAAGTGTAATGTCAGTTATTGACTGCAGCATTTATTGTGCCATCCACAAGTGTGACCAAGAAATGCATGGCGTTAGGCCTACCATTGTAGCATAAGTCCTGCAGTGTAAAACCTGCAGGAGACCTGTTAAAATAACCCTTTTAACAGGTAAAAAAACGTTCATTTTAAATTGTAGTAAGTCAGCCTTATGTAAGCCTTGCAGCTAATCAGGTAGAGTGCATGGTATTTAAAAGTAGGACATGTAGAAACTTAATATTACAAATTCCTCACAGTGACAATGTCCTAAAAGTAATTTTCACTGGAGCAGGCCTAACTGTACTTTGTAGAAAATCAGAGTAAAGATTAAAATACTAATTTGTCTATCTCATGAATGGGACAATCTAGGAAAAATAATTAAACCACTATTTTTAATAAATATTGTAGGAAAATGCCGCTTTTCACATTGTCACCTCTGTTTTTGCTATATTTTGTTGCTGGTTTTGGACTCTGCATGTGCCCAGTGTATGTGCTTTAACCCCTGAAAGCATGTTGAATTGGTGTGGACTCAAATGGCACACTTAACTTAGCTTTAAGTCCTTAGTAATTGGTACATATGCACCTAGGGCCTATGTGTTAAATGTCACTAATGGACGTCATCATTCACTGTGCCAAGACTAGAGCGACAATGCAAAACATGACTGCAGGTCTTTCACCAGTAACCTGGCTGTGCAGACTTAAACTGCATAATTTACCAGTCAAAATAAACCCTTTTGACAGGAAGAATCTTTCCTTTGAAATACTAATGTCACCTTTAAGTAGAAGTTAAAAATGCATAAGGTAAGGTGCATTATGTTTAAAAATAGGACATGTAAAAATGTAATGTTAAACATGTCTTTACAGTGCCAATACCTTAAAAACTATTTCTACTGTAGCAGGGTTAGCTGTTCCATAGGAAAGCATTTAAAAACATCCATAAAGTTAATAATGCTATCTCTGCATAGAAACCAGAGACAAAGTTAATTCTTGAATTTCTTAAAATATTTATTGCAAATCCAATTCATTTGTATTGTTGGATTTGTAACATATATTTACAAAAGGTTCATTTGGCTGTTTCACAAAGTTACCGTTAGCCTATCTAAAGCTTCTGGAAGCCCATTTGCCTGAGCTACCACTTGTCAACCGGGGGCTGAATTGCTCCTTGATTAGGTGTACATTGGTTCCCAGAGTTGAGAAAAAGCCCTTGGGTATGGGGAGAAGTTGGCCATCCCCTGGCAGGACAGCCTAGGAGGCTGTGCCTAGCCTCATGCATATTTTATCTTCAAAGGATGCATACACTGACACTAACAGTTGTGTCTCACATCTTTGCAGCCTCCCTTTTGTCTAACTAGCCAGCCAGGCACCAATCCCAGTGGTAGAGGAGCTGCCACCAGAACATGTTTTCAATAACCAAAGAAGAGGGTTCACTCATTTCTCTGTCCACACCTCTAGGGTGGGCACAGGAGCTCTACAAATAGAGGAAAGGTTCTGCCATCTTGGTGTTTGTTAGAGAGGGGAACTGTGGGATTGGTTGTAGCAATGCACACATGAATAGCTGTAAATGTAGGTAGTGTTCCCCAGGGAAAATTTTCCCTATTGGCTGGTTGTGAGATCCTGGAACCCTGGATTCCTTGGGTAAAATTGGAATGTATTTCTCCTGCCTAATCCTAAAACCTCAGACTTAGAAATGTTTTCACAACCATTTACTTGGAGAAACGATAGAGACCAGGACAAACCTGTCACGTCAATCTGTAAAATGTGTGTTTCTGCTGTGTCAAAGATTCTGTTTGCTCTAGCTCAGAGCTTTTCCGCAGCAGCAAATCTGTTTCAGTGGGACATCGTGGAGAAGGTACATTTCCTGTGTGAAACCCCATTCAGCTACAGCTTGGAGCCTTGCCCCCTGGAAGAATCTAAGTTCTAACGTGACTAAGTCCTCAGGAAAAGACCATCACTGGGCGAAGGCACCAAAAGTATCCAGCTAAAAGTTAATGGTTTCCCTAAGACTTCATCCAATAGATATTTCAGCATCATGGTTCCCTTCTCTGCCACGGCTTGCTGCATTGTCCCTTTCAGATTTTGACTTCAATTTCAAGTCAGAAGCTAAAACCTCCCATCAGGACAAAGTCTGTAGCCGACTCGTGCTCCAAAACAGTTGGCCTTAAACCTTAAACTTACCCCTTTCCTAGTCTAATGCAACCAGCTACCAGCGGTTTGTGGTTTCGTTTATTGTGCACTATTTTTATTTAAATCTTTAAAAACTCCTATCTCTGGTTCCCTTTATTGGATATTTTTGGGATATAAATTGTGTTATAATTTTTTTCAAAACGTATACTCCACTATTATGAATTGGATTGGGATTTTTCTTTTGTTGTGTTTGACTTCTAAATGCTGTTTATATTGTCCTTTTTTAAACCTGCTTTTTCCTGCTATAACTACCAAGAATTGAGCTCAGGTGTAATTTATTGAATCCTTTACTGGACCTAACAAGAATAGTGCCATTTTTACTATCGGTGGACTATTATCCAACCCAACTAATAATCCACTTTTCCACAATTATTTAAAATTCCAATTCAATTGTGCAGTTCAATTTTTAACAAGTATTAAAGAAACACAACTTTCATTATCCTACCAATTATCTGCTTCAGCAGTTAGAAGGCTAATTAGCATAAGCCTTTACCATCTCTAGCCTGTGCTGCAGTCTGGAAATAGGTAAGAAAGAAGTGTGAAACGCAGCCCAGAAGCAAACAATAGGCTGGCCTGAATGAGCAGAGAGGATTCCGCTGAATTCCACAGAATATTCAGAGTGTTGACTGCAGGCACCTGTTAATACTACACTGTCAAATCCTACTTGGCAGGTCTATTGAGCCACACTTTGGGCACACTTGAAAGGTAGAGAACGGTATGCCAAGACAATTTTTATGTATCCTGTCTGACTGCTTAAGGGCCCTGCTTTTGTACTACCAAACGTCTGTCTCTGGGTTTGTTGTGAGTACATTGCCTGCTGCATACTGGATTTAAGTGTTAGATGTGAACGGACTCTGATGATATCCATATGATACTCCCACACACACCCCAAGACCCCAGAGTCCAAGTTTAGTATGATCGAAGACTTTCATCATCTTGAAAATGCCTTGCCACACTGCATTTTTGGCCGTGTTTGCAGTAAGACAAACAGACATTACTGAAAAAAATGGACAGGGTTGACCCTGAGAACACTACCCCTTTGGTTAGAGAGGGCCCATGTGTCACCTCCAAATCCCTAGCTGGTGCCAAGCATAAAGGTTGCACCTTGTTGCACCTTTATTAGAATAATGCTGAACTTGCAAGAGGGTACCAGTTGTACTGAATCTGCGGCATTTAATATATTTGATTTGTGAGAAGGACTTGAGAAGATTGGACCCCCTTCTAAGGACAGAAAGATCTTCAAGAATAGTGAGTCCGATTCCCTCAGTGTCTCAGAGAACATAAAGAAGCAGAAGAGGACATTCCTGTGAACAGTCTCAGCTCCAGTGGCGACAGGACTGGACTTCAATGATGCCCTGAGAGCTTCTAAGTGCTCCACCGAGGTCCTGGGGCCTTGAAAGGGTAATCTTGTGGTTGTGTGGGCACCAAAAGAAGTCTGGGAACTTGTTCAAACCGTTTTACTCCAGAGTTTCAAAGGGGACAGACCATGAACAATCTATGACTGGCAGATTGATGCGGCAGTACTGGATTTCAGATTTATCAAATACAAATATGTTTTTCTTCAGAAAATGACAAAATCAATTTTCCTATTGGTACTTTTTCAAATGTCTCTACTTCTAGGCCCTAGGAGGGCCAATCTACTTTTTACATCTGACCTGTGCTTCATCCTGGTTGGCCTCAAACCACTCAAAGGACTTGGTCTACTATGACAATTGACGTACCATTGGCTCTTTGCCCTTTTTGCTGCTATTTTCTATTAAATTAATTAAAAATCCATATTTTAGATTCCTCTTCTAGGATTTTTGTTGTTTTGGTGTCATTTTGTTTATTTATTTTTTCTAGTTTTATAAATTGGAATGAGATGTGTATTGTATTGTGCTTTTGAGTTTTTAACTGTTTTGATACTTTTAAATATTTTACACATTTTTGGATAATTAAACTAAACCTGTCTGTTCTGTGCCATAGCTACCATGGGTTGAACTCAGATTTAAATTTCTGAAACCTTTGACTGGACGTAACAAGATAGTGGCTTGATTACTTGTGGTAGACACAAATTCTCCCAACCTAATAAACAACTTTCTCATAACTGGGACTTGGCCTACATAAGGAATACCCTGTGTTCTCTTCACAGAATGGAAGTATATGCAGCATCCCCATCATTCATCTTAGTCCTTACATGAGCACATTCAACCAAGACGTTTTCCAGAGAAAAATTAGCCTTGACTTAATAGAAAGCAGCAGTTTCAGTTTTGAGCTAAACTTCAGTTTATTTTCTAAGAAGCATATTGTGGCTACGTTAGTGAGGAGGCATCCCGTTGAAGTAATTACCTCAACAAGTTCCTATGCACTCCTGATTAATATAGGCTGTGGTTTGAATGATGTGTCTAGCACTCTGACCCCTGATATATTGAGTGCCTAGTCAATGCTTTTGTGCAGTTATCAAAATGACTGCTTTTGTATATTGCCTTCACAGCACCCATGGCAACTATCCAGAGGAAAAAAAGCTTATTCTCCAACTCAGTTTACAACATGACAAAAAGGGTTCTGGAGTATACCTTTTTATGATGCCTGGTTTGGTTGAAAAATCTATTGTGTCTTCATTCAATAGATGGCCTCTTTAATGTACAAAACGCTCATCCTAAACTATGTGTGAGTTGTCAGTGGCCATTTTACCTACACCCTTAGTAATGCTCTAAAAAACTACCAGTAGTCTTATGGATTGGTGTGAATACTCCATCTTTTCAGTGGTCATGAGGGACTCAGACTTCAGACCACCAATGTGCCACAATTTTCCTCAGGCACCCTTGGTGCAATCCTTATTTGGAGTGCAGCGCAGTCTCCTCTGTGGATGCATCATGTTTGTTTACAACAAATTACTCCAACTACCTTCAAGTGTCATGTATGCATTTTGGATGTGGTTGGTACATTGGTAAGTGCCTGAAGACTCTTAGTGCCCTTCCCTTTTTGGGCACCATATTGGTTGTGGACTGTTTCTCTTGTGTACCTATAACGTTGAAGGTGCCACTTTGGTATGTGCACTAATTGGAACTTTACTTTAAAACTTAAGCACCGTCTTGGATTGGGCAAGTTCCTATATCTCCGTTTCCTGGCATGTGTTGCATTTTAGTCTAAGTCAATAGAGGCTGTCTCATATAATGGAACAATATTTACATTTGACCCTTTCTTAATCTTTGTTGGAGTATTTCGGCAGCCTGCTTTGAATGGAAACACAGCTGAATAAAAGCGATATACTGGAGCTTTTTAGTTTTTCATCCTGCACTCTGCATTGTGGATGGCAAATCTGTTCCAGTTTCATTCCGGACTGATTCAGACAAACCTCTTTTAGACTGGCTTTATTGGTAAGGGGCTTTTCAAGCATATATAGATGGTGATACCTTCACTAATAAGAAAAAGAAAGCTTTCTTAACACACAATTTGGGTCCTGAAAACAGATCATTTTTTAAAACCTTACAAGTACTAGAGGTCAACTACCACTATCAGTTCATCAAGTACTGGCTACTGAAGAAGAAGTTCCTGCTAAACCTTTGATATATATGTATCTGTTATCAGTCTTAGGAGCAAATCTATGTACATGTGATGTTAATAATGTGTCCTGAATCATGTGTTTCTGATGTGGTAGCAAATCACATCTAGCTTCTGTAAAGTCATGTCCAGCTTTATCACAAACTTGCTTTAAATGTAATTGTAAATGGAATTGTGCAAGATTATGTTGCAGTATATGGAAAATAACTGCTGCTCAACGTGAGAAATGTGGATCCAAAGTGCCTGATGTGAGTAATGCTGTTGTTTTCACAATAAGTTAGGGCATTACATTTGTATTACAATAGGTTTGAAGATAGTACTCAATGTGCATCCAGTGTGAAAACACTCAAAAGGAAATCTCTTTGTAATAGTATTTATATGAATTATGTTAAATTGCAGTTGATGGCTGATTCTGGCTCTTGTTTAATATTAGTTCGCTAGACCCTTTTTAGGAAACTCAGCCCTCTGGATTTGTACTTATGGAGGCAAAAGAATTGAAGCTTAAGCATCTTTGAAGGAGTACTAGGACTCAATGGCAATAAAGCTAAATCTAGTATCTATGTGGCAAAATTGGGTTCTAAATTGTTAGTATGGAACATTTAAGGGGAACCTGATCTGATTTTGGACCCCAAGCACCCCAATCATGTCATATCCAAATATAAAACAATATGCATGGTGGTAATATTCAATCAATAGATGGAAAAGTTCCTGGATTCGAAAAGTCTTGGCAAGCTGAAAGTATTCCAGCATGAAATAATTTTAAGAGAAAGAGCTACTCCTGTGCACTTAAAGTATGTAGGGTACCCTTTTCCTTAAGAAAGTTGAATGTATCTGAACCTGTTGAAGGGTCTGAATGGTTGGCATCAATTCTTTTGTCACATTAAGGCAACAGTTCAATATGCCTTTCCAATGATTTACTTGATCGTAGCCACAACATTTGGTTACATAAGAAACCACTACCTAACATCTCAGACATGTTGTCCACTCTTGAAGGTGCAAATGTTTTTATCACTTTAGCTATGTCTTCTGCATATCACCTGATGGTACTGTGTGAGGAATCCAGGTATTCTACATCCTTTGTTACTTCAAAAGGTGTGTTTCTCAATATCAATAAACTTAAGCTGTTTGGTTTAACATCCACATCTTCGGTGTTTCAAAGTTTGATAAAAGTAATGCTAAAACACATGTGCTGGGTCTGGTATTTTCAAGACGATAAACTGATTTATGTACATTACATTGAAGAACACAATGTCAACCCTCGAAGAGTGTTACAGATTATGCAAGAAAGAGGGTTAACTCTTTGCAAAGAGAAATGCATATTCACTGTAGCAGGTGTAGATTATTTAGGCCATCACATCTCTAAGAGATGGATATAACCCACAATGATGCTGATAAAAGCTATCACTGATGAACCTGCTCCACTCAATAAAGATCAATTGACACCTTATTTAGGGTTAGCTGAATTTTATTCTAAAATTGTTCTCTATTTTTCCGACATCATTGATCCTTTGGGAAATCTATTGAAAAAAGGAGTTTCATAGGAATGGGATGAGCAATGTCAAAGTATGTTCATAAGAATTAAAGAGATTATTGTTGATGCCAAGCCATTGAAGTAATTCAGTACCAGAGATAGTAGTATCATTATTACTGATGAAGGCAATTGTGGTTTGTGTGTGGTTTTAATGCAGAGGAAAGAATGGTTATGAATATTATATTGAATTTGTTTCTAGAATCCATCTTGGAGCAGAATATACCTATTCTACTATTAAGAAGTTAGCTCTAGCTTTCATCTAAGTTGACAAGTGAAGAAAAAGAGTTGCTTGTTGGCTTTTTTTTAAGAAGAAAAGTCTTAGAACTAGCCCACGAGGGCCACAGCAGAATCCATGCCATGATGCATAGTGTATTTGAGGATTTTTGGTGGTCTGGTGTTGATAAAACTATTGAAGAATCAGCTAGATGTTGCGGTCCCAGTATTGTTAGTGATAAAACCAAAGTCACTGGTCCATCTCTAGTGGTTCTCATTGATGTAGATACCATTCCATGACCATCAGTAGGTTTGGATACCACCAGTTCTATGAGTATGATCAGTCTAATAGACTACGGGCCTGGTTTATATCTTGGCTGTAATGGACACCACCTTCAGTTTTCTGACTGAAAACTCATGTGCCACATTGGCGGTCCGCCGGCCAGATTTAGATGTTGGCAGTCCCACATTCAAAAGCCCACCAGAGTCCCACCAAATCCGTCAAAGATTCCCATCTGCTGCTACTGTGCCACAGCAAAGAGTGGTTGGTGGAGACACTCAATCCACATTTCCCTCTGTTCAGATTTGCATGTTGCTTACTGCAGAGCAAAAGTGGTGGTCCCACCTCCACTTCTGACGTGGTGGATTGGGGGAAGGGTGCACACTCACTTTTTTTCCAGATTGCACTCCAGGACCACAAAGAAAACCCCACCCTCCCATCACTGGACACAACAGTAAGCAACCCATGTTAGCTGTGTATGTTGGAGGGTCACTGCACAGGAGCTCTGGACCACTGCAGACATATTCATGTCACAGTTATTTTTTAAAATGATGCTTAAATGCATATGTTGAGGAGGCAATTGTGTCAGACACGGATAGTGACACACTGGTACACAACACACATTGCACATATACACAACTGTCATGATGGCAGCAGTATTCATTGCCAAATGAATGCTGGCACCACAATGATGGTACAATCACACTTGTCTACTGTATCCATGTGAGCACATTGCATGGGGACATGTACATGTCATGTTGTCCATCGAGTTGTGTGTCTTACTCAGTATGTTTATGTGTGTGTGCAATGGGATTGGCTGGTTGAGGGAGAGGGAGGTGTGGTGGGTGATGTGGTTTTGTCAGCATGTGTGCGACTTGCATATGGCATGTATGTTGTTGTGCATGTTGTGTTGTGTACAGTGTTGCTGCATGAATAGTCAGATGAGTGTTGTTGTATGGCGGTCATTGTTGTGATATGTTTTGTTTTGCTTGTGTGTGCATGTGTTTGTGTAGATGAGTGTGTAGTTGTGTTGGTTGTTGTGGTTGTGTCATGTATAGCTGCAGCATCAATTATGTGTGTATGTTGTGCCATGAATCTATGACAATGTGTGTTTTTGGCATGTATGTGATGTGTTGTGCTGGAATGGCAATGGAGAATGGTGTTTATGTGGTGTGTTGTCTCGTGGGTAAGGCAGGGGTACAGTGTGTGTGTGTGTGTGTGTGTGCCTATGTGAAGTACCTCTGTTCCATAGCCACTACCATTGTCTGATGTCCATTGGGTTCGACGATGTCCTCCCTCCATCAGCACACTGCTGCCAGTACTCTGCCTGCAGGAATGTAACATCTAAATACAGCAAGTGGAACACTGCTGACTTGACGGTCTTCTCAGGTCCGCCGCTGTGGTGGTTTGGCAGTAACACCGCCAAGATCTAAATCAGGCCCTATATGTCAAAATGTCTGGAAGTTGGTTTTGTGAACAACATCACTACCAAATCAGTTATTCCAATTTTATTCTTCCAAGCTATACCTGGCTGATGAGCCCTAATAAGGGCAAACCAATCCTTCATTGTTTGTGTTCTGTTTAGGGAGGAACTTGCCTGACAGGTCAGGCTGAAGCAGGCTCAAGATGGCTACTACACAGTATAAATTGGACACTTCATCTGCCACATCCTCAGAGAAATCTGGGGCCCGAGAAGCCTCCATCTTAAGAAGAAGATCCTGCAAAAAGAAGAATCCTGATTTGTGACTTCGGCTGGAAGAAGAATACTTCCACAATGACTCAAGGAGGTGGGCAAGTAATTGGCCTCATCTTTACGTGCTTCAGAGATACAAAAAGCAGAAAGACTCCTGACTCCAAGATGTCCCAGCTGGCTTAGGAATGCCTGGCTGGCGAAAAACCTGCAGGGGATGATGTTATAGAGACCCTGGAGTCCAGGAGCTTTTCCTGAGAAGCTAGGGACTGCAACCCCCATTTGGTATCTCTGACCTCTGCTCCATCTTGTATGGTGTGAAACTGCATCTAGGTCCTAATCCACAGTGAACTGTTATTTTTGCATATTGGTTGACTTTTTTTAGTAGCTATTTGTCCCAAGCTTTCAAAAATTAACACCTCTGGTTCACTTAATCTACCTTGATGATCTTGGTGTATTTTTGCTCAATAAATGTGTCTCTATTTTTCTAAATTGGTTTGGAATTTTTTTGTGTTGTGATCTTTACTTTAAAAAAGTTCACAGTGGTTCAACTTTGCATGCACTTGTCAAGTGACAACCTGCTGCATTTGCCATAGCTACCAGAGTTTCAGCAGAGATTCTCTCAGAACTGTGTTTCAAGCTAACCAGAGCTAGTTTATTGAATGGATAGGGATACCTCCTTCCCAAAATAGTACACACTACTTATGGACAACTTCACATCCTGTGAATAAATGTGGCCATTTGCCAAGGCAAAACTATGGCCCTCATTACAACCCTGGCTGTCGGTGATAAAGTGGCGGTAATATCGCCAACATACCAGCGGTAATAAATATGAAATTATGACCACGACAGAAACTGCTCAGACAGACAGCCAATAGGCACCATGGTGGTAACCACCAACAGCCAGGCGGAAGACAATGTACCGCCCACAGTAATATGACACACCTATCTGCCACCTTTTTTGGGGCGGTACCAATGACATCAAAAGCCTGGCAGAAACAGAACACAGAAGGGAAACGACTCACCTCAGGAGACACAGGGAAGAACCACGCCACCATGGAGCCTGAGCTGCATGTCTTCCCCATGCTCTTCTACCTTTTGTTCCATTACGAACACCAACGCTAGCGAAGACGACCACGGTGAATACTGCAACCTAGCACACAGGGGAGGGGAGAGGAAAGAGAGAGTGACACACACACACAACACGCAAAACCCCCACCCCCAACACCACACACACAACCAGATGCAGTAACATAACATATACACCCCGTACCCCTCAGGGATAATGCAAGGACAACTACTATAGTGTAAAAAGGCTGTAATAAGATAAATATAGGTGAAATACGTGGGTCCAATCAAAAAGTATATACATATTTACAATACAAGGGAGACTGCCCAGTCCTCAATGTCCGTGGGCCACAGGGCCACATCACAAAGCCCAAGGCCCAACCTCACTCCTGCAACAACACTGAGAGAACACTGCGGGGGCATCAGGTCCAAAATAGACAGGCACCTCAGGGGGATGGGAAATCGGGGGGCACCTCAGCCAGAAGATGGTGCAACGCCACTGGTCCTGGAGGGGGCAACATGCCCTGTGCTTGATCCTGGGGAGTGCAAGGCCACAGTCTCTCAAGTGGGTGCCTTGCCCACTGGCTTTGGAGGGGGCAACATGCCCTGCACTTGATCCTGGGGAGTGCACGGCCACAGTCTCTTAAGTGGGTGATTTGCCCACTGCTTGGTCCTGGGGAGTGCAAGGCCACAGTCTCTCAAGTGGGTGATTTGTCCACTGCTTGGTCTTGGGGAGTTCAAGGCCACAGTCGCTCAAGTGGGTGACTTGCCCACTGGCTCTGGAGGGGGCAGCATGCCCTGTGCCTGGCCCTGGGGAGTGTAAGGCCACAGTCTAGTGTCTTTCACACTGGTTCTGGAGGGGGCATTGAGCCCAGTGAGCTTCATCCTGGGAAGGATGGGGTGAGTGGATGGCTTTTTCCACTGGTTCTTGAGGGGGCATTGTGCCCAGTGAGCTTCATACTGGGAAGGATGGGGTGAGTGGATGGCTTCTCCACTGGTTCTGGAGGGGGCATTGTGACTAGTGAGCTTCATCCTGTGGAGGATGGGGTGAGAGGATGGCTTCTTCCACTGGTTCTTGAGGAGGCATTGTGCCCAGTAAGCTTCATCCTGGGAAGGATGGGGGGAAGGATGGCTTCTCCACTGGATCTGGAGGGGGCATTGTGCCCAGTGAGCTTCATCCTGTGGAGGATGGGGTGAGTGGATGGCTTTTTCTGCTGGTTCTGGAGGGGGCATTGTGCTTAGTGAGCTTCATACTGGGAAGGATGGGGTGAGTGGATGGCTTCTCCACTGGTTCTGGAGGGGGCATTGTGACTAGTGAGCTTCATCCTGTGGAGGATGGGGTGAGTGGATGGCTTCTTCCACTGGTTTTGGAGGGGGCATTGTGCCCAGTGAGCTTCATCCTAGGAAGAATGGGGTGAGTGGATGATCTCTTCCACTCATTCTGGAGAGGGCATTGTGCCCAATGAGCTTCATCCTGGGAAGGATGGGGTGAGTGAATGGCATCTCCACTGGTTCTGAAGTGGGCAACATGCCCTGTGGTGCAGATCTTGGGGAGTGGAAGGTCACAGTCTCTCATCTGGGTGTCAGACCCACAGGATTTGCTGGGGCCAGGCCGCACTACAACCCATGGACACAGGACTACACACTGTTTGCCGGCGGTGACAGTTGATCAGTGGTGGTAGTGGTGGTGCTGGTGGTGGTCCTGGCAGTGGTGGGGGGAGGCTCCAGCCCTTCCCCTGCAGCCTCGGATGGCTGCCCACTGGGGCTGCTGGCAGTGGTGCTGGTGGCGGTACTGGCAGTGGTGGGGGAGGCTCCAACCCTTCCCCTGCAGCCTCTGACGGCTGCCCACTGGGGCTGCTGCTGCTGGCAGTGGTGCTGGTGACGATGCTGGTGGAGGTGCTGGTGGTGGTGCTAGCAGTGGTGGTGGGAGGCTCCAGCCCATCCCCTGCAGCCTCGGACAGCTGCCCACTGGGGCTGCTGCTGCTGGCAGTGGTGCTGGTGGCATCGCTGGTGGCGGTGCTGGTGACGGTGCTGGTAGCGGTGCTGGTGGTGGTGCTAGCAGTGGTGGGGGAGGCTTCGGCCCGTCCCCTACAGGCTCGGATGGCTGAACCACTATGGTTGCTGGTGGGGGTTCCGTCTGAGTCCCAGCACCAGGCCTCTTGTTCTGTTTGCCTGCTGGTGCAGGCTCCTTGCCCTTTCTGCCAGCAGCTGGGGATGGCTTCTTGCTCCTTTTGGCAGCAGCTGGGGACTGCTCCTTGCCCTTCCTCTTAGCAGCCGGGGATTTCTCCTTGCCCTTTCTTTTACCAGCTGGGGATGCCTCCTTGCCCTTCCCTTCAGCAGCTGGGGGTTCCTCCTTACCCTTCCTTGCAGGACTTGGTGCAGGCACCCTATCAGTGTGGCTGCCTGGTGCCCGGGATCCTCTCCCACATGGTGTAGCTGTGGACACTACTGTGCCCCTGAACTGGGTGGCTGAGGTGCTTGCCTGGGTTTTGACCACCCTGGCCTGACGTGAAAGACGGGGGGTGGGAGGGCTAGGGAAGAGATCAATGTTGGCGAGGAAAAGCTTGTTACGGACAGTGGGGCGGGAAGAGGGAGATGGTTTGGGAGTGGAGGAAGAGGTCCTGTGTGATGCAGCCCCCTCTGTCGCCGGTGCCTCTGCTCCTCCGCCAGATGATGCTAATGCACATAAGGACAGGGTGACAAAACAAAAATGGGGTTGGGGAAAAGACAAAGGATACACTTGGTCACTGCCAGCAACAACACCACCGTTGGTGTACATGACACACACTCACAGGGAACAGCCCTACGCACAAGGCAATGCACCACCAGTCACAATGCTAGTCACCAGGCCATGGATAGGAACACCTAACACCAACTGCAGCATACCTGAGACCCACAGACCCCTGCCCAGTAGTGGATGCATATTAACTTGGTTGGAGGTATTTTACATCAGAACCCTGCCCAACATGGGACCTACTCTGCAATGTCAGGCCTGGCCTAGGGGCACCCACAGGCCCACATCCCCCACCCGGATACAAGCCTACCAGGCGCAAGTTGTATATTTGGGCACTGTACTCACCCCCTTGTGGCTGATGTGATGTCCCCAAGAGCCCATCCAGCTTCGGATAGGCCACTGTCAGAATGCGGGCCATCAGGGGGTCAGAGTTCGACAGGCACCCCTTCCTCGTTGGGAGGGCATCCCCAGCTGGGCCTCCGCTGTCTTCCGTGCCCAGCATCTCAGGTCCTCCCACCGTTTGCGACAGTGGGTGCTCCGCCTGCCGTAGACCCCCAGGGTCCTCACGTCCTTGGCGATGGCACGCCATATGCCCTTTTCTGATGGGCGCTGACCTGCAGGGAAATGGACACAGGGAAAGGTATTAGTCTGGCTGTCCTTCCTGGTACACGCATGGCCGACCATGCCCCTTCCCATCCCCATTAGCACAGACATGGCCCACCATACATGCTGCACGCTGCCCAAGGCCCATCTACCACGCACCCCCTACATGAGGCCTTCACACACAGCACTCCATGCATTCACGCCCCATGAATCGTACTCACGGTGTACTCACCTGTTGGTCTTGAGGCCCATACAGCATTCGGTACTGGGGTAGGACCCAATCCACCAGTCTCTCCAACTCGGCTGAGGTGTAGGCAGTGGCCCTTTCCCCAGTCACATGAACCATGGTCAGTTCCAGACACAGCAGAACATGCAGTGTAGGTCCTCTCCTGTTAAAGCTCAGGTAGCAAGTGAGTGAACAGATAGAAAATGGCGGTGACGTCCGCGGCGGTGCATACCGTCACCGCCGGTGTACATGACCATTGGCCACTGTACTCCATAGTGCCCAATGTTAACCAAACACAGGTTTTCGAGCGCCTCCTGCAATAGCGCACAACGTCAGCAGAATTACCTAATTTCCACCTGTCCCTCCAAACAGGACAGACGGACACCATTTATGGGGGAGTGCAGGCCATGGCTTCTAACTGTGTCACAGTACACATATGCACCATTAGGACATCTCTAACAAAATACTGTTACAATCACAAAATGGATTGAAGTGTAGTAGATGGAAATAAGAGATACAGACCAGCTGCTCACCATTTTGCCTCATAGATTGAAACTGCTGCGGATGAATAGGAGATGGACTTGGCAAAAATGGAGGACAGGCACATAATACTCACCTATAGACTCAACAGGGCAACAATCACAGAGCTGTGTGCCAATTGGTGCGTGACCTAATCTCTGCTATCCGTCACCCCACCAGGATCACCCCTCTTGTGCAAGTGCTATCAGTGCTCCATTTCCTGGCAACTGGCTCCTTCCAAGTGACAGTGGGCTTGGCAGCAGGAATGTCTCAGTCAATGTTCTCTATAGTGCTGACCAGAGTGTTGTCTGCCCTGATTAAACACATGCGCAGCTACATCGTTTTTCTCCCAGGTGGAGGATTTGGCCACATTGAAAGCTGATTTCTATGCAATGGGACGTATCCCCAACATTATTGGGGCAATTGATGGTACGCATATTGCTTTTGTACCCCCCAAGCAAAATGAACAGGTGTTCAGAAATTGAAAGAGCTTTCACTCCATGAATGTGCAGATGATGTCCCATGTCAATGCAAAATATCCTGGGTCTGTGCATGAAGCCTTTATCCTGAGGAATAGCAGCATCCCATATGTGATGTCTCAAATTTAGAGGCTCAAGGTGAGCCCTGGTTCCCACCCAGTACCCACCCAGTACCCAGGTGTGTGGTGTGGGCCCTAAGGGTTGGTGTGTGGCTAACAGTTGTCCCTCGATATTTGCAGGTGACTCTGGTTACCCCAACCTCTCATGGCCACTGACTCCTGTGCCGAATCCCAGGACAAGGGCAGAGGAACGTTACAATGAGGCACATGGGCGAACAAGAAGAATTATAGAGAGGACCCTTGGCCTCCTGAAGGCCAGGTTTCATTGCCTCCATCTAACAGGTGGATCCCTGTACTACTCACCCAAGAAGGTCTGCCAGATCATCGTGGCATTCTGTATGTTGCACAACCTTGCCTTATGTCACCAGGTGCCTTTTCTACAGGAGGATGAGGCTGGAGATGGGCGTGTGGCAGCAGTGGACCCTGTGGACAGTGAAGATGAGAAGGCAGAGGATGAGGATGAGAACAACAGAAGTGTAATAATTCGACAATACTTCCAATGACACACCGGTAAGACAGGGTAACTTCACATTTAAATGACTGTTTTCTGTTTGACATTGTCACTGGCAGGCTGATTTTCCCACTTCTATGGCCACTCACTGTACCCTATGGCATCTCTATCTGCAGATATTTGTGCCCCACTATCGCCCCTGGAGTGTTGACTGCAGCCAACTACAGGTAATTCCTATGTATACATTACTGTATAGTTGATTTTCAATGTTTAAACCTTGTTAAATGAATACACACTTAAATCATTTGACATACTCCATGCTTGTATTTTTTCAAAGGGTGTCTATTTAAGTGCTAAGAAGTAGAGGGGGTGAGCAATGGGCTAGGGTGATGGTGGAGGAAAGTCCAAGTTACAGTCCAGTCTATTTGTATCACAGGTGCATTGTCCAAGGGGGCATAGGAAGGGGAGCAATGGCAGTTCAAGGTTGGATAGGGTGACAGAGTGGGACACAAGGGGGACAATCAGGGGAGTCTTATTTCCTGGCGGGGGTCTTGACAATAGCTTCTGGCTTCTGCCAGGATCGCAGGGAACATTTACAGGGTGGTTCTCCTTCTGCAAGGGAAGGGGTGCTGGTGGCCTGTTGTTCCTGTGGCAGGGTCTCCTGGCCACTAGCGGCAGCGGAGGTGGAGGGCTGTTCGTCAGTTTGGGTAGTGGCATAGGCCCGGTGGGGTGCCTGTTGGGGTGCCATTGCCTCCCTCGGAGTGTTGGCCATATCTGCCAGCACCCCTGCAATGGAGACCAGGTTGGTGTTGATGTCCTTCAAGTCCTCCCTGATCCCCCGGTACTGTCCCTCATGCATGCATGTTCTCCTGGGAATGTTGATATGCTCCCGGGATCACGGTGAGTGCCTCCTGGAGAGTCAGTTCCCTGTACCTGTCCTCCCACCGGTGCACAGCAGTCCTCCCAGCTTCCCTGTCCTGTGCCTCTGTCCCCTGAACCGTGTGCCTGCTGCCACTGACCCCAGATCCCTGATCATCCTGTGTTTGTGGGGTGGCCTGGGGTCAGTGTAGTGGTGGGCACACTGCTGATTGACCTGTCCTGAGGACAGAGGTATGGGCCCGCTGGGTGGGTGCTGTGGTGGTGTTTCCTGAGGGGGGAGGCTCTGTGGTGGTGTGAGAGTGTGCCTGCGTAAGCAACTGTCCTGAGATCCCTGAAGGGCCAGGTTGGTCTTTCAAATCCAGGTGAGCAGATCTGCTATCATCACTGTGGGCCTCTTCTGGTGGGGTACTGGTTGTTGCTGGCACCACTTCTCCGGTGACAGGGGTTGGGGGACCTGTGGGGATGTAAATGCAGTGCTATTGTTTCTGCGTGTGACATCATGTGCATGGGTGTGTTACCTTCTGTGGTTGTTGTTGCCCTGGCAGATTTGCCTTTGTGTGAGTTGCTATTTGGTGGGCTAGGTGATTCTCTCCAGTGTGCATGCAGTGGTGATAGGTGTCCATGCAGGTCTGTGAGGGGTGTCCATGCATTTGTGTTACATGCAGGGCTTGGTATTGGGATGAGTGGGTTGTGATGGTGGGGTATGTGGGAGGTGGTGAAGTGATGGGAGTGAGGATAAGGGTGGGGGTTTGTGATGGCATACAGGTTGTGGGGCGTGATAGTAATAGAGATTTGACTTACCAGAGTCCAGTCCTCCTCCTACTCCTGCCAGGCCCTCAGGATGCATAATTGCCAAGACTTGCTCCACCCATGTTGTTAGTTGTGGGGGAGGAGGTGAAGGTCCACTGCCAGCCCTCTGTACAGCTAGTTAGTGTCTTGCTTCTGTGGATCATACCTTCCCCAGTAGGTCGTTCCACCTCTTCCTGATGTCATCTTTTGTTCCTCAGAGAACCTGGGGTGTTGTGGTGCCATGGGTGTAGTGTGAGTGGTGTGGGTGAGGGTGCGTGGGGTGATGTGTTGAGGTGTGTGATGTAAGGTGCGAGGATGGCGTATAGGTGATGATGTCATGTGGGTCTGGTTGTGTGGGTGCTCTTGCTGTCTCGCTCTCTGTTGGCAATGGTTTGTAGTCGTAAAGGTTTATGGGTAGTGTGAGTGTGTGTTTTATAGTGGTGTGGGTGTGGTGTGTGTATGGGTGTCAGGTGTGTGTAGTTTGAATTGTCCAATGTGGTGTAGTTTTGTATTTATATGTGTATTTTGAGAGTGGCGGTATGTACTGCCAATGATTTACCGCCATTGAATGTCTGCTGCGGTGATTCATGGGTCATGATGCTGTGGGCGCAGTTCTATTAGCATAACGGTGTGGGTTTTGATACCACCAGTTTATCACGGACGTTTGTGCTGGTGGACTTGTGTGAGTGGCTGTATAGTGACGGATTGGTATGTGCGTGTCATAATATGCTTGGCGGTTAACCGCCGCGGCAGCATTATGTTGGGGGCAGTCAGCATGGCGGTAAGCAGGATTTACCGGCAATGTCATAATGAGGGCCTATGTCTCCAAGAATCTATTCTACATATTCTGTATGCACAAGCCTTCCACTTGGCCGACCCATTTAATGCTTTTAGTCAGATTAGATGTATATTTCCATACCATAATGTGCAATTCACTAAAAGGGGACATTTCTATTATGTAACACGGTCATGCATTTGTAAAATGTCATGCATTTTTACAGGCCATTTATCTTTACATAAGATCAACTAAAAACGGAATGTACATAGAGCGTTTTTTTTTTTTTCCTTTCTTTAACTGTATACAAAAGGTGAACTTCATCGTTTCGTAAGGTAAGAAGATCTACAAGGATCTTGCGAATTATGAATAGCCGATGGCTTCAGACATGAAATTCACTTCTTAACAAGGGCAAAGGGTAGAGAACAGGGGAAATCAATTAAAAATGCTAAGAACACTTGTAGCAATGATAAATGAGACCTGCGAGAGCCCAGCGGTACAATCTGAAGCCTAAGCCTGTAAAATCTATGCCACCTGAGGGTCGCACGTTCAAAGCTGTGAAAGGTCAATTCACATCTTTCCCTTGTAAAATAGACACCGCTGGACTGCTAATATGGAAAGAGTAACAGTGCTCTTTTTAAGTGCATTTTAATCCTGTTTCTTTTATTAAGATTAGAAGAATGTCTTGTGTTTGCAGAAGGTTTTGCTGTCTTTCTATTAACGTTAAACCCTCTTTTTATGTTATAAATTAAAATAGCATTTTAAAAAATTGAAAGCAATTCACCAGTGTTGTTAACTGTCTAAGGAACAAGGTCAACTATTAAAATACTTATGATTTTTTAAAAACGTCTTCATTATTTTGTATTTATCTATTTATTTTAATTCGGATACAACATCCATTGTCAAAAACATAAAAAGCAGTATAAAATATAATTAAAATTACAGGAAACAAACACATCTTTACATTCATTAAGATAATTAAATGGAATAGATCGTATCTTGCTGATTCCGTCATATACCACCAAGCAACAATTCATTTTTACATCAAATGGCCCAAGTTTCTTAATTATCACTTCAAAAGTTTTTTCTTTGTCTATTAAGTTAAGGTAGTGTAAATAGTAAACCTTGTCTGCTATTTACTTTGCCGTTGTCAATAGAAGAAATTATTTACTACTTGGCCGTCAGCCTTGAAAATAGCACAGAAACCACTACCCAGATGCAAGCTAGGTAACAGAGATTCTTTGCTGTTTTGCGGGTGGCCGGTCAAACAACAGGCAAACTTGACTATTTCCCAGCGGCTGGCTAAATGGTAGAGATTCTACACTGTTTGGCTGGCACCCATGCAAATATCAAGGAAACTCTGCTATTTCGATAAAAATAACAAGGAGACCTCTGCTATTTACAGGTCAGTGGGTAAATAGCAGAAGTTCTGTTCTATTTGGGTAGCAGTCAAGCAAACAAAACACTTTTTTCATTACCCAGCTGCTGGCAAAATGGCGGACATATACATTTATGCTAGTAACTATGCAAATAGCAAATAAACCTAATTATTTATGATGTTGCTGGTTAAATAACATGCATTTCATATTATTTGACCTGTAGCCGGGCAAGTAACAGAGACATTTCAATATTTACTGAGCAGCTGGCTAAATAGCTGAGATGATGTCTGTTTTGCTAGTGGCCTTGCAAATAACTTAAAAAGAAACATAATTATTTACCTAATGGCTGGCTAAGTAGTGGACAATGTACACAACTAGGCCAGTAGCCATGCAAATAACAGAAGAGCTTCACTATCTTCCCATTACCTACCTAAACAGCTTAAATTGTGTTTTAATTTGGAGATTTCACCAGGTACAACTCAAACAAGGAATAAACCCAATTGGCATCCAACTCCTTATAAAAGTTATACTTCATTCTGAAAAAGTGGTTACGTTTTGTGAATGGAACAGTATTTTGCAAACTGACATATGTTCTGTTTGGTCAGTTTCCAAAATTCTAAATCACAGGAGGTTTTAGAACAGCCTGCCTAATTAATATAAGTTAGGCAGGTGTCAATGTGCAATCCTCTGCGATTGGCTGTAATCATAGAGATGGTGCTCTGCAAAGGACAGCAAACCATCATTTCTACGACTGCATTTTTGCAAGATGGAAAACTTTTTTGATTTATTTTTAAAGCAGCCGTGTTCCAGTGCTGGTTAAAAAAAACAAAAACTTTCTGTTTTTGGAAAACGTCTCCCTCCTGTAGCTGCCAACATGATTCCCAAAGGGAAAGAGGTTCTAATGGAACATCTTCCACTTTGTAAATTAGTTATTACCCCAACTCGGGGTTGCTATCTCAACAATGGTTTGCAAAAGCAATTGCATTCAGAAAATTTCAATAAATTTGTTTCCGAACTGGAACGGGGAGGGAGGAAACCCCTTCAACGAACCCCCTATTTGCAATTCGGAAATAATTGTAAAAGTCCTTTTACTAGTCGAAATAATTTTTAAACTCAGATAATGGTTTTGTACTTTTGTGATCACAAATCCTGTGATTTTGCAAATTAGATCCTTAGTTCTAAAACTGGCTTAGATGCAGTCACTAACTTATAGATCTAAAGTTTCAAATCTTTCAATTTTTCAAAGTTATTGTCACAGATATGACACTGAATGTCACTTCATTAAACCATGGGTCAAGACATGGCGCCACCTTACTGCCATCCGCCGGCATGGCCACAGCCGGATTTCCGTCATTCTTGTGGTGGAAATCCAGCTGTGGTCATAATACGGCAGACGGCTGGTAGCCGCGGCAATGGTCTTTTAGTGGCCTCACAAGCAAGCGTGTCCTGGCGAGACATTTTGTTAGCTCCATTCTTGTGACCTATGGATGCATCATTTCACAGTTCCACTTTTATACTCATTTTTCAGGCAGGGAATGTGAATCTGCTATTCAGGTTTCAAAACTTATTTGGGGTGATGCTCTTTCAATTATCATTTTCCTAGGGCTGGCACTTTTGGTGTTCATGGCTTGAGGTATCCCGATTCTTCTTGCCCTAGTAGTTGTGATCTGCCTGGTTTTGTGCACATTCACTGGTCCTCCTTATTAGGTGTTCTTGGGCCTGGCCTAGTCATTTTAATTATAGTCTGATTCAATTGGTCCTTGTGGCTCTGGTTGTCCTGAGTTACCTGATCTTTGCCAGCCTGGTCCTAATACCCTAGTTCCTAGCCCTCCTGCTTCATGTGAAACTTCAAGTCCTTGTTCTCTTGGTTCTGACCTCTCTGGGCCTCCTTTCCCTAATCTTGGTCCTGCCTATTCTGATCCTTGCAGTCGCCTAATCCTCTCCATCTGTCTCCTATTCCTAATGGCCGTAGTCCACATACTCATGGCCTGACTATTTTTCCAAGCACTCTGCCAACCATGTCTTGGTGATCTTTGAACTGGTCCTCCTGCTTGTTGTCATCCTGGACTAATGTGTCTACTTTCTCCTGAACCTCCTTGTTCATGTCATACTGTTCTTAGCCACCAGCTTGGTCACCATGGCGTCAGTAATTCTGACCTTATTTATCCGGGTCCTCCTTTTCCTTCTCATCCTGGTCCTGCTTTTCCTTTTATACCATAAAACCCACAGGCCTCTGTGACTTGAGCTTTCTTTTCCCCTTGTCTGTGGTCCCACTGGGCCTCCTTGCCCTGGTCCTCCTAGCTCTTGTCCCAATGGCTCTTGGCACCTGGCCATGTCCTCTTGGTTCTTCAAGTTCTGTTTTCCTAGTCTTCCTCACTCTTGGTCTGGTTTTCCTCACAGTGTTCTTCCTATTCATAATCCTCACAGTCTGGTCCTTCTGGCCATCCTGTTTCTTTTAGAACTCATTTTCCTAGCTCTCCTTTTCTTTTCCACTCCTCTTGACCCTTGTCCATTTGACTTTTCCTTCTGATCCTTCTCGCCATGCTCGACCGATTCCTAGTACATCAGTTCCTTGTTGTGTTCTCTTAGGCCTTGCCCTCTTAGTCCTGGCCTTCCTGGCTTTCACCATCCCCTTGCTCCTGTGACCTTGAGCCTTGTCCTCATGTTCCTTCTGGCACTGCACCCAATAGTCTAGGTTAGCTTGGACCTAGTTTTCATTCTTTGGGTCTTAATGAGCATTGTCATTTTGGTCCTGGTCCTTCTGGAGATCCAGTCCCAGAGACCTTAGTATTTCGGTTTCTGGTTGTGCTGGTCCTCCTAATCTTCCTCACCCTGGTCTTTGTGCTCCATGCTGCATTCTGGGCCCTCATCCTATGGTCATGACCTGGGACTCCTAGGCTTGTTTGTGGCCCTCTTGGTGCTGATTCCGCTAATCTACCTTGCTCTAGTACTGGTCTTCCTGGTTCTGCTCCTCCTAGTGTTCTGGGTACTGGCCCTCATCATCTTCCTTGTTTTCTCTGGCCCTCTGGCGCTATTGTAATGGATCTGATCCTGATTGTCCTGGCCCTGGTCTTCCTGCTCCATATTCTCATTCTTCTACATAAACTCATTATGGTCCTCCTTTATCTGGTGCTCATGGGTCTGGCCACCTTGTTGCTTATCTTCATGGCCATTCTGTTGCCAGCCCCGTGGCCTGGACCTCCAGGCTCTGATAATCCTGGTCCTGATGCCTCTGGTCATGATCCTCCTTATCCTGGTACTCCTGGCCCTGGTACTCAAGGTCCTAAACTTCTTTGCCCTGATCTACCTGGTCTACCTAGTCCTTTGTTTCCTGGTCCCCTTAGAACTTTTCCTTATGACTCTGACTCCCTGTTTTTCTGGTCCCAGTTACATGGCATTCATGGCCAAGTTAATGCTATTCTTGTTCGTAGTCTCAAGATTCTTTGGCCATTGTCCCTGATCCTCTTAGTCCTGTTTCTTATAGTTTGGTTCCTCCTGGGCCTACTTCTCCTGGACCTGACCAACCTGCCCTCCTAATCTTGGTCTTCTAAGTCCTACTTGCAGTGGTCCTTCTCATCCTATTGTGCTTCTTATCATAAATGTTGCCTTTTGGTCATCATGACCGTTCTTTATTCCCCAGTCTTGAGTCATCTAGCACTGTTCCTTTCTTGTCATCTTGGTCACCTTGTCCTGGTTCTCCTCATCATCAACCTCCTAGCCCAGGTACAGCAGGTCCTGGTCCACCTTGCCTCTCATATCCTTGCACTCTTAGTCTTTGTCCTCCTGGTTTGTGTTGTCGTAGTTCACCTGGGCCTGTTTCTTGTCTATTTAGTCCTACTGATATTGCAGCCATTGATCCAGTTGCCCTTTATCCAGGTTCTTCTTGTTTGAGTCCTCTTGAGCCTGGTCAGTTTGGTCTTCGTCCTCCTGGTCACCACTGTACAGTCCACATGAACTTCCAGATTCTGGTTGACCTTATTACATATGACATTCCTTATATGGTCCTGCTACTCGTAATGATTGCTCTACCTTTCTTGAAAATCTGAGTCCTGGTCCCCTAGGATCTGGTCTTCATGACCCTCATAGCCGTGTTTCCAGTCCTCCTAGTCAAGATTTTTTATTTACCTAGTTCTTTTGCTCAGTTCTTCTGGTCCACTTTGCATTGCTCCCCTGTCTTCCTGGTCCCTATTCTACCTATGCTAATATATTGAACATACTGACCATTGCCCTCAGGTTCTGATCATACTAGTACTCTTCAATTTGGTATTGTTCATCTTGGCCCTTGTCCTCTTGATCTTTGCCAGCAGGGTTCTGCAAAACCTCGTCCTGTCACAAATCATCCTAGCCTTTCTTAATTATGTTGTTCCTTGGCCTCTGATTCATGCTAGTCTAAGTACATCATGGTCCGATACTTCCTGGTCCTGCTCTGTCTGGTTGCCGTTCCCATGTACTCTTACCACAATTTCTTTGGATTCTGGGCTTCCTGTTTCACAGGTTCCTGGTTCTGGACCTTTTCATCTACCTCACCCTAATTCTCGACCATCGGTCCTCCTGATCCTGCTTCCCTGGTTCATCTAGACCCCTGGTTTGACTGTTTCTAATCCTTTTAATCCTGCCCCCTGATCTATTTGGTCCTGTTCTTAGTTCTGGTACTTCTTTGTCTGTTCATCATGTATCAGGTCTTCTGCTGATGGTCCCTCTGGCCTTGGTTTCCCTAGGCCTACTATTCCCATAGTCCTTATTCTCTATGTTAGACCTACTAGTCCCCATGGTTTCCTGTTTTGCCTGTTCTACCTTGTTCTTGTCCATCTGACCATGTTCCCCTCTATCATGGTCCTCCAAGCAATGGCCCTTCTGGACCTTGTTTGCTTATCCCTGTGGTACTGGTCCTCCTAGTTCCCATGCTGTGTGTCAACATGGCTTACTGAGTCCTTGTCACTATGTTTTAGGATCCCAGTGATTCGGTCCCTCATAGTTGTTCTAATCATAGCCCCACTGGTTCTGGACTTCCTGGTCCTTAATATCAATCTTGGTAATTCTAGGGTCTCCTGGTCTTGCTAGCCTTATTTCCTTATGGTTGAGCTCTTGTCAATCCTGGCCCATTCGTTTCTGGCCTGTTGGTCATCCTTGATCTGGTATTTGTGGCTTCAGCCCTTCTGTGCCTGATCTTTCTTTCCACTTGTCTCCTCTTGCTGGTCCTTTTTGGTCTGTCGACCTGGGGCTACTACTTCTGGCCCTGGTCTTAATCAGTGCACTCAGGTCTTCCTAGCCCTCCTTGTTGTTATGGTCGAGGGCCCACTGTTGCTGCTATTACTGGTCCTCCTTGTCTTTCAGTTCATTGTCCAATGGGTTTAGATCCCCTTGTTCCACATCCTCTTGGCCCTCCTGATCCTTCTCACTGTGGCTCCTGTATCTCCAGCCCTGTTTTTCCTTATCTTGTTTCTCCTCGTTTATTTTTTACTGGACACCTTTGGCATTGGTAAGCCTGGTCTCCGTGGATTAAAACTCCCTGGGCCTGTTTTTTCTTGTCTTGCTTCTCTTGGCTCTGATTGTCTTAGTTCTTCTGGTTGCTGACCTTCTGGCACATATTCACCTACTTGTCATGATTCTCCTCTTACTAGTCCTACTGCTTCCTTCCACAGACCTCTCCATAAAGTCTGCCTTATTCCCCAGACCCACCCACAAAGTCCTTGGTCAGGTACAGCCTCCAAGCTTTACACATATTACTTTGGGTTTCAAGGTTTCTTTAACTGAGACAACACTGTCAAGGACAGACATGAGGGCTCAGTAGAGACTTAGGCCCTCATTATGACCTTGGCGGTAAATACTGAATACCGCTGCCCTGACTGCCACCAGCATACCGCCGCAGAGGACATCCATCTGCCAGATTATGACACATGCATACAAAACTGACCGAAAACAGCCAAAACCACTAATCCGCCAGACCCACTGAATGTGATGAACTGTTGGTATTACTACCCATACCGTTACACCACCAATACTACACCCTCCAAATAATGATCCACGAATCACCACAGCGGACATGCAACGGCAATAAGCCATTGGTGGTGAACACCGCCACAGTGGAAATGGCCACCCAAATACAAAACAAGACAACATTGGTCAGAACAAAAAACCCACACCTGACACAAATACACAACCCCACACACCCATCAACAGCACTATAAAACACACACACACATCACCCACAATCCTTTGCAAACATGGGACGATGGCTACACTTTGCTTTGCCAAATCCTAAAGAGAACTGCACACACATATCACAACTACCTATTCATCTGACACGCACCACACACCCCACCACTTCACACATCACCCTCTGCACAATGTACACAAACCACACAACACCCATGTCCCCACAAAGGCACACCTGTTTCACCGATGAGAAGTTGCAGGTCATGGTTGAGGAAATAGTCAGGGTAGAGCCACAGCTGTTTAGGGCACAGGTCCAGCAGATTTCCATTGCCAGGAAGAAGGAGCTATGGCGGAGGATCGTGGACAGGTTGAACGCTGTGGGACTACATCCACGCACAAGGAATGACATAAGGAAGAGGTGGAACAACCCACGGGGAAAGGTGCATTCCATTATAGCAAGGCACCAACTCACCATCAGGAGGACTGGCAGTGGACCCCAGCCTCCTCCCCTACAGCTGACAGCATGGGAGGAGCAAGTCCTGGAAATCCAGCATCCTGGAGTAGTCGGAGGACTGGACACAGGTGAGTCAACAGTAACTACCTATCACCCCCATACCTGCATGCCACCATGACCCCTCACCCTGACACCCATCACCCCACTCCATCCCACACAGTGCACCACCACAATTCCCAAAATGAAATGCCAAGTCCTGCACGCTATGTCCACTGCATGCACATCCTTTTCTGCCCAGCGTGTACACATACCACCAATGCATGCAGAGCATGGAGAACTAACAATCCCACAATCCATCATCATACACAACCAAAGGTGGCAGGGCAACAGCAATTACATTAGGGAAACTAGTGATGCAGAATATGTCACAGACATGTAGCATAATACACCACTTACATCCCCACAGGTGCCACAGCCAATGTCAGCGGCAAGGAGGTGCCACGCCTACCCAGTCCCCCACCAGAAGATGCCCTCAGTGATGACAGGAATTCAGAGCTCTGGATCTGGATCTGGATGAACTCCCTGGCCAATCAGGGACCACTGGCCAGTCAGCTACCCCGTCCCGCACCCAGTCCACAACAGAGCCTCCCCCCTCAGAATCCAACACCACAGCAGCCAGCCAACGTCCCCTGATCTCTGTCTCAGGGCACGTCAATCAGTAGTCTGCCTACCTGTACAGGGATCCCAGTCTACACCTTACAGGCAAGACAATGAGGGTCCTGGGGTCGGTGGGATTGGGCACACCATTCAGAGGACACAGGCACAGGGTGCCAGAGACGGTGGGAGGACAGCTGTGTGCCAGAGGGAGGACAGGCCCAGGGAACCGACTGCCCAGGAGGCACCTAATAATGTCCTGGGGGCTTACCAACAATCCCAGGAGGAGATGGGCCAGGTGTTAAACATCATGTAGGACAATCAGCGACTGCAGGGGGTACACCACCAGGAGATCAAGCAAGAATTGCAGGCCTTGAATACCACCATAGCCCCCATTGCAGGAGTGCTGGGTGACATGGCCAACATCATGAGGTAGTACACAGCACACCAGCGGGCCCCTTTCACTAGTCAGTGTACTGACCAGCCTTCCACATCTGCTGCAGCTAGTGGACAGCAGGGCCTGCCACAGGACCCACAGGCCACCAGCACCCCTGCAAAAGGTGAACCACACCGCAAACGGTCACTGCAACCCAGACAGACACCAGAGACAGTTGCCAATACCAAGAACACTGTCAGAAAATGAGCCCCTTCTAAATGCCCCCCTTGTGTTCCACTGTGTTACCTTGTCCACTTTGAACTGCCATTGCTCCACCCTTCCAAAGGGCCCCTTGCACACTGGGCCTGTGCAACAAACAGACTGGCTTACTAAACTGGACTTTTCCCAACCATCACCCCACTCTATTGCACTATGCATTGTATACCAGAATATTAAATAAACACCCTTGAACACAATTTGAGTAATAGTGTTTTCTCTGAAGTGTATATAAAACTAGTAACCACAAAAAGGTATGGGGTTCACCAATGATATGGAGCTATGTTCACAAGAGATTATCCGTGGGCTCCTAGACCTCGCTGGGTGTAGAAAATGCGCAGTGTGGGTGCTGTGTAGGGTGAGTGAGGGAAGGGGGGATTTCCTTTTACGGACTAGGTGGTCTCACACACTATATAGTGTCATGCTTCATCACTGGACCACCTAGCCCCACCCAGGTAGGACAGTAACACCTGGATGGACTCAACCTCACCTTTAAAAGAACGGGAGGGAGTGCGTAAATATATTTTATCTACACAGCACCCACACTGCGCATTTTCTATACTCAGCGAGGTCTAGGAGCCCATGGATAATCTCTTGTGAACATAGCTCAATATCATTGGTGAACCCCATACCTTTTTGTGGTTACGAGTTTTATGAAGAGGGAGCTAGTATGGATTGTTTCCCACCAAATACATGTTTCTTATCTCCCTTAAACTCTCCGGTAGTGTGATAATAAAAAGTGTATATAAAATGTACTGAAATGTTTTGAATTGCATGGTCCTGTGCAAATGTCCAGTAATATGTTGATCCATCCTACATATGTGTCTCAGCAGTCTGTACACATCACAGCATTACACTGATGTAACTACACCTATATCTGCAATAAGGGAAGGCATAGGTGACAGTCAGGCGAGATGCAAAGGTCGTGAATAGCATTATGCTACAGCCATATAGCACAACACTCAAATGGAGAAATGTTTAGTTCAACAGTCTTACCTGAGTGTCATTGGAAGTACAGCTGTAGCATATGTGTCCTTTTGTCTACATCCCCCTCCTCTTCCTCCTCCTCACTATCCTCAGTTTCCACTGGTGCCACAGCTGAATTGTCACCCCCTTCTCCTGCAGATAGCGTCTCAGTGCCAAGCTGTGCAACATGCAGCATATAACAACAATCCTGCAGACCTTCTCAGGGGAGTAGCATAGGGATCCACCTGCTAGATGGAGGCACCTGAACCTGGCCTTCAGAAGACCGAAGGTCCTTTCAACAATCCTCCTGGTATGTCCATGAGCATCATTGTACCTGGTCTTAGCCCCTGTTCTTGGATTCCTAACAGGGGTCAGGAGCCAGGATAGGACTGAGTAGCCGGAATCACCTGCAAGAAGTGAGGGACACACATTAGCCTTGCACAATGGCAGGGGGTATGACTCCTGAAGGCATACCCTGACACACATTGGGTGGGGACCCAGGCTCCTTTGTAAGCCACACTCTGTGCCTCTGTAGTGCCATCAGCTGTGGGATGCTGTTATTCCAGAGGACAAAGGCATCATGTACCAACCCAGGATACTTGGCAGTGGCGTGGGAGATGTACTGGTCAGCAAGGCACACCATCGGGACACTGAGTGAGCGGAAACTCTTCCTATTCCTGTACACTTGTTCATTGGCCCGGGGGTCACTAAGGCAATATGGGTCCTGTCAGTGGCCCCAATAACATGTGGTATATGTCCCATTGCATAGAATCCATCCTTCACAGTGGGCAGTTCCTCGACCTGGGTGAATGCGATATACACTAGCTGCGCATGTGTTTGAGCAAGGCTGCCAAAACCCATGCAAGAACAATAGAGAAGATTGTCTGTGACATTCCTGCAGCCAAGCCCACTGTCACCTGGAAAGAGCCAGTTACCAGGAAATGGAACACTGAGAGTACCTGCACAAGTGGGGGGTCTTACTGTGGTGCAACGCGTAGCAGGTAGCAGATCAGGCTCCAATTGTGCACACAGCTCTGTGATTGTGGCCCTGTCCAGACAATAGGTGAGTATGATGTGCCTGTCCTCCAGTGAAGCCAAGTCTGCAAGGGGTCTGTACATGGGTGCATGTCTCCTCCTCCTATTCCTCCGTAGTGGTTGGTACCTAAGGGAGTGGCAACAGGAACTATGAACTCACTACATCAGAGTACACAGAGCATGTTTTTATGTTCGACACCGGAATTGTCTAGGAGTGTACATTCAATACCATTGACGCACTTTTAAATAAGTACATGTGTTCTATCAGTAGAAAATGGCAACTGCCTGTCCTGTATGCAGGGACAGGTGGAAGTGATCTCACTCCGCTGGAGTTAGGCGTCATGGCGGGAGGCAGTCTGCACCGCATGCAATTCCTCTTTGACTAACATGGGCCTCTATGGAATATAGGAACCAATGATAATCAACGCCGGCGGTGAGGGTCATTTTCTTTCTACCACTTCACTTGATTCCTGACTTTCCACAGGACCACATCTACACTGTGTGTGCTGCTGTGACCTGTGTCTGGAACCTGCCATGGCCTGTGCAACAGGTGAAAGGGCCCCAGCCTTCACATCGGAGGAGTTGGAGAGGCTCGTGGATGGGGTCCTATTGTATTGTATTGTATTGGGCTACAGACCAACTGGTGAATACACCATTGGTACATTGTATGCAACATGGTTTCATGGAGATGTATGTGTTCTGGCCGTGTGGCATTTGGAGGGTATGGCTGGTGGCAATGTCTGTGCAGTAGTACGAGTCATGTGTGTGCTTGATGAGGGCCAAATGCAGTATGTGAGCCATTTCTTTGAACGGCTGGATTGTATGGTTAATGGTGTCCTTCTGTCTGTGTTTCCTCTGCAGGTCAGCGCACATCAGAAGACGGGGTTGTGGCTTGCCATCGCCGAGGACGTGTGGACCCTGGGGGTCCATAGACGGCAGAGCACCCACTGCAGGAAACAATGGGAAGACCTGATACTTTCGCCCTGGAAGACCGCGGAGGCCCAGCTGGGGATGGTCTCCCAATGAGGGAGGGGTGCCCGTCGAAACCTGACCCCCCCTGATGGCTCATATACAGGTGGTGGCCTACCCAGAGCTGGGAGGGTACTTGAGGGCATCACAGCCGCCACAAGAGGGTGAGTACAGTGTGTGTGACAACCATCTATGTTGCCTGGCATGGGATTTTGGTGCAGGGTTTTAGTCAGTGTATGTCCCTATATGCCAGCTTAGACATGCAGCGTGGTCCAGCTTAGGTATTTTGGGCGTAACGCTTATTTTAGATGGCTAGGTAGCAGGCCTTCCATGTCAGACAGTGCTTAGTTGGTTCCAATTGACGTGCAAATGGCTGTGTCTGACTCCTATCTCCTGTGGCACCTAGCCAATTGTATGCCAGTGTGGTCCATACTGCCAATTATCAGTCCCTGTGGGTAATGGTGATGTGTATGCCATCTGTGCTGTTGTTGCCGTGATTGACTCTGTGCTCCCTTTCTTATCCCCTCTCCTTTTGTCATCCTGCCCATGTGTGCATTAGCATCGTCTGGTGAAGGAGCATGGGAACCAGTGAGTGAGGGATCTGCAGCACACAGGACCCAGGAGGCAGAGTCAACTGACACTGGGGGGACCAGTGGGATGGATGGCGAGGGGAGCACCACAGGGGAGACAGGAGCGGATTCAACTGACTCCTCTGATGGGAGCTTTCCTGGTGGTAGGATACCCCTTTGGGACCAACCCAGCTTCAGGTCCAACCGCCACCCCTGTACCAGCAGCACTCTCCCAGTAGCCTCCCACGAGTTGCCTGTGCCCGCTCACCCAGGAGAGTGGGCTTCTCCTTCGCCTCAGGCACCTCAGGCCTGCCCCAGTCAGCCCTGCTGCCCTCAGTCAGGAGGCGATTGACCTGAGATCCATCTCTTTAGGGCAGTCAACCATAGCGACCCTTGACCCTGTTTCCAGCAGGCAGGTCGCTCCTCTCACCGCTGCCCCGTGCCGCCTCCACTCTGCTGTTTTGTTTTATTTTTAGGCTTCCTGCGCTTTGTCCCCGCGGACCCGCACCCCTCCCTTCACCTCTACTCCATCTCCTTTCCCGCCGCTGAACCCTGCGGCCCCACCCCCCCAACCTTCCCATTCACCCAGCCCTCCCTCCTCCCAGCTGCCACTCCCTCCCGCCTCCCCTCTTATGGCAGCTGTGGTGCGGTATCAGGTCGCTCCTCTCACCACTGACCAGCGCCACCTCCACTCTGCTGTTTTGTTTTATTTTTAGGCTTCCTGTGCTTCGTCCGTTTCCCAAACCCAGAGTCTGTGTCCCCGCGGCCCTGTCCCCTTCCCTCCACCTCTACTCCATCTCCTTTCCCGCTGCTGAACCCTGGGGCCTCACCCCCCAACCTTCCCATTCGCCCAGCCCTCCCAGCTGACACTCCCTCCCACTTCCCCTCTTATGGCAGCCGTGGCACGGATGCGCCGCTGGCGTACCGCTGGCATGCCAAAGGCAAGGCCATCTGCGCCCGTCCGCACCTGGACCGCGCCCAGCGCCACTCCCCCTGGCCTGCAAGGCCCCCACACCTCCCACGCCACTATACTGCCAGTGATCTCCACGCCCTCAATCCAGGACGCCCCTCCACCTGCTTCCAGTCCTCCCCAAAGAACACCAAGGGACCTTTCTCGTGCCAAGCCTGCCGCTTCACCTGTGCCCTAAAGCACCATGACAGACCTGCTGACAACCACCTCAGCTGCATCCTACTCAACACCCGCTCCATCCACAAACACGCAATTGAACTCTGGGGCCTACTGACCTCAACCTCACCGGACATCGCCTTCCTAACCGAAACCTGGACACACTCGGCCTCAGAACCCGACATAGCCATATCCATCCCTGAAGGCTACAAAATCGCCAGAAGAGACCGCACCAACAAACCAGGAGGAGGAATCGCCATAGTCCACAAAAGCACCATCAAAGTCTTGAGCAGCACCCATGATACCCTCAACCTTGCCGAGCACCTCCACTTCAGAATCCATACCAACACCAACACCACCCTCAAAGGAACTCTGATCTATAGACCCCCCAGACCCCAGCTCTCAATTCTGCAAAGCCATCGCCGACATCGTCAGTACCAACGCCCTCGACTCCACAGAATACATCCTCCTCGGTGATCTGAACTTTCACCAATGAAAACAACAATGAAGCCAACACCACCAACCTGATAGACAAGCTCGCCAACCTCGGCCTCAAACAACTCGTAACTTCACCCACCCACTCCACAGGCCACACACTCGATCCCGTCTTCTCAGCCAGCAACCACGTCTTTATCAGCCACACCACCAAACTCAGCTGGACAGACCACTTCTGCATCCATTTCTCCTACCAGAAACCAGTCACCCACCACCACCGCACACAATCCCCCCGACGCAACTGGAGCAAAATATCAATGGATCAACTTATTTCCACACTCGCCTGGGACCCAGCCCTCGAGACCCCAGACCCCAACACAGCCGCCACCAACCTGAATTGCTGGATAGAGGACTGCACCAACACCCTCGCACCACAGAAAAACCCACAAACACCCTCCACAGAACCAAGGCCAGCTGGTTCACCCCAGACCTACAGGAATCCAAACGGCTATGCCGCAGAATGGAAAAAACCTGGCACCGTGAACCTACCAACTCCAACCACATCGCGTTCAAGGATGCCATACGCAAACATCACCAACTGATCCGCACCACCAAAAGGACCCACTTCAAAAACCGCATTGACACCAATGCTCACAACAGTAAAGAGCTCTTCAGCAACATCAAAGAGCTCTCCACTCCCAAGACCTGCTCCAACAAACCCCCACCATCACAGGAGTTCTGCAACTCACTCGCAACCCACTTCCGTTGAAAGATAGAAGAAATCCACAACAGCTTCAACCCCCGAGCCCACCAGCTGACTACAAACACCTACAAACCCAACACCCCAAGCAACACCCACCTCCTCCACACCTAGACCCTCATCAACAAAGAAGACACCGCCAACACCATGGCCTACATCCACTCCGGATCACCATCGGACCCCTGCCCACACCATATCTTCAATAAAGCAAATATCATCATAGCTCCCCACCTCTGCAACACCATCAACAGTTCCTTTGAGTCAGCCACCTTCCCAGAAAGCTGGAAGAACGCAGAAGTCAACGCCCTGTTGAAGAAACCCAAGGCAGACCCAGACGACCCCATTCCCAGCCAAAGTCATCGAAAAAAATCATGAACAGTCAATTATCCCGATTCCTGGAAGACAGCAAGGCACTCAACACCTCCCAATCCAGATTGGCATGGCATTACGACCAGTAGCTCCCCCACCTCAGCGCCTTGAGACCCTAACGGGTGATTAGTGCGCTTTATAAATCCTGTGATTGATTGATTGATTGATAGTGAATGCCCTCCAGGGGCTGGCCTCCCAGATGCATCAATGCCTTCCTGTAGGGCACTCAAAGTGGCTTGGCGGCCCTTCAGAGATCGTTTCAAGCTCTGGCCTCCTCCCTGATGGCAGCCAGTGTCCATGTTTTTTCCGTCCCCACTACAACTACCACTTCCCAGTCTCCTCACCCCAAACCCATCCCACGCACACATTCTGACAAGCAACCACACAAAACAAAAGACAATGCTTGCACAGTCAAACACAGGCAGCACACTTCAGCCCACAAGCACACTCACAGAGCCAACACACACACATCATCCACTGCCTCCACTCTCTCCCCTTCCTCCTCCATCTTCACAGTCACAACCGCACTCACACCTGCATGCATTGCATCAACAGTCCCTGAACCTGCCCCCTGTACAGCCTTGCCCACAGACACCACAACATCAGGCTCACAGACATGCATCCCACACACAACATGCACAGTCACCACCACCACCATCACCACCTCATGCAGCACACCCACCTCACTTGCAGACACCACCACAATATCCATCCACATGTCCTGTTTGACCTCCCCCACCCTATCTGCCCCCTCCAAAGACTAACAAATGCTTGCACTCAGACCCCCAACAGCCATCCACCTCACACATGCACACTGTCCATGCACCTCCAGAGAAAGGTCCCATCCACCAGCCCAGTACCTCCAGCACCCAGTCTGACACTCTTCCACCCCCAAAGACTTCAGCTGCCACTAAGGGGCACATGAGTGCCACTCCAGCCGCCTCCACCCCAAGCCCCCTCCTCAGCTCCCAAAACGGAAGGTCAAAGTTCCACCCCCTCCCAAACCAAAACCCCAAACCAAGGAGATACCTACCAAAGCCAAACCCAAGGTGCGTCCTCCCAAACCAAAAGCCAAGGAGTCCCCTCCCAATTAGGAAGTCCCCCGATCCCTCCCAACCCCTACCTGCCCCCTGAGGTGCCTGCCTAGTTCCAACATGATGCCCCTGCACAGTGCAGTCCTGATGTTGTCAGGGGTCAAGTTGGGGCTTGGACTTTGCCCTGTGGGCATTACAGACTTTGAACTGGCCATTGGCCTGCATGTAAATATGCAATTCTGTACTTTTTGGATTTGGGCTCTTCATCCAACTGGATTACAGTGGTTGGAACAGAGGTATGTATCCTGGCTTTCTTTCCTCCTGGGTCCTGTTACTGTCAGTTTACTCTGCAGCTGGTTCTGGGTGTGTTGATTGTGTGTATGTTGTTTGTTGTGCGTGTCCCTCTCCTCTTCCTTCCTCCCTCCTTTGTGTGCTAGGTGGCTGTACTCACCGTCATCATTTTCATCAGCGTTGGTGCTCCAGGATGGCCATGGCGTGGTTCCATCATCGGGAAGACTTGCAGTTCAGGTTCCATGGCGGCCGCTGACTCCTGTTTCCTTGGAGGTGAGTGTCTCCTTTTAAATCATGTGTTTCCGCCAAGCTTTTCGGTGACGTTAGCATACCGCCAGGATTTCGGGGCAGTACCATGTCATAATATGTTGGGCGGATCCTTGTCTTGCACCTGCCTGGAGGTTGCTACCACCGTGTTCAGTGTTCGTACTGCACTGGCATTTGGTATGGTACATTGGCTGTCTGTGGGAGGGATCACCACCATGGTCATTATTTGGCAGTCAATGCCGCTGGCCTGGTGATGGTACTACCGCCATCGCCGGTGTGGTGGTCACCTGACCGCCAAGGTCATAATGAGGGCCATATTCTTCCCCACTTAAAATACTGCTTAGCATTTTAAAAATAAAAAGTACCATTCCAAGATATATTGTGCTGATTAATAAAATGTCATTGTGGTTGAATGGGCAATCATCACATGGGAACAATACACATCCTTGCCTCAATCCCACCCAGATCCATTACTTACCTGTGTCCTGCTCTCACTTCCCCATTCAGAGAAGTCCTATTTCTGTGCCTTACTTATTTTACCTCCTGCAAGTGTCCCAAAGCACTGTGCTTCCAAGAATAACAAGTCTACTGTAACAACAACCTATCTCTCTGTATTCCCTTTTGGCTGCTGCTTGTCAACTGTTGCAGCTATAAAATACTAGGCAAGCACAATAGCCTATATTAGTACAAGGCTTTCCACAGGAAGCCAAAAAACAACACAGCCTTCAAAAATCATCAAAAGGAGGATCACAAACAATAAAGAATTTAGGGCCAGATGTAGGAAGCAAAATATTAGCGACTCGCAAAATGGGATCCAACAAAAAAAAGCGACATCAATTTGCGACTCGCAAATGATGTTGCACCGCAGATTGCGAGTCCGCTGTTAGCGAGGTCGCTTTTTGTGACCTCGCTAAAAACGAACTCGCAAATTGTGAGTTGGGTATTGCAAATTGCGACTTTGCCACAAATTGCATGCAGGTGCAGCAAAACAGTTGGAAAAACACTTCCTGGCTCTTGCTGATGACATCAGAGCTAGGAAGACATCAAATACACCTGGGAGGAGGGAGGACCACACCCTTTTCTAACTGCTGAGCAACTACCTGGAGGAACAGCTGCAGCAATGGAAGACTCTGGCAGTGCAGGCAGGAAGAGGAAATTGAAATTCTCTGAAAAGGAACTTGAGGTGCTGACAGAGGAATGCTGCCAGCACCATGACCAGCTGTTTGGAAAGGCTGCCCTGAGTGTCCCAGACACTGAAAAGAGGAGAATCTGGCAAGACATCCAGGAGAGGGTCAATGCCATAGGGGTGAGCCACAGAAGCATTGAGGAAATTAAAAAACAGTGGTATGACCTGCGCTCCAGGACAAAGGAGAGGGTGGCAGAGTGCCTCAGGGAGATGAGGGGCACAGGAGGAGGCCCATCCACCATCCCACCACCCACAGCCATGGAGGAACTGGTTGAACAGACCCTGAAGCCTGAGGCAGTGTCAGGAATGGGAGTACTGGACACGTCAGCGCAAGGGACATCAAAAAGTGAGTACCATGAAACATGCATGTACACCTATAAATGCTATACCCACACCCACCCAGTACACAGCAGCATGCACAACCAGACTAGCTCCATTCCAGACTAGCAACCACCAGAATGGTGCATTATAGGCAATGTAGTACAGTAGGCAGCTTATAGGCAACTGTTTATTAGGAGGCATACAACAGATATTAGATACTGACAGTGTGTTCCCTATGTCCCACAGGTCTCCCACAAGACACCCCCACCAGCCACACCATCCAGGGTGAAGAAAGCAGGCCACAGGCAGGGCAGAAGGCTGCAGCAGCCACTACAGGGCCCAGCACCACACCACCACAGTTCCCTCCAGATGAAGAAGTGGACATGGAGGAAAGAGACACAGCACCTGGTCCCAGCCACAGTGTGAGACAGCAAGACCCAGAAGCACCACTGAGTCGCAGACGCTGACTTAATTTCCAGGCAGTGTCCCAGGAGGATATAGGTGACGCATTCATGTCTGCAGCTGAGGCATCCCTCCTATCTGGTCAGCGCCTGCAAACAAGGCAGTTGAGAATTATTTCTGGGGCAATGCAGAGGATGGAGCACAATTTTACACATGGCCTGGCAGAAGTGAACACATAGGGCCATATTTATACTTTTTGACGCACAACTGCGCCAACGCAGTTGTGCGTCAAAAATTTTAACACCATTCCAAAGCGCCATGCGGGCGCCTTATTTATGGAATGACGTTAGCCGGCGCAGCTGACTGGTGTGCGTAAAAAAAAATGACCCACACCATGCAGCGCCGGCGTAGGGGAAAATGGAGCTTGGGCAACAAAAAATGGGGCAAGTCAGGGCTGAGGCAAAATATTGGCCTCAACCCGATTTGCGCCATTTTTTTTTACTCCCAACCCCCATTGAAATGACTCCTGTCTTAGCACAGACAGGAGTCATGCCCCCTTGCCCAATGGCCATGCCCAGGGGACTTATGTCCCCTGGGCATGGTCATTGGGCATAGTGGCATGTAGGGGGGCACAAACCAGGCCCCCCTATGCCACAATTTTTTTTTTTTTTAATTACTTACCTGAACTTACCTTAAGTTCCCTGGGATGGGTCCCTCCAACCTTGGGTGTCCTCCTGGGGTGGGCAAGGGTGGCAGGGGGTGTCCCTGGGGGCATGGGAGGGCACCTCTGGGCTCCTTCCGAGCCCAAGGGTCCCTTAACGCCTGCCCTGACCAGGCGCTAAAAAATGACGCAAAAGCAGCTGGACGTCATTTTTTTTGACCCGCCCACTCCCGTGCGCCATTTTTGCACAGGAGTTTAAATAAGGCGCACATGCCTTGGAGTAATTTTTTTGACGGGAACACCTACCTTGCATATCATTAACGCAAGGTAGGTGTCCACGCTAAAAAATTACGCTAACTCCAAGATCTTTGACGCTAGACGGGTCTAACGCCAAAGTATAAATATGGAGTTAGCTTTGCGTCGGATTTGCGTAAAAAAAAAACGCCGCAATTCCGGCGCAAACAGAGTATTAATATGCCCCATAGTTCACACGTTTGAATGACAATGTCAGTGACCTAGCACTATCCATACGGCAACTGGTGACGGAACTGGTGTCAGAGAGACAAAGTGCAAGGCGCCGTGAGCACCAACTGGTGCAGAGATTGGACCGCATGGCTGCATCCATTGTCCGTCTTGCAGTGAACACCACAGGGCTGTCACGACGTACTGTGAGCTTGCAGGTGGATTTGGGCCACTTTGCAGGGGATGTGGCTTGGGGACTGGGCCGCATTAGCCACGCTGTGGACATGCTGGAGGCCAGGCAGGTGGCAAGGAGCACGGCTGAGACACCTCAGGACAGTGAGGAGGGGTCCACCATCAGCAGCGCATCTGCCACAGATACACGTGTCTTGCAGAGTGGCAGTGCACGTCAGGGGTCTGCTGACCCACCTAGCACAAGCCATGCTGGGCGTACAAGGAGGAGGTGTTAGGCCCAAACACTGCAGGACACATGAGGCGCATGGAGTTAATGTGTCCTCATTGAGGGTGGACATGTGCAGCCCCTTACCAACAGTTCAGTTCTTTAGTTATTAGGTTCACTTATTAAAAAGTATTGTTTGATCCACTTCACAACTGGGCTCTTTGTGTGTGACATTAGTGTGTGTGGTGACAGTTACCACGTACCTTCCAAAGTATTGGTTTGCAATGTGGTCCCGTCTCTGTCTGCCTTGATTTGCAATGCTTCTATCCCCAGGCTGGCGATGTGGTAGCTCTTGCTCGTCATCCTCCGAATCTGGGTCTTCAGGGGTGAGATGTAGTCCACGTCTGGTGTCAATGTTGTGCAGTATAGCGCATGCGCCAACTATCTTGAAAGCTGTTATTGGGGCATACTGGAGCGCACCTCCACTTCTGTGGAGGCATCGGAATCTTGCCTTTAACAGTCCAAAGGTCCTCTCTATGACATTTCTAGTCCACCTATGTGTACTGTTATATCGCCTCTCATTCTCATTGCTGGGTGTTAGGTACGGGGTAAGTATCCATGGTCGTAGCGCATATGCACTGTCACCTGTGTGGCAAAACTTAACAATGTTAGCAGGGCATGGATGGTTTCTACAGTGACCTGTGTGTATGGCTTCAGGGTGTCTGCAGCAATACCTAATAGATATCCGTCTCCAAACTCCCCACGTTCTAGGCGTTGGTGTATCCCACTGTGCCTGAAAATGTAAGAGTCATGTGTACTCCCTGGAAATTTGGCTACCATGTCAGTGATGACATAATGGGCGTCACATACCACCTGGATGTTCAGTGAGTGGGTACATTTCCGGTTGCGGAACAGATATTCCAGATTTGCAGGAGGGCATATTTGTATATGTGCCCCGTCTACACACCCTATTACATGTGGGAAGTTGGCAATTCTGTAGAATTCCAATTTGGTGCTGTTGATTTCTGCCTCATTCCTGGGTAGGTATATGTATCTGAACATGTGTGTGAGTATGGCATCTAGGAATGATCTGAAGAATCGTAAGAGTGCACTTTGGGATACCCCACCTGCCACTGCAATAACCCCCTGATAGCTACCCGAGGGCAAGAGGTGCAGTGAGCATAGCACTTGCACATGTGTGGGGATGGCGCTGCTGCGCACAGTCTGTCGTTGAAGCTGCGGATTGAGTAGATCAATTAATTCTAATATTGCTGCACTGCTGAGTCTGTATTTGTCATAAATCTCCTCCTCAGTTTGTTGGAAAAGTGTCTGCCTGGTTCTGTATATCCTCTCCTGTCTCTGGCTCCTCCTCCTCCTCTGCTGGGCGGTGTGGACTCTCCTCCTCCTTGCTATCACATATTTTTCAGCCATTTTGAGTAACCCAGATGCCTTCTGGGTCTCCTTTTATACGTTGGTTATGGTTACCACCTGCTCTGACTTAGTGGTAATTTGGGTGTGCAAAATGGGATTTTTGCGACTAGTCGCAATTTGTGAGTGGCTTTTTCATATGGTTTGCGACTCGCAAATTGCGTCTACCTATTTGCGGGTCGCACAATGGGGTCGCAAATTTTTCGAGTCGGTAATGGCTCACGTCGCAATTTGCGATTCGGAAATTGGATTTTTGAATCCCATTTCTGATTTTGTGGGGTCATGTTGGACCTGGCTTTTTTGACAGAGTCATCCCCAAACTTTTTGCCTCATTCCTCCTATTTTGTCTGACCTGTTGTTGTTGGCTTTTTAACTCTGGGCACTTGACCACTGCTAACCAGTGCTAAAGTGCATATGCTCTCTGTGTAAATTGTACTATTGATTGGTTTATCCATGATTGGCTATTTAATTTACTTGTAAGTCCCTAGTAGAGTGCACTATATGTGCCTAGGGCCTGTAGATTAAATACTACTAGCGGGCCTGCAGCACTGGTTGTGCCACCCACTTCAGTATCCCCTTAACCTTGTCTCAGGCCTGCCATTGCAAGGCCTGTGTGTGCAGTTTCACTGCCACTTCGACTTGGCATTTAAAAGTACTTGCCAAGCCTAGAACTCCCCTTTTTCTACATATAAGTCACACCTAATGTGTGCCCTAGGTAACCCCTAGAGCAGGGTGCTGTGTGGGTAAAAGGCAGGACATGTACCTGTGTAGTTATATGTCCTGGTAATGTAAAACTCCTAAATTTGTTTTTACACTACTGTGAGGCCTGCTCCCTTCATAGGCTAACATTGGGGCTGCCCTCATACATTGTTGAAGTGGCAGCTGCTGATCTGAAAGGAGCAGGAAGGTCATATTTAGTATGGCCAGAATGGTAATACAAAATCCTGCTGACTGGTGAAGTTGGATTTACTATTACTATTCTAGAAATGCCACTTTTAGAAAGTGAGCATTTCTTTGCACTTAAATCTTTCTGTGCCTTTCAATCCACGTCTGGCTAGGTTTAGTTGACAGCTCCTTGTGCATTCACTCAGACACACCCCAGACACAGGGTACTCAGCCTCACTTGCATACATCTGCATTTTGAAAGGGTCTTCCTGGGCTGGGAGGGTGGAGGGCCTGCCCTCACACAAAGGACTGCCACACCCCCTACTGAGACCCTGGCAGACAGGATTGAACTGAAAGGGGACCTGGTGCATTTCCTAGCCACTCTTTGAAGTCACCCCCACTTCAAAGGCACAATTTTGTATAAAACAAGGCCTCTGCCCTACCTCATCAGACATTTGCTGGAGAAGATACCTGAACCAAAAACTACATCCTGCCAAGAAGAACTGCCTGGCTGCTCAAAGGACTCACCTGTCTGCTTTCTACAAAGGACTGCTGCCTTGCTGTTGGCCTGCTGCCTTGCTGAACTCTTGTCTGGCTGTAAAAGTGCTCTCCAAGGGCTTGGGTAGAGCTTGCCTCCTGTTCCCTGAAGTCTCAGGACCAAAATGACTTCTCTTTTTCATTTGGACTCTTCGTGCCCCGAAAATTTCGATGCACAGCTTGCTCCGCGGCAAGAAAATCACCGCACACCGATGCTGATCGATGCGACGCCTTCGGGGCGACCGGAACTTCGATGCACGGCCTCGCAAGGACAAACGCCACTCGACTTCCAGAGGGTAAATCGACGCGACGCCTGCCGTGAGAACGAAACTTCTACGCACAGCCTCGCGGAACGACGCGCAGCCGGAAAACAAGCCGAAGAATCCATGCACAGACCCTGGGACATCTGGTAATCCCGCTATCCATAGAAGGAGACGGTCCGCGTGCCGGAAAACGACACACGTCTTCCCCGAGTGAAAAATAACGAAGCACGTCCATGTGTGAAGGGGCGAAACCGACGCACACACCATTTTTCCTCCTGTAGAACGACGCACGTCTCACTGCGTGAAAAATAACGACGCAAGTCAGTGTGTGAAGGGGCGTAACCGACGCACACACCATTTTTCCACGCATCTCCTCTTCTGCGGCCCTCTGCGGAGATTTTCCACTCCAAACCAGGTACTTTGTGCTTGAAAGAGACTTTGTTTGCTTTTTAAAGACTTAAGACACTTCATATCACTTTTTAGTGATATCTTTACAAATTCATATTGCATCATTGATCGTTTTGACCTGCTAATACCCAGATAAATATTATACATTTTTCTAAACACTGTGTGGTGTATTTTTGTGGTGCTATATTATGTTATTGTATGATTTATTGCACAAACGCTTTACATATTGCCTTCTAAGTTAAGCCTGACTGCTCGTGCCAAGCTACCAGAGGGTGGGCACAGGATAATTTTGGATTGTGTGTAACTTACCCTGACTAGAGTGAGGGTTCTTGCTTGGACAGAGGGTAACCTGACTGCCAACCAAAAACCCCATTTCTAATAATCGCAAATTGCGATTCGGGCCATTTGCGACTCGCAAATTTTTGCTACATCTGGCCCTTATTTCCATGAGTGAATAAACATTTATGTAAAATGCTCTAAAACCATTCTCATCAATGTTTGCAGACAGAAAAATACTAAAAAAACTGCAGCACAAAATATTTGTGTGCCATACCCTGAAGCTCCTAAAACAGAAGTTTGATTAAATGTTTTTATTCAAAATTAATATTACAGTTTTTTATATATAAATTAGGGAGAGCAGAACCTGCAGAGTTCTACTCTGCAGACATTCAGAAAGTTATCTGAAAACTCTGAAATCTTGCAGAGGTCTGCATGCTGCGGAATACTGCTTGGTCCTACAGCGCAGTTGTCACTTTGCAGCATATTCCTGTGCCAGCTTAAAATGTTGTTGACACTTACTGGAGATATGTTTTAAGCATGAATTTACCTGAAACATATGGTCGCATTTGGCTTGCATGTCACTTGTTTTGGTGATTGAAAGGCTTTCTGAGAGCATCTGCAAATTTAGAGATGGAAGTACACACATAGGCCCTCATTACGACTTTAGTGTGGAGGTGGCGGTTGCACCGGTGGAGCAGACTGTCATATTATGACCAATGAGATGTTCCGAATGGAACAAAGCCAAGTCACAGCCAGTCCTGCTAGTGCGGGCAGGCCGCCGTGACTGGCGGTAGGCATCTCCAGGCCAGCGGGGAGCATGTTTCTGCCGACAGTATTACAAATAACATATATGCAATGCATACATGTGCAAGGAAAGTCAGGACAAGTATGTCACCCTCAACACCAAGGGGTCCCTGGTGCAGATACATCAAATCAAATTTCAGAATGAATAAATAACTATATACAATATAGGCCTACTGGCCAGTCCAACAGTATTGTGTGCTCCAGGCGCACATGGCAATGCCCATGGCCCCAACTTGACTTCTGACTGCGAAGTGGCAGGGGCATCAATGGAGCATGCCAGCACCTCAGCTGTGAGGGGGGCGGGGGTTGAGGTGGGGGTTTGGGTTTTGAGGGGGGTCCTTAGGTGGGGGCTTGGGGAGGGGGTCCTTTGGTTTGGGTTGAGGTGGGGCTTTTATTCTGGATTTAGATTTCGGGGGGGGGCTTGGCTTTTGCTTTGGGAGGGGTAACCTTGGCCTTGGTTGGGGTAGATGTCTTAGGTGGGGGAGGGGCCATGGTGACCAGGTGCACTATGGGAGGCTTGGGAGGTGTAAGGCAGGGGTTTTGAGAGTGGAATGGGCTCTTGGTGGAGACAGTGACTGGGCCAGAGGGAGGGAACAGGGAAAACCTATGCAGGAAACATCTTTTTAGAGGCACAGGGTTGGGAATGGGAGTAACGTTTGGGAGGGGAGGAGAGGTAGTGGTTTTGAGGTGTGTACTGTGAGGTGCCTTGGGTGCAGATGCGATGGTGGATGTCTTGTGTGAGCTGTGATTGTTAGGTGTGTAAGTGTTGGCGTTTAAGTGTAGTGGGAGGAGGGGGGAAGAGATGCATGGAGATAGCAGGGGGATGTGTAAATGTATGTTGTGGTGGTGTGTGCAGGTAGGGTGGATGTGCTGCATGTGGTGGTGTTGACAGTTGTGCTGAGTGCATATGTGCTGCATGGGGTGCATACATGGGGGGTCTGATATTGTAGTGACGGTGGGAATGAGTGCAAGTGTGGCAGGATCTGGGAGTGATGATATGGTGACCGCAGTATGAGTGGTATAGTGCCTCTGAGAGAAGAGGTGATGGGGGAGTCCATGTAGGGAGTGGATGTTGTTGTGTCTGCATCTGAATGTTGTGTGCATGGCGGTGGTGTCTTTTGTGGTGCCTGTGTTTGTCCTTGCGATCTGGGTCTTAGGATGTGGATGCGTGTTCGTAAGAAAGGGTGCTTTGGATGGGTGATGGGAGAGGGATGTGGGAATGGGAACAGGTAGTTGGAGGGGGGACGGAAGAAGAAGAAACACTGGCTGCCATCAATGTGGAGGACAGAGCCTGAAACAATCTCTGCAGGCCAGCCAGGGCACTGTGAATGCCTTCCAGGTAGGCATTCAACTGCTGCATCTGTGATGACAGTTCCTAGATGGCATTCACGATGGTTGACTGCCCCACAGAGAAGGACCTCAGGAGGTCTATAGCCTCTTCATTGAGGGCAGCAGGGCTGACTGGGGCAGGGGCAGAGGTGCCTGTATCGAAGGAGATGCCCACTCTCCTGGGTGAGCGGGCACGGGCAACTGGGTGAGGAGCTACGGGGAGGGCAGTGCTGGTAAGGGGTGTGGTGGACAAGGATGGTGCTGGGATGGACCCACATCTGAAGATGTAGTATTTGATCCTGTCTCCCCCATGGCACTCCCCTCACCCTTCGTCTCACTGGTCCCCTCGGTTCCACTGGTATCAGACTCCTGGGTCCCATGGGCTGCAGCTTCCCCACTTGCCAGTGCCCCTTCTCCTTTGCCTGATGATGCTGATGCACACAAAGATAGCTGTGGAGAGGGATGGATGGTGGCAGAGAAAGACAGGGTGAAATGGGTTAATGACAACCCTACATACACACAGAGTAACAACAACATAACCAGCTGCTATGCCCTCACCTATGCATCCACAACAGTAGGACACAATGGGGGATACTACAGCCATGCTGATGGAAACTTCTAATGTTGGAACAGTAGCATTCATGTACTTGATGAGGGACAACCTTGTCACACTTGCCCAGTACCTGGCACATTCCCATTGTCGTGTGTGGAGACATTTCCTGTATACATTACTCAATAGAATCCTGCATCGGTAGGTAGCATGCCCACTAATCAATTGACAAATAGCACACTGGCATCTGGCCCCATTTTACCTATCTACACATATGGTACACAGCAGCTGACTGATGACACACTAATTACCTCGCTCACAGTGGTAGGCTGATACTGATGGCAATGGCCTGCCACCTCACTTGTACTGATGCAGATGCTAGGAGCTTGGATCTTAAACCTTGTTGAGGGTCAGCAGACAATTCCCAAATTGGAAGTAACTGCCCACATAAGTCACTGTCTGCATGGTATGAGCACACAGCTATGAAACAATCCTTCCACAGTGGCTGACATCCAAAGTCCGTGTGCTACCAAAACTTACCTGTTACATCACTCCACCTGTAGGAAACCAAAAGCCATACAGGCAGAACATCATTGAGGTGTCAGTGTGTAGTTACCCCCTTGTGGCTGCTGTGCTGCCCTCAAACACCCATCCACCTCAGGGTAGGCCGCCGACAAAATGCGGGCCATTACGAGGGGTCAGGTTCTGATGGGCACCCCTCCCTCATTGCTTTCTGCAGTGGGTGCACCGCCAGGCATGGACCCCTAGGGTCCACACTTGCTTGGCAATGGCATGCCAAATCCCCTTCTTTAGTTGGGCGCTGGCATGCATGGGTGACACAGACAGAAGGACAAAGTCATGTAGATTGGCATTACAGGGTCAGCAGTGGACATCACACATCAAACACATTTCATGACCACAGTCACGTGTCCTCATGCCACTAGCGCTCACACTCCTCACCCATCTCCATGCATCCACTCCATCTGCCTCGTCCCAACTCCTTTCATCCTCACACACATCACAATCTTACATGACAGTGACATGAGACTCATCTGCTGCTCTGGTGCCCCATACAACTGTCCATACAGGGGTAAGACCCTGTCCACAAGCTTCTCCAGCTCTTCCTGGGTGAAGGCTGGGGCCCTTTTACCTGCAGGGTGTGGCATCTTAGCTTCCAGACTCAGAACACAGCAGCACACACAGTGGATTTCTTGCTTGCACAAGTGTCAGGAGTCAAGTGAGCTATGGAACAGTAAATGGCAGTTATGGCCGCCGTCTCCCGTAGACAACAATGTAATCCAATGAGGAGTTGCATCTTGGTTTAGACCGCCTACCGCCATGACATCTAATGCCTGCAGAACGAGGTCACTTCCAACTGCCCTGTGCATATAGGCCAGGCAGCTGCCATTTTACATACAATAAGTGAATAGTAGATTAATTTTATGTGCATCATGGATGATATGTAGTGACTACTGCATAGATTGACAACGTCGACACATTGCATTTGCATTTGACTTCTCCTCTCTCCTACTCCCAGATACAGTGTTATGGTAATGATGAGACATGCCCCCTGTGTACTGGTCCCTAGTCAACCTGGCTACCCAGGAAGAAATATAGGAGGAAACATCACCAGGCTCTCCAATATGCAGGAGCTAAAACCCTCACACATCTTATTAGATGTCATGCTTCCTCATAGGGTAGCTCCTCGTCAGACTGGTGCACGAGGAGCTACCCTATGATGAAGCATGACATCTAATAAGATGTGTGAGGGTTTTAGCTGCATATTGGAGTGCCTGGCGATGTTTCCTCCTATATATATTTTTGGAACAGTGTATTTTTGTTTAATATTGAGATTGTTAGGGAGAGTGCACACTGGACCATAGATTCTCCCTGTCCCTCTTTTTGATTGTATACCCTGGAAGAGAGGCATGTCATTCAGATGTATCGTCTGAACCGTCAGTCCATCATGGAGCTGTGTAGCCAGTTGGAGCCTGATCTGTTGTCTGACATACGTCATCCATATGTCATCTCTCCCTTAGTGCACATGTTGTCTGCACTCCACTTCCTTGCCTCGGGTTCATTTCAGATGACAATGGGCTTGGCAGCAGGGATGTCACAGCTGATGTTCAGCAATGTGTTGAAGGATGTACTGTGTGCTTTGCCAAAAACATCTGCCCTCCGACATCATGTTCCCTCAATGTGCGGATTTGACCACTGTTAAGGCTGCCTCATATGATTTCGCACATGTCCCTCATGTGATAGGGGCCATAGATGGCACCCACATTGCCTTGGTTCCACCCAGAATAAATGAACAAGTGTACAGGAATCGGAAAATCCTTTATTCCATTAATGTGCAGGAGGTGTGTCTCGCTGGCCAATATATCTCGCAGGTTACAGCCAGGTTCCACGGTTCTGTACATGACTCATACATTCTGCAGAACAGCAACGTCCCACACATGATGGCACAACTTTAGAGGGACCAGGCATGGCTCATCAGTATGTAGCTAATTTGATGTGTGCCCCTGTCATCTCACATCACTTCACAATCTACCATGTGTCCCCACCAGTATTGAGACGTGTCCTACCTTTGTGCACACAGGTGACTCTGGGTACCCTAACCTTCCCTGACCGCTGACATCTGTGAGGTATTCGACAACAGATGGCAAACACCGTTTCAATGAAGCCCACGGCTGGATGAGGCATGTCATCGAGAGGACCTTAGGCCTACTGAAGGCCAGATTCCACTACCTACGTGTCTCCAGAAGTGCCCTACTCTACAAACCACTTAAAGTCTGCCATATCGTTGTTGCCTGCTGAATGCTGCACAATCTGGCCCTGAGGCATCACATCCTTTTGCTGGATATAGAGGAAGTGGCAGCTGGACCAGTGGCTGACGATGGGGACATAGTGAGTGATGAGGAAGAAGATGATGAGGATGCAGCTAACTCCGGAGCAGAGTTAATTCACCAATACTTCCCATGAGAAACAGGTATGTGTTATGTGTAATGTATGTTACCTATACTCCTATCTGCATTGTGCCATAGCTCCTCCTGGTGTTTGTCATCAGTGGAGGCACTGAGTGTAGCTCACCCTCTGGGTGGGTTGGGGGGCATTTTGCCGACTAGAAGAGGTGTTTCAGTTCACATATGCTATCTCCACTGTGCTGTTGTGCAGCATCACTCATGCAAATTATAGTCCGTGTGCTATGTTCCCTGTACTGCTTTGCCAACTGCAACTGTTGTGCCAAGGATAGTGTTGTCATCAGTATTGCTATTATTCCTCACAGTCCACAATGGGAGAATGTATAACCCAACTATTACAGCCTGTGCAACATGCCTTCAGGTGAGATTTGTCAGCTGTGAGGGAAGAACTGTTGGTTATGGATGTCGTGGAAATGTAGACCTGACATGGACATATGGTTTGTGAATCCACATGCTAACTCACACTAGGGATTGAGACATTGTTCAGCATGTGTGTTGCGTGGGCTACAGTGTCTCCTATCATGATAGTTTTCCCTGTCTTGGTATTTTTGCAGGGCATTAGTGTGGTGCAACTCTGGTTCCCACCTTGTGGCTACCTTGACACATGTATCCAGATTATCTCTGTTCTACTATCAACCTTGCTGCATATTGCTCCCCCTTCTGTCTATCCCACAAACATTTGCAGGACAATGGTTTGACTGTAATGACATGTCATTCAAATACGATTCTTACTCATGACAATAAAGACACATAGGCAGTAGTTGTGCTCAAAGGTGTTTAATGTTACTCACAAGAGCAATGTGTGATGAGTGGGGTCATGGTGGGTGTAATCATCAGACTAGTTGTCCCAGCTGTAGGTAGTCCAGGTCCAGAATCCAAGGGGGCATGGGAAAATGGAGGTATGACAGTGGACAGTCAACAGGGTGTGTCTGTGGCAGACAGGGGAGAATGTTCAGCAGAGGCTCATTTCCTGGCAATGGTTTGGTATTGGCATCAGGTCGTGCTAGGTGTCTGGATTGACACCCTCGCTTCCTCAGCCTCAGGGGTAGGGGTGCTGGTGGTCTGCAGATCCTCTGGCAAGTCCTCCATTGCACTAGCTGCCACAGAAGTGGGGGGTTCATTTGGAATGTGGCTAGTGGAAGGGGTCTGCTGGTGGGTGGATGACACACATAGGATGGTGGTCAGTTCCTTCATTACCCCTTCAATTGAGGCCATGGTGGAATTGAGGGTCTGCCACTGCTGCATGGTCTCCTGGTGGTATTCCCTCTGCAGCTTCTGGATATCTTGGACTGTCTGAGGATCTTGCCCTTAGTGTCATGGGACTGCTGGTATGCTCCCAGGACTTGGGAAATGGCCTCCTGGTCAGTTATTTTTTGTGGGTGCCCTATCCACCTTTGGGCCACAGGTGCCCTCCCACTGCCCCTGGCTCCCTGTGCTTGTGCCCCTGGCACTGTGTGCCCACTCCCAGCCGCTCCAGGACTTTCATTGTCTTGGGTGTGCAGCCTTGACTCTGGTCCCTGTACTGTGGGGCACATTGCTGATTGACCTGTCCTTGGGACACAGGTGTGGGGATGTGGGATTGGCTGTGCTGTTGTAGCCACATGGGAAGGGGTTTCAGATGTGTCCAGGGTATGGCTTGTGGTGGTGGACTGACCAGTTGCCCCAGATGGCCCAGGCAAGTCATCAATATCCAGACATCCACTGGGGCCTTCCTGGGGAGGGCTGTCTGTCTCTGGCATCGGCTGCCAGGTGGCAGTGGCAGCGGGACCTGTGGATGGAAAGGGAGGGAGTTACATTGTGGAGATGTACTTGTTGGTATCATTGTCTGATACTTGTAGTAGCTTGACTTGCTTCCCAGTGATGGCAATGACAGCTGCAACACTGCAGACATTGCTTGCGTGAGACATGTTGTGGCAATGTTTAAATTTGGCATTGAAGGTTGTGGACTGTGGATTTCATTGCTGGCCTTGCCATGTGTTTGTACACAGTCAAAGGATCCAGTTGGTGTGGCATGTGCTATGGTTGTCCTTGCAGGTGTTCCACTGTGAAGTGGGACTGTTCATTCTTCATGTGTAGAGAGTGGTGCATTATGGGAGTTGTGGTGCTTGGCATTGTGATTGATATCTGTGCATTAGGGCGGGACCGTGTGAGGATAGTGGCAGTGAGATGGTGTTGCATGCAGGGGAGGTGCGTGGGGTGACGGAAGGCAGAAGTGTGCGATGGAGTGGATTAGGGAGTGATGGGGACGCATGCTGGGCATGAGTGGTTGGTGGCTGGGGAGTGTTGTTGACTTACCAGAGACAAGTCCTCCAATGATTCCAGTCAGGCCCTCAGGATGCATGATGTCCAAGACCTTCTCTGCCTACGATGTGAAGTAAGGGGGAGGAGGCGGGGGTCCACAGCCAGTCTTGTGGATGGCAATATGGTGCCTGGATGCCATAGAATGCACCTTTCCCCGTAGGTTGTTCCTCCTCTTCCTGATGTCCTCCTTTTTGCGTGGATGGGTGCCCGCTGAGTTGACCCTGTCAACTATCCTCAGCCATAACTCAATTTTCCTGGATATCAAAGTATGCTGGTCCTGGGCTCCGAACAGTTGTGGGTCTACCCTGACGATTTCATCTACCATGACCCTCAACTCATCATCAGTGAAACGTTGGTGCTTCTGACGGAACATGGTGGTTGTGTTGGGGGGAGGATGTTGTGTGTGTACGGTGCAATGTAGGGTGGTTGGTGGGGTGAGGGTGTTTGGTTGTGTGTACTGGTGGTATCTGGTGTATGTGTGCAATGGAGATGTGGGTATTGTGTTTGTGGCGCAGTTGTGTGGTGTGTGATGTTTGGAAAGTGTGTTGGTGCCTATAGATTAGACGTGCAGTGTCCTCCTCTGGTGTGCTCCTCGGTCTCTCTGTTGGTAGTTGTGGTTGCAAAGGATTGTGGGGGTGTGTGAGAGTGTGTTATTATAGTGCAATTAGCAGGTGTGTGAGTTGAGTGTCAGGTGTAGGGTATTTAGACTATCTAATGTGGTGTCAGGTTTGGGTAAAAGTGATATCTTGACAGCAGTAGATTCGTACAGCCAATGGTTTACCACCATGCAATGACTGCCGTGCTGTTTTGTGGGTCGTAATATGGAGGGTGGAGTGTTGCTGGCGTGGCGGTGCTGGGACCATCTCTCTCCCACCCTTGGTCAGCCTGGCGGTTTAGGATTTGTGACTGTATTTGGGCGGTCTTCAGTTTGTGTCTCGTAATATGGTGGTCACTGTACCTCCATCACTGGTGGTCTTTTGGAGGCCGCCAGCATGGAGTTTTTCCAAAAAGGCCACCAAAGTCGTAAAAAGGGCCATAATGTTGAATAAAAACAGCACGTTCATTAATGTAAATTGCGAGTATATACTGCAGAGTATAAAACAATGTTTCCTATAATCACATAAAGAATTATAAATTTGAACACTGATGACTGAAGAGTGTTTATTGTGTACTTCATTGCCTGCTTTTTTCTGTCTTTAATCACTGTATTGCATTGGCTTAGAAAACGTGCATTGTAAAATTTGTGGAACAGGTCTCCAAATGAATGCAGGAAAATCATGCATTGAGCAGCATGTGTAGGCCGCCACCATGGGCCTGCAAGGAGACCAACCCTTAAGTGCTTGCTTCTCTGTGGGAAGAGGGCAGCCGTCACCGACCACTAGTAGTCACTGCACCAGTAGTGGATTTGGGAGGTCTCGATAATCTGGTGAGAGGATTGAGTCACTCTATCCCCTGAAATTCAATTCAGAGTTTAGATTTATTGCATAGGCTAGAAATACGGCGAAAATCCATACTTATGATGGGCAGGTAGGTACACTACTCACGCATGTAATGTCCACCGTACAGGCACACACTACCTGCACACAGAATTCTGTAAGTCCACTCAAACACAACCAGCTTCAATCAAGCAGCCCAGGCAGAACTGGTTGGCCCCTAGCAGGAGCTAACGTTACTGCAGCCAATTGTGATTAGAGAGACCACTGCAGATAGGACAAAAAACTCAGCTTTCATTGCGGGTGCGACGGAACAGATTCTGACCTCAATGTTTTTGGCTGAGAGCCATTCTGGGTCTTAAAACTTCCCACAGCAAAACTGCAAAGAGTATTTGTCCTTGATAGTAAATTTGTTAACACAGGATCTTGCTTATTGCACAGTACCCTTTCTTCACACAAGACCTTGCTTTTTGCACATTACCAATATGTGTGCTTCCTGGTCCAGATGTTATTGTGTTACACTCAGGGCATGTGTGACTTTGCATTTGTTTACAACCAGCTTTCGAGTTGCCATAAAGAGGCACTTGCCACCAGGGGCTGGAGGTTGGGTCACATATATCCTGGCATGAAATCATTTCAAAGGGGCCCTCCCGTAATATTAAAAAGAAGTGTTTGCTAGTGAAATCAAACCCTCTTTGCAGTCTGGAAATCAAGTACACCCACCACATGCTCATCTGTGAAAACATTGCACTCTTAATTCTGGGAAGTGACTTTTGCCTAAGGGTGGGCACCGGTAAACTCTGCCACATGGCAGTTGCAGAGTTTTTGCTGAACTCCATGCTCCAAGCAGGACCCAAAGTGGCAAAACTCTTCAAACTCTGCCGGCGGAGTGGGGTTTAGCGCTCACTCCTAATATAAACAGTTTTGCTTCATTCCCTGCACTTACTTTTGTAGAAAGTATGTGCATTTGTATTTGCAGGTACTTTCAAATGCTTCCTTCATGTTACATCCCCATTACAAGATGGGCATCATCCTACCATTGCCTGGAGTCCCTTTTTTCTAGCCCGCTAAATAAAAACCTGCTTCATACTGCTTATCCGGCCATGGGTCAAAATGCAAATCATGTCTACTGTGCCTGCGGCCTGATAAACAGCACACATTATGTACTATTTTGCTGGCTGAGAGCAAACAGTGGAGATTATGTACTTTTTGGCCAGCAGCTGAGTAAATAGACACTTCCTTAAGTTGAGAAGCAACACTTTCATAATCGCTGAGCTCTCCTGCCACCTCAAGGATAATACATGCTCAATTCAGTATTAGAGCAAATGAAAAGCTTGCTAATTGGGTCTTCCAGGAACATTTACTTAGTTATACATAGATTACATACCAACAATCACCATTATGCTTAATGTTGATTTTTCACATCACAGTCCTTACAATGTGATAGGTCGCACATCTGACTCTGGGCATCCAGTTTTATTTTACTTAACTGTAGGACTATCCAATAGTGACTCAAGAGGAATGGAATTCCCAGCATCATCCCTAAACTATTCTAGACTCCTAAGTCAAAAGATAAACAAAACTGTTAGAGTAAGATTAATATAAAGACTGTGATGAGGAAGTGTGAGATTAATTGGGTTAAACTGTAAGTGACGTAGGCCTAAAACCAGTCCTTGCTATGAAATATACCAAAGATGTCCAACAGTCTTCAGCGGGCCAGTTTCACTAAGGACTTACATTGTCCTTGCAATGTACGCTGCCTTGCATGACTTTACAAAGAAAAGTAGAGCAATGCAATGGCCTGCCCATTGTTGTTTTACGTTTCAGTCTGGTAGCAAGTTCAATGTCCTCAGAACCCTATAATAACAAATAGGTCATCGGTTCTCCGCAGAAAGCAAAGCACTGGAAAATGTATCTTGACAATTCAATGGATATTCAAGAAATACCACGTTTGTTCCACCACTAACATTTTTATAGGTGAAAAAGATGAAAAACTAACTTTTTGGAATGTGTTTAAGAATGGGTAATAGATAACTAATTGTAGCTTGTAAAATCTGAGTTTCTGACTGTGTGACGAAAAGGAGTATTTGTACATAAGAGCCCCCAGCTTTTCATTTCTGGTTTCTTGACCACCAGAAAGATTAACTTTAGAATCAGAAACTTTCAGATGTACCAATGGCTGAAATGAATGTGTTTAGTGCTTTGATCGCTTGTGTACGATCCCAGGCAGAATAATTGGGCCTACCTACTAATGTAAGAAGCCTCTACTTTTTCAGACTGCTGGTGATACCTCGCATTCACCTGATAGGTTTCTTGAATTCATTGATCGTGGCCCACTGCACCCAAAGTGTGGGAATGGCTGATACCACAGAAAACACATCTTTGAGGAACTGAAGTACTGTGTGGCTCAAATAGAAGAACAGATAAATATTCCTATTATCAGTTCATGTATGAAAGGAAGGCAGAACTGTATTTTGAATAACATTTCAAAGTAAAAGGTGTGCCGAGTTGTTGAAATGCCTACTGGAAGGACACAGCTCATGACTTGGGAAAATCTTTTTTTGCAATCCCACCCATTCAATTTCCCCATTGATTAATCCAATATACCGGAATGCCACCTTCGGAACACTCTCCTTGTTTGTCATGCTGAGACAATGTATCTGGAGCAGCCAGGCATCTGGATAAAGGTCAAAAGATAAACTGTGTCAATGAGTACAATGGAGGTCAGAACCTTTGTGAAGATCCCAGGTGCCATTTGTAGTCCAAAATAGAAATGTATAAAGTGGTAATGGCTTCCTTGTGCTGCAAAGCTGAGATGAGCCTGATGATGCAAATCAAGTTCCCCAAATAAGGAAAGACTTGTATACACTGTTGAAGGCTCTGTCTGAGTGGAATTCTATATGTTTCTCCATCCCCTACAGTAATGAAAATCAAATTGCTTCCTTTTTGACTGCTTTGAACAGGGCTTAAAAATCAGGCATAAAATAATGTGCAGTATAAATCCATGTTCAGTGCAGGCGGAGTGCCCTGGGTTCATCATTATCATCATTGGTGTGTAACATGTGTACCTCTTGCTCATCTATTTGGATAATATCAAACAAAGGTATGCACATTATATTTAAATCCATCTGTGCATAGAAAATAAAGCAAGAAACCTGTCTGACCTCATTCAATCAATCAATCAGGGATTTGTAAAGCACACTACTCACCTGTGAGGGTCTCAAGGCGTTCATTAAAACTTTGGCCTTGTGTGGCTTCATAAATCACACATAAGGTTTGCTTCATGCATGTACCGCATTGCATGGTGCAATTGTGACGCAAATCAGCTCTTAAATATGCCCCAAAGTTCACAAGACTGAAGTATGGTACAGATACCTGGACAAAAGCAATGGCTATCTACCAACCAAAAGGACATTGCTGAATCCAAGTTTGTCAGAGTGCAGTATTTGCAGTTAGAACATGAGGACGTAGCTAACAAAGGAAAGAGGTCACATCAGAAGCACCTTTATCACAAGTGTAAAGGAATTATTATGCTCCAATGAGGTGAAATTAGAATGAGACATAGTGGTTACAAGATAACTTGATGAATTTTTTTTTATTTCACTACAACAAACAAAAAAGCTTTTTAACTAGCAGATGCGCAAAGTAAAGGTATATTTTTCGTACCTTTCTATTAGGTCTGACTAATCTTGGGAGGCGGTCTCTAGATCAAGTCCAGTTGACATTTTGCCAGGAGATGGACCATCTGACACCTTATGTGGTGCATGTAACTCGAACGAGGTGATGACTCTACTTGGGGCTTGATTTAGAACTTCGCGACAGGTTACTCTGTCACAACGGTGACGTATATCTCATCCACCTAAATCTAAATCCCATTATATTCTGTGGTATTTAGATTATCTTTGACAGGATATCTGTCACCTTTGTGACAGAGAAACCTGTCTGCTGAGTTCTAAATCAGGCCCTTGGTTTTTATGAGCCACGAAGTTGTTGTCTTCAAATATAATTGGCTGTTATTTTGTCACCAGCCCAAACTTTGATTTCATTGTACCTCTGTTAACAGGGATGTTTGAATTTATAGCCACTTTGGTATGCTTGTTTACTTTTCTTTTTTTTCTATTTCTGTCACTTGCAATCTTTGGGATGTCTCTCGCCGTAGGAAGGGCTTGACCCTCTCCCCACCCATTTTTGCAACTGAAATACAACCGTTGACATGTAGGCTGTGCCAGCATCACTTCCACGAAGACCTTCATTTTATGTTCAGCAGAGTGCGAGATATTGGGTCTCATAATTCATTGGGACAAGTTGAAGCTATTCCCTCTGACAAAGCCAGCTGGAATATCCACCTATCTCACCATCAGGATCTGTTAAATGTCTTGGAATCAAAATCAATTGGGAAATAGGGCCAATCCTAAACTGTAACTGTCTAACAGCTATAACTCACCTCCTGGCGCAAGTGAATCGCTGGCTCAGATGCCACCTGACATCTACAGATAGGATTGCCTTCATAAAGATGGCAGTCCTGCTGACATTCTTCTTCCTGTTTTACAATAGACCAATTTACTCAGCATGCCAGTTCTTTTTCTTCATCTCACCTTTAATTTATACTGGATGGATCTTAAATTTTTCAGTGTCCGAGAAACGTGATTCCAACTCCTGAATGTGTGCGTCACAGTGATGTTCTTCATCAGGGTTAACTCATCCAAAGCCAAGGAAAGAATATTATTGAACATGGTACGGGAGACTTAATGCTATTCGCCTACCCATTATCTACAGTTATGGTATTCGAAAATAGTTATTATATAGACACCAGCTTTACAAATCTACTAGTATTGTTAATCTGACCAAAAACCCAAACACTTCACTGAAAATTAGTCAGGTGGATAGTTCACTGCATTAATGGTTTTGATCCATAGCAGGATATCTGTAGTGGCAAAGTTTAATACTAATAGAGCTAGGATTCAATTCTTACCCGATCTATTAAAATTTCTTTCTGTTGACCTTATTTGAATTAAGGTTAATTCTTCAGTAATGTACTAATAAATGGCGAATATGTGCTGCCATCATCCTTTTTGGATTATTTTTGCTCTTATTTCCAAAGTTTGGAAATCTTTTATCTTCTATTTAACCTAGAGATTACCAATTTGATAGAAATCTGGGAAAATATGTCATGCAAGTTACAGAGACTTACAGCACAAAATCTGGTGAATATCCCACAAATGGCAGTACACCTGCCCTAGTATAACCTCTCCTGAAAAACCATGGCTAAAGGCTGATGATCCACTTAATGTAGGGGCTGTTTCAAGTTTGGCTTTTCCTCAGAATTGCAGGAAAATGCAGTAACTGCTCATTTCCATGTTTTTCCATTTTCACTTTGTTCTTTGTTTATTCTTCTTTGAGCAGGTTTGGTTTCAGCCAGATGTATGCATTAAGGCGCTAGTCATTTCTCTGGTAAACCATTTGCTTACAATTGTGGATGGTTGTGTGTTCTAAGATGGCAAGGGCCTGCTTGTGCTGAGTTCCAGAAAAGCTTAAAAAGATGCATTGAATATGGGTCCTTTCTGGGCTTCTATGTATGCCATTCAGTCTTTAAAGCCTACAAAAGTACTACCTCGCCAGGTACCAGGGATGCAACGCAACATCACTAGTCTTCTTTGTGACACAGGTATCAAGAAACACAGTGGGTGCTTTTACTTACTCTGTGTTTCCTTAAGAATAAGATACTAATTTATTCCAAATGAGTAACCTAGTTATTAAAGCTTACTTGTAAATTTACTTTGCTAGTGGGTTACTGCCCATGGCAGACCATAAAGGTGCGGCTATGCAATCAGTAAGACTCTCTTTATGAATTTGTAAAGCACAGGATTTTATTTCATTTCAAGTATCTTTGACAGTTCCCTTATTTACAAAGACTACTGTGTTTAAGGAGATATGTAGGTACACTCTTCAGGACACAACACTTTTAGGGCCCCACTGTTTTTAACAACTTAAGACACTTGGGGCCAGATTTAGCAGAAAATGATGGTGCAAGGCTCTGCACCAAATTTGGCAGCATCATGCACCATGCACCATCATTTTCAAAATGCAGGGATGTGTATCTACTAGAATACAGTGCACCCCTAGGTTTCCCCCTGCGCCAGCACTAAATTTGCTGCAGTGTGCCAACGCAGCAACCCTTTCACCATAGTGCAAGGATGAATGCGTTGAGATAGAGATTGTTTTGTGCAGGAAGGAACGACTTACTGCACAAAAACAATCTTAAATGGCAGAATGCAGCTTACATAGAAAGGGCAAAAAACAAGGAGAAATAAAATCATTTCTCCTTGTTGTGCCATGCAAACGTCACCCTGGGGGTTGCGTTAGATTTTGGCAAAGACTCAGGTTTATGAAAACTCGTAAATCTGAGGCAGTGTCAAAATGCAATTGGTGTTGCTGTGGCACGCTCACAGCAACTCCCATTGCACACCCTTTCCACACAAAGTGCTGCTTGCGCAGGGGTCATATTTACAAGGTGGTTTTAAGCCACAAAAAGGGGCTTAACGTCACCTTATAAATACAGAGCAGGGCATTGCGCCAACGGAGCATCACAAAAAGTGATGCTCTGGTGGCACTAGGGGCTCTTAAATATCCCCGTTGGTGTCAGGGATCTGATCTTCGTTCACCATCACCTACATTCTACACCATCAACCACCACATATGTCTGCAGCTACTTTTCAATTTCCATATCAAGTGTAAGATGCTTGCTTCTGTAGCCTTCGTTTTGTCATGTTAACTCTAAATTTACCTTCGCTCACCCTCTGATAGCTTGTTGCAGAGCAGTCAGGCTTAGCATAGAGGCAGCATGTAACGTATTTGTGTAACACTTCAAACAGTAAAACAGAGAAAATACCACACAAAAAGATTCCACACCAGGTTAAAAAAATAACTCTGGTTTTAACAAATAAAATAAAATAAAATAACACCAAAGCAACAAATTTTGCATAAGTAGAACCTGAGTCTACTTGAGAAAACACCACAGAAAAGGATCCCACAAGAGGTTAGAAAAATAGGACTCAATGTAATAAATAAAACAAGTTCAAAATGACATAAACCCAATGAGTAGAACTTGAGTTATGGATGTTTGAAGAATAAACTGTCAAATAGCTCTTCAAAACAAGAAGTGCCAACCAGGGACATCTGGTTGCGCCGGACCAGGGCAAAGTCGAAACTTCAGGCTGACTGCGATGGAGTGTGACCCGGCTATAGGGACCCAGTTAGGTTTGCTGAACCAAATTACCGTAAATCCTGGTTGTGGACCTTTAGATCAGTTCCGAACTTTGCAGTAGAGGTGACATGCTGATTCTGCTCCACGCAGTGCCAGCAATGCATTGGTTCCGAGATGCAGTGAGGCTACATTGTGACTTCCTACTGCTTCAACGTTGAGGATCCAGATGCCGGGGCTTGCAATGTGAAGACTGGTGTTGAGGAAATGCTGTACAGTAGAGGCAATATGTCGGGTTCCGATAAGCACAGAGAAAGCAATGCAGAGTGTCAGCATCAAGGCTGCTGTCGACGGGGATGCCAGGACTTTGCACCTCAAAAGTGTCATAGTAGAGGTTCAAAAAGGTGATGCACCGGTCCCAAGAATCAAGGTGCAGTGGCAACGCGGGTTTGGTTCCGTTGTTTGCCATCCGTGCAGTAGAGGTGATGTGTTGGTTCTGTTCCTCGCAACAGTGACAATGCTCCAGCAGCAGAGTCTCTGCTGGTTCCACTGGAGTGATCCTCCTCCAACGGTCCATGACTGGGATGACAGAATTGTAATTGAAAAATCCGACTTCACTATTAGTTGAGATTTTAAATTGTGATTCCAGAGACACTGAACTCAAAAAGTTAATTTCTTCCAGATTGTGAATTACACTTATAAGACACAATAAGGTAATACCAATATTGTCCACTGGGAGAGATAGGCCTTGCTGCAGTAATAAACAACTCTGGAGGTTTTTCAACACCAGGACATGTAAAACCTAAAAGTATATGTACTGCCTTGTAAATACACTGCACCCTGTCGTTTAGGGTGTCTAGGGCCTACCTTCGAGGTGACATATGTATTACAAAGGTATGGTTTGATTCTGACAAAAGGGTTATTTTGCCAGGTTGACATGGCAGTGTAAAACTGCACATACAGGCTCTGCAATGGCAGGTCTGAGATATGGTTAAGTGGGTGGCACAGTCAGTGCTGCAGGCCTACTAGTAGCCTTTATTCACAGGCCCTGGGCACATGTAGTGCTCTTTTCTAAGGACTTATAAGTAAATTAATTATGCCAATTGGGGATAAGCAAATGTTACCATGTTTTAAGGAGAGAACAAAAACACTTTAGCACAGGTTAGCAGTTGTAAAGTGCACAGAGTTCTAAGGCCAACATAAACGAAGTTAAAAAAAATAGGATGAGCGAGGCAAAAAGTTTAGGGATGACTACAGGAATGGCCATTTTCCAACATGACTCCCTCCAGCCCAAAGCCAGGGTGGACTAATAAATACCTTCCCTGCTGAGGTGATAGAATGTGGATAATGGCCATCCACTGCAAGGGCACTTGTCAGTTCTAGGCCTTTCTGGGTTCAGGCTTGACCTCTTTGTCCACATTCTTCTGAACCACTGAACTGATCCAGGGGGAACCCATCCCCTCATCTCTGGACTCCATCTGAGTAGGACCTACCCTTAACTTGCTCACAGATGCACCGTAGGCAGACGATAGCACCATGGCCAAAAAAGTGATGTGGTACATTTCATCCCTTGGATCAGTCTTTTATGCCCAACCCAAGGAAAAGTCTGCCACCAGTTCTTCTGGGGAGAGGCTGCAGGAAGAGACACTGCTCTCTACCCTGAAAGGGAGCTCCAATAGAGGGATGTTACCCTCAGCCACAGCAGGTGGTTCCTCACCAGTGCCATTCCCAGGCTTCACTAGTTCATCACCCTCAACTTTGTTGTCATCCTGCCCAGAGTGAGCTTCTGCCCAAGCCCTCAGAGTCATTAGCAATTCAGCATTCCTGGTGGTGCTCTTGCTAGGAAGCCCCAACTCCTTGCAGAAGTCCCTGTGCTGGGCCCCTATGTCGGTATCCAGGTTGGCCAGCTCAAATTTCATATTTTCAGTTGTTGAACCAGAAGCCAGAGATGTGAATTTGAATAAAAATCAAAAAAGCCAATTAAGGAGAATTTGCAGTTCAAATTGGTCTTTGATGTTAAATGGTAGTGTACACCATGTCACTCTGTGGAACTGACAAACACACATCCCGTCCTCACTGCTGATCAGCAGTGTTGGAAATTGGGTTATTGGGTGACTGGGGTGTGAACCCTGGTCAAGCAGCAAATTCAATACTAGTTAGGGTAAGTGTGAGGCAAATCCTAAATTAACCTATGCTCACCCTCTGGTAGCTTGGCAAAGAACATTCAGGCTTAACATAGAGACAGTGTGTAAGGTAGTTGTGCAACACTTCAAAGAGTGAAATAGAGACAATACCACACGAACAGATTCTACACCAGGTTAAAAAATAACCCGGATTTCAATAAATAAAATACGACCAATGCAACAAAAATCCAATACTTAGAACTTGAGCAATTAATTTCTAAAGATGAAACTGTGAAATACTGCTTTGAAGCAAGAAGCGCCAACCATGGTTATCTGGTTGCATATGACTGGGACAAAGTCAAAGGTTCAGGCTGATCATGATTGAGAACAGAAGCTGAAAAGGAATACTTAGAGCTACTATCGATTACCACTATATAGATATCTATAGAAAGACATTAAAACATTAATATATTCACATTAGAGTAGAGGTGATGGATTAGCTCTGTTCCTCACAACAGCAGCAATGCGTTGATTGTGCTCAAGCAGCAGAGCATGCATATTTCTCCACAGGGCGATGTTGTGGAGCATGCAGCATGCCACAGTGATCTACCATACTTTCTTGGGTGAGTAGAGGAGGGTTCCGCCAGTCAAGACATCTAAATCTGGCCTTCAGGACCCCACAAGCCAGCTCCACTGGCTGCGGTATTCTTCCATGGGCTTCACTGAAGCGGACCTTCTCTGGCATAGTTGGATTCCTCAGTGGTGTCAACAACCAAAGACAGTTTGGATATGCTGATGTTCCTTGCCTATTGGCCCAGGGACCTAGGACACAACTGTGTACAATCCACAAACATTTTGTTCTATAGGATAACATATGGCTGTGTAAATCAATCAAGTACTGTTTGTTGTTGTAGTGGTTGTAAATTCTATGCAACAGACCACCACTATTCAGTGTTACAGGCCAAATGAAAGGAAGTGGTGGATGACTGTCCTCAGCCATGTGTCTGGTTCAATGAGTATATTGGCATCTGCCACCGAGAGGCTACTTGTCTTCAGCATGTGACAGGTGCTGGTGCCTCACTACTGTCTGTAGTATTAAGATGGCCATCATACATGTGACACAGGCATTCATCATTCTTTGGGGCCAGCTACAGATCAATACTTTCCTTTGGTAAGTGAGAAGTGTCCATTGACATGATTTATGTGTCATCACTGTTGCCAACAATCCTTATGCCTACGTGTTACCATGTATCCCGTTCTCTTTTGACAAAATGTTTACACTGCTGTTTCATGCAGGGTTACGTGTGTTAATGGGATAGTTATAGTGTACCCTCCCATATACATGCATGCCAACCTGTATGTGGAAAGGATATTTACAATGGGGCAACATTTAATGTGGTGCTATATTCAGGACCGTGCCATTCATCATTGATTACTGGGTGACACATACCCTCACCCATCATATCATGTCATTTGGCATGTAAAACTGCAGTAGCAATGAAGTTCAAGACATATATGACCAGATATTGTAGCCAAAATGTGCATCTCCATGCCATTGGTGTGCAATCATGTAGCAAAATGCACTGCACATGTGTAATGGTGAAGGTTTGTAACCTGACTGTTAGCATGCATCATGCAGTGACCTGCTGTTATATTTAAATCACATGTGGATGGGTACAACCATTAATCCACAGACATCTGGGTTTGTATGATTGAAATGGAGACAGTAATGTATCTTCCCATTGTGCAACATGTTGAGGGCCTTCTACAAGTAATTGCAAACCACTGGGCCTCTTCAAAATCAAAAGAACTATTGGTGTCTACTGACGCAATCAGAGTATGTCATTGTAAGGGGTGCCAGACATTAGTAGTCATTGTGTTGTGAAGTTTAGGGACATATCTCCTAGACAATTTGCACATGATGTCTACAGAGTCCATTTCCATGCCAAAGGTGTAGCATATCTGAGCAAACATTAGTACTACCTCCATGACTCCATTGCGACAAATTTCACTTGGTGAAGTGTGCATTGTTGATATATTTCCATTGTGACATAAGTATTTCCATGTCACCTTCTCCAGGCTAATGTACTGATGTCAGCAACATAGCATGTTCTGGTAGCATCATTTCCTATTGTTGTGTTATTGTGTATGTGACAAATAGATGTCTGCATGACCTTGTGTGGGATCTGTGGGAATGCAGTTGGCATTGACCTACTATTATGAGAAAACAGGTAACTGAGGTATGCTCCATGAGGCATAGAATTAATGGTGATATGGTCTCCTACTTGTTCAATGGTTACTGTGATTGCACAACTTCTGCCATGCAATTGCAGTTGTCTGAGACCCTGATTTTCCTGTGGGCAACATACATAAGGTATGGTACAGGTAAGGGCCAATTAGGTGTAGTTTGTTTCTGAGGCCTACTTGACATCATGATAATGTTTGCTAATCACAGCTGTTGGTCAAGTGTTATCATGGACAGGACACAGACAAATCTGCACACACCCACCTCAACACACAAAAGTAGCACACATAAACACAAACATGCACGCAGGGACTCAACAGACACCCACACACACATCAGCCACCACTTTCCCAGACATCGCCACCACCCCGACCAGCCCACTCACTACATCAAGCATACCCAGAGGCACCACAACAGTCAGTGACATACCCACTACACCCATGATACTCACAGACACCACCCCAATAGACACACAAACATCTGCTATGTCCACCATGCCTGCAGACACCACGCCAACAGGCATACTCACATCCACCAATACAAGCATACTCACAGACACCACTCCAACAGACACACATTCACCACTCCTACATCCCCCAGCACTTCCAACCCCAAAGCCCCAAGACTCTGAAAACCCACACTCACACATGCAACATACATGACCCAAACATAAGCATACTGCTTGCATGTACACATCCAAGACATCCACACGACACATCAGACAACCACTACCTCAACCTCCAAATCCCTCCTTCTGATGACCATCCCTGTGTTCCTAAAGAAAGTTTTTTGTTTGAACTTGCCTTTTCCCCTGTTTTCTGTTTGGTATGGTAAGTATTTTATCTTGTGTTGTTCAATGTTGGCATGTATAGTGTTAGACTTGTCCCCCTGATATGGAGTGTACATTTGTCTCATGTGTGGCAGCTTAAGTTTTGTTTGTGCAGACATGGAGGGTGTACAATCACGCAAGCGTCCTTTGCATTTGCCTGTGCATGTGTCCATTTTACTATGCGTACCCTGCAGCTCACTTCATCTACATGTGTGACCCATGCAATTGCTGTGGTATGTGCTTTCTTGACTTGCGCTTTCACATTTTGCAGATAGACATGTCACTTGACTCTACTATTGTTTGTCCCCGAGATACCTGAAGGGCAAGTTCCTGTATGAATGTTGTTTTCGGGGCATGTGCAAAGTGTAATGTGTCCTAGAGCAGCATCCTTCTCTGAGTGCTCCTTATGCCCCCATCCTTATTGTGCAGGTATTGTTTACATTGTGAACTTTGGATATTTGTCTCTCTGACTATTATGCATCCCATTGCCCTTCCATTGCGTTGCAATGTGAGTGATTTATGGGTCCATTGCAGGGCTGTTTAATGGGAATGATCCATGACACAGCTATACATATGTGTTGAATGTGAAAGCAGTCAATGGCATGTGGGGATTGTGAGTGTGTCATTTGTATTTTTAGATGTGATTTTGCTGTTCTGTTGGTGTTGTGTGACACAATGTTGTGTACGTTTTACTGTCCCGGTGCCTTAGATGTGCAGATGGGTATTTTTGGGTAGTGTTGTGGTGCGGTGTCAATGACCTACCCAAAGGGGTTGTTTAAGGCTGTGAATGTATCCTTCTGTATGAATGACTCCAACTGTGTACACAATGACAAGTATACTTTGTGCCCATAGCATGACCCCATATCATGTGGATGATGGTGTGACGATCTGTTGTTGAGCATAATGACACAGGTAGGTGTGTGTACTTACGAACAGATGCGTCCATGGCAGTGTGGATTTGGGGCTCTTTCAATGATCAGCAGCGGCAGGACATATGGTTGTGTTCCATGGCGGCACAGAGCATGTAAGGTTGCCTGCAGGTAAGTTGCTCCATTTATACTCTTTGTTTCTGTCTGTAGATACATGATGGTTGAACTGCCATGGTCAGATTGGCTATGTGTAATCTCATAATGTGCCCGGCAGCAACACAGGCTCTGCTGGCCTGTTTGTGCTGTCTCATGACCGCAGTGGTCTGTGCTGCCTGGCGGTACAGGAGGGATCGTGACAGTCTTTGCTCCATAGGCCCACCTCACTCACAATACAGTGGTCCGACCAGCAAGCCGAGGGCGGGAGGACCGCCATCGCCACTGTGGCGGTGCACGGACTGCCAAACTCAAAATAAGACCATGTGTCTCTAAAGTTCCTTTATCTATACCATCTGTACTGTTAAAGAAGAAGCTCAGCTTCCAGCGCAGTCGGAAGAGAAATGCTCAGCATCACATCTCTTCCGATCATGTGATGGGGGCCTGAGAGGCTTCAAAGGGAAGGAAAGGAATTTTCTTCCCTTTGAAGTCTCTCAGAGCATTTCAGAAGCCAGATCGTAAAGCAATCCGGCTTCTGAAGTGCCCACTAGATACCAGGGATTATTTTTGCAAGTGAAGTTGACATAAGGGGAGCAACCCCTTGGGCAAGGGTCGCTCCCCATGGGGGCATTTGTTTTCAAGGCCCTTTCTGCCCCCCCTGAAAGCAGATCGGCCTATTGCTATTTGGCCGATCTGACCCCAGGGAGGGCAGAACCCAGTAGGCGCCAGGGATCTCTTTTTTTTTCTTTTTGGGGAGCGACCCCTTAGGCAAGGGTCGCTCCCCTAGGGGCAAATTATAGTTAGGCCATTTCGGCCTATTTTTATGAGGCCAGTCTGCCCCAAAGGGGGGCAGAAACCACTAGGCACCAGGGATTTTGTTGTTGAGCCAATTTCACGCAAGGGGAATGACCCCTTAGGCAAGGGTCGCTCCCAGGGGGGGCACATTTATTTTAGGCCATTTCTGGCCCCCCTGGGGGCAGATCAGCTTTTTTTATGTTAGGTCAATCTGCCCCTTAGGCAAGGATCGCTCCCCTGGGGGGACAAATCTATTTGTGGCCATTTCTGCTCCCCTTGGGGGCAGATCAGTGTATTTCTATTAGGCTGATCTGCCCCGGGGGAGCAGAAACCATTTAGGCACCAGGGATTGGTGTGTGTATATGTGTGTGTTTTCTTTATGGGGGCAGCCCCTTGGGTAAGGGCTGCTCCTCATGGGGGCACATTACTGTTGGCCATATCTGCCCCCGTTGGGGGCAGGTTGGCCTATTTTTGTTTTCTAAAATAAGAGGGTGGGGGGTATGGCAATACCCCACCCCAAATAAATTAAGCCAAAGTTGTTCTGCCCACCAGTGGGCAGATGGGGCAATTACCCTGGATCCATACCCCGTGGGGGCAGAAAGTCTACTAGATGCCAGCGAATTAAAAAAAAAGTGGGGTGGTGGCTAACAACCATTATGGGCCTGGTTATGCCCCCACCCCAACTGAAGGGGGTAACAGTCTTTCAGCTCTCCCCTGCACTCTGAAACATCTTATCCCACAGCAAGCAAGAAGACATTTGATTATTTTAGGTTTTGGTTTTACATTTGGGACGTAAGAGCTTGGCAAACTCTCAAAATCGTCACACTTGGAATGGTGAGGGCTGCACTTTATGGACTTTGGGAAAATCCACAAGACCTAGACACATTTGAAAACTAAACATCTGGGTGATTCCAGGGCGGTGTGTTTCACATGCACCCAACACCATCTTCTTACCCACAATGCCTTGCAAACCTCCAACTTTGCTGGAAATCACACATTTTTCCCGCGTTTTTGTGATGGAACCTTCCGGAATCTGCAGGAATCCACAAAATTCCTACCACCCAGCATTGTCTCATCCATACTGATAAAAATTCTGCTGCACTTGTCAGCCTAAAGATGTTTTTTTTCAAACTGCCCTTTTGGACCCGCTTTGGTTCCCCCATAATTTCGACATGTTTTTGACTCTTCCCTGTCACAAGCACTTGGCCCACCTACACAAATGCGGTATCATTTTTACCGGGAGACTGAAGGGAACGTTGGGTGGTATGAAATTTGTCCCACTGTGGTGATCCCACACAGAAATGTGGGAAAAATTAGATATTTTAGCTAAATTTTAGGTTTGCTAAGGATTCTGGGTAAGAAAACATTGGGGGATCCACGCAAGTCACACCTCCCTGGACTCCCTCTGGTGTCTAGTTTTCAGAAATGTCTGGGCTTGGTAGGTTTCCCTAGATGGCTGCTGAGCACAGGACCAAAAACGCAGGTGCCCCCCCCCCCACAAAAACAGGTAGTTTTGTATTTGATCATTTTGATGTGTCCAGATAGGGTTGTGGGGCACTTCCTTACGTGGGCAGTAGGCCTACCCCCACAAGTGAGGTACCATTTTTATCGGGAGATAGAGACTTGGGTGAGCGCTAGGTGGAAGGAAATTTGTGGCTACTGTCTGATTCCAGAACTTTCTGTCACCGAAATGAGAGGAAAAAGTGTTTTTTTGGCCAAATTTTGAGGTTTGCAAAGGATTCTGGGTAACAAGTCACCCCATCTTAGATTGCCCTAGGTGTCTAGTTTTCAAAACTGTGCAGGTTTTCTAGGTTTCCCTAGGTGCTGGCTGAGCTAGGGGCCAAAGTCCACAGCTAGGCACTTTGCAAAAAACAGCTCTGTTTTCTTTGTGAAAATGTGATGTGTCCACGTTGTGTTTTGGGGCATTTCCTGTCACGGGTGCTAGGCCTACCCCCACAAGTGAGGTATCATTTTTATCTGGAGACTTGGGGGAACGTTGGGTGGAAGGAAATTTGTGCTCCTCTCTGATTCCAGAACTTTATGTCACCGAAATGAGAGGAAAAAGTGTTTTTTTGGCCATATTTTGAGGTTTGCAAAGGATTCTGGGTAACAGAACCTGGTCAGAGCCCCACAAGTCACCCCATCTTGGATTCCCCTAGCTATCTAGTTTTCCAAACTGCACAGGTTTGCTAGGTTTCCTTAGGTGCCGAGTGAGCTAGAGGCCAAAATCCACAGCTAGGCACTTTGCAAAAAACAGCTCTGTTTTCTTTGTGAAAATGTGAAGTGTCCACATTGTGTTTTGGGGCATTTCCTGTCGCGGGCGCTAGGCCTACCCATGCAAGTGAGGTACCATTTTTATAGGCGACTTAGGGGAACACAGAATAGCAAAACAAGTGTTATTGCCCCTTATCTTTCTTGACATTTTTTCCTTCCAAATGTAAGACAGTGTGTAAAAAAGACGTCTATTTGAGAAATGCCCTGTAATTCACATGCTAGTATGGGCACCCTGTAATTCAGAGAGGTGCAGATAACCACTGCTTCTCAACACCTTATCTTGTGGCCATTTTTGAAACACAAAGGTTTTCTTGATACCTATTTTTGACTTTTTATATTTCAGCAAATTAATTGCTGTATACCCGGTATAGAATGAAAACCCATTGCGAGGTGCAGCTCATTTATTGGCTCTGGGTACCTAGGGTTCTTGATGAACCTATAAGCCCTATATATCTCCGCATCCAAAAGAGTCGAGCTGACGTAACGATATATTGCTTTAAAGAATATGACATCGCAGGAAAAAGTTACAGACATGGAGAAAAATGTCTGGTTTTCTCACCTCAATTTCAATATTCTTTTATTTCAGCTGTTATTTTCTGTAGGAAGCGCTTTTAGGATCTACACAAATGAACCCTTGTTGAATTCAGAATGTTGTCTACTTTTCGGAAATGTTTAGCTGTCTGGGATCCAGCATTGGTTTCCCACTCATTTCTGTCACTAACTGGAAGGAGACTGAAAGCACAAAAAATAGTAAAAATGGGGTATGTCCCAGTAAAATGTCAAAATTTTGTTGAAAAATTGGGTTTTCTAATTCAAGTCTGCCTGTTCCTGAAAGCTGGGAAGATGGTGATTTTACCACCGCAATTCCTTTGTTGATGCTATTTTCTGGGAAAAAACCACAAGCCTTCTTCTGCAGCCCTTTTTTCCAATTTGTTTGAAAAACATGACATTTTAGTTGTATTTTGGCTAATTTCTTTGTGTCCTTCAGGGGAACCCACAAACACTGTGTACCTCTAAAATCCCTAGGATGTTGGAAAAAAAGGACGCAAATTTGGCATGGGTAGCTTATGTGGAGAAAAAGTTATGAGGGACTAAACGCCAACTGCCCCAAATAGCCAAAAAAAGGCTCAGCACAGGGAGGGAAAAGGCCTGGCAGCGAAGGGGTTAAATGAATTCACTTTACACTCTGCAGCCCAGAAAATGTCCTATGTAAAGGACAGAAGAAGTGTTAGCTTTGGTCTTAGAGCTATAAAAATCTAATGAGCTTCACCACAACAAATGAAAAAACTTGCACTGAAAAAAATAACAAAAAACTATAAAGAATATTATTTTACCTCTTGAATAATATTATTGTAGTACAGATTGTTTTGAGGTGTAGGAATTGTTATGTATGTTCAGTTCTGGTGTGTTCCTGGTAGTAAAAAGGTGCAATGATTGTGAACACCATTCTATATCCTATGTCCTACCTATATTTCTCTAGGTCTTTTGCTTTGGATGTGTTAACTTTCTGTGACCGCTGGTTGGAGCTCAAAATCCTCCAGTGGGTCAAGCCTGGTAGTTGTATCTGACAAGGTCTGATTCAAATGTTTGCAAAGAGGGAACTATGTCACAGCAGCAAAAGAGTCCCCTCTTCACCAACATTATGGTCCGCCTGCAGGATTTAGAATCTTGTGGACCATAGGTTTGATGATGGCAAAGACTATTCTGGCTCCGCCGAGGTTAAACCTCTCCGATGGCCTAACGGAGTAAGGGCCATTAGGGGTGTATGTCCGTTCATCCAATTTAGATGGGCGGACATGTAATCAATTTTCAATGCCTATCACCCACCAGGAAAGACCTGGTGGTGAGGGCCCTTCAAAAGAACTCTATGGTGCCCTGGCCTGGTGGGTGGCACCTCCGTCAGGGTGACAGAGTAATTTATTCTGTTGCCCTTGTGGAGAAACAGCCCCACACCAAAATGTAAATCAAGCCCAAAGTCCTCTCGAAGGCTGATACCTTTGCATCGAAGTCCCACTAAAGGTCTTTGATTTGATTTGATTTGATTTGTTATTTACAATATGTGACTGTCACTCCCAAAGGAGCATCCTGGATCTAATGTGGGACAGCAACAGGGTGGGATAGCTAAGGAACCCATAGCAGCAAAAAACAGAAACATGTTACAGACTGTAGGAGTAGCAAAGAGAATATGAAATCCCATAGAACTAGGACTTAAGATGTTTTCTAAAAGCAGATTAATTGTCAATAAACCTCAAATAACTGGGTAGAGAGTTTCAGGCCTTTGCTCCAAGATCTGTGAGGGATTTACACCTTTCGTTTTCAATTTAAAATAGAATGGTGTCAATAAGTTGGCCTGTGATGATCTCAGCGATCTATTAGTATGATATTAAACCTTGTGGTCAAAAAGTTAAGGTTGTCCCTCTGTAGGCTTTGTAGGTGAAGGGAATCACTTTAAAGAGCACTCTCTTATGGATTGGCAGCTAATGGAAGAGGTCTAAGGCTGCAGAGGCTGACTGTCTCCAAGGCCATTTCATTTAAGAACTGCTTTTGCTGCAGCATTTTGAACAATATGAAGCTTCTGAAGGATTTGTTTTGAGGAGCCGGCAAACAGACTATTACAGTAATAAAGCCTACAGGTAATAAGGATACTTGCTACAGTTTTCCTGGCATCTAGTGGTAGAAAATCAAAAAGTGTCTTCAATGATTTGATTAAATTAAAACTCCAATTAGAACCTCCAATTGCCTGAGTGTGAGGACAGAAAGACGGCTTGGAGTTGAACTTTACTCTGAGATTTCTGACTACAGCAACTGGGTGAGAATTCTCTGGTCACCAAAGCGTGGGGGTGAATTTGTTGATTTTACCCAATAATATAATATCTGTTCTTTCAGTATTGCACTTAAGATGGTTACACTGCATCCAATTAATAAGTGTGGTTAAGAAATTTTTAAAGTTTAGTTCTGAACCCAAAGAGGATTTGTCCATCGATAAAATCAACTGAGTATCATCATCATATGAGATAGTATTGATCCTAAAGGATGAAATCAAGGAAAGTAGATGTGCCATATAAATATTAAATAGGGTTGGACTCAGTGAGGATCCCTGCGGTACTCCAGCCTCCACAGAGGTTACCTTAGAGGAATACGGTCCTAATTTGTCCATTTGTTTGCATCCAGTAAGAAATGATTTCAACCATAGGAATGCAGGTCAAACAATTCCATGATGCGATATAGGAGGATATCATGGGGGGTGGTATGGAAAGCCACTGATGGGTCCAATAGAACCAACTCAGCTTCAGTGCGTCAGCCACTTCCTGCAGGGTGGTTTCAGTTGAGTACTTAGGGCAGAAACCTGACTGAAAAGTATGAAGGGCATCGGTTGTTTCTAACAAAGAGATTAATTGAGTGTTCACAATTTTTTCTAGCATTTTACTCAACACTAGTGTCAGAGAGATGGGTCTCAAGTTGGACACTATAGTTGCTCTCAGTGAAGGTTTCTTCTTAAGTGGTTTCCAGGTTTCTGAGACTTTGGCTAGAGTCAACGAATTGTTTAAGATCTTATTGATTACAAGGCTCACAATATGTACCAATTCATGAAGGACTGTAGGGGTCATTGTGCAATCCAGATTTACATGCCGGAGGGCTTGGCTCAACTGTTCCATTGAAATGGTGTGAAATGTCGTCACTCATCTTTTGTGGCCATTATTTCTATTGAGCTAATCCGGGTGAGAGCAAGGAGGACATTTTGTTTTACAAATCCCTTGTATGTTTGACACAAAATAAGAAGACAGATTGTTAGAAATTGTGAAGGGGGAATATGACCTTCCATTGCCTTGGGCATCAGAAATGAATCAGAAATGTTAAAAATTGCTTTTGGGTTGAATTTAGCTGATTCAATTAAACCAAGAAGTATGATTGTTTAGGTAATTTTATCTGTTTGTTATTTTCTTTAAGTAATGCTCTAAAGGCTACTAAGTCATTGGGGTGGTAGGCTAGCCACCATTTCCTCTCCAATTGCTTACATCGGAGGTGTAACCCTCTCAGAGCTGGATTGAACCAGGGGGCAGAAGGACGTGGTTTTGGCTTTATCTTAGTGAATATATCGGCAGAGCACTCTTTTTTGGAAGTAGAAAAACATTCTAAGTCGCAACATTTCAGAATTTCTCTAGAAGATCCTCTTTGCATCTTCTAAGATTCTCTAGCTCTCACAGACAGCACTTAGGGGACAGAACACACTCTAGCAGAGCTAGACCAGCTCAGCTCCACACCTCCAACTGGACTGTTGCCAAGCTGACTTCAGTTGGCTCAGGGAGCAAACACTTCTCTTTCTCGGATCATCAAATACACTTACCTATCAATGAGCAGGCCTCACCTTAATCCTTTTCAACTTAAATACATATTGCTTTTAAAAGCTAGACACCCTATCTTGTGAGGTTGAATGCCTAATTAGGTGTGACTTATTTAATGTTTAAAGGTAGGGTTCCTTCCTGGGTTATTTTGACAGGTTTGCCTGCAGCGTTAAAAGCTGCAGCAGTCAGGCTACACATCTTAGCCTAAAGCAATGTGTTTTCACAATAGGTGCTGCAGTCTACTGGCGATATGTAACTTTCCATGTCATTCGAGTATTTTCTGCACCATATACTATGTACTTATTGGAAAGATAAGAATGCCAACTCAGGATTAGCCAATTTCACCATGTTTTAAAGGTCAGAGCACATACACTGGGGACTGGACAACAGTCTTCCTCTGTGCAGAATTAAAAAACAGTGCTAGTAGGTGGCATACAATGGGACTGATCATGCAGTAGAAGAGATTTTCTCACAATTGGCATTGCCATTTGCTATTCTATTTTACACACCATTATTTTGTCCCTCACCTTTTTTGTTTTATTCCCTCCAACTATACCCTAGGTTAATTTACTTATTGCCTGCACTCTAACCTTGATGTAGATTCTGTTTAACTTTGTTGCTTCTCTTTGCCTATGTATTTTTGAATATCTTGCTTCCAGGATTTCCATCGACCCAGGCTTGTATCATTCATATCATTACCGTCCACACTCATTTTGTCTTAGGTTCTCAGAGGCTAGCCATTTGAAGCTAGTAAGTAAATCCAATTGTGTATGTCAGAATATTGCATATGTATTAATGTCTGTTAAATGAGCTAAATATATCTGTGCTTAACTTACAGTATAGTACACACCTAAATTATCTGAGACTTATGGGTCAGAGTAAGTGGGAATAACTTATGTTATTCCATGCAGTGTTATCATATAAATACATTTTAAAAATCAGTGAGATTAAGCAGACTTATGTGAGGAGGGTAATTCTGTGTTTAGCATTATTTCTTAGTGCAAGAATGCACCCTTGCATCCAAAATGTATGTGTGGATGAATTTTGCACTAAGAAAAGAGCATTAAATGCAGCAGAACATGAACAGTGAGCAAGAGTGGCTGCTCATGCTTGCTAAATCTGCTTCTGCTATAGGATTTCCCCCCCAAATGACTCTTAATTAGACAATCAGACGTATTTGCATTGTTATTGCTGATTCCATGTCAAAGAGTAATGTGGAATTAATGAAATTACTCCGATTACTCCAGCAGAATTGATATTCCACCCAATCATAATGAGAATGTCAGAATGTAAAAAACATATTTTGCAAGACCAGTACCCAGAGATAGCCATGCCTAACTAGACTGTGACTTTCTGGATGTGTCTTTTCTCTCTCATTTCCGTTCCCCTTTGTATCCAACATTTAGGGCCTCATTATGAGCTTATGCACTTTTCAACAGATGTCACTGAAATCTCCTTCATGTTATCATACTTTACAAAAGATCTTGCAATCTGGGCACCTACATTGCTTGTAAACAAGAGTCCTTAGTTACAATAATATCATGTATTTATTGACACATTTAAGAAAGTACTACACAAGTACCATATTCCAGTCTTCTGACCTTATGACAAGTGTTGAAAGATATTGTCACCTATGTAAGTTTTTTATTCAATTAAATCTGAAGTGCATAGATAGATGCTGCTTCAGCCACCGAGTTCTAATATGGATTGATGGAAAATCTTAAAGATCTATGCCTTTGAAGTCTAATCACCCAGTAAGTTTTTAGATTTGGTGCTACAAATATACAATATCAGCAAAAGGAAAGATGAACAGCACTTTCTCATTATTTTCCTTGTGGTCCTGTGAAGCAGTTTCAGCTATGCCTTTCAAGGAATCCATGAAAAATGAGAGTGTTTGTAAGCAGTGAAGAAAAACAATATAGAAATTAAAAAGTACACCTACTGGTGTAAAGCAGGACATTTTGTAAGAACGTTTGTACAGCTGGAGGAAAACACAGTCTTAATCGGCAGACCAAGATTGGGTAATTATTCTATTCAAGTGTCTACTTAAAGTAGAGCATAGTTCTTCCTGAAGTGAGCTCTAGCTACTCCAGCTGGCCCTTTAGAGTGCCTGAAATAAATTGATGTTGTGGCTTTAGGGTGCTTTTGGAATTTACACGTTAATGAGTCATATGGTATTCCCACTAGGAGAAAAGATAAACCTGACCATACTAAGGAAATAGATGATACTTATCTAACTTTGGGGAAGTATGCAACAAACTTAGGATTTGGTAATAGCAGTTGCTTTGGGTAATTGCAAAACTAGTAGTTTCAATTTAATTGATGTGCCAAATTTCCACATTGTCCTGACATGATACAACAACACCACCATTCTACTGACTGAAAATCTGTAGTATACAATTTCAGACTATTATGAAGATTGCTGCATTCCAAAATACTCTTATTCCCAGATCCATCTCCTGCTCTATATTAAGTCCTACCAAATGTGCATGCTAATGTTATAGCATAGAGAAAATCCGAGATGTGAATATACCGCACAGTTCACTATATCAATTACACCAAAATTAAGGCTGAACAAATGAAGACAAATTTAGAGGAAACTCTAGCTAAAGGATTTATAAGACATAGCAGAAGCACCTATTTTTTTGTGTCAGAGCAAAATGGTTATTTGAGACCTTGAGTTGATTAGCGAGCTCTGAATGCAATTACAGTAAATCGTTGATAACTTTTGTCTCTTATCTCTTTATTGTTGTATCAGGTTCCCAATATTAAAATGGAGAGGAACATACAATTCATTTAGCATTAAAAAAGGATATGACTGAAAAAACACAGCCAATGCTATATATGCATATTTTCAACATCTAGTTATGCAACATGCTCTTTGTATTGCTCCTGCCTCCATCAAACACTTGGTCTTCTCTTGGAACCTTGGACAAACACATACATTATATCCAAGAAGTTCTATATGAAATATGTATTAAAAGTTGGCATGCCAAACTGCATTTTTAAAGCAAATCTTTCACATTTTTAGGTTTCATCCTGTTTGACAAAGGAATCAATATGTATCCACAGAAAGGTGCTGCAGTGGTGGAATGGGCCAGGCCTTATAATGTGAAAGAAGGCATAGATTTAGGGCTTTGCTTGTCCTTATAAATACTTATTGAGTCATTTTCCACCATGATAACCCACATGGTCCAAATCATGAAGAAGAGTACACCGTTATTAAGACGATATGAGTAATAGAAGCTTCAACTATTTTAAAACAGTATTTACTCCTTCACACCAATCTGTAAACATGCTAATCACAATCTACCCTTCATCATAGAAACAGCCACAACTTCATTTGCCCTAAGGGCCATACTTTCACAAAGGGATCTTGTTAGAGAATTGGTACATAAAGAACCTTTTGTTCACACACACATAATCATCAAGTAAAAAAGTACATACCATTTATGACAAGGAACTGAACGCTATTAAAGTGGGTTTCTATAAGTGGTGATATGACCTTGTGATAACTATATGGACAGATCACAAACACCTGAGGTTTTCAACTATAAAAAGTATGCTTATGCAGGATATGGCAGATGATGCTGTTTTTATCAGTTTTCAATATAACATTACGTACAGACCAGAAAAAGTCCAAGGGAAAACTGGTACTTTATCTAGACAATTAGCATGGGAAGAAAGTAAAATTCAAACACCTCACATCTTGGCAATACAATACATGACTATATCAGTCTTGGAAGAATTCTTCGACATCCTAAAAGTAGATTTAAGTTAATGGGACTAAAACAGATGAATTCAGGAAAAGCTTGACGAAAGTACTATTATGTCAGGATTTTTTCTCCAAAAAATCAAAGGTCCTGATTTTGAGTTTGGCGGATGGGAAAGCCCATCTACCAAATTCCTGACAGGATGACCACCAATATAGTGGTGACCACCCCACCAGACCTATTAGGTGTTTCCCACTAGGCTGACGAGCGAAAACCTTGGTTTCCTTCCATCAGCCTAGTGGGAAACAAGGGGAATTATTGTCTCCTGCTTTTAATAAAACCAGGGTCAATGCTGCCACTGCAGGGTGCACCAGCACCACAGCAGACAGTGAATATTGCAATGGTGCTGGGTAGGGGGACCCCTGCTCTGCCCATACCATGGGCAGTGCAGGCGCGCCCTATGGCCCCCTCCACTAGCCTTTTCATGGTGGTAAAACTGCCTTGAAGCGGCTGGCAGAGAACAAGAACAATCTCCGCTAGGGTGTCAGGATTTTAAATCCCAGTGGTGCTGGCGGTCTAACTGACAGGGTCAGTCTAACCACGAGGGTTGCTCTAACCACCAGAGTCTTAATGTGGTGGTTGGACTGCCATGGCAGCGGACCTATTAGGTGTTTCCCGCTAGGGTGATGGGCAGAAACCTTGGTTTCCACCGATCATCCTAGCAGTAAACAGGCAGCAGCATTGTCTCTGGCTCGTTATCAAGCCAACGGCAATGCTGCCTCCGCAGGGTGTACAAGCACCATCGCAATGTTCACTGTCTGCATAGTGCATGGGCAATGCAGGGTCCACCTCTCCACCAGCCTTTTCTACCATGAAAAGGCTGGTGAATAAAAAGATCGTAATCTGTAGGGTAGCACTACATGCAGTGCAGCCCTGGCTCATTGCAATCACTGCCATTGCCAGGCCATCGGGATCATTGATCCCGGCGATGCTGGCGGTCTGACCACCAGGATCTTAATGTGTTGGTTGGACCACCATGGCAGTGGCAGTCCTGAATGCCACCTCAAAGTTTTTATGTTTGTTCAAGTACTACAAGAAAATGTGATGTATGTGTATGTGATGGACATTTTGGAGAGAACAGGACATATGAATTAGTGGGTAGTTGTTTTTCAGTGTCCATCCATGAGAAAGGATGTGGGACAGTATGGAAAACAATGTTCAGTCTACTCTCCAAAGCCCTAAGTTTTATTGATTCCCCTAATTTCTCCAGAGACACTCTGTAAGAAAATGTTGATAGACTTTATTACTGATGTACCCCCTTCCAGAAAACATATTTTAATCTTGGTTTTAGTAGACTTTTTGACAAAATCTGTACATTTTGTGCCTGATATGATTACCAACAGCCCCACGTTTTCGAAGTAACGATTATAATCCTGAGGAAAATTGTGGAATTACTTAGTTGTCTCATATAAATTGTGACAGACAGTGCGCCACAGTTTATTATGAAATTCTGGAACACTTTGTTTCATTGCTGAGTACTGTAAATGTCATGTCTACAAGTCATCAACCTCTAATGGTTAAACTGAAGTTGTTAATTAAGCCTTAAAACACTTCCTTTGATATTATGCCATGAGACACCAGGACCAATATATCACTTTGTTGGTAAAGGTGTTTGGACAAAACATCAAATGAAAAATATTGTGATACAAAAATAGTGTGTCAAGAAAATTGTGATGTCTAAAATATCATGGACAGAAATATTGAAAGTAAGGATATTGTTTCAAGCGTTTTAATAAAATAGTGTTTTTTATTTTTTTGTATATAGTATCTTTTTATGATTACTTTACTTTTTGTTGTACCGTTTAACTAGAATTTTTGGTTAATTTTGTGTGAATTTTCAATTTCTAATTAGTTTAATGTTACATGTAAATATTATAATTGTGTTTTTCATGTTATAGGAGTGGGGTGTTGGGTTTATATGGGAAAAGGTTGGAGACATTTATAAAATATATTTGTATTTTTTTTCAATTAAATTTACCGTATGAGTGCTAATTTGATATATCATTATTTTGTAAATTTTATTTTGAAACGTATTTAATTTTTTTAAAACATTGATGTTTTCTTATTCGTTAATATTTTCTTAAAACCTTTTTGTAAAACGTATATCTAATTTATTACAAAATATTATATTTTTCAATGTATGATGACAATATTTTTAATGTTTGATGTTAAATACTTTTTTTCAGAATTGTGATCCATAGCATGAAATTGCAAACATAGCTTTGTTTAAATATACTATTTATGGTTCAATTTTAGATGTGATCTCTTTATTTTAAAATAAATTAATGATTATTATTTACAGTTTTATTTATTTTAATATTTATAAGTGTTGTAAAAAGTATATTTCATGAATTAGTATTTAAATTTGTATATATTAAGTATAATAATAACAAAATCATGTTAGTATATAACATCTTATTTAATATTTATTTTATTCATTTGAATTATTAAGTTTTTAAAGTTGATTGTAAATGATGATAATGTATATGTTTAGTTGAATAATCTTGCTTCTAAGTGTGTTGTAGACAATACATGATTAAAAAAAAATTGTAATGTATAAGTATACTGTCATGGTATTCTTTTAATAGTATTGAAGCAATATTTTTCTAATCTATAGATTTTTTTATAATTACATTTTTTAAAATTGTGTTTTTAAAGTGCTATTTTTCTTCCTAATATGTGTGGAGGAAAATGATTATTCATTAATTACACTTAATAAATAATATTTTTATTTGTGTTGTTATATCATTTCTGAATAACATAATGTAAATGTTTTTTCTAAAGAATGTCTTTATTTATATATATATATATATATATATATATATATATATATAGCGGAAACCGTGTGGCTGCATTGGCTTTTGCTCCCTCAGGGAGCCGAGGCCAGTCCTGTTGCACAGATGGTGCCCACTGCACCCTCGAAATACGCACTCTCTTCCATAGCAGACAGTGCTCATTCAGAGGGTGCTGACGGGGGGTGCCTGCACTCCCCACAACATGGGTCGTGGGTAGTGCAGGGGTCCCCCTGTGGCCTCAACCCTGCCTTTCTGCCAGTCTTTTCATGACGGGGACCCCGACATAAAAAGGCTGGAAGAAAGGAAAGTTGTGATCATTACAGTAGTGCCGCACTCGGCACCAACGTTGCTGATTATGACGTCCACCAACTCCAACCCATAGAGATCTGTGATCCCGGCGGTGGGAGCAGTCTTCCGCCGCCAGAATCGCAATCTGGCAGGATTACGGTAGTCCTGTGGACCATCATACTCGTAATAAGGCTCTGAGATTGGAGTGGGAATAGTGCATGTTAGCCCTTTAGTGTTCAACGCTTTCCTATAAATTTCTTGGGTTAGAGTGGAAATAGTGGAAGTGATAAACTTAGAGTCCAACACCTTCCCATGAATGGCTTTGATAGGAGTGGGAATAGTAAATGTCACCCTTTTAGTGTACAACACCTTCCCCTAAATGGTTTAGGCTGGAATGAGAATAGTAAATGTGACCACTTCTCATCCCTTCCTCTAAATTGTAAAGATTGGAATGGGAATAGCATTTGTTATCCGTCTAGTGTACAACATAGCCCCCCAAATGGTTTCAACAAAAGTGGGAGTAGTAAATGCAACCACTTTAGTGTATAACATTTATATTCTAATATGTTATACTACAGGCTAATTCATATATGTAAAACTTTAGACATTTAATTTTTCACACACATCATTAGTATAAGCTTTTTTAAAGAGGACAGTAAATTACACATTTTATGATTTTAATGTTGCTCTGATTTAGTTTTTAATATTTTATTTAATGTATGTATTTACATTTTTTAAATACATATATATTTCTAATTACATAAAATAGAAACCTTTTAGCTACGTGTTTTAAAATAGGCATTTTGCTACCAATTCTAAGTAGAGTATCTTTTTGTTGTTTCTAAAGATTCTAATGTTAAATTGTAGCATGTGGTATATTCTACAGGATTGTTTGCTTATTTTAGGTTTAATTTTGGTTTCTAATTTCTCAATTCTTAATTGTTTGTTAGCTTTTGTTTTTTTTAAGAACTTTTATGAATTGGAAGAAGGTAGAAGGGGTTTTCCCTAGTGTGGTCTGGAAGCCATTGTGCTATCCTTCTACTGTGTGGTCGGTTTTAACTCGAAGATAGTCCACCAAGGTATTTGGAATTTGAGTTGGTGGATGTATCATGTCTGCCAACTGAAATGTCTTCAAAGTACTCCATTGGGGGACTTAGAGTTTGGCAGACGGGTTACCCCATCACAAATGTGAAGGATATCCCATCCACCATATTGCGAAGTCCATACGATGTTGTGGAGTTGTAATATGACAGGTGGGCTATCTGTGACACTTGTGACGGAGTAACCCCATCCGCCAAACTCTAAATCAGGCCCTTTGCTTGTGTTTGTTTTGGACTTCCTACAAAGATGTAGCGGTTAGCTACCTCTATTGCTAGGACACAGGCTTTATTTCAAACACAAATTGGCCATTTGTTGCATTATTCTACACTTGGGCCATATTTACAAAGCCCCAAGGCGCAGTGCAGCGCACTTGTTGCACCTCCCTGCACCACTTGGAAAGTGCAGAAATATACCATATCTGGAAGATTCAGCACATTTCTGTCCTCTCCCCCTGCACTGGTGCAAAAATTGCTGCCATACACCAGTAAAGGTACCCTTGCACCATGGTGCAATGGTGCCCGAGTTGTGGTGATGATTGTTTTTGTGCAGGAAGGGATCCATTCCTGCACAAAAACAATCAATGGAGGAGATTTCCTCTTTCTATGTGTGCTGCAGAATCAAGATATTTCTCCCTGTTGCATCAGTCTTACTCCACCACTGGGGTGGCATAGATTTTTGATGCATTCCCAGGGTTACAAAAGCTTGTACATTTGGGAATGTGTCAGAATCCATGGATTTTGCCTGGTAACACCCATGGAACACCCATAGAAACGCCTCCCTGATGCAGTTAGGCAACCCAGGAACTTGCGCTGCATGGCCCTGCCTTACTCCGTATCTATAAGGCCATACAAAGCCACTCAAAGGGGCTTTGCGTGGCCTTGTAAATATGGTGCAGCAGCCTGCACCATCTCGGCATAAAACATATGATGCAGAGAAGGTGCAAGCTCCTTGTAAACAAGGGCCTTAATGTAGATGGTTGACGATGTCTTCAAATGCTTCGATTAAAATGGCAGTAACAGCATTAGATTGCTTTGTGTGGCTATAGTTTAAGTATTGTTTGTATCATGGCTCATTCAAAGTCAATTGTTATTTTATGTGGGGAGTAGTTTGTTTTAATTTTAATGTTGTTTGGGAGTTTGTAGTAAGTGCTACTTCATTTATTAGATTGCAAAGTGTTTATAAAAGGGACATATAACTCTTTTGATATTTATCAGTATATCTGACTAAATGGCTTAGAGCACATTCTGGATGTTTCATCCATCATCCATGATTGACATTGGAACACTCTTAATCCGCTGTTGCAAATATAACAATTTGTCATGATAAAGGTTGTCATGCAGGTGGAAGGGTTAATCATTATGTGCAATGGGTAAGTATTCAGGATTTTGGATGTCTTGGTTTCATCTAGGAACAGCAGGAGTATTACTGGTGGGATTTTCAGCTTGCACTATTGATCTTTTTAAATTGGGTATAGCTGGTAGGTGTCCCGTGACGTGTTCAAGTGCTAATACATTTTAGTAGTTGGCTGTTGGGAACTAGTGTTTGCTATTTTTAAATCTGTACGTACATCTCTTATTTCCATCTTGGTGACATTTGAATGATGGTTGTGCTCCTTCTCAATAATAACATAATTTGTTGTGGTAGCCCTCCTATAACAAGCATTGGAGTACTATTTTGTACATATCCAATTAGTATTCTCACTGCTTTCTTGGCTGTTAGTGTAACCCATTTGCGAGAGCTAAGCTCCAAGAAGACAGAAGTCATAATTTTGGGCATCACCCCCTTCTCCTGGGATGAATCCTGGTGGCACACAGAGATCAAAGCTGCCCCCCACACTGACTGACCATGCACGTACCCTTGGCATCATCCTCGACTCCTTGCTCTGTACGAACCATTAAGTAAATGCAGTCTCGCCCTCCTGCTTCCACACGCTGCATTTGCTCTGAAAGATCTTCAAGTGGATCCCCATCATATCTAAAAGAACAGTCGCCCAGGCACTCATCAGCAGCAAGCTCGACTATGGCAACACACTCTACACCGGCACCTCCCAGAATCTCCAAAACAAGCTGCAAAGAATCCAGAACGCCGCCGCTAGACTTATCCTGGACATCCCTCACTGCAGCCACATCCCTAGGCACCGGAGAAAGCTCCACTGGCTCCCGAACAACAAAAGAATCAAATTCAATCTCCTCACGCATGCCTACAAGGCCATCCACAACACTGGACGAGCTTACCTCAACCACCACCTCGCCTTTCACATGCCCACCAGACAACTCCATTCCGCTCACCTGGCCCTGGCCACCATCCAACGGATCCACAAGACCATAGCCAGAGGAAGATCCTGCTCCTACCTCACCGCTAAGCCCTTGAACTCTCTTCCTCTTCATCTCAGACAACCTTCCTCAGCTCAGGAAGGACCTCAAGACCTGTCTCTTTGACTGAATCGGCTACCCAGCGCTTCAACTGAGCTGCAGTACCTCCCGTGCCTTGAGACTTGAACAGGTGATTAGCCACACTCTATAAGAATCCTAATTGATTGAATGATAGAGTAATTCTTTGCCCTTCTGTGATGTGATGTATCTTTTTTTTTCTGTTATTCTGTCCAAAGATATTTTCATGGTACAGTGAAATCATATGTGATAATTTCACTTTACCTTTATTGATTTACATAAAATATCACAACAATAGTTTTGCATTTTATACTTACGTATTTGTTGTGTATTTAATTGCAATTTTTTATGTTTTCTGTAGAAACAATTTCAATGTGGATCAGGTAGTTTGTTTTCTGTTGGGTGTAGGAGGTTGGCCCTCTATGTAGTGTGCAAAGCTAGGCACTCTTTGCAGTGGGTCCAGGCAACCACACATTGGTTTACAGGGATAAAAAATAGATCACCTAATTCTCTCATTTTAAAGGTAACTTGGTCAAGCAGTTAGGCCATTCTTGGAGAAGTGCACATCCTTTGTTGTGCTCACTGTATCAATCGAGCAATTCACACACTCAAATGTATAATTCAAAACCAATTTATAAAAATACTTCAGATGTTTATGTAATTTTTAAGACCAAGATTATCAAAATTGCTTAAGTACTTTCAAGATATGAACTTTTGAAGTTTTAATAAAAATAGTATTTTTGTTCTTAATTACGCCCTATAGCAATCAATTGAAGATACCCTTTAAAAAATACATTTAAAAATTGCACAGTTGGTTTACCAAATTCTTCCTCTGCAGGTTGGTAAAGGTTGTCGGTGTGCACACTGTGCCAGCTGGAGAAGTTCAGGTGGCTCCCAGTTCTGGTGGGGGCAGTGATGAAAGGTCTATGGAGCTGGTGCAGGGCCACTGCAGGGGACTACTTGTAAATGCACTGCACAGGTAACTTTAAAGATGGTTCCTTGGGGTCCCCTTGGAGTGTCAAGGTTTGCAAGGGGTGGGGACTTTTAAGGCACAGTAAGTTCTTTGGGGCAGGGCACAGGGCAGCTGGGTGCAGAGTGAATCAGAGACAGGAGCTGGGTGCAAGGATGCCCTCAGAAGCATGAGGTAAGTTGGTTCAAGGGACATTTGCAGGACAACGGGGGCACTCTGATGGGAGGTCTAGGGTGTTCCTGAAGTCCCTCAACTTGGGATTCCTCCTTGTCCTTTTTCAACCCCGGGCGGGCTGGTTTTCTTGGTGTCTGATGTTGGCTGACCAATACCAGGGTATTGGTGTGGTTTGACCACTGGAGAGCATAGTGCCACCAAACGTGACACACTAGCAAGGATTGTCCTCACAGTTTGGTCCAGCTGTGTTGTCTAGTTCAGACGTTAGCGGCTGATCAGTGAAGTGACCCTCACTCGCTTGCTGGTTTCGTGCTGTTGTAGAGTGATACCTCCACTCTGCAGGGAGTTCTATGGCAATTTCGAGGTCCTCTTTGGTTTTCTCAGATGTCCAGCAGCTCCTCGGCGGCAATTGTCGGGTCCTGGGCGCAGCAGGCAGGGTATGGTGCCTTTACTTTTTTGCAGCAGGTCTATAGTTCTTGTGCTTTGGATCTTCTTGGTGCTGGTCTTTTTTTTCTGTCAAATCTGAGTTCCTGGTCTAGAGATGCCCACTAAATACTGTATTTAGTTGCCAATTTATGGGGAACCTAGTAGTGACCAATGGGTTATATACCTTAGGGTGGCTACACCTACTAAGTGACAACTTCCTTTGGGGAGGGGTCACTTCCCTATACCTGGTTGGCTATTTTTCCTCCATCCAAGATGGTGGGAAGTGAAATGGAGGGCCCACCTCGCAGGCAATATCTTAAGGGTGGTGCATGCCAGGTGGGGCTACTCCTCATACTCTTTGTGTATTTTCCCACCGTTGCTCCAACCAAAAGTGGGGGTTTGCAATGGCGGTGACCACCTTCTGCTACCAGTAGGCCTGGGGGTCGAGTTTCAAAGGCGGTAATTCCTTTGAAGCTCACCACCAGGGCAGCACACATTCCTGAGGGAGGAGATGTTAGCACCTCCACCCAGGAAGGAGATTGTTCTACAATCTAGAGAAATGGATCTCTCCCCCAAGGTTGTAGATTGGATGCCGAGCAGTGACAGGCTGGATAGGACCAGTCAGCAACCATGCCAGGGTAGCTAGCTTTTGCAGGGGGCATCTCTAAGGTGAACCCCTGGGTACACTTAGGGATAAATCCAATACTGGTACCAGTTTGGGTTTATCATTCTGAGTTTTTTGATACCAAACAATCCAAGGTTCAGAGTGGCCATCATGTAGCTGGGAAACCCGTATTGACCAGTGTCCAGCACATGTATTAAAATGGCTGCTCTGTTCACTCACTATGTCCCAGGTTTGGCAAGGACTTAGTGGGGGCATAATGCTCATGTCGCTATGCCCTCACATATAATATGGTGCACCCTGCCTTAGGGCTGGAAGGACTGCCAGAGGGTGTCTTATTCATAGTGTATGCAGTGTATGGTGGGCAGGGCACACAGATAGTGTGCCATGTCAATTTTGTGTTTTAGGTTTGCCCCAGAGTACCCAGCCTGCAATGGTAGGAAGATAGGTCTGGGTACATGGCCCTAGAGGATGACACAATTAGTGCTGCTTTCCTCAGGGACCTACCATTTGTACCCATTGCCATGGGTACCTAAGTACCTTTTTTCTGGAGACTTATAGCGGTAGCTAAAGGTGTGTCCAATTGTGCCAATGCATCACAACAATTTCAGGGAAAGAGCTCTGACCCAGGGAACCTGGTTAGCAGGGCTTTTGGGCATTACAATTTCTAGGCTACATCAGGCAAAATGTGGGGGCTAACCATGTCAAAAAGAGGCCCTTCCTCACACTGGGGGAAAAACAGGTGGATTTGTTATATTTGTAACATTTATTTGTGGGTAGTCTGTAGACATTTAGGGGGTCATTACAACCCTGGCGGACTGTGGAAAAGGTGCAGTATTACCGCAAACAGGCCGGCGGACAAAAAAATGGAATCATGACCCTGGCGGAAACCGCCAACAAAGACAGCCTCTTTAACACACCGTCTGCCACGGCGGTACAGACAAGCAGCGCAGCGGTTACCGTCAACAGACAGGCGGGAGACAATGTACCGCCCACAGTATTACAACAGGCCAATCCGCCACCTTTTCCGGGGCGGATTCACCGTGGATAAAAACACGGCAGAAACAGCTTTTGCTATGGGAAAACGCTCACCTCAACACATCCCACGAGGAATGACGACTCCATGGACCCAGAACTCCAAATACTACCTGCCCTTGTCTTTCTGCTCGTTTACGACCAACAGCGACGTAGGCGCAGAAGATACAGGTGAGTACTGCATCTACGACACGGGGGAGGCAAAAGTCAGGGGGACACCCACCAAACACCCCCACCCTTGCATATTACAACATACACACCAATGCAGTCAAAACTATCACATTAACAACCCACAATCCCCCCGGAAGAATGCAAAGACAATGCGAATTTCGGTCAAACATTGTAATGTGCCAATATACATGTCATACAAAAATATACAGATATATATCTCTAAATAACTCATAATTATATATACAATACAAGAAGTAGTGCAGATATGTACACAACAATGTCCGTGCACCAACAGTCCAAAAATGCATGGGCGAGGCCCACAATAGATACCTGACCAAAATCCGAGAGAACACTGCCGGGGAATCAGATAGAAATACTACAGGCACCTCAGGGGGAAGGGAAGAGGGGGCACCTCAGCCGGGTGACTGCAAAGCCACATCCACGACGGGGCTCCATGCCCATTGATGTATCCTGGGGAGTGCAAAGCCACAGTCTCTCAAGTCTCTACAGTGGGTGGTTTGCCCATTGTGCCATCCTGGGGAGTGCAAAGCCACAGTCTCACAAGTCTCTACAGTGGGTGGTTTGCCCACTGTGCCATCCTGGGGAGTGCAAAGCCACAGTCTCTCAAGTAGATGCAGATCTCCACTGGTTCTGGAGGGGGACTGGTGCCCAGACTGGATGAGTCTCCCCGTGAAAGTTCCTGTCCTGTCACTGTCCCAGCTGCACATGGGATAAGGATGCCTGATGTGGCGGTCCATTCATTCCTACACGGTGCATGCCCTGTTCAGCGGTGCTTTGCAATGGTGGTCTTTGCCCTGTTCAGCGGTGCTTTGACATGGCGGTTCAGGACATTGCACATCTGGCCATTGGAAGTGGAGCTGGGGCAGTTCCGATTTGGACAGGGTAACAAAGTGGGACAGTGGGGGGACAATCAGGGTGGTCTTATTTCCTGGCGGGGGTCTTGCCATCTTGCTCTGTTCTGTTCCTGGATCTCAGGGCCCGCTTGCGTGGTGGTTGTCCGTCTGCAGGGGATGGGGTGCTGGTGTGGTGGTCCTGTGGCGGGGCGTCCTGTGCACTAGCGCCGGCAGAGGTGGTGGGCAGTTCGTTGTCCTGACTAGTGTTGCCTGTGCCGCTCTTGGGTGTTGTCTTGGGTGCATTCTTGTCAGTATGTGTGCCTAGGATGGGTTGGGATTGAGGAGACTGGGACTGGGAAGTGGTAGTTGGAGGGGAGACGGTAGAAACAGGGACAATGACTGCCATCAGAGAGGAGGCCAGACCCTGAAACGATCTCTGTTGGACCGCCAATCCACAGTGAATGCCCTCAAGGAATGTGTTGAATTGCTGCATCTGGGATGTCAGCCCCTGGATGGCATTCACAATGGTTTGATTGCCCTACAGAGATGGATCTCAGGAGGTCAATAGCCTCCTCACTCAGGGCAGCAACGCTTACTGGGGCAGGGCCCAAGGTGCCTGGGGCGAAGGAGATGCCCACCCTCCTGGGAGGGCAGTGCTAGTACGGGGAGCTTCCATTGGAGGAGGTATCTGAGTTTGTGTTGTCACCTCCTGTCTCCGCCGTGGTGCTCCCCTCGCCCTCTGTCCCACTGGTTCCCTCGGCATCGGTGGACTCTGCCTCCTGGGTCCTGTGGGATGCAGCTCCCTCTGTTGCTGGTGCCCCTGCTCCTCTGCCAGATGATGCTAATGCACACAAGGACAGGATGACAGAACAAAAAAGGGGGGAGAGAGAGAAAGGAAACACTGGGTCAATGACTGCACCAACACCACAGTTGGCATACACAGCACTGTCAGACACAGGGAACAGGCTTAAACACTATGCATTGCACTGCCAGTGATATGGCTAGATACTAAGGCAAGATGAGGGCCACACACCGCCAACTACACCCCTCCTGGAACCCAAAAATGCCCTGCCTGAAATGGAATGCCAACAAGCAAGGTTACCTGCATTTGATATACACCCATTACCCTAGAGTTGAAACACACTGCAATGTCTGGCCCTGCCTTAGGGGCACCCACTAACTCACATCCACCACCTGATCCCACCCCACCTGCCAACATTTTGGAATGATACCCACTGTACTCACTCCCTTGTGGCTGCTGTGATTCCCTCAAGTGCCCATCCAGCTCAGGGTTGGCCACCTCCAGTATGTCGACCATCAGGGGGGGTCAGGTTCCGATGGGCACCCCTTTCTCGTTTGTCGGTCACCCCCAGCTGGCATCTGTGGTCTTCTGTGGCCACCATCTCAGGTCCTCCCACTGTTTCTGACAGTGGGTGCTCCACCTGCCATAGGCCCCCAGGGTCCGCACCTCCTTGCCGATGGCACGCCGTAATCCCTTTTTTTGATGGGAGCTGACCTGCAGAGGCAATACAGACAGGAGAACACCATTAAACAAACAGTCCAGCCTGTCACTCAAATGGCCCACCATACCCGTTTCCATCACCATTGGCACACACATCACCCGGCACACACCATTTGCACTGCCAAAAGACATTCCACCTGACCGCCCGATGACATGATGCTTGCACACACATCCCCATGCATCCTTCCCACATGCATCGTGCCCAATATGTACTCTCTTGTTGGTCTGGAGGCCCATACAGCACTCCGTATTGGGGTAGGACCCAATTCACCAGTCACTCCAACTCCTCTGAAGTGAAGGCAGGGGCCCTTTCCCCAGCCACACAGGCCATGGTGGGTTCCAGACACAGGTCACGGCAGCACAGGCAGTGTAGGTGTTCTCCTGTTGAAGGTCAAGAAACAAGTGAGGAATCAAATAGAAACTGGCGCAGATCCCCATTGGCCGCTGTACTCCATACAGCCCCATATTATCCAATGAGGAATTGCACAGCAGTACAAGACCGCCTTCCGCCACGACGCCCAACGTCGGGAGAATTACTTCACTTCCACCTGTCCCTACATACAGGACAAGCGGTCGCCATTTCAGGGGGGACAACGGTCATATTGGTCATATCGACATTAACTACATCACAGATTAGATTGGTACATACCTCGCCATTAACACTGTTCCATTACATAAGTGCACCAAGTAAACTGAAGTTGTGGTTCATTGTTCCAATTGTGACAGCCTACTCACTCTTGTGTCCCTTAGATACCTACCGCTGCGGATGAATAGGAGGTGGAGACATACCCCCGTGTACAGACCCCTTGTGGACTTGGCTACACTGGAGGACAGGCACATTATCCTCACCTATAGACTGGACAGGGCCACAATCACAGAACTGTGTGCCCAATTTGAGCCAGACCTGATCTCATCTATCCATCATCCAACTCGGATCCTCCCTCTTGTGCAAGTGCTATCAGTGCTCCATTTCTTGGCAACTGGTTCTTTCCAAGTGACAGTGGGCTTAGCAGCCGGAATCTCACAGCCAATGTTCTCAATTGTGTTGGCAAGAGTTTTGTCTGCCCTGGTGAGACACATGTGCAGCTACATTTCTTTCCACCAGGTGGAAGATTTGGCCACCGTGAAGGCTGCATTCTATGCAATGGGACACATCCCCAATATTATTAGGCCGATTGAGGGGACACATAGTGCATTTACCCCCTCCCCCCCTCAGAATGAACAGGTGTTCAGGAATCGTGAGAGTTTCCACTCACTGAATGTGCAGATGGTGTGCCTGGTGGACTAGTACATCTCCCACGTCAATGCTAAGTATCCTGGGTCAGTGCCTGATTCCTTTGTTCTGAGAAATAGCAGCATCCCAACTGTGATGGCCCAACTGCAGAGGTACAGGGTGTGGCTAATAGGTGAGCCTTGGTACCCACCCACTGTATGTTAGTGTATGCCTGCAGGTCTTCCCCCCCATAGGATTGTGTGAAGCTAAGTGTGGTCCCTCATTACTTGCAGGTGACTCTGGCTACCCAAACCTACCGTTGTTGCTGACCCCTGTGAGGAATGCCAGGACAGGGGCTGAGGAACGTTATAATGAGGCACATGGACGAACCAGAAGGATCATCTAGAGGACCTTCGGCCTCCTGAAGGCCAGGTTCAGGTGCCTCCATCTTACAGCTGGATCCCTGTGCTACTGACCTCAGAAGGTCTGCCAGATAGTAGTGGCATTCTGAATGTTGCACAACCTGGCCCTCAGACGGCATGTACCTTTTCTGCAGGAAGAGGAGACTGGAGATGCTCCTGTGACAGCAGTAGACCCTGAGGACAGTGAGGATCAGGAGAATGAGGAGGCTGAGGATGAGGACAACAGAACATCAGTTATCTGTCAGTACTTCCAATGACGCACAGGTGAGACAATGCAACTGCACATTCCTATGACTATTGGTGTATTCTGTGTGGCTGTAGCATGATGGCATTAACTTCCTTTGCATCTCAACTTACTGTCACCTATGGCTTGTCATTTTACAGTTGTTGGTGATATATCAACTGTGTAATGATGTACTGACTACAGCCAGCTACAGGTCATTATTTCTATGTTCTCACAGTGTACAGTACATTTGCACTAGATGTGACTGTTTCCATAAATTCAGATTTTCAATACATAAAACACTAGTAGACAAGTTGTGTTCAAGAGTGTTTATTGTAGTCCTAAAGGATTGAGGGGAAAGTGCAATGGAATGGGGTGCTGATGGAGGAAAGTCCAGGTTATTGTTCCAGTCTGTTTGTAGCACAGGTGCAGTGTCTAAGTGGCCATAGGAAGGGGGGCAAAGGCAGTTCAAAGTGGACAAGATGACAGTGTGGGATACAAGGGGGACAATCAGGAGGGTCTCATTTCCTGGAGGTGGTCTTGGCAAGTGTCTCTGGCTTCTGTTTGGTTCGCAGGGAACGTTTGTGGGGTGGTTCACCTTCTGCAGGGGGAGGGGTGCTGGTGGCCTGTGGGTCATGTGGCAGGGCCTCCTGCCTACTAGCTGCACTGGAAGTGGAGGGCTGGTCAATGGACTGGCTAGTGGTAGGGGCCCGCTGGTATGCTGTTGCCGCCCTCATGATGTTGGCCATGTCTGCAGCACCCCTGCTATGGAGATCAGGGTGGTGTTATTGGCCTGTAAGTCCTCCCTGATACTATCCCTCCTGCAGCTTCATGTTCTCCTGCGCGTTGTCAAGGATCTGGCCCATCGTGTCCTGGTAATGTTGGTAGGCTCCCAGGATCTCGGAGAGTGCCTCCTGAAGAGTCAGTTACCTGGTCCTGTCCTCCGCCTGGTGCACAGCAGGCCTCCCAGTGTCCCTGTTGCCCTGTGCATATGTCCCTTGAACGGTGTGCCCACTGTCACTGACTCCAGGTCCATGACTGTCTTGGGTATGAAGTGTGGCCTGGGGTCCCTGTACAGGTGGGCACACTGCTGATTGATGTGTCCTGGGGACAGAGGTGTGGCTATGCTAGGTGAGTGCTGTGGTGTTGGGGAGGCTCTGTGGTGGACTGTGAGTGGGCTTGCCTGAACGGCTATTTAGTGGTCCCTAATGGGCCAGGTAGGCCATCCAGATCCTGAAGTCCAGAGTTACTGTCATCACTGGGGGCATCTTCTATTGGGGGACTGGATAGTCGTGGCATCTCCTCTCGGCTGACATTGGATGGGGTACCTGTGGGGTTGTAAGTGATGTATTATGCTTTATGTGTGTGACATATTGTACATCCCTGGCTTCTCTTCTATTGTTGGTGTTGCCTGCCACCTTTTGCTTGTGTCTGGTGATGTATTGTGTGATTGTCAGTTTCCCTATGCTGTGCATGCTTTTGTGATGGGTGTCCATGCAGGGCTGGGAGGGCTGTGCATGCATTGGTATAGCATGCAGGGCGTGGCATTGGGGTTAGTCATGTGTGTAGGTGCAGTATGTGGGATGTGGTGGAGTGCTGGGAATGAGGGTGAGGGTGTGAGATGGCATGCAGGTATGGGGGAGTGATAAGTGATAATTGTTGACTTACCAGGGTCCAGTCTTCCGGCTACTCCAGTGAGTCCCTCAGGATGCAGTAATGCCAAGACTTGCTTCTCCCATGCTGTGAGCTGTGGGGAAGGAGGTGGGGGTCCACCGCCAGTCCTCTGTATGGCAAGCTGGTGTCTACCTCCCCCGTAGGTCATTCAACCTCTTCCTGATGTTGTCCCTTGTTCTTGGATGCTGTTCCACATCGTTCACAGTGTCCACGAATCTCCGCCATGGATTCATCTTCCTTGCAATGGATATCCGCTGTACCTTTGCTCCAAACAGCTGTGGCTCTACCCTGACAATTTCCTCCACCATCACCCTTAACTCCTCATCAGTAAAATGGGGGTGCCTTTGTGGGGAAAGGGGTGTTGTGTGGTGTGTGTTGGTGAGAGTGTGTTGAGCAATGTTGTGGGTTGTGTGATGTGGGGTGCGTGAGGGATGTATGGGTGTAAGTGGTGTGTGTGTCTAGTTGTCACAGTGGTCTTGTTGTCTGTCTTCTGGCAATGATTTGCATTCGTAAAGGGTTGTGGGTAATGTGGGTGTGTGTTTTATAGTGCTGTGGGTGTGTGGGTATGGTTTGTGTAGGAGTGGCAGGTGTGTTTCTTTAGTATTGGCCAATGTGGTGTTGTTTTGTATGTGGATGCCCATTCTGAGTGCAGCGGTATGTACCGCCAATGGTTTACCGCCATTTAATGTCCACCGTGGTGATTCGTGGATCATAATATGATGGGTGTTGTTCTGTTGGCGTGAGGGTATGGGTGTTGGGACCGCCACCTTACCACTGACCCTTGGCCTAGAGTATTGGTGTATGTGGCTGTATTCTGTCGGATTGGTATGTGTCAAAATATGCAAACGGATATTCGTCACTGCGACGGTATGTTTGTGGCTGTCACAGCAGTGGTAAGCAGGATTTACCGCCAATGTCATAATGAGGGTCATAGTGTACTCATCTGAGGTTTTTGCCATTGTTTAAGTTGTGTACAGAATTATCAGAAAGGCATGTGATTGGAAAGCAACATGCTTTGTCTTATGTGAGGTGAGATGAGCTTACTTTCATTGAACATGAGTTTTGGTGTTGGACTGGGCAGGTGTTGAGTATGAGAAGGCATGGTACTGTGTTATCAGTAAACTGCATTTCCTTAAACTGATTTGATTATAAACAGTGATGATATGTATGGTGATAGATTTTCGATGTAGCCATCATGAGCATGTGCATGATTCTTTTGAGTTTCAGCTGATAGGATGGTGAAGTTGTTGTCAGATGGATGTTTTATGTTGTGGGTGAGACTGTTGTCATATGGGAAAGTTGGAAGTATTTTGCTGTGACATGATGTAGATTCTGAATGGTTTCTGAATGGGGCTTTATTAGCAACAGATGTTTTGTGCATGTTGTAATGTATGTATTATGAAGAATGTGATGATCTCTCTCTCTCTCTCTCTCTCTCTCTTTCTGTGCATCAGCATCGGCTGGTGAAGGAGACGGGGCACAGCCGAGTGGGGAAGCTGTTGGCAAGGTGACCCAGACTGCTGAAATCACAGATGCTGAGCAACCCGGTGGCCTGGAGGGTGAGGGGAGTGCCACGGGAGAGACAGGATCCAGTTCTTTATCATCAGAATCTTCCTCAAGTGGAAACTCCCTGGCAGTGACGGACCCATCTGTGACCACCCAGGCATCATCTCAGTCCACCACACCCCTTATTACCACCGCCATCCCTGTAGCTCCCCATCCAGTTGCCCATGCCTGTTCACCCCAGAGGGTGGGCGTCTTCATTGCCACAGGCACCTCTGCCCCTGTCAGCCCTGCTGCCCTCAGTGAGAAGGCTATTGACCTCCTGAGATCCATCTCTGTGGGTCAGTCGACCATTGTGAGTGCCATCCAGGGACTATCAACTCAAGTCAAACAGAGTTATGCCTTTCTGGAAGGCATTCACAGTTCACCAGCTGGCCTACAGAGATCATTTCCGGCTCTGGGCTCCACACTGGCGGCAGCCAGTCCCCCTTTGTCTTCTGTTCCCCCTCCATCTTCCTTTTCCCAATGCCAACCCCCTCTTCCCCGACCCAGCCAAAGCACACAGACAGACAAGCATGCATCAATGTCAACATCCATGGGTAGCTCAGTCAAACACAAGCACCACAAGCACCACAAGACACTCCACCGGCATGCACACAAGCGACACACAACTGCACATACATCAACAGTCACTACCTGCCCTATCACACCTGCCACCCCCAGCACCACATATACAACACCTAACATACCTGCAGACACCACATCAGCATTCACAGATCCAGCCTCTACACCTATCTTAGCCACAGACAGCACCACAGTAGATCCGCAGACATCCTCCCCAATCACCAGATCCACAGACATCATAACCACTAATACTTCTACATGCAGCACACCCACCATACCTGCAGTCACCACCCCAACAGACAGTTACCCATCCACTACTGCATCCCCCAGCACCTCCACCCACAGTCCTCTACACATAAATGCCCTCACTCACTCACCGATGAGACAGCCACCACCAACAAGCATACCTCCCACACACAAGCACCCACAGCGAGCATGCCAATACGTCAGACAACCACTCCTTCATCCTCCACTCCCAAACCCCCTTCTGATTACTGTCCTGTGTCTAGGAAAGTGTTCCTGTCATGTTTAGACCTTTTCCCTACTCTTCTCCCCCTGTGATACTCCTAAATGCTCTGTTTCCCTCCCCAGGCCTGTCTCTTTCACCTCCAAGGCCTCTCGTACCCCCCTGCAAGTACTCAAGCCTCTTCCCCATCAGGAAGTCTACCCCTCCCAAGAGAACCCAACCATCCTCTAAGCCTAGACCTACCCCGCTCAAAGTCCAATTCCAAAGGACCCCCTCCTAAACCTAAGACCAGCCCCCCCTCCAACCCTCGTAATCCCTGAGGTGCCTGTCTGCCCTCTTGATGCCCCTGCCTGTGGATGAGTCTGGCTTCCTGAAGGTGAGTGTCTAGTTTTATACGGTTGGTATCTGCCTGGGTTTCCATGGTGGTGCGACCGCGTCTGGAACGTTGGCAGTGGGCAACCTCATCATCTATCCAGAGAAACATGGTCTCTGCTGGCCTAGAGTAGTCTACCGTGTGTGTGTGGCTAGACCACACTAGCAGTGCCAGCGGTGCTTTGGCTGTGTTCTGTTGGGCATACCGCCATGGTCATAATATGGCAGTCTTCTCCACCAGCCTGTTGGCAGTGCAACCGCCAACATGGTGGTCCTGGGACCCGCAAACTCATAATGAGCCCCTAAATGTCTTTTCTTTTTCTTATAGATGAATTGCTAAAAAAAAAATGGCTAACTTCACCAATCCTTAGCAGATAAGTACACTTCTTGTCTGTAGATTGACTCGTACATGTTACCAATGTGCAGATTGCTAATTAAAATAATGTATTTAGTGTTTCCTCTTTTGCAAGATTCTAGTGAAGCAGAGAGCAGAAGCTGACCAAAGAACAGAATTCTTAATGAGGTAAGTAATGCTTAACTTGTAGTACCTTTAGAAATTTTACCCAATCCATAGGTTGCCTTTATGAATAATGCCGTTGTTTTGTTTATCTCTTTCTCAAGTTTTCGCTCGCAAAAATACAGAGGACAGGAGCAGGGGGAACCCAGCGAGTACAACAAGGAAAAAAAAACTAGGAGAAATGCAGAGTGCTCACAAGACGCTGAGCAGCACACAGGTGAGTGCAGGGAAAGGAACTGATGAGGAGCAGTCATCCAGATGCAGCGCATAGCCTAAAAAGGCTAAGTGCTCAATCTTAAAGGGCTTGCCACATTATGCATCCAGTGCCCGACAGGCAGGGCAGGTTTTCATCAAACTCTACTGGACAACACTTTCGAAACATGATATGATCAGACTAAGGGCCTGATTATGAGTTTGGCGGTTGGACCGCTCGAACTCCAATTTGGTGGTGGGGAGGTGGCTGTTAAGCCAGCAGCCTTACCACCATTGTATTGCAATTTTTCTGCTGGGCTGACCAGCGTAAACAGTGCAGTGGCATTGGCCTCGACTCCCTCAGGGAGCCGGTGCCAATGCCTTTGCACACAGCACCCTCGAAATGCAGTGTGCATTCCGAGGGTGCTGACAAGCGGGCCTCTGTACTTGTCACAACATGCTTGTGGGCAGTACAGGGTTCCCCCTGTGGCTCCAACTCTGCCTTCCTGCTAGCCTTTTCACAGCAGGACCCCACCATGAAAAGGCTGGAGGAAAGAGAAGTCATGATCATCATGATGGTGCCAAACTCAGCACTGCCATGGGTGACCATGACTTTCACAGCCGCCAACCTGCCGGGATCCCTTTCCTGGCAGTGGGGGGCAATCCAACCACCAGGATCATAATGTGGCAGTTGAGATCGTAATGGGGTGGTCAGACCGCCAAGGTTGCGGCGGTCCGACCGCTGCTGCAAGTACTGAGGTCCATGGACCGCCAAGCTCGTAATTAGGCCCAAAGTAACAACGTTGGATTTGGCCAATAAAGGCAATATGTATTACTGCCATCTAATAGTATAATTTTCAAAAAAGAAATAGATGTATTCTCAGCGGAATGAATGCCCTCTGGTGTTACATGATGAGCTGCAGAATAAACATGTGATTGGATGAATAGGAAATGTGTTTCTTTTTTACTTTAACAGATATAGGGTTTTACCTCAAGTTCTATCAGCTGATTGCACATCATGTCAGGGCTCATTAGCAAAAGTGATGCTCAATGTATTGATTACGGGCAGGTAATAGTTACTCGAGTCACCCAACAAAGATTGCACATTGCTCCTTAACCTAGCAATTCAGCCACTGGTTATTAGTTTATGATATTAAGCAAATGTTACTTCTCCGATTATGGATGTGTTAACATTTAAATAAATGTGCAAATATCATTCCATCAATTTAGTTGCAAAAAAGAGACTATTGCAACTGCATTTGAAATTTTGCATATATATATGCAAAATGGCAAGGTATAAAATTAACTTTGAAAAATTCAGGGCTGTATTACCTAATTTTATTATTGATTCAATTAATATGGGATGTTATAGCAGACTAATTCAGTATCCAAATTAAGAACAATCTAACTAAATCATTTGGAATTAAATGGCATACTTTTGTAGATAATTAATCTGTTTGAGAGCTGACAATCTCTAATCCTACCCCGGTGTAAATTTGTTTAGAAACTCTGCTCTGGCACACTTTTTGTTTTTTCTCAAAATGTTGCTTTCTATGTTCTGAACTTGTATTTTATAAAGGTAGAATGATCAAATGCTAGGTTTGTATGTTCTAACCACAAAACACAGCTCTTTTGTGTCAAACAGTTAAATAAGCCATTGAAAAAATGTGGGTTGTTTTTATCAGAATATTACTAAAAGATAGATGTAGATACAGTTAACCAATTAGAGCAATCTGTAATGAATTATATAAAGGAAATTCCCCATTTTTTCTTCCCTTGAGACAAGATATGTGGGCAGTCTACACCAAGCTGAAATATGATACTTGATGTGAATATCTTAAGTAGTGACTCTTGAAATAAATCTACATATATCTCATTCGTTCTGTGTTCAGCTAACCTTCTAGAGCACATATAACGAGCATGGATCAATAGCATGACCATGTGAGTCATCAAACCTAACCTTCATCTATATGAACCAGAGAACTGGAAAAAAGATCTATTTATTAGGAATGGACCAACTGACTTCTGCAATCTTATCTATAATTTCATAACCATACCACACAAACCACATAGTATCTCCCACAAGGCTCAAATGATCAGTTTGAAATAAATAGAAGGACTAACAAATCATTACCTCTAAAATAGATTTGACCCACAATCGTTGACTAATCCTAGTTCAATCTGCTGGGATGATTCCATAGTGCCAAAATGTACTTTTTATATTGATTTTTTACACTAGATCTTTTTATAGCTCAAAAACTAAATCACTCGTAATATTTCCACCATGATCTACCCACATTCCAACTCAAACTCATGGTTCCTCACATCACATCACTGTCCTCTAATATCAAGAGCTATTAGCTGTGTTACTTCCAGGGGCCACTTAAAAAATATTGGTTTGTCATTCCCCTAATACTAAGCTTATCACAAAACAAAAAGAAAAACATAGGGCCCGATTTTGACTCTGGTGGTCTGACCGTCAGACAGCCATGGGGGTGGTTCGAGGATGCTGTCAAGCCAGCGGCCTCTCAACAGCTGCATCACAATATCCCCACGAGGCTGGATGGGCAGTGAGTGGAGGCAGAATTGGCTCCACCTCTCAGAGCGTGCCGACACCAATGCTGGCTGCACTAACTGCACCACCAGTAAGTCGGGGGCACCTTCTGCCATGCACGATACAGTGCATGGCAGACAATGCACTCACTGGCAATGCTGGCAGGGCACCAGGACAGAGGCATTTTCGTCCTAGGGCCCTTCCTGCGGCCCTTTCCCTGCCTTTCCATCAACCTTTTCATGGTGGCATCCCAGCCATAAAAAGGTTAGCGGAAAGGCAGGTCCAAATACGGACAGCAGTGCCACTGTAGAGACCGCCAACATTAATCGTCATTGTCAACACCGCCACAGCCACAGGAGTTCTGATGATGGTGTTGCTATTGAGCTTATGGTGGGCCACTTGCCAGGATTCTGATCTGGTGGTCGGACTCATATTTGGGCCCGTACTGTCTACAACATGAGACAACATTCAAAGCACAGTGCCAAAATATACTTTCTAGGTTGATTCAATTCACTCAGAGCTATTTATAGCTCGAAAACTAAATTATTTGTGATAGTTCCTCAATTGATATTATCTACCAACATGCAAGTTCAAACTCATGGCCCCTGAAATCACATCTTCATCCTCTAATACCAATAGTTATTAGCTGTGTTTCTTCTAGTGGACACTTCAAAAAGTATTGGTTATGTCAATCTCCTAATAAAAGCTTATCTCAAAATGAAAAGAAAAACATACTGTCTACACCATGGGGCAACATTTAAAGGACAAAGCAGATGCAAGTTAAATTATCTCCACGCCTGCCATTATAGATATCAACAGTAAATAGCAATTGCCAGATGTCAAATCTTTAAATAAATTCCTCTGTCACATTTCATCCACTAGGACAGAAGAGGCTGAACAAAATTAAATAAGAAACACAGCTGTACTGTCAGAGTGCTAACATTAGCAGGCATCTAGTAAAATTATCAACTGCCAACAGCATTCTTATCTTTTTAGTACTGCAGGAAGTTCCTGCGCTGTTCAGCCATTCCAATCCAATGCAAACTACCTCATCAAGTCTCCCTCTTTTTTATACAAAAAGAAACACCAATGATGCAAAACATTTGAAGATTTAAACAGCATTCTTAGGAAATTCACAAAATGTGAAAAGGAATCGAACTCCTACACTATCCTGATCAAAGCGAATAGAGTGCTATCACGATCATAAGGGAACAACAAACATACAAAACAATTCAAAGGGCTACCAAACCATTTACATAAACTACCAAGATTGAAGATATAATGCCAATCATCAATAGTATACCCCAAAAAGAAAATACTATCATTTCTCAAAAAGTCAGGAAGTGGATCGGAACATGCTGCTAATAGGATACTAGCTTAAGCAACAAATAGCATGAGTTACTGCTTTTAAGGACACAAAGAGGAATCGCATATTCTAAAGGTAGCACAATAATACAATTGGTGGAAATGAAATCCACAATGGGGTATATAGACCTTTGCATTCCCAGGCAATAGATGACATATGACTCCAAAATTAAACAGCATAGGCAACAATTGAAAAGTGTAATTACCATTAACTTTAAAGAACTGAATTACATTCTCTAAGATAGCAAGATGATTCAGTTAGTGGAAAATAAAATCCTCAAGCAGGTGCAGTGACCTTTGAATTGCAAGGGGGAGATTGAAATATATAATTCAAAAATCAAACAGATGTGTAATAATAAAGAGTATTGCATCACAAAAGGCGATCAAGTAATTTACAATAACTATCAAGAATAAAAATATACTACCTATAATCAATAGCGCACCCAAACGAAAAAACAAACATTTCTCGAAAAGGCACTAAGTGGACCTGAATTTGTTGTTAGCAGTATACTGGCATAGGCAACAAATGGCATGAGCTACTGCTATTTAGTACACGGAGCTGAGTCACATATTCTGATGGTTGAAAAATTATGCAATTAGTGGAATTTAAACCCTCAATGTATCTGCACTGTAATGAAATTCAACAAAGTGTTTGCTAAGAGGTGATTTACCATTCTCCTAATAGAGTACATGTGTTCTTTGATCCTTTCCTTGAGTGATTGAATGGTAGATCCTACATATCTCCTCTCACATGAGCAAGTCAGAAGTTACTTACCATCATGTCCTGTGACTGTTTTGACTTTACCAGAGATGCATTGGCAGATTACACATGTATTGCATGTATAGTTCCCATCCTCCTGTTTGGTTAACCAATTGTCAGTCTGTTTAGGGAAGAATTTGACAGTATCACTAGGGATCAATATATTTTTCAAGGTTGGTGCCTTTCTAAAGTTAATTAAAGGCTTTGTGCTCAAAATACCACACAAATATTTGGTGGTCAATAAAATAGTGCAACGTTTTTTGAGTAGCCCAAAGAATTTACTGTGCTCTGCACAAAACCTAGTGATACATGGTACTTTAGTGTCACGCCTAGTTTGCTTGGAGATCTGTTTCAGGTTTGCATTACAAGAAGAGCTTCTCTAGAGATTGATTGCACCTATTTAGCTGATTCTGATAGACTTTTTAAAAGTAAAATCTTTCTCTTTAGAGGGATTCTTTTTAAGTTTCACTGATTCCCCAAATGGAATATTCCTCTTCTGACTGTGCGAATATCCTGATTAGAAATGCAAAATGCTATTACTTGCTGTTTGTTTTCTAAATGTTCGTGTATTAAGAGTATGTTAATCTGAATACACCTCAACATCCAAAAATGTAATGCTGCTCTTACTGCATTCCAACAACAGTTGTATACTGACTTCATTAACATTTAAATACGTATATGTGAAAAGTTCCTCTTCAATGTCATTCCATATCCTAAAGATATATTCTATGTATCAAACCTACATTGGTACATACTTGCATCCTTCATGTTTATCTTGATTCCGAGCATGCTCCCTCTCATTCCAACACATAAAAGGGTTGGCATAAGAGGGAGCAAACCTGGCTCCATGACTGTACAGCAGATCTAATGGTAGAGTATATCCTGATACAGAAAATAAATATTGGTCAAGACAAATTCCACAAACTCCATGATCATTTTAAAATGGCTATAAAGTTTGGTGATAAAAGAATGGATTTAGTGCAGATCTTTGAGTGCTGGAAAAGATTCAGCACTCCGTCCATCATCCCTTTGTGTTGCTCAAGTCACTGTAAGTGGCCAGGGTATGCTCAGACATAAGTCCCTGGCTCGCTGTGCCACTGGATTCAAGCTAGCCTGGCTGATGAGGAGTGATACCCCAAAACGTGTCCCAAGACTTTTGTTTGCGGTCCACGGAGGACCTTGCCTTGCATTACTGGCTGGACTGTTCCAATGGGGAGCAGGGTCCAGACTGATTTGCATATGGCTGGGTCCAAGCTGGAGTGGTATTAACATCAAAGAACAATAGATTTAACCTGGATCTGTGAGAGTTTGAAAAGATTAAGCACACCGTCAATCATCCCTATGTTCTACTCAAATCACCATAACTGGCCAGGGCATGCCCAGATGTGGGCCCCTTGCTTGTTATGCCACTGGATTCAAGCTAGCCTGGTTGATGAGGGGTGATACTCTGAAACAGGTCCCAGGATGCTTGCTTCCAGTCTAGGGATGACTTGGCCTGGCATTTCAGACTGGAATGTTTCTATGGGGAACAGGATCAAGACTGATTTGCGTATTGCTGGGTCCAAACTGGAATGCCATGGCCATCAAAGAATAATGGGTTTAACCCAGATCTGTGGGTGGTTGAAAAGTTTCAGCACTCCCTCTATAATCCTTTTGTATTGTTCAAGTCGCCATATGGGACCAGAGTATGTCCAGACGTGGGTTCCTTGCTTGCTCTGCCACTGCATTCAAGCTATCCTGATTGATCATAAGTGATACCCTTACATTGGTCCCAGGATACCGGTTTCTGGTACTGGGAAGACTTCGACGTGCACTACAAGCTGGACTTCTCCCATGGGGAACAGGGTCAAGGATGATTTGCATATGGCTGGGTCCAAACTGAGGTGGCATACTGAGAAAAAAAATAAAGGATTTAACCCAGATCTGTGATGGGGTGGAGTTTTTGAAAAGTTTCAGCACACCATCCATCATCCTTTTGTGTTACTCAAGTCACTGTAAGTGGTCAGGGTATGCCCAGACATGGGTCCCTTGCTCGCTGTGCCAGTGGATTAAAGCTTTACTGGCTGATGAGGAGGGTGATACCAAGAAATTGTTCTCAGGATGCTTGCTTCCAGTCCAGGGAAGACTTGGCTTAGGAGTTTGAGCTGGACTGTTACCACTGGGAGCAGGGTCAAGGCAGATTTGCATATGGCTCAGTCTAAACTAGTGGGGCAGGGTAAGCATAAGAACCATCAAATCAACCCAGATCTGTGCCTGGGGTTGAGTGTTTGAAAAGTTTCACCCCCCTGTCCATCTTCCTTTTATGTTGCTCAAGACACTGTAAGTAGCCAGGTTATGTCCACATGTAGGTCTCTTGTTTGTTGTGCCACTGGATTCAAAGTAGCCTAGCCAATGAGTGGTAATACCCCAAAAACGGTCCCTTTATGCTTGTTTCCAGTCCAGGGAGGACCTTGCTTTGCAGTTTGGGCTTGACTGTTCTCATGGAGAGCAGGATCAAGACTAATTTGCATATTTCTTGACCCAAACTGAGGTGGCATGGTCGTCAAAGAACAATGGATTTAACCTAGATCTGTGAGTGCTGGAAAATTTCCAGCACTCCTTCCATCATCCTTTTGTGTTGCTGAAGTCACCATAAGGGGCCACGGTATGCTCAGACATGTGTCCCTTGCTCGCTGTGCCACTAGATTCAAGCTAGCCTGGCTGATGAGGAGTAATGCCCCAAATCCAGTCCCAGGATGCTTGTTTCCAGTCCAGGGATGACCTGGCCTTGCAGTTTGGACTGGACTATTCCCATTGGGAGCAGGGTCAAGCCTGACTTGCATATGTCTGGGTCCAAACTGGGGTGGCATGGAGAACAAAGGAATGATGACTTTAACCCAGATCTGAGATTGGTGGTGAGTGTTTGAAAAGTTTCAGTGCTTCATCCATCATCCTTTTGTGTTTCTCCAGTTGCTGTCAGTGACCAGGGTATGCTTAGATGTAGGTCCATTGGTCGTTGTGCAACCAGATTCAAGCTAGCCTGACTGATGAGGGGCAATACCCCAAAACCAGTTGTAGGCTGCTTGTTTGTGGTCCAGAGAGGGCTTGGCCTGGCAGTTTGGGCTGGACTGTTCTCATGGGCAGCAGGGTCAAGACTAACTTGCATATGGCTGGGCCCAAACTGGGGTGGTATGGTGAGCTAAGAGATGATGTATTTACCCCATATATATGTTTGGGTGTGAAGGTTTGAAAAAGTTTAGCACTCTGTCCATCGTCCTTATGTGTTGCTCAAGTCACTGTAAGTGGTCAGGGTATGCTTAGATGTGGGTCCCTTGCCTGCTATGCCACTGGATTCAAGCTAGCCTGGCTGATGAGGACTGATACCCCAAAACCAGCTGCAGGATGCTTGTTTCCACTCCTGGCTTAGCAGTTCGGACTGGATTTTTGTCATGGGGAGAAGAGTCAAGACTGATTTGAGTATAGCTGGGTCCAAACTAGGGTGGCAGGGTGAGCAAAAGAACAATGGATTTAAAGCAGATCTGTGACTGGGGTTTAGTGTTTGAAAACTTTCATCCCTCCTTCCATCATCCTCTTCTGTTGCTCTAGTCACTGAAAGTTGCCACGGTATGCTCACATGTGGGTCCCTTGCTCGCTTTGCCACTGTATTCAAGATAGCCGGGTGGATGAGTGATGATACCCCAAAACCAGTACCAGGGTGCTTGTTTCCAGTCCAGGAAGGACCTGGCCTTGCAGTGTGGGCTGAACTGTTCCCATGGAAAGCAGATTCAAAACTGATTTGCATATAGCTGGGTCCAAACTGGGGTAGAGTGTTGATCAAAGAACAATGGATTTAACACAGTTCTGTGAGTGTTTGAAACGTTTCAGCACTCCGTCTATCATCCTTTTGTGTTGCTCAAGTCACCATAAATAGCCAAGGTATGCCCAGATGTGGTTCCCTTGTTTGCTGTACCACTGGATTCATGCTCGCCTGGCTAATGAGGGGTGATCCCCTGAAACCGGTCACAGGATCCCTGTTTGTGGTCCAGGTCGGATCTAGCCATGCATTTTTTGGATGGACTGTTCCCATGGTGAACAGGTTCAAGACTGACTTGCATGTCACTGGGTCCAAACTGGGGTGGCAAAGTAAGTAAAAGAACAATGGATTTAACCTAGATCTGCGATAGTATGGAGTGTATGAAAAGTTTCAGCCCTCCGTCCATCATCCTTTTCTGTTGTTGAATTCATCATAAGTGGCCTGGGTATGCTCAGACATGGGTCCCTTGCTTGCTGTGCCCCTGGATTCAAGCTAGCCTGGCTGATGAGGAGTAATACCCCAAATCCAATCCCAGGATGCTTCATTCCGGCCCACGGAGGGCCTGGCTTTGCAGTTCGGGCTGGACTGTTCCCATGGGGAACAAGGTCAAGACTGACTTGCATATGGCTGGGTCCAAACTGGGGAGGCATTGTGTGCAAAGGAATGATGGGTTTAACCTAGATCTGGGATTGGGGGTGAGTGTTTGAAAAGTTTCAGCACTCCATCCATCATCCTTTTGTGCTGCTCCAGTCACTGTCAGTGACCAGGGTATGCTCAGATGTGGGTCCTGTGCTCACTGTGCCTCTGGATTCTGCTTGATTGGGGGGGATACTCTGAAACTGATCACAGGATACTTGCTTCTAGTCCAGGGAGGACTTGGCTGGCATTTATGCCTGGACTGTTCCAGTGGGGAGCAAGGTGAAGACTGTTTTGCATATGGCTGGGTGTAAACTAGGGTGACATGGTGAGTAAAAGAACAATGGAATTAGCCCAGATACGTGACTGGGGCTCAGTGTTTGAAACGTTTCAGCCCTCTGTTCGTCATCCTTTTATGTTGCTCATGATTCTGTAAGTGGCCAGGGTATGTCCACATTTTGGTCACTTGCCCACTGTGCCACTGGATTCAAGCTAGCCTGGCTGATGAGAGGTGATACCCCGAAACCAGGCCCAGGATGCTTGTTTCCAGTCAAAGGTGAACCGGACTTTGTAGTTCGGGCTGTACTGTTACTATGGGGAGCAGGGTCAAGACTGTTTGGCAGTTTGGACTGGACTTGCTCAAGTCACTGTAAGTGGTCAGATGTGGGTCCCTTGCCTGCTATGCCACTCTATTCAAGCCAGCCTGGTTGATAAGGGTTGATACCCTGAAATGGGTGCAGGGATGCTTATTTCTGGTTCAGGGAGGACCTGGCAGTTTAGTGTGGACTGTTCCTATGGGGAGCAGTGTCAAGACTGATTTGCAAATGGCTGGGTCCAAACTAGGGTGGGAGAGTTAGCAAAGAACTATAGAATTAACCCAGATCTGTGACTGGGTTTGAGCGATTGAAAGGTTTCAGCCTTATGTCTATCATCATTTTGTGTTGCTCGAGAAACTGTAAGTGGTCAGGGTATGCCACAAATGGGTCCTGTGCTCGCTGTGCCACTGGATTCAAGCTAGCCTGGCTGATGAGTGTTAATACCTCACAGCATGGTGAGAAAAGGGATGATGGATTTACCCCAGATCTGTGATTGGGGGCGAATGTTTGAAAAGCTTCAGCACTCTGTCCATCATCCTTTTTTGTTGCTCTAGTCACTGTAAGTAGCCAGGGCTTGCCCAGGTGTGGGTCCCTTGCTCGCTGTGCCACTGGATTCAAGCTAGCCTAGCTGATGAGGTGTGATACCCTGAAATCGGTCACAGTATGCTTGTTTCTAGTACAAGGAGAACTTGTCCTGGCAGTTTGGGCGGGTTTGTTTGCATGTGGAGAAGGGTCAAAATAAATTTGCATATGGCTGGGTCCAACCTATGGTGATAGGATGAAGAAAAGAACAATGGATTTAACCCGGATATGTGACTGGGGTTGAGTGACTGAAATGTTTCAGCCCTCCTTTTATAATACTTTTGTGTTGCTCAAGTCACCGTAATTGGCCAGGATATACCCACATCTGATGATACCCTTAAACTGTTCACAGGATACTTGCGTCCACTCCAGGGAGGACTTGGCCTGGCAGTTTGAGCTGGACTGTTACCATGGTCAATACTGATTTTCATATGGCTGGGTCCAACCTAGGGTGGCAGGTGCACTCACTGCACCCACTTGCAAAAGGATATCTAACCCCTCTTCAAAATTCAGGTGGGCTACAGCACGAGTGCTTAGCTATCCTGGGGACATATCATTCTCTGTAATAGGGTATAAGTTCCCTTGATCACCTATTTAAGTGCCCAATAGGCAAAGAAATTTGGAGGAAGAGGGTAATATGTCTATTTCTTTTGTTTCTCTGTGGGCAGGAACCATCCTCCACATTACACCCACATTTTACACCTAAAACGAACTCCACGATCAGCTTAGAGTTACTTGAGTGACACCTGAGCCAAAGTTCAATGCAATCACATCTCACTCTGCACTCATACCAATATTTGCAATTTTTAGAGCAAAAAAATCATAATAAAGCTGATAATGTTTGGGAACATTCACAATACCAAAATAATAAACATAAAGGGTTTCCATTTGTCACAGGTCAAGAAACTTAGGCCCAGATTTATACTTTTTCACACAAAACTGAGCTAACGCAGTTTTGTGTGAAAAAGTTTACCGTCGGCTAGCCACATGCCAAGATGCCGGCCAGGAGTCTTATTTATGGAATAGTGCAATCCGTCTCAAAGGATGGGCTAACGTCATGGAAAATGACATTAGCCGGGTGGTAATGGGGGTGGCGGTATGGGAGAAGGGTGTTTTGCACCAAAACATTTCGTTAAACTGGTTAGAGTAAAAAAAGATGACTCTAACCAGCCTAGCATAATTTCTTGACGCAAAACTTATGATACCACATGACTCCTGTTGTGGAAAAGACAGGAGTCATGCCCACCACCCCAATGGCCAGCACAGGGGACAAGGGTCTCCTGGGCATGGCCATTGCAACCAGTGCCATGTAGGAGATTCCATTTCAGGGCCCACAATGGCACTTAAAAAAAAAATACTCACCTCTACTTACCTATACATACCTGGGATGCGGTCTCCCATGCTCCGCTGTCCCTCTGGTGTGGGTGGGGTGTCCCTGGGGAGGCCCACCATAGAAATAGGCCAACAGGTCCCCTAACTCCTGCTCTGACCCAGTCATTAAATAATGGCAATTAGCAAGCTTAGTGCCATCATTTAGGCCCACCTCCCTCCTGTGCACCATTTTTGAACGGGAGGATACATAAGGCGCCTGGGCCTTAGAGTCATTTTGTGCCCGGGAACACTTATCTTGCATCTCATTGACATAAGGTAGTTTCCCACTAGCAAAACATTACTTTAACTCCAAAACGTTGGTGTTAGAATTAGTGTAAAATAAAAAGACGCTAGTCAATTAGGGCCCCTTTCACTCTTTGAGTGCAATTTGGATGTTCTTAAAGATCATTACCTTGTCAGGGAAAATGCAGGGGATCCTCTAGCACTATGGAAAATGGTACGTATGGAACAGTGGCAGAGATTTTTTTCTTAGTCGCAACTCTATGGCATTTGAAATTTTCATTGCAGACACAGAATGGTGGGACTCAAGCCTAGATTTATGGAAAGGGCCCTGACAAGTGTCCGCTCTGCCTTCAACATATGACGGAATCACACTAATCTATAACACAAATACCATGCAATGCATGGTAGTATCCTAGTCTATGAAGGCGGCACCCTGACTGATGCTTACAGTATCCCTCATATTGTGCAAGGCAGGATACAACACCTGTCGTATGATATTGTACGCCTAATAAATGCCATTCTATTTTGCCATCATTATACACTTACTTTCCACTCACTTTAACGGTTACTTCACAGGTTATTATCATCTTCATATGCTAAATTACTCATACAGCATGCTCTCTGTAGCTAGCTAATGAGCCCCAAATCAGGTGGAGTGAACCCGTGACTGAGCACTGAAATTAGATCGTGCCATTATAATGGGTTTTGCCTTGAAAATCTGAATTGCAACCGGTGATATCTCACTTGCATTGACTTAGTTTTTTAATCAATTGGAAAAAGGCAGGGCGTGTGGTGCATAGATCACAAACTCAAATGCATTTTCCACACAGAGCAAGAGATTAATTTGTCCTGCCTTACTCATCCTCTCCATGTGTTGAGGTTTTCTGGTGTACTTCTGCCTTGAAAACATCTTGCATACTATGTGTAGGAAAGTACCATCTTGCCTGGCATGTTACCCCCATTTTTACTTGTGGGTATGTTTGTTTTTGCCAGTGTAACTGGGATCCTGCTAGCCAGGACCCCAATGCTCATAATTTGTGCACTATATGTGTTCCCTGTGTGGTGCCTAACAGTATGACTGAGACTCTGCTAACCAGAACCTCAGTGTTTATGCTCTCTCTACTTTTAAAATTGTCACTGCAGGCTAGTGACTAATTTTACCAATTCTGATTGGCACACTGGAACACCCCTATAATTCCCTAGTATATGGTACCTAGGTACCCAGGGTATTGGGGTTTCAGGAGATCCCTCTGGGCTGCAGCATTTCTTTTGCCACCCATAGGGAGCTCAGACAATTCTTACACAGGACTGCCACTGCAGCCCGAGTGAAATAACGTCCACATTATTTCACAGCCATTTTACACTGCACTTAAGTAACTTATAAGTCACCTATATGTCTAACCCTCACTTAGTGAAGGTTAGGTGCAAAGTTACTAAGTGTGAGGGCACCCTGGCACTAGCCAAGGTGCCCCCACATTGTTCAGGCCAATTTCCCCGGACTTTGTGGTTGCGGGGACATCATTACTCGCGTGAACTACATATAGGTCAATACCTATGTGTAGCTTCACAATGGTAAATCCGAACATGGCAAAGTAACATGCCTAAGATCATGGAATTGTCCCCCCAAGCCAAACCTGGTATTGGGGTGCCAATCCCATGCATATCCGGGGCTCCAGCATGGACCCCAGGTACTGCCAAGCTAGCTCTCTGGGGTTTTCTCTGCAGCTACCGCTGCTGCCAACCCTCAGACAGGTTTCTACCCTCCTGGGGTCTGGGCAGCCCAGTCCCAGGAAGGCAGAACAAAGGATTTCCTCTGAGAGAGGGTGTTGCACCCTCTCCCTTTGGAAATAGGTGTTAAGGGCTGGGGAGGAGTAGCCTCCCCAGCCTCTGGAAATGCTTTGAAGGGCACAGATGGTGCCCTCCTTGCATAAGCCAGTCTACACCGGTTCAGGGAGCCCCCAGCCCCTGCTCTGGTGCAAAACTGGACAAAGGAAAAGGGAGTGACCACTCCCCTGTCCATCACCACCCCATGGGTGATGCCCAGAGCTCCTCCAGTGTGTCCCAGACCTCTGCCATCTTGAATACAGAGGTGTGAGGGCACAATACAGACCTCTGAGTGGCCAGTGCCAGCAGGTGACGTCAGATACCCCTCCTGATAGGCTCTTACCTGGTTAGGCAGCCAATCCTCCTCTGAGGGCTATTTAGGGTCTCTCCTGTAGGTTTCTCTTCAGATAACGAATGCAAGAGCTCACTAGAGTTCCTCTGCACTTCTCTCTTCGACTTCTGCCAAGGATCGACCGCTGACTGCTCCAGGACGCCTGCAAAACCGCAACAAAGTAGAAAGAAGACTACCAGCAACATGGTAGCGCCTATTCCTGACGGCTTTCTCAACTGTTTCCTGGTGGTGCATGCTCTGAGGACTGTCTGTCTTCACCCTGCACTGGAAGCCATGAAGAAATCTCCTGTGGGTCAACAGAATCTTCCCCCTGCTAACGCAGGCACCAAACTTCTGCATCACTGGTCCTCCGGGTCTCCTCTCATCTTGACGAGCGTTGTCCCTGGAACACAGGAGCTGGATCCAAGTGACCCCGACAGTCCAGTGGTCCTTCTGTCCAAATTTGGTGGAGGTAAGTCCTTGCCTCCCCACACCAGACAGTAATCCTGTGTACTGCGTGATCTGCAGCTGCTAGGGCTACTGTGCACTCTTGCAAGAATTCCTTCATGCACAGCCTAGCCTAGGTCCCCAGCACTCCGTCCTGCATTGCTCAACTCGCTGAGTTGACCACCGACTTCGTGGGACCCTCTTTTGTTGTGCTGAGACGACTGACATGCTCAGATTTCTTGAATGCCTGTTCAAGTGCTTCTGCGGGTGCTGCCTGCTTCTGCGTGGGCTCTCTCTGTTTCTGAGTGCCCCCTCTGTCTCCTCCTCCAAGGGGCGACCTCCTGGTCCTTCCTGGGCCCTGGCAGCACCCAAAATCTTCAACCACGACTTGTGCAGCTAGCAAGGCTTGTTTGCAGTCTTTCTGCATGGAAACAACTCTGCATCCTCCAGCACGCCGTGGGATATCTTCTGACCAGAGGAGAAGTTCCTGGCACCTTCCGTTGTTGCAGAATCTTTGGCTTCTTCCACCCGGAGGCAGCCCTTTTGCACCTTCATCTGGGGTTTAGTAGGCTCCTGGCCCCCCTGGACACTTGCGTGACTCTTGGACTTGGTCCCCTTCCTCTGCAGGTCCTCAGGTCCAGGAATCCATCTTCAGTGCTTTGCAGTCAGTTGTTGTCTTTGCAGAATCCCCTATCTCGACTTTACTGTCTTTCTGGGTCTTGGAGTGGGGTATCTTGGACACCCTTAGTATTTTCTTACACTCCCAGCGACCCTCTACACACCACACTAGGCCTGGGGTCCATTCGTGGTTCGCATTCCACTTTTGGAGTATATGGTTTGTGTTGCCCCTAGGCCTATTGTCTCCTATTGCACTGCATTGTGTTCCACAGTGTTTGCACTACTTTTCTAAGTGTTTTACTTACCTGATTTTGGTTAGTGTATATATTTTGTGTATTTTACTGACCTCCTATGGGATTATATCCTCTGAGATACTTTTGGCATATTGTCACTAAAATAAAGTACCTTTATTTTTAGTAACTCTGAGTATTGTGTTTCTTATGATATAGTGCTATATGATATAAGTGGTATAGCAGGAGCTTTGCATGTCTCCTAGTTCAGCATAAGCTGTTCTGCTATAGCTACCTCTATCAGCCTAAGCTGCTAGAACACTACTAATCTACTAATAAGGGATAACTGGACCTGGCACAAGGTGTAAGTACCATCAGGTACCCACTATAAGCCAGGCCAGCCTCCTACACCAGGCGAATAAAAAATGTTCAACCTTATGCGTCAAGAATTTTCTATTCTTTTAAGAACACGGAGATGAGGATTATGCTTTCTCTTTCTTTTGCTGAAAATCTCAGCAGCCAATCACAATACAATAAAACAAAAACTTAATTACCCATGAACATGTATGATATGCATCACATGGCCTAATCACAATACAGAAATCCTGTATATATATCTTCAACCCGAAAATAGTGTCCTCATTCTTTGTAAAGTCCGATAAATACTACACCTCTTGCTCAAAATAAACTTGTCACAGTTCAAACTGATCCAAAGGAGGATCATACAACTTCCAAATATAACTTTTCCAGTGAATCCACCAGCTCATCGGAAGCCTGCACAGAGATGGGAGCTCAACCATCTAGGAAGGAAGCAGATCATGAACCACAGGATCACTTCTCCACAGTATAAACAAAAACGATCAACAAAGTCCACTCATCCCATTTTCTGATCCATTCCTGGAATGATAAAAATTATTTTACTACTTCCATAGGAAAGAATAACATCCAAATACTCCACTGTAATACAATTATCATTCAATCAGGGATGGAGATCCATAAGAAATTTATACAATAACATATAACAATACATTCAGCAAATGCAAATTATTACATATATACAATGGGTAGCATAATCCTTGCCTTCAAGTCCTTAATAGGATTGAAAATTCTTGATGTACAAACTAGAAAACCTTTTGGTCTATGTCAGGACTGGAGGCTCTGATTATGCTTGTTTAGAGCTGCATCACCACCACAGATGCTACATCAACAATTGGTTTATGATAGAATTTATGAAAAGTAGACTCAGAAGACCAATCTGCTGCCTTCATAATGTCCTCTAGGCAAGACCCTAAAACATATGATTTGGAAGCCATGGCTCCTCTGGCCGAATGCACTCCAAAAACTGAAGTATCAATGCCAGCCTCAGCCAGAAACCATCTCATCCATCTGGCCAAAGTAGCCTCTGACACTGGTCTAAAAAGCTTCATATGTGCAATTAACAATTGACCCTTTGATTCCTGTCTCAGTTCCTCAGTAACAATCTCATATGCCTTCAAACACTGCACAACACACACTTGTGGATTCTCTGGAAACATAGGACAAGCTATCAACCTGCAATTAGATTTAGGCCCATATTTACACTTTTTTGGTGCCGTATTTATGTCATTTTTTTACACAAAAGGAGTGCACACCTACAAAATATAATTACATTTTGTAAGTCTTCACTGCTTTTGCATCAAAAAGTGACGCAAATGCGGCTCAAAAAAAGTATAACTATGGGCCTTAGTTCTCCTAGTGATATTAAACATTACACCATCTGGGGAATAGACTTACCTGCTTAATCCAAGACTCAAGCGTCTGAAACTCATTTACAGTAGATCAGACATAATAGCATTGTTAACTTTGCTGAGATTTGTTTTCGGGAGAGATAACAGTTGGAAGGCCATTTATCTAAAAATCTAAAATTATATTAACATCCCTAAGGGAAGAATATCTGGGGTGAGGAGGAACGGACAAGCGAATCCCTTTCATCATTTTGCCGAGCAAGGTATGTTCTCCAACTGGTTTACCATCAACCGGCACATGCCCAGCAGAAGTGGCAGACCTAAAATTGTTAACCGCTTTGTAAGCTAAACCTGATGCTGCAAGCTCAGACAAGAAATTCTCAATCATGCAAACGTCCGTCCCCACAGGATCGAGACTCTACATGTCACACCAACCACCCCATCTCCTCCAAACTGAGGCATAGCACTTTTGAGTGCCTGAAGCCCAGGCCGGTTTGAGGAAATCAGCAGCTTGCTGTGAAATGCCTGGGGAATTTCTTCTCTGCCTGAAACCCTCAGACCCTCAATCGCAGTTTCCTTGAGAGAATGAAAGGGTGCTGCAGACGCTCTGGGCTCAGCAGAAGATTCTGACGAGGAAGAAGAAGAATCGAAGGAGCACAAGCTAACAGCAGGGCTTCAGGATCCACGGTCGAGCCCTCCAAAAGGGGGTGAGGAGAACAATCTCCACCTTCTGTTGCCTGATGTGAGACAGAACCCTGGGAATCATCATGAATGGGGGAAACACATATCTCCAAAACTGAATCCAGTCCTGGAGAAAGGCATCTGTTGCAAGATCTTTCGGGTTCGGGTGCCAACTGAAGAAATTTGGTAACTGGTAATTGAGTGGTGGCGCAAATTAGTCTACTTCACACGGATCCAATTCCCTGAGTATCTGATGAAACATCACACTGTCCAGTTTCCAGCCACTGGAATCTCTCAGATACTGGGAATTCCAATCTGCTATGGTATCCTTGGATTCCAGAAGATATTCCACAGTAATGCCAAGGCGGTGGCTGAGACAATATTGCCAGAAATCCTTGGGTATCTCTGCTAGCATTTTGGATTTTGTCCCCGGCCGCTTGTTTACATAATTACTTCTGATATGTTGTCCATCTGTAACAGAATGCAATAATCTGTTTTCTGAGGGGAGAGACTCATAATAGCAAAAGAGTCCGTTAGAAGCTCCAAACAGTTTATGTGGAGACCCAGTTCCGCTTCTGACCAATGACCCCCCGACAAAATAGAGCTGCACCTCACTCCCCAGCCCCATCTGCTGGCATCTGATTCAATCACTATCTCCAGTGAGGACCTGAAGATGGCTCTGCCATTCCAGGACTCGATGTGTTCCAACCACCTTGACCTCGTCGGAGAGAGTGATCTGCTATGAATATGTTAGGCCCTTCCATAAGTGTTGAATTTTCAACCTCTGAAGGACATGATAATGAAAATGGGCTGGGAAAATGGCTTGGATGGATCATGCCAGCAGTCCCATTAACCTGGTAATCAAGCTCAAGGACACAGTCTGGCTGGCTAATGCAGACATCAATTCTCTCTTGATATTGCAAATTTCTAGGATGAAAGAATCAACAGGGCTTGGATTGAGCCTATCTGAAAGCCAGGAAATCTATCAACTGAGAGGGAATCAAAAGTGACTTTTGGACTTTGACGATGAAACCCAGCTCCTGCAGGACCTGAATGGTTCAGGATAAATGACTCCAGAGAGTCTGAGGGTCCCGAGCCATCAACAGGAGGTCTTCCAGGTAAATTATCAACCGAATACCCCGGGATCTGAGAGACTCTACTACTGGTGACATCAATTTGGTGAAGCACTACGGGGCTGACAACAGTCTGAACAGAAGAGTCTTGAACTCCAGACAATGTTCCCTCCACCAGAATTGTAAAAATGTCCTGTGAAGAGGGAAAATGGAGATGGCTAGATAGGCGTCCTTGAGGGTCAGATGGACCATCCGATCACCTTCAAACTAATTTTTTAACATGTGAATTCCCTCCATCTTGAAATGGCACTACAAGAGCCAAAGATTGAAATCATTGAGTCTTAAAACAAGACCATGACCCCCACTCTTTTTGTCGACCTGAAAAATGGGACTGATGAATCCAAGATTTTGAAAAACATACTGCCCCCTTGTCTAGCCAGGACTCAACCTCTGAGTCTATAAAAGACTCCTCTGCTTGGGAAAAGTACATCTGTCGTGGAGGATGAGTCTCAGTTGGAGTATCGTAAAACTCCAGTTTGAAGCCTAGAACGCTCTCTAGTATCCAAGGATCACTGGTAATTTGTTTCCAATTGTCCAGAAACAAGCCCACTCTGCCCCCTAACATCACCTCTGAAAAGGGGATAATTCTTACCGGAGTAAGCAGAATCCTCAATCGCTCCTTGTTGTCCACAGCAGGGACCTCTGCAAAATCTGGGCCATCCTTCTCTGGAACAGGTGGGGTAGAAGGTGGATTACGCACACTCTCCATACCAGCCTCCTCTCACCCGAGGATAAAAGGACTGTTGAAGGCCTGCAAATGAACCTCGGGCTGGAACACTCCCTCTATAGCATCCTGCCATGACAAAAAGGCCCCTCTTGAAAACTTTTTGGAGGGACATTTTTGCTTTGTCAGGAGCAGAATACATGGACCAAAATTTAGCAAAAGAAGGGCCTCTGAACAGCATACCCTCTGCCACTGGACCTGCTTCTGAGAATCCTAATTAATATAGATCGTCTATGTTCAGATGAGATGGCGCAAGTGCCAAATCACTCTTTGCACCCATCCTATTAAGATATCTGCATCTACCGGAAAACCAGACTCCTTATCTTGGTAAGCGAGCTCCAAGATCTTGGTTAACGGTCAGTCATGTCCAGAAGTTTATCTTGGCAACTACACCAAGCTCTTTCCAAACCCTTTTTTGGATCCCGTGAATACTTTTTCATTGACTTCAGGAATGTCCGCAACTTTCACTTCCAAGTCTGGTCTTTGACATTTTCCTCTTAGGCGGGAATGGACTTCCTTATCAAAACATTTGCGTATGTGCTATTGTATGTATTTGGCCACCTCATGTTTGGGATCTAATTATACTCTCTGAGGTATGCTGTCTCTATTGGATCAAAAGTCAGGACCTTGAGATCGGAAGGTGAAGAACATCTCTTTGATTTCTTACTTGGTCCTCTTTTATAAGAATCATCTGAATCAGATGACAACGCATCCACCTCCCGGAATTGTCTGATGAGGATGGGGAGATCAGAGAGATTTGTGTCAAACTGTAGTTATGTTTAAGTCTTTCCCTCAGGGAGTAGAATCATCTCCACCCACAGGGCGTTCGGGCATCCAACCTTGGGTGCAAGCATAATCCAGGAGTTGGCCAGTAAATGGCCCCAACGCCCTAACCAGGGCCTCATTAACAGATTGTTGAAATCTGCAGTCTAAGGCTTCTACTAGATTGATATCTAGTTGACTGCTATTATCTTAAGGATTATACCCTGTTTCAGCATCAAAAGGGTCCCATTAGGCCATTCTTTTGCCTATAAATTTACAATTTAAACAGGAATGCAAGAGAGATCAAGGGGGAGTGTGTTGAACCCCTGCCAGGCAGGTAATAATCATTTTATACCAGTATAAAGTGTGGAGGGAGCCGCCTGCGCACACTCTAGGCAGAGCCTCATATTATTTATACAGCCCTGTGCTCTTTGCAGCAGGGAGTCCAGGGGAACAACAGAAAGTCCAGGGCACTCTTGAGGGCACACATGTGGTCGCATTGCAGAGACGAGCCGCTTCTGAAGAGCTCACAGCTTCTGAATGGAAACTCGTATTGCAAACGTGACGCGAGGAAATAAAAATAGAAACGGGACTATGCTCAGCCACGAGCAAGTCAGCTCCTGCACCACAAATAGGCAAGAAATGCGAGTCGGCTTGACGCTAGAAGACAATAAAACATGCGGAATCACGTCGCTAAAGAATTAAATAAATATCAAAAACATGAAAGCACATCGACATATCGAGTACTTATCTGGCTGCAGGGCAGCAAATAAAGAGGACTCTACTTTCGGGTTGCTGATATGTGTAGGGGGTTTCTGTACTGTGATTGAGCCATGTGATGTATATCATACATGTTCATGGGTAATGGCTGCTGAGGTTTTCAGTAAACTAAAGAGAAAGTATAATGGGAACCTCCGGTCATGACATGGAATTTCTGTAATTGTTGCCTTTCTTTGTCTCCTTTTTGTTGATCTAGAAACGTTACTACTGAACGAGTAGAAACATGTTTGGTGCTGTATGAAGAGAAGTAATTTAATTAATCTGAATGTGCTTATGTGTACTTCTCCTAAATATCTCCATTGACTAATTACTGCTGCTAGATGCCAGAAGGAGTTGAATTATTGGAGCGCTAATCCAATGACATATTCAACGTGGTATGATACTTGTTAATAAGCTGATTGATTAACTTTATAAATATTATATCAGTTAAAGATATTTATGTGTAGACTTCAAGCCAGGAGCAATTATTCATATTGGTTTACAAAAATATTCTTGGGTGGTTACCGAAATACACCTGCGGTCGCGCTGTTAATTAAACAGTCAAATTCTTCATGCAGCCAGCAATTCTGCTGTGGAAAAGAACAAGAACCATTAAAATGCCATTGACAAAATACAGTTTGTTTAGTCATCATAAATTTTCTGCCTTACGATGCAGGCCATGGTATTAGTCAGAATCTTCTTCCAAGGCTATTTTTTACCCTTCTGTAATTCAACTCAATAGTGTCTTTAATTTGTCGAATAGAGAAACAACAGCCACATGATTTTCACTTTTATGTTGTGTTTTAAAAGTATTATTGATTGCATACATTTGTAAGTCACATATTACTTTACAGTAAAATATGGGTTATTGTAATGTTTCATCTAATTTTCTTGTTTCCCCACATGCTTAAACAAGTGAACATTTTATTTTCACCAAATAAACTACATTTTCTATATCACAATATCAGCCATGCTGAGTTTTCAATCTGCTTCTTTTGTAGTTACTCAATGCTCAGCACTGCGAGGGCACACGCAACACAAACAACAGACATTCAGCAAAATCACACCTAAGCCAACTTCATTCATCTCTCAGGAATAGCATAGTGGTATTCCTGCTTCCCAAATTATCGGTACTGTGGGTTTTGGTGATTACTAAGCATGTGAATTCTTCTGGATTGCAATGTTGCCTTGGGAAATGGCAGATTACTTCAGGAATGGGATAACCACACTTGAATCCCATAGGATTTCCATATTTTCACCAACTCACCCTAGGTAATGTCACCATCTTTGAGCTAGTGAAGTGCCAAAGTCGGAAGTGGCAGGAATACCCGCAATGCCGAATTCCTTTTGTTGACCAGTTCGACCAGATATTTTGTTTTCGGCCATAGCTGAAAATTCGGGCTACCCTTGATGGGGATTGAGAAGTTGCCATTCATCGAGTCCCGGGAAGGAAACAAAACAAACCCAGTAAGTCACTGTCAAGCAACCCAAGGTACAGTATAAGCAACGTAAATCAACAGCTAACAGCGTTTAGGAAGCTGTTGTCACTGTCCGCCAAAGAAGAATGGAGCAGCAGAGACAGGAAGCACCTCATAGCAGGAACCTTTAGCAGACATTTCGACAGAGTGTTTCATAGCAGCATCAGAAGTAGGGAGCATCTTGGCAGCTACCTAAACATTGGTTGCATCAAGATTGAGTTTGATGTTCTCCGAAAGTGCAAAGCCTAACTTTGTCTGTTTATGCAAAGTTTGTATTATTCTGGGAAGGGCAGCAACCAGTCCTGAAAGCCTGAAAATCCACCACTGGTTTTGCCTGTGGAATTATGAGAAAACACCTCCAAGACTGCCTTTGGGAAATATATCCAGGACGGAGGCCGTTCAGAAGGGAGAGTTGCTACCTTCTTACTCATATACATTGTTTCATGGGCTTCTGTTTGACAGTGAGCACTCATGCATCAGATGACCCACTCAGCCCTCTGTCCCACGACTGCACCAAGGACTCAACTTGGTGTGTGTCGCTCGGTCATGATTGGAGACAGACGATTGGTAACAGACAGACGAACAGAAAAGGCATGTGAATAATAAATTATCTTTTTTTATGCTTTACTCTGCTGTCATTTGCTCAACTTCAGCACACGGATATGTTTATATTCACATTATTGAAAAGTCTTTATGCTTACTTGTTAATAAACGTTGTTAAAACTGATGGTTTTTGTTCTCATTCTCATTGAATGCTATTTACTCAATCGCACAAAAAACATCTGACTGTGGAATCGGTATCTATAGTTAGTATGGTTAGAATTAACCTAGCATTGGACACCAAGCCAGTAGTGACCAGGGATTTCAATAACCCCTTCTCTGCTAAGCCTTTTCCCCCTCCTATGCTAAGCCTTTTTTTGCTATATGGGGTAGTTCGCAATTAGGCCCCCATAACTTTTTGTCCACATAAGCTATCCATGCCAAATGTGTGTCCTTTTTCCCCCAACATCCTGTGCATTCTAAAGATACTCAAGGTTTGTCGATTCCCATGAAGGGGACCGGGAAATTAGTCAGAATACTGCTAAAATTGGGATTTTTGGGGAAAAATGGGAAAAAGTGCTGCAGAAGAAAGCATCTGTTTTTCCCTGCAAATGGCATCAATGCAGGGGTTTCAGTGCTAAAATCACCATCTTCCCAGCTCTCAGGAACAAGCAGACTTGAATCAGAAAACCACATTTTTCAACAAAGTTCTGGCATTTTACTTGGACATAGCCCATTTTTCATATTTGTGATTTTTTGCTTTCAACCTTCTTGCTGTTAGTGGTCAAAATGTGTGACAAACCAATGATGGATGCTTGAAAGCTATACATTTCTGAAAAGTAGGTAATATTCTAAATTCAGCAATGGGACATTTGTGTAGATCCTTCAAGGTTTTCCTGTAGAAAGTTACAGTTGAAATAAAAAAAATATTGCAATTCAAATTAAAACAAGCAATTTGTGTCTACTTTTTCATCTCTAACTTCCTCTTTCTATGGCAGAGTTTCAAAAGCAATATACCGTTGTGTCTGCAGGACCGTTCTGATTGCAAGGATATATAGAGCTTACAGGTTCACTGAGAACCCTATTTCCTAAAATAGCATGAGTGAAAAATAGGTGTCAGGGAAACCCATGTATTTCCAAAATGGGCACAAGATATGGAATTTAGAAGCAGTGATTAATTGCACATCTCTGAATTTGTGGGTACACATACCAGCATGTGTATTACAGGGTATTTCTCAGAATGACATCTTTCTTACATAATGTCTTACATTTGGAAACAGCAAATGCAGACAAAGACAATTGGTAATAACATGTTCTACTATTCTGTGTTTCTCCAAGTCTCCGATAAAAACAGTACCTTCCTTTTGTGGGTAGGCCTAGTGCTCGCAGAAGGAAACGTCCCAAAATGCAACATGGACACATCACATTTTACCACTAAAAACAGACTCATTTTTTTGCAAAACTGTGGATTTTGGTCTCTAGCTCAGCCAGCATCAAAGGAAACCTAGCAAACCTGTACATTTTTTACAAATAGACACCTAGGGGGATCTAGGATCGGGTGATTTATAGGGCTCTCACCAGTTTCTGTCACTCAGAATCCATTGTAAACCTCAAAATCTGTATAAAAACACATTTCCCTCATATTTCTGTGATGCATAGTTCTGGGATCAGAGGTGGAGGGGGCACAAACATCCTTACACCCAGCATTCCCCCAAATCTCCCAATAAAAATGTTACCTCACTTGTGTGGGTAGGCCTAGTGCCCGCAACAGGAAATGCCCCAAAACGCAACATGGACACATCACATATTACCACTGAAAACTGGCTTGTTTTTTTAAAAGTGCCTAGCTTTGGATTTTGGCTCTAGCTCAGCCAGCTACTAGGGATACCCAGCAAATCTGTAAAAAATTTTAAACTGGCCACCTAGGGGAATCTAGGATAGGGTGACATGTGGTGCTTTCACCAGATTCTATCATGCAGAATCATTTGCAAACCTCAAAATTTGTCTCAAAAAACATTTTTCTTACATTTCTGTGATGGAAAGTATTGGAAACTGTGGGGGAGCCACAACATTGTTTCCACCTGCCATTCTACGAAGTTTCCAGATAAAATGGTACTTCACTTGTGGGGGTAGACCTAGTGCCCATGACAGGTAATGGCCCAAAATACAACACTTATGCAGCACATTTTTCTACCGAAAACTGACCCTCTTTTTCCAGTGTGGGTTGCTGTAGATTTTAGACTTCATCTCAGCTGGCACCTAGAAAAACCTAGCCAAACTGTAAATTTTTCCAAAACGAGGCACATAGGGGAATGCAGGACAGTGTGTAGGTTTTCGTACCCACAATGCCCTGCAAGCCTCACACTTTTCCTGAAAACACTGGAACAGATCAAACCAAGGAAAATGGGCGTGCTTGCATGGATAGACCTATTGATCTCAGTTGGATCCATTCATGTTGCTGGCAGTAGGTCCAGCCACAGAAGTGGGGCAGAGTTTTTATCGGCACAGGTGGGCAATGCTGGGTGGTAGGTATTTTGTGGATTCCTTCAGATTCCGTAAGTTTCCATCAAAGAAATGCAGGGAAAATGCATCACGTCAGGCAAAGTTTGAATTTTGCTGGGCATTGTGGGTACGACAATGGTGTCGGGTGCATTTGAAGCACACTACCCTAGACTTCACAAGATTTAATCTTTTCAGAAGTGACTGGATCTGGTACAGTTAGTATTGGTAGGTTGCTCCAGGTAGAAGCCTACCCAAGCCCAAAAAGTGAAGCTTCTCACCACTGTAAGTGAGACAATTTTTTGAGTTAGACAATCTCTGCTGGCCCGTATGTGAAATCAATACCCAAAAGAGTAAAATATCCTTTTCCTTGCAATTGGGATGAGATGCTTTAGTCAACAGGTGGGCAGAAAGGCAGTGCTCATTTTGGGGTTTGGGGCATTGCCATGCCCATTCTTTGAAGCCCCCACACTTAATAGTCCCTGGTGCCTAGTAGGCTTTCTGACCCCACATGTGGGTCAGATCAGGGGCTATTACCCCCTCCTGTCCTCCAAGAGGGGAAGAAATATTGGGCCCATTTTTTTTAGGGTGTGGGCATTGTCATGCCCATACTGGGTACCCCTCACCCCAACACTAATAAAAATAATTCCTGATGCTAGTGGGCTTTCTGTCCTCCTGGGGGAGGGGCAGATCAGAGGCTATTGCCCCTAACAGGATCCTAAATGAGGGCAGAAAGATTGTGCCCATTTTTTTGGGGTGGGGTCATTGACAAGGCCGTCACGGCCTGCCCCCACCCCTACACTAATAATAAAAAAATCTCTGGCATGTTAGCTGGCTTTCTGGCCGCGGAGGGGGCATTGACAGGGCCATCAAGCCAGCCCCCGACCCTACACTAATAATAAAAAACAATCTCTGGTGTGCTAGTGGATTTCTGCCCCCTCTTCTCCCCCCAGGAGAAGATTGGGTGCTTTTACCACATCTGCCCCCCAGGAGGGGAAGAAAGGCTGTGCCCACTTTTTTGGGTGGTGCATTGACAGGGCCATCATGGCCTGCTCCACCACTACACCAATTAAATTAAAAAAATCCCTGGTGTCCTCGTGGGTTTTCTACCCCCCTGAGGGGGCAGAAAGACTGTGCCCACTTTTTTTGGGGTAGGGTAATTGACAAGGCCGTCACGGCCTGCCCCCACCCTTACACTAATAATAAAAAAATCCCTGGTGCGTTAGTTGGCTTTCTGGCATACCGTAAGAACTGACCAGATGGGACCTCAGATCCAGATATCAGTTTTTCTATAGAGAAGAGAGTTCCCTAGTTATATAGGTTGGCTATACTGTGCAAGCCCTCTGCATGCCATGATGCTAATTACCTGAGGGTAGTGGATACGTGGCCTCATGGTATACCAAGTAAAGGCAGTTCAGGAGCATATGGTGTGGTTGACTGAGTAATGAACAGTGCCCTGCGGTAACATTGCTAAGTAACCTGGAGTAGGGGCACGCTTGGTGTTGGATGTTTAGCAATGGGGTGAAAGATGGTGAGCAGTCACTGCAAGTCCAAGAGGGGGAAGAGCATTGCAGTATCTGCTGAGTTTGCACCAGCAAACCAGTGTGATAGTCATTGGCGATGGGAAGCCAAATAGTAATGCATGAAGTTGGGAACATTGAGCCCACCACTTACCATAGGGAGACAACTTTTGAGTTGTGTCACTCTCTTATGTGTATTGTGCCAGATAAGGTCACCCATCATGCGTTCCTGTGAGCGAAAAAATGTCAGTGTAAAAAAAAGAGCGAGGTTAGTAAAGTAATACAACAGTCTTGGCAGAATCACCATTTTTATCAGGGTCACCCTCCCCACCACTGATAATGGCAGTGTCTTCAAAAAGAACATCTGAGCAAGCAATGCTGTGACGGCTCTGGCCAGGCTGCCCTCCAACAGGACCTTTGGCTGGTGATGTATGCATATTCCTAAATAACAAAACTTAGCAGGTTGCCACTCAAGTGGAAAGTCGATCGCCGCTTACATCAAGTTTGCAAACCTCACCACTGTTGCATGCAGCCAAACGCTTGGTTTGCACCAACGAACCTGTTCTACAGTCATTGGAGCTGGAAAGCCAAATAGCGACGTGCAAAGCTGGGAACATTGAGCCCCCCACTTACAAAATTTGAGTAGTGCTACACTTTGATGTGTATTGTGACAAAAAAGGTCACCCACCAGGTGTTTCAGTGAGCAATAAAAAGGTTGGTGTAGAGAAAATGGGACACTGGCAAAGTAGTATAACAGTCTCAGCAGAGCCACAATTTTCATCAGGGCTACCCTCCCCACCACTGCTAATGGCTGTGTCTACCAAAAGGACAGTTGAACATACAACGCTGTAGCAGTTCTGACCCGGTTGCCCTCCAGGAGGTCCTCTGGCTTGTTATGTGTAGCCCCAAATAACAATGCATAACAGGTTGCCACTCAAGTGAAAAGTCATTAACTGCAGATATCAGGTTTGCGAACATCACTACTGCCAAATACCCTTAAAAGTTTATTCAGTGCTCAGTCCTGCAGATAGCTGTTGCCTAACCCCTACAATAGAGATGCAGTGTGCAGTGATATACATGTGATCAGTTACTTGACAACTGTTCCACATGCCTGTCGTCAGGTGGACAGATAGGTGGATGGTGGTACGAACAGGACTCTGCTGCAAAGCTTGTCCAACCAATTGCAGCACATCATGATGGAGCGCTGGAACACCAACTCTGGCAAAATAGGTACGCCTGGGAGCCTTCCATTTTGGGCAGATGGCCACCAGAAATCCAAAAAATTCTAAAATTCCCACTCCTTCTACAAAAGAAAAGGGGAGGAGGGAGGAGCAATAAAATCTTAGCCAGCTTACTGTTTAACAAACATACCATTGCATGATTGCATTCGTAGGGCCCTACGACTAAGCATGCCCATAATAATATTGTGGCTTGCTCTCTTTTGTGGTGCCACTTAAGCAGACATCTTCTGAACAGAATCAGGAAGTGGTAGGCTCAATGTGCATTTTGGGGGGATCGTCACTCTACGTGGCAAATGAAACTGGAGGTAGGTAGGTATGTGGGTGTGTTGATTGCCTCTCTGCAGTGGAAACATTGACTGAGGAAGTGGTGGATGCAGGACTCAGTGGGTGCCTTACAAATATGAATTCTACGCTGGAAATCACTGGCTTCTCCTCAATAGGGGTAGGCAGTAAACTCTGCTCTCCTGGTGGAATTCACAGAGTTTTTGCCACTTCACGCACTTATAGCACGGAGTTCAGCTTGTAAGATGGCTGCCCCTTAGGACTTGAAGGCACAGAGCAAGCGCACATGTTCTAGTTCTATCTCAGCACCATGGAGTGCTACCCCCTTCCCTTACCATGAGCCCCCTCACTGTGGGGGACCAGTCCACCCATGGGAGTCACATAGCATGGGCCACGGAAAGAGTGGAAGGGGGCTTCTAGGAGTGGAGAGTAGCAGGTCCTTTTTCTTACCTCACTTCGATACAGTCCCTGGCTCGCAGGCGCAGGGCCTGGTGCCCAGGAGTAATGACATAGAGCTGCTACACTGAGCTCACTTACCAGCCGCTTCCAATGGTCTCCCCTGCTGCAGTTGCAGAAGGATCAGGCTTTTCCTCTTCTGCAAAACATTCTAGGCATCACTTCTGGCAAGAACTACATATACTCCTCTTTACTCTAAATTCTACTGCACTTCTGAAGAGAAGGTTATAATTTTTCCTAAATGTACAATAGTGCAGCTCCCTCTGCTGAACTAGGGACTACATCTCCCATGATGCTGAGACATATGTCATCAGCACACACACTTTGACTCTTCCATTAAGCATTTAAGGGATCCCATGCCTCCTGCATTGGCAATGGGTAAGGTCACAGCAGACACCTTTACGGGAAGCACCTTTGTGAGCTGTTTACTGTCTACATTTACTTTGACTAAGGTGTTGCAAATCGCCATCTCCAGTCTTGAACTGCACTTGCCACAGCTGGTGTTTGAGTGATATTTGAAGAGGAAGGCGAAGACTGAAAAGAGTAGATGAGATGTTCAGCTGAAAGTGGTTTGGGTTGTGTGGATAGAGTAATATGTGTAGATTGGTCTGTCATGATTAAAGCAAGTTGGCCGTCTAGATGGCACGTAGGATATTTGGAGGAAATGATGGTGTAACTACAAACAGGTTCACAACATCATCTTAAATAAGAGAGTGGGCATGTAGTAGTTAATGTTTTTGAACTGCGTTTTTCAGTGGCATAGTATGGGTGCCAACAACGACCCTAATGTTAGCAAGGAAAACTTGTCTCTGATAGTATGGGGAACTGCTGAATATTGTGGACTTCTTACGGAACTTTGCAGAATTCTGCGGAGTAAAATTATGCCAACTCTGCCCACCCTTTGTCCTCATCACTGTCCCTTTCCAAAATTCTGAGGTTTTTAGTAACATTCCTTTTCCCTTGTCTCTCATGGCGAGTCTCGACTTGGCCGGGATCCAGTCCATGTAAGTTCATCAGAAGGGAGGATTGGAGAAGATGGTGGAGTTCCCTTTAATTGTCCTGCTGGAGATTTGGCAGCCAATGGTTGAAGAGCTACTTCTTGCTCAGCAGTAAGCTCAACCCCCATTCTGCTCCTACTTCAAGAATAAATGTTGCTGGTTGTGGCTCCTTTTGTCTACTTTGCTTGAATTTCTGTGACAATTGGGTACTTTCCGGATGAGACAAATCTAAATCAGACTCACTGCTCATCACTATGACTGTAGTGGCTTCCTCGCTGAGAGACATGGTCTTAGGTTGGGGTGGAGCCATTGATGCATGAGTGCTGCTACCAGATTCCTGCCCAGAGGATGGCGCTTCAGACACACCAAGTTTCCCGGAAAAGGTGAAGGGTGGCGTACCAATGGTGAAAATCTTCTTCTTCTCTTCCTCACTGGCCACTTTCTTGGCAGAACACCTTTTTTTAGGGCCAACTTCAAGCTCTGTCAGTTGGCGCTTAGCTGCTCAAGCGGAAACCGGCACAGGAGGACTCAGGTGGTGAAGTGTCACTTTGTGCCGGCCTTCTGTCTGGCAGTACTGTAGGTGATGTCTCTTGTACGCCCTAAGTAAACAAACAAGAAAAACATTCAGTGAAACGTGGCAGACAAAAGTGAGGTTATCCCAAATTATTAACAATAATAGTGTGTCCATTCCAATCCAAACCATATAATATTATTGCAATTAGGATAACAATAGCAACAAAATACAGATTAAAAAATGTTTACTTTATGAGCCACTATGGTGAGCCACCTGTGGCAGGCTGGTTTCTGGAGGGAACAGGGAAAAGAGGAATAATCTTGAAGATGAATGCTCGTACCCACCTATGGCACAAGGCATGTTGAGGGAGTAGGGAAAATGGGATAATCTAAAAAAAATGAATGCTTGTTTGTGCCTGTGGCCTAAGAGACATATGGCAGGTAGAGGGAGCAGGAAAAAATTAATAATTCTTAAAAATGTGAATTCTGGTCTGCACCTATGACCTAAGAGCACTATGACAGGTAGAGGGTGCAGGGGAAAAAAAGAATAATATGAAAAATGAATTGCTGATGTTTCTCTAGGGACTATGATAAACATTGTGCATACATACTACAATGATCCCATAGCACATTAAACTGATATCAGCAAACAAAGTAAAAAAATGAACAAAAAACAAAAAGGCATAGCACTCTTCAATGTCCTTAAAAAACAGCTTTGAAAAATGGAAAAAAAGGATTTAACACACTGGCCACATGTTCAAACACCAACAACCAAGGAGGTATGAGCAGCAAAGAAGACATCCAGGACTATGGCTAAAGATTACTGGCTGGCTACACGAAATGGCCTCAGGCCACGTGGTCAAGAACAAGAAGGAAGCATGGACAACAAAGAACACATGCAGGCCTGTGGCAAAAGCACACTGTCTGACTACAAAATATGCCTTCTGACCACATGGTCAAACAACAGGCAAGGAGGCATCGACAACAAAGAACACATGCAGGCCAACAGCAAAAGCACACTGACAGACTACACAAAATGGCCTCCGGCCCTATGGTCTAACAACAATCAAGGAGGTACGGTCAACAAGGAATACATGTAGGCCTGTGGCAAAAGCACACTGACTGACTACACAAAATGGCTGCTTGCAACATGGTCAAACAACAAGCACGGAGGCATGGACAACACAGAAAGCATGCAGGCCTATGGCAAAGAACACTGGGAGGAGCAGGTCTTGGCGGAACGACCTACCGGGGTAGGTGCGTTCCGTGGTCTCAAGACACCACCAGGCGGTTCAGCGGACTGGCGGCGGACCCCCACCTCCTACACCACAACTAACAACATGGGAGGAGCAGGTCTTGGCGATACTGCATCCTGAGGGCCTCGCAGGAGTAGGTGGAGGAATGGACTCTGGTAAGATGGGAGGACATTCACCGCTGGAGCAAGAAGACGGTAGAGGCTCAGCTGGGGATGGCTTCCGAAGGTGGGAGGGGTGCCCGTCGCACCATGACCCCCCTGATGTTCAGGATCCTGGCGGTAGCCTACCCAGAGTTGGATGGGCGCTTGAGGGCATCACAGCAGACACAAGGGGTTGAGTACACTCCCATTCTGCTGACTTTGCGCGCAGTGGAGGTGTCTGGGTGGGGGAGGTGGGCTGTGGGCTTCCCTAGGCCAGGGCGAGTTCCGTAGGCAAGGCCCCTCCGTAAGGCAGGCCATGTGACACCCCACCCCACCCCTGTAGAGTGGCAAGTACACCTAGTCATGCCCCTGTGTCATCTATGTGTGCAGATGTTGTCCATAGCCTTGTAGGCCATTTCCCAGGAATTGAACAGTGGAGCCCAAGAGCGCAGCGTAGCGCAGGGGGCTTCTGTGTCTGTCGTGTCCGCCAACAGTAGCGGTTATGCATGCACTCAACATGTCTTTCTTCTGTCGTCCCCCCTTTTTGTGGTCTCCCTGTTCTTGTGTGCATTAGCATCATCAGGCGGAGGAGCAGTGGCACCGGAGCACAAGGGAGCTGCATCCCACATGGCCCTGGAGGGCGAGACTACGGACTCAGAGTTCACCAGTGGGATGGAGGGCGAGGGGAGCTCCACAGCGGGGACAGGAGCTGACACCAGCGACACAGACTTGTCCTCTGATGGGAGCTCCCTTGTGGTGGCAGCAACATCTGTGCCCCCGCATGTACAGGTACAGCCGCAACCCCTCCTACCAGCACCGCCCTCCGAGCAGCCCCTCAGCCTTTGCCCTGTGGCCGCTCACCCAGGACGGTGGGCATCACCTTCACCCCAGGCACCTCAGGCCCTGCCCCAGTCACCCTTGCTGCCCTCAGTGAGGAGGCCATTGACCTACTCAGATCCCTCACTGTTGGACAGTCTACCATTTTGAATGCCATCCAGGGTGTAGAGAGGCAGTTGCAACAGACCAATGCATTCCTGGAGGGTATTCATTCTGGTCAGGATCCCCATCAGCGAGCTTTTCAGACTCTGGCCTCAGCACTGATGGCAGCCATTGCCCCCGTCTCAAGCCTCCCCCCTCCAACTTCCTCCACCCACACCCAATCCCCTGTACCTCAGCCTATCCCAAGCACACCTACAGACCAGCATTCACACACATCAGCACACAAGGGAAGCTCTGGCAAACATAAGCACCACACATCCCACAGGCACTCACGCAAGCATCACACACATGCAGACACACCAACATCCACTGCCTACACTGTGTCCCCCTCCTCCTCGTCTCCCTCCTCCCTCCCAGTCTGGTCTACACTCACACCTGCATGCACTACCTTTACAGCCACTACGTCCCTCTCCAGCACACCCACCACCACACCCGCTCACGTGCAGTCACCACCCCCACTACCATTCACATGTCACCTGTGTCCTCTCCCAGTGTGTCTGTGACGCCCCCTCCCAAGATACACAAACGCAGGCACACACCCACCCAACAGCCATCCACCTCACGACAGCCTCCAGCACATGCACCTTCACCCAAAGTCAGGAAATGTACACCTCCTACAACCACCACCTCTTCCTCCACTCCCAAACCCCCTCCAGCCACCCGTCCCAGTGTGTCCCAAAAACTTTTCCTGTCTACCCTTGACCTCTTTCCCACACCTCCCCCACCCCGTCCGTCTCCTAGGTCCCGAACTAGCACCTCAGCCACAACATCTCTGGGACCAGTGGTGCCTGTAGTCACCGGAATCTGGAGTGCACCGGCCACCAGGGCAGCCAGTGTGGCACGGAGCCACAGCACAGACAGTCCCCCACCTGTGAAGCATCAGAAGTTGGCCAGTGCCCGGCGGGAGAGGGGGAAGACTCCAGCCACCAAAGCCTCTCCCAGGGGTCCCGGTGGGAGTGTGGAGTCAGCAGTGACACCTTCCAAGGTGGGGAAGGGCCACAAGAAACCTGGCAAGTCTGGGAAGAGCAGCACAGACCGCCATCATCTCCGATGCCAAGGAGCCCACCTCCAGCACAAGCCCAGCTGCCCAGGACAGGACCGCCAGCACCAGCCTAGCTGCCCAGGAGGTCACCGCCAGCACCAGCCCAGCTGCCCAGGAGGCCAGCACCAGCACACCTGCCCAGGAGGCCACCACCAGCACCAGCCCAGCTGCCCAGGAGGCCACAGACAGCACCAGCCCAGCTGCCCAGGAGGCCACCGCCAGCACCAGCCCAGCTGCCGAGGAGGCCAGCGCCAGCACAAGCCCAGTTCCCAGGAGGCCACCGCCAGCACCAGCCCACCTGCCCATGAGGCCACCGCGAGCACCAGCCCAGCTGCCCAGGAGGCCACCGCCATTAATGACCGCCAGCAAAAGCCCGGCTGGGCCATGAAGGACCGCCAGCAAAAGGCCCGCTGGGCCATGAAGGACCGCCAGCACAAGCCCCGCTGGGCCATGAAGGACCGCCAGCACAAGCCCTGCTGGGCCATGAAGGACCGCCAGAAAAAAAAAACGCTGTGCCATGAAGGACCGCCAGCACAAGCCCTGCTGGGCCATGAAGGACCGGCAGCAGCTGAGACCGCCGTCTCAAGCACCGCTGCACAGGGCACCACCAACTCAAGCACCGCTGAACAAGGCCCCCCCAACTCAAGCACCGCTGCACAGGGCACCGCCAACTCCAGCACCGCTGAACAGGGCACCGCCAACTAAAGCACCGCTGCACAGGGCACCGCCAACTCAAGCACAGCTGAACAGGGCAACGCCGTCTCAAGCACCCCTGCACAGGGCACCACCAACTCAAGCACCGCTGAACAGGGCACCACCAACTCAAGCACGCTGGCCCATGAGCGGCAAGGGCACTGACGCAACTGAGTCCGTCACGGGGTGAGTGATACACTCTGGGCACCATGCCCCCTCCAGAACCAGTGGAGACTGTCATCCACTACCTCTGTCCTTAGCAGGATGAAGCACTCTGGGCACCATGCCCCCTCCAGAACCAGTGGAGAAAAGCATACACTACCTCTGTCCTTAGCAGGATGAAGCACTCTGGGCAGCATGCCCCCTCCAGAACCAGTGGAGACTGTTTTCCACTTGTGAGACTCTGGCTTTGCACTCCCCAGGATATGGCAGTGGGCAACCCACCCACTGTAGTGACTTGAGAGACTGTGGCTTTGCACTCCCCAGGATATGGCAGTGGGCAACCCACCCACTGTATAGACTTGAGAGACTGTGGCTTTGCACTCCCCAGGATGAAGCAGTGGGCAACCCACCCACTGTATAGACTTGAGAGACTGTGGCTTTGCACTCCCCAGGATGAAGCAGTGGGCAACCCACCCACTGTATAGACTTGGGAGACTGTGGCTTTGCACTCCCCAGGATGGCACAGTGGGCAACCCACCCACTGTATAGCTTTGAGAGACTGTGGCTTTTCACTCCCTAGGATGAAGCAGTGGGCAACCCACCCACTGTTTAGACTTGAGTGACTGTGGCTTTGCACTCCCCAGGATGAAGCAGTGGGCAACCCACCCACTGAATAGACTTGAGAGACTGTGGCTTTGCACTCCCCAGGATGGAACAGTGGGCTTGTGGCCCCCTTGTGGATTTGGCATCGTGCACTCATCCGGCTGAGGTGCCCCCCCCATTCCCTCCCCCTGAGGTGCCTGTTTAGTTGCTGTCTGATGCCCCTGCAGTCTTCTCTGCGTCATGGTCGGGGATCTTGTGTGGGCCTCGCCCATACTGTGTGGTCCCAGTGTTCCACGGACTTCCTTAGAGCACTACCTGGACTAATATGCTTGGTATATATTATGTACATGGTGTATATATATATATTTCTGCCTACTTACTTTTAATAATTACAATGGTTACACTCATTTTCTATTGTCTTTGCATTCTTCCAGCGGGTTTGGGGGTAACTGTGATGTATTGATATGCATTAGTGTGTGTGTTGTATCGGGTGAGGGTGGGGGTGTTGCGTGTGTGTGTCCTTGTTTTTTGCCTTCCCTGTGTCGTAGGTGCAGAACTCACCGTGGTCTTCGCCGCCGGTGTTCGTGCTCCTGGTAGAGGAGCAGGAAGACTATTGATGGTAGAATTTGGAGTTCCGGGTCCATGGCATCCTCGTTCCTTGTGGGGTGTGTAGAGGTGAGCGTTTTCCCTTCGGGATTCCTGTTTCCGCTGTGTTTTTATCCACAGTGAATCCACCCCGGTAAAGGTGGCGGATTGGCCTGTCATAATAGTGTGGGCGGTACATTGTCTCCCGCCTGTCTGTTGGGGGTGACCGCCAAGCTGTTTGTTTGTACCGCCGTGGCGGTCTGAGTGTTAAAGTGGCTGTCTTTGTTGGCAGTTTCTGCCACGGTCGTAATTGCAAATGTTTTACCGCCGGCCTTTTGGCAGTCTTACCGACGCTTTAACACCGACCGCCAGGGTTGTAATGACCACCTTAGTGATTAGTACTGGCTTTATGGCCATGTGGTAAAATAAATGAATAATTCAAATTTAACAACCATAGAGAAAATGTACTTAACTGTGCAACTTTTTTACCTAATAAAAGCTTATGAAAGTGATTGGCAATACACTGGGAGAAGCTTTCTGGGCAGGTAGAGGAAGTTGAATTCTGTGAGGCAGTTCCTTTGTTTTGGACAAATATAAAAATGCTTTTCACACTAAAATACAGTCTGAACCATCCTTTCGAGTAGAATATCAACTTAAAATGGGTATTTTCAAGCTAATTTAGCTGCTTCTCAAGTAGAAACTCTACTTGAGAAGCAGCTGCTCACAATAGCCGATGTGACAACATGGCGGCAGAGGGCTCCGTGATGACCACAAATTTGCAAGCGGGTATCAAATCTTACTCGTCCTCACAAGTGTGTGTTACAGCGTCTTGCATTCTTCAGGTGAACATCACAAGGCACCAACAGGAGAATGGTTCTGCCACATGCTAATTGACAGAACTTGGCAGGAACACGTAACACATGTAACACGAAGTTACCAAATTCCACCAAGTTCGGAAGTGAAATTATATTTCCACCAGGGCCTAGAAAGAACATGCACCTATAGTGGGTCAATACTGGAAAATGTTGTGGTGAATTCACAAATGTATGCATGTGTACAAGAAGTAGTAGTACTCATCTACTCACTCCTACTCATTTTTGTGAATGGGCCTCTTTTTTTCCTGAGAACCGGAGTAATCGGTTTGATCAGAATTCAGCATACCATAGATAAAGCTTTGAATTGTTTTTTTTATTTTTTTAATATAATTTAAAAGGGACCAGAGCGCAAATATCTTTCACATTTAACTGATCACAATTAAACATAAATACATTTTGTTTAAATTTCATTTAAGACTATTAAGGGAGAAAGCTTTACTCAAAACAAATCTGATGATAAAAAAGTTTAAAACTGACACCATTACGCAAAAGCCTTCTACATTGAAAGTTCTAAGTAATATCTTAAAGAGCCTCCATAATGCGGAAAGGTTAAAAATGTCCACTACAAAGGTAAATTATAATTTACAGATATATACTGTTTTGATGGCTGAAACACAAAGCTTCAAAGTAGTAGTTTCTAGTTTCCATCTTTGTTTGATTAAACTATCAGAAGTTAATGACTAAAAAATGAATTGTCTAAAAGCAGTTGGTCCAGATAACCTACCACCAGTTATAATGAAGTAAGCATAGACTGGGTGGCAAATTTGTGTTATTTGATAAACGAAAGAGTCGTATCATCTGGCCTATTCCTGTATAATTGGAAGGGGGGAATTATTAGGCTTGTTTATGAACAAGAGGATGCCATAATTCCCAACAATTCCCAAAAAAACCATCAATTGATCAGCTTATTAAATGTAGGGTAATATAGTTTTCAATAATTTTGCTGCAACTGTTGAACTACTGAGTAGAATCAAATGATATATTCCTTCTACAACAAGGAGGCTTTCAAGAGGGCTATTCAACATTAGATCATTGTTTTAGTCTGTTGCGACAGCAAGAAAGCCTATAGGAGAAAGGGTGAAACTGATTTGCTGCTTTGTAGACTTTCAAGCTGCATTCAATTTGTTGCACCATAGTTTGCTATGGGTAACAGTAATAAATCCAGAAATACTGGAGGATCTACTTGTTATTCTCTGAGAATTACATAGGCAGAATTGGGTGTGGTTGATAGTGGACACTGAAGGTACGCTATCTCAGAAAATAAACATTAGTGATGCTCTGTGCCTTGGTTGCTTATTGGTCCCTCGGTTATTTTCCTTTTTTTTAGCCGATTTAACTACAACGTACTAAAATGAATGTCTTAAACACCACATATCTTTCATTAGACAATATATGCAGACAATTTGGTTATAATGGGCATTGCAGAAATAAGCCTGCAAAGGAAATTGAAAGTATTTCATAACTACTGTGTTAGGTAGGAGCTATCAGTATATATGGATAAGACAAGCGTTTGGGTACTAAGAAAAGGTAATACAAATTATAGTTAGTCCCTGGAAGAAAGTAAAGTACAAATGGTTAAAAAGTAAAAATATTTAGAAATCAGTTTGATGAGAAATTGAATTGGAAAAATAATATTGAACTGTTAAAAGCTACAGCATTGCCCTCAGTAGATGTGGCAAAAAAGTTTAATAGAGTATATGGTGGTCCCTCCTTACGCCCAGATATATAAGCCTAGATATAATGGTCTGTTCACAGTTCCAGTATAGAGCAGAATCACTAAGCCTAATTGGTGGAATTGTGTGGTGGGAAATTTGAAAAGAGATTTCTATCCTCATTTCTGTCAGTTGTGGTACAGACTATAATAATGTAAACACAAATTAATACATGGAGTTACTTAGCTTATGCTGGGGTGGTAAGATTTTAGGGCCCTATTGTGACTTTGGCGGTTCCAGGACAGCCAAACCTGCAGTGCTGGTCGGAGTGCCGCACTCCTGGTGGTCTGACCGCCAGATTATGACCCTGACGGTTGGATCACCAGGGGACTGCTGCCACCACCAGGATTATGGATCCAGGCGGGGTGGTGGTGGTCAGAGTCGTGGTCAGCCATAGCAGTGCTAAATTCAGCACCGCTGTGCTGATCACTAGTCCTCTTTCTGCCAGTCTTTTCATGGTGTGGTCTCCGCCACGAAAAGTCTGCTGGAAAACTAGTGCTAGGGGCTACAGAAGGGCCCATGCACTGCCCATTGCATGGGCAGTGCAGGGGTCCCCTTGCCAGCTCCCTTGGAATACGCACTGTCTGCCTTGCAGACAGTACGCATTCCAAGGATGCTGTTGTGCCTCCACATTGGCACCCTTAAGGTTACCAAAGCCAATACAATGGCACTGTTTCCACTGATAATATGATGTTTCGGCCAGTCAGCCCGGTGGAAACATTGTTATGACGGGGGCCGCCGGTATGATGACAGCTTCCTCCTTGCGGCTTTGGCAGTCAGATCATTCTGACCACCAAAGTCATAATCAGGCCCTCAGTCTGGATTGGTGAGGATAGAATGCCAAAAAATTTCTATTCACTGCAAAAGCGAGGTCATACAGAGTGAATTCACATGGGCAAAAGAGGTTTGGAAAACATTTGGTGAAATATGAAGAAGACTAACTGTAAAGCCAGTCAACGGAATTTAGAAATTGATATTTCCAAAGCTGAGCTGCATGTGTTGACTAAAGATTATCATGGGGAAGAGGCTATGCTGTACCGAAATGGGAAAACATCTGTACAGTTTCTGAGAAATTTATAGATAGGAAATGATGGGTTTCAATATATTGATTCATTGCTAAACCTCTCACCTAGACAAGAGGTACTGAAACTTAGATCTGGAGCAATTCTGTGCTATGAATAAAAGATCAATGCAACCATAAATGATAATAGAAATGTACATATGGGCTGAATACAAAGTGTTATTGTCTACATGTTTTATTGGATTAACAAAGGTTTTCATTGGCGCATTAAATGTTTTTATAACCAAACCTTTTAAAGTATAGAACTTTAGAACGTAAACAAGCATCTGCCTATTGACAGGTATGCAATGTCAGCATGAAGGCCATGTGGAGAGATGGATGCAGTCCAGTCTATCCACGGGAAGCTTCAGGCCGGAAGGAGACAGCCTGGGGTGGGATGGGCTGGAGGAGAGGAAGGGGAGGGAGTTTAGGTTTAGGATAAAGGAAGGGGCAGGGTCAGGGATCGGCCTCTTCGCAGCTTGTCACGTTGCTGGAAACATTGAAGTCGATCCCCAGGGGTAGGTTTATTTAAGTATAGAATGGCCGCAGCGCATTACGCGGCGGCTCTGCGGGCCGCACTTCATGTGTTGGCCGAAGCTGGCCGCAGTGACCTGCTCATGCCTGGTGCATTAGACCAGGGCTGGGTAGCAATACAACGCACTACGCGCGCTCTTACTCATGGCTTAGCGGTGGCGGTTGCCACCCACTGCTCGCCTGTTACAAGGGGGGGTAGGAAAGCAAAGGGGGTGTGGACGTTTTAAGTCCACCCCCAAACAGGGCCTAAAATTCAGAGTGGGGAAGCCTGAGGTGCAGTCAGTACAGGTCGGGGAGGGGCAGGCAAGTGAGGCAGCTGATGAGGCTCCTGGGCCCAGTGCCCGGGCCTGCTTAAAGGGCTGGACAGCCCCAGTGAACTTTGAGGCCTAGTGGGCCTTAGGGCATAGAGATGCCGCTGGATCTGTAAGTGGCCAGACAGTCTGGCGAGGCTGGCAGGAAAGGTTTGACAGGGAGGCATGGGGGGGCAAAGCAAAGGCCAGAACCAAGAAAGCCCAGGTGGTAGAACATAGGGCCCAGGTGGGTGTCAGTGAGAGTAGGGTGGGGTGAGGGGTATGGGCCCACTATGGAGCTGGGGGAGTCAAGTGGAGAGGGTCCAGGGGGGAGTTTTGCCAGCAACAGCACACCACTGATTGGTCAGCAGTGGACATTGAGGTCAGGATACAGGAGCAGAGGAAAGCAGTGGCAGAGACAGAGGAACGGTGGGGGCACCTATGTAAAGAAATAGGTGAGGCTGAGGGCTGGGCCAGGCAGGCTAAGAGAAATTCGGGGGCCCAGTGAGGTACCCGGGGGCGCAGCTTGGGGCATGGAAATTGGGTATGGGTCCCTGATGAGGAGAAGGTAGGGAGCAAGAGGCTGATGCTGCCGGTGGTGTGGGCAGCGCGACAAGCACTCATGGTGCACACAGCCATGAGCACCACAGAGAGTCAATGCAAGCGGCAAAGGTTGGCAGAAAAGTGGCAAAGCCAGCGGGCGCATTACGGCCTCGGGTCGTTGCCCTGAAGCACTAGAGGGGTCTTAGGCGGTCTTGTCAATGCTGCAGGACAGTACAAAAGGAGCAGATGGCAAGTGCCATGGGAGCCACTGGATGGTGGGCGAACGTGATGCGGTGTATGCAGAGGGTGACAATGATGAATGGGGTATGGACGAGGAAGATGTGGTTGATTTGGACTATGACGAGGTATTGGAGGAATGGGAAGAAGGGGAGATACCCGACAAGGAGGTAAGTGGGGATCAAGGGAGGGGAGCGGGGCGCAGGAGCACCGCAACCCCCTCTTCCTTTCCTGTTTTGCAGACATCAATGAATGGCACTGGAGTGCAGGAGGTGTCGCGCCTGGGAGACGGCAGGCCCAAGGCCTTGTTGGAGGAGAGTACTCGGGCTCATGGAGCATAAGGTAAGGGAGACTGGTGGTCCCTCTGGAGCGAGTGGAGGGGCAAGGCTGGTGCAGCCCATTTTAAGTCTATTGGAGTGGGGGATGATTCAGTACATGGAGCATTGGATACCAGTGCGGTATCTGTGAGTGGTAAGGAGCAAGAGGTAGAGAAGGTTGCAACACCACAGGGCGAAAAGGGGGATGCTGTGGTGAGCGGGGACAAAGAAAGTGATGCTAAAGAAGGGGATAGCCATAAGAAACGGCTACCCTACATGGGTTTAGCAATGCCACTGGAGTCTCACGTGGCAGAGAAGATGAAGGGTTGTATATGGAAGCATGAGTATGTAGATGTATTTCGGCTCTTGTACAGAGACATTCAGGCTAAGGAAGGTTCAAAAGAGGAAGAGTGGGAATTGGCACGTAGGCCTAGGGTGCCTATCACCATGGATAATTCGACCTCAGCATTCCTTATATATGCTAGTATTTACTGCGAAAAATACGTGGACAGAGCCATCGTCATGTTTAAATACATGCACATTATTCGCAAGGCCCAAATGCATTTTGGTGGTTTTGCATGGTTGAGCCATGATGAGGAGTTTCGGGCTAGAGTGAGCGTTAACCCTGACAAAACGTGGGGGAACGTGGACCTGGAGCTATGGGTGCAGTGGATGGCTTCTTCGCAGTCTGCTGCGTCCACTCATACAGCTAGTGGTCTTCCATTGGTCTATAGGCCTTTTCAACAGCCTTTTCAACAGCGTTCTGATCCAGTCGGGCGGGTCAGGTACCAACAGCACCATTACCTAACTCAGGAGTATGTTGGAATTTCAGCAAGGGCTTTTGTTTAGGCACCCTTGCAAGTTCAAGCATGAATGTTCCAAATGTGGGGGGAGACATCCAGTCACACAATGTTTTTCATTGGCCAGTCCGGCGGAGCAGTAGAGATCTTCGAAGGGTGCCAACTCCAATTAAACTTGACAGGTTACTGCCCTGGTTGGGCCTGTACCCAGATATGGACATGGCGCCCAAATTGGAATAGGGTTTCCGACAGGGTTTTCGAGTAGGGTACCATGGACCACAGGTGAGGAGATGGGCGGAGAACTTGCAGTCAGCGTTGCCATGCCTGACATGGTAGCGACAAAACTGGACAAGGAGGTGGCAGACGGCAGAATTGCGGGCCCCTTTTATGGGTGGCCCAGGGAGGATCTTATGATCTCACCTTTGGTGGTCCCCTCGAAGGCAAAGGGGGAGTTTCGTCTGATATACGATTTGTTATGGCCAGAAGGGGCATCAGTCAATGATTATATTTCATCTGAGGATACCAAGGTGGCATATGCCTCTGTAGATTACTCTACACGGCTCATAAGGGTGCAGAGTTGGCCAAGTGTGCCATCAAGACAGCTTTCCGGCTGCTTCCTATCCACCCTGAGGATTTCTCTTTGCTGGGAATGCAGTTGGGAGGGGCTATTTACGTGGACAGGGTGCTACCTATGTGGTGACAACTTCTTGCGCATTGTTTGAAACCTTCAGTACCTTCTTGCAGTGGGTCTTTGTGCAACTGAGTGGGCATCGGACGGTGTCACACTATTTGGATGATTTTCTTTTTGTGGGGGCACCACATTCAGGAGCATGTGGGGAGGCCTTGCACTGTTTCGAGAACTTGGCGCAGGAGTTGAGGGTGCCTCGGGCACCTGAAAAGACAAAAGGACCTAGTTGCGTGTTGTCATTTTTGGGCATTGAGCTGGACACAGTGGTATTCATGGCGTGTTTGCCGGTGGATAAGGTTGCTGAAATCTTGCATTTTCTGGGACAGGTCAGGTTGAGACAGAGGATAGAGCTGTTTGTGGCACAACAGCTCCTGGGCTACCTTCATATTGCATGTCAGGTGGTAGGGGAAGGAAGGACATTTTGTAGACGAATGGGACTGGCGATGTCTGGAGCATCCCTTCCTCATCACAGGATTCGGCTGACGGTAGGTTTGAGAGAAGACATCAGGGTATGGGAGCTTTTCCTGGCACACTTTAACGGGGTTTACATGGCTTTTTGGGAAGAAGACACAGTGTGGCAGGTACTCATTTTTTCAGACGCGGCAGAGGCCTCTGGCTTTGGCCTTTTTTGGGATAGACGGTGGTGTCCGGAACCTTGGCCAGCACATTGGTTAAACCAGGGCAGAAGCATTACATTTTTCGAATTCTTCCAACTGTTGCTGCCTTTGGTGGTGTGGGGTGACGAGCTGGCGAACAGGTCTGTAATGTTTCACGTTGACAATTTCACTGTGATTGATTTGGTGAACAGACAGAGGGCAAGGGATCTTAGGGTGCTGCGCCTTTTGCGATGATTCATACTCCGCTGCTTGTCTTTCAACATCATATTTAAGGCTGCACACATTCCTGGGGTCAACAATTCTATCGCAGATTCCCTGTCTTGTTCACAGCGGCAGCGTTTCCGCGCATTGGCACCAGGCGCAGACTGCGGTTCCAGCAGACATTTGGGAGTGGGGGGGTGTGATGGTCATGAAACTGGTGGAGATGTCAATGGATGAATCTACGCTGAGGAGTTGCCGTTTAACAAGGTTAGAATTTCAGGATTGTGAGGCGAATGGAGATTGTTTCTGGTGGCAAGGGAGGGGTGTGCTTGAAGCTCGTGTGATGCATTTTGTGTTATTTCTGATTCATAAGGGTTTGTCGCCAGCCACGATTGGGGGTAGGCTGGCAGGTGTGTCTTTTTATGGGAAGTTGTTTTTTGGCAGGGACCCGACAAAGGATGACATTTTGCCAAAAATGTTGAAAGGATACGGCAGGGCGCGATCAGGGGCAGGAAATGGTTCATGAGGCTATTATGTTCAAGCTATTGGTTCAACTGTTACATGTGTTGTCAGTTTGTTGTGTGCATGCGTATAAAGTAGCACTTTTTCATTTGTGTATGATATGGATGTTTTTCTGAGCATTCCGAGTGTCTGAATTGCTGGGAGTGGGTGAAGATGGTGGAATTCTGAAGGAGGATGTGCGTTGGGAGGGAGCACATTTGGGTATCTGGTTGAGGCGCTCGAAGACAGACCACTTGGGGAGGGGAAGGTGGATATGAGTGGCAGACATGAGGTGTTGTGGTGGGGAAGAGTGGCATGAGGTGGGGCAATTTACTTCCTTTTATAAGTGCAATGTTGCTGACATGGGGTTGTCCGGATGATCTGCTATTACCCCTAGGGGAAAATGATTTGGTTCGATTATTGGGTCTCAGCCTCTGCAACACATGCAAAGGAATCAGGCACTACTAAAGCACAATATGCATGGGACTTGTCTGGTATGGACAGAGTTTGTGCACAAAAGGAAGTGGAGAGAGTCTTTGAAGCATGGGGCCATTGAGAGGCCAGGAGAAAGCTCAATCGGGCTATGCGGGTGTCCTGTGGGATGCAGGACATCAAAGTGCTGGCACACGAAGTGATTAAAGAGAGTGAACAAGGACTTTTCAGAGATGATGAAGTCTATTTGTCGAACATGGGGAATACGCATTACATGATGGAATTGCGTTTTTTGCTGACAAACTTGTGGGGGGAGAAACTATGGAGGAGCGAGCCTGTCTGATTTCGTGTTGCAGTGGGTTTGTTGGTGGGGCAGCAAAACGCCTATAGGGTTTATGCTGGGTGGCAGGATATGGGGAGGGAGGAGGGTCACATGCTGGCCTGGCCACCCTTCCACAGGGGGAAAATAAACGGGTAAAGGATGATAGAGTGGATTGCCTGTTTTCAGGCAGGGGACAAATGCAAAGGGTGATGCGTGTCAGAATGGAAGGGGATGCTGGGTGAAGAGAGAAGTGGGGAAGGAAGTGAGATTGGAAGACAGGGGAGTTTAAAGTGAAACATTTGAAGTGTTCAATCAAGTTACGGTTAAGATAATGTTTATGTTATGATAGCAAGCATGTCCTAATAAATGGCCTTTTACTCTATGGAGATGGGTGTTGAGTTTTTATGTCCTGATGTTACTTGTGCAACTGGAAGGTTTTAATAGCAGCAAAGAGAATTTTAAAATGAGATTTATATAAACAACTTTAAGACCAATAGAGAAGCATGTTTTATTCTATTACTGCAACAAGCTACCTGTGAGCAGATACCTGGCTTCGCTGGACAGTAATCCCATTCACTCAGTCTGATGTTGTGTACGCACGTGCTTGTGCCTGTGTTCAGATGCATCCAGCCCAGAGTTTCGAACTTTTGCTGTATAGAAATGGACTGTGTTTGAAAAGGAAGACACTGGCAGCCAGCACTCACAGGCAATTTTAAAAGAGTTTGAAGTGAATGAGACTTAGCTTCTGAAATTCACTCACAGTAAAAGTCAAAAGCCAGGTTTTTTCAAAGCAAAAATTTCAGGCGTGTAAAGGGGTCAGAACTAATTGTCCTACACATACATACACATACACATACATATAATAAAATATATTTGTATATTACATAAAGAAGGTGCTGATTGTTGTTCAAATGAGTTTACCCCAAATTTAACAGTAAAGCAGAATCTACCAAATTGTTTATAGTTTAGCAGATTGAATTAATGTGTAACTGTTAGACTTTTCATCCTTGGCGTCGTCTCCCTTAACTTGTTGCCTCTGTTTCCCAGGTGGTTGATGTGTGCTGGACTCTGATTTTGCTGTTTTTGTTACTCTGGGCACTTTACCACTGCTAGCCAGTGCTAAAGTGTAAGTGCTCCTTTACAAAATGTGTATGTAATTGGCTTATCCATGATTGGCATATTCGATCTACTAGAAAGTCCCTAGTAAAGTGCACTAGAGGTGCCAGGGCCTGTAAATAAAATGCTACTAGTGGGCCTGCAGCACTGGTTGTGCCACCCACATGAGTAGCTCTGTAATCATGTCTCAGACCTGCCACTGCAGTGTCTGTGTGTGCATTTTTAACTGTAAATTCGAATTTACCTACTTGCAAGGCCTAAACCTTCCCTTTTCTTACATGAAAGACATCCATAAGGTAGGCCCTAGATAGCTCAAAGGGCAGGGTGCAGTGTATGGTTAAGGTAGGACATATAGGCCCTCATTACAAGGTTGGACCGCCGAGCCCACCGGCCGCATAACAACATCCCGCTGGGCCGGCGGGTATGTCGGCCGTAACCTTGCAGCCAGCTCCTAATGGAGCCGGCGGTGTTGTGGCTGTGCAACGGGTGCAGCTGCGACTGTGCGACGGGTGCAGATGCACCCGTCGCGCTTTTCACTTTCTGCTGTGCAGACAGTGAAAAGCAGGGTGGGGCTGTGCCTGGGGGCCCCTGAACTTCCCATGCCAAGTGCATGGGCAGTGCAGGGGCCCCCAGGGGCCCCACTACTCCCCTTCCCAATGACATCAATGAATGGCACTGGAGTGCAGGAGGTGTCACACCTGGGAGACGGCAGGCCCAAGGCCTTGTTGGAGGAGAGTACTCGGGCTCATGGAGCATAAGGTAAGGGAGACTGGTGGTCCCTCTGGAGCGAGTGGAGGGGCAAGGCTGGTGCAGGCCATTTTAAGTCTATTGGAGTGGGGGATGATTCAGTACATGGAGCATTGGATACCAGTGCGGTATCTGTGAGTGGTAAGGAGCAAGAGGTAGAGAAGGTTGCAACACCACAGGGCGAAAAGGGGGATGCTGTGGTGAGCGGGGACAAAGAAAGTGATGCTAAAGAAGGGGATAGCCATAAGAAACGGCTACCCTACATGGGTTTAGCGATGCCACTGGAGTCTCACGTGGCAGAGAAGATGAAGGGTCGTATATGGAAGCATGAGTATGTAGATGTATTTCGGCTCTTGTACAGAGACATTCAGGCTAAGGAAGGTTCAAAAGAGGAAGAGTGGGAATTGGCACGTAGGCCTAGGGTGCCTATCACCATGGATAATTCGACCTCAGCATTCCTTATATATGCTAGTATTTACTGCGAAAAATACGTGGACAGAGCCATCGTCATGTTTAAATACATGCACATTATTCGCAAGGCCCAAATGCATTTTGGTGGTTTTGCATGGTTGAGCCATGATGAGGAGTTTCGGGCTAGAGTGAGCGTTAACCCTGACAAAACGTGGGGCAACGTGGACCTGGAGCTATGGGTGCAGTGGATGGCTTCTTCGCAGTCTGCTGCGTCCACTCATACAGCTAGTGGTCTTCCATTGGTCTATAGGCCTTTTCAACAGCCTTTTCAACAGCGTTCTGATCCAGTCGGGCGGGTCAGGTACCAACAGCACCATTACCTAACTCAGGAGTATGTTGGAATTTCAGCAAGGGCTTTTGTTTAGGCACCCTTGCAAGTTCAAGCATGAATGTTCCAAATGTGGGGGGAGACATCCAGTCACACAATGTTTTTCATTGGCCAGTCCGGCGGAGCAGTAGAGATCTTCGAAGGGTGCCAACTCCAATTAAACTTGACAGGTTACTGCCCTGGTTGGGCCTGTACCCAGATATGGACATGGCGCCCAAATTGGAATAGGGTTTCCGACAGGGTTTTCGAGTAGGGTACCATGGACCACAGGTGAGGAGATGGGCGGAGAACTTGCAGTCAGCGTTGCCATGACTGACATGGTAGCGACAAAACTGGACAAGGAGGTGGCAGACGGCAGAATTGCGGGCCCCTTTTATGGGTGGCCCAGGGAGGATCTTATGATCTCACCTTTGGTGGTCCCCTCGAAGGCAAAGGGGGAGTTTCGTCTGATATACGATTTGTCATGGCCAGAAGGGGCATCAGTCGATGATTATATTTCATCTGAGGATACCAAGGTGGCATATGCCTCTGTAGATTACTCTACACGGCTCATAAGGGTGCAGAGTTGGCCAAGTGTGCCATCAAGACGGCTTTACGGCTGCTTCCTATCCACCCTGAGGATTTCTCTTTGCTGGGAATGCAGTTGGGAGGGGCTATTTACGTGGACAGGGTGCTACCTATGGGGTGACAACTTCTTGCGCATTGTTTGAAACCTTCAGTACCTTCTTGCAGTGGGTCTTTGTGCAACTGAGTGGGCATCGGACGGTGTCACATTATTTGGATGATTTTCTTTTTGTGGGGGCACCACATTCAGGAGCCTTGCGCTGTTTCGAGAACTTGGCGCAGGAGTTGAGGGTGCCTCGGGCACCTGAAAAGACAAAAGGACCTAGTTGCGTGTTGTCATTTTTGGGCATTGAGCTGGACACAGTGGCATTCATGGCGTGTTTGCCGGTGGATAAGGTTGCTGAAATCTTGCATTTTCTGGGACAGGTCAGGTTGAGACAGAGGATAGAGCTGTTTGTGGCACAACAGCTCCTGGGCTACCTTCATATTGCATGTCAGGTGGTAGGGGAAGGAAGGACATTTTGTAGACGAATGGGACTGGCGATGTCTGGAGCATCCCTTCCTCATCACAGGATTCGGCTGACGGTAGGTTTGAGAGAAGACATCAGGGTATGGGAGCTTTTCCTGGCACACTTTAACGGGGTTTACATGGCTTTTTGGGAAGAAGACACAGTGTGGCAGGTACTCATTTTTTCAGACGCGGCAGAGGCCTCTGGCTTTGGCCTTTTTTGGGATAGACAGGGGTGTCCGGAACCTTGGCCAGCACATTGGTTAAACCAGGGCAGAAGCATTACATTTTTCGAATTCTTCCAACTGTTGCTGCCTTTGGTGGTGTGGGGTGACGAGCTGGCGAACAGGTCTGTAATGTTTCACGTTGACAATTTGACTGTGATTGATTTGGTGAACAGACAGAGGGCAAGGGATCTTAGGGTGCTGCGCCTTTTGCGATGATTCATACTCCGCTGCTTGTCTTTCAACATCATATTTAAGGCTGCACACATTCCTGGGGTCAACAATTCTATCGCAGATTCCCTGTCTTGTTCACAGCGGCAGCGTTTCCGCGCATTGGCACCAGGCGCAGACTGCGTTTCCAGCAGACATTTGGGAGTGGGGGGGTGTGATGGTCATGAAACTGGTGGAGATGTCAATGGATGAATCTACGCTGAGGAGTTGCCGTTTAGCAAGGTTAGAATTTCAGGATTGTGAGGCGAATGGAGACTGTTTCTGGTGGCAAGGGAGGGGTGTGCTTGAAGCTCGTGTGATGCATTTTGTGTTATTTCTGATTCATAAGGGTTTGTCGCCAGCTACGATTGGGGGTAGGCTGGCAGGTGTGTCTTTTTATGGGAAGTTGTTTTTTGGCAGGGACGCGACAAAGGATGACATTTTGCCAAAAATGTTGAAAGGATAGGGCAGGGCGCGATCAGGGGCAGGAAGGATGGTTCATGAGGCTATTATGTTCAAGCTATTGGTTCAACTGTTACATGTGTTGTCAGTTTGTTGTGTGCATGCGTATAAAGTAGCACTTTTTCATTTGTGTATGATATGGATGTTTTCTGAGCATTCCGAGTGTCTGAATTGCTGGGAGTGGGTGAAGATGGTGGAATTCTGAAGGAGGATGTGCGTTGGGAGGGAGCACATTTGGGTATCTGGTTGAGGCGCTCGAAGACAGACCACTTGGGGAGGGGAAGGTGGATATGAGTGGCAGACATGAGGTGTTGTGGTGGGGGAAGAGTGGCATGAGGTGGGACAATTTGCTTCCTTTTATAAGTGCAATGTTGCTGACATGGGGTTGTCCGGATGATCTGCTATTACCCCTAGGGGAAAATGATTTGGTTCGATTATTGGGTCTCAGCCTCTGCAACACATGCAAAGGAATCAGGCACTACTAAAGCACAATATGCATGGGACTTGTCTGGTATGGACAGAGTTTGTGCACAAAAGGAAGTGGAGAGAATCTTTGAAGCATGGGGCCATTGAGAGGCCAGGAGAAAGCTCAATCGGGCTATGCGGGTGTCCTGTGGGATGCAGGACATCAAAGTGCTGGCACACGAAGTGATTAAAGAGAGTGAACAAGGACTTTTCAGAGATGATGAAGTCTATTTGTCGAACATGGGGAATACGCATTACATGATGGAATTGCGTTTTTTGCTGACAAACTTGTGGGGGGAGAAACTATGGAGGAGCGAGCCTGTCTGATTTCGTGTTGCAGTGGGTTTGTTGGTGGGGCAGCAAAACGCCTATAGGGTTTATGCTGGGTGGCAGGATATGGGGAGGAAGGAGGGTTACATGCTGGCCTGGCCACCCTTCCACAGGGGGAAAATAAACGGGTAAAGGATGATAGAGTGGATTGCCTGTTTTCAGGCAGGGGACAAATGCAAAGGGTGATGCGTGTCAGAATGGAAGGGGATGCTGGGTGAAGAGAGAAGTGGGGAAGGAAGTGAGATTGGAAGACAGGGGAGTTTAAAGTGAAACATTTGAAGTGTTCAATCAAGTTACGGTTAAGATAATGTTTATGTTATGATAGCAAGCATGTCCTAATAAATGGCCTTTTACACTATGGAGATGGGTGTTGAGTTTTTATGTCCTGATGTTACTTGTGCAACTGGAAGGTTTTAATAGCAGCAAAGAGAATTTTAAAATGAGATTTATATAAACAACTTTAAGACCAATAGAGAAGCATGTTTTATTCTAATACTGCAACAAGCTACCTGTGAGCAGATACCTGGCTTCGCTGGACAGTAATCCCATTCACTCAGTCTGATGTTGTGTACGCACGTGCTTGTGCCTGTGTTCAGATGCATCCAGCCCAGAGTTTCGAACTTTTGCTGTGTAGAAATGGACTGTGTTTGAAAAGGAAGACACTGGCAGCCAGCACTCACAGGCAATTTTAAAAGAGTTTGAAGTGAATGAGACTTAGCTTCTGAAATTCACTCACAGTAAAAGTCAAAAGCCAGGTTTTTTCAAAGCAAACATTTCAGGCGTGTAAAGGGGTCAGAACTAATTGTCCTACACATACATACACATACACATACATATAATAAAATATATTTGTATATTACATAAAGAAGGTGCTGATTGTTGTTCAAATGAGTTTACCCAAAATTTTACAGTAAAGCAGAATCTACCAAATTGTTTATAGTTTAGCAGATTGAATTAATGTGTAACTGTTAGACTTTTTATCCTTGGCGTCGTCTCCCTTAACTTGTTGCCTCTGTTTCCCAGGTGGTTGATGTGTGCTGGACTCTGATTTTGCTGTTTTTGTTACTCTGGGCACTTTACCACTGCTAGCCAGTGCTAAAGTGTAAGTGCTCCTTTACAAAATGTGTATGTAATTGGCTTATCCATGATTGGCATATTCGATCTACTAGAAAGTCCCTAGTAAAGTGCACTAGAGGTGCCAGGGCCTGTAAATAAAATGCTACTAGTGGGCCTGCAGCACTGGTTGTGCCACCCACATGAGTAGCTCTGTAATCATGTCTCAGACCTGCCACTGCAGTGTCTGTGTGTGCATTTTTAACTGTAAATTCGAATTTACCTACTTGCAAGGCCTAAACCTTCCCTTTTCTTACATGAAAGACATCCATAAGGTAGGCCCTAGATAGCTCAAAGGGCAGGGTGCAGTGTATGGTTAAGGTAGGACATATAGGCCCTCATTACAAGGTTGGACCGCCGAGCCCACCGGCCGCATAACAACATCCCGCTGGGCCGGCGGGTATGTCGGCCGTAACCTTGCAGCCAGCTCCTAATGGAGCCGGCGGTGTTGTGGCTGTGCAACGGGTGCAGCTGCGACTGTGCGACGGGTGCAGATGCACCCGTCGCGCTTTTCACTTTCTGCTGTGCAGACAGTGAAAAGCAGGGTGGGGCTGTGCCTGGGGGCCCCTGAACTTCCCATGCCAAGTGCATGGGCAGTGCAGGGGCCCCCAGGGGCCCCACTACTCCCCTTCCCGCCAGCCTTTCCATGGCGGTCTCTACCTCCATGGACAGGCTGGCGGAAAGGGGAGTCATAATCCCTAGGGCAGCTGCCCTGGCGGATTATGACCGCTGGGACAACGATGGTGGGAGACCGCCAGTTCCGGCGATGCGACTGCGGCGCTACCGCTGCACTCATAATATGGCGATTTGTACTGCTAGCCTGTTGGTGGTACGATCGCTAAAACAACCCTGGCGGTCTTTGACCCCCAGGGTTGTAATGAGGGCCATAGTAATGTGTTTTATATGTTCTGACAGTGAAATATTGCTAAATTTGTTTTTCACTGTTGTAAGGCCTGTCCCTCTCATAGGTGAACATAGGGGCTACCTTTAAATCTGATTAAAGTGTAGATTCCCTTTGGCAGCGGATGGACATGTGGAGTTTGGAGTCTCTGAGCTCACAATTTAGAAATACATCTTTTAGTACAGTTGATTTTAAGATTGTGTGTTTGAAAATGCCACTTTTAGAAAGTGAGCATTTTCTTGCTTATACCACTTCTGTGACTCTGCCTGTTTGTGGATTCCCTGTATGGGTCAGTTTGACAGTTGGGCTGGTTGCACCTCACACTAGACAGTAACACAAAGGGAGCTGGGGTGTAGCCTACATTTCCTGATGAGCCATCTGTGCTAGGAGGGAGGGGAGGAGTGGTCACTCACACCTGAAAGGGCTGTGCCTGCCCTCACACAATGCAGTTTCCAACCCCCTGGTGTGTGTCTGGGGCTTGGCTTGGGCAAGGCAGAATTTCACATTCAAGAGAGACTTTGCCTTGAAGTAGGCCTACTTCAAAGGAGAAATTGGGTATAATAAGGGCGCCCAAAACCACAGACATTAGAACACTTCTGGAACCAAGAGGAACCTCTGGCTGAAGAAGAGCAGAAGAGCTGAGGAAGAAGAGCTGCCCTGCCTGTGACTGTGCTTTGTGGAGCTATCCTGCAGTTGCTGCTTCTGCCAGAGTAAGAGGGCAAAGAATGGACTTTGTGTGCCTTCCATCTTGTGAAGAAATCTCCAAGGGCTTGATTTAGAGCTTGCCTCCTGTTGTTTGAAGTCTCAGGGACAGTAAAGACTTCTCTCTGCCAGCACCTGGAGTCTCTGGAGAGACTCCTACTCTGCCCTGTGGAGCCCATCCAGTTCCTGAGGCCCTGAAAGGATAAGCTGGCAGCCTAAGAGGAAGAAATCCACACACAGAACGCCGTTCGGGGAAAAGATAGATGCAACTCCGATCTGCGGCTGAACAATCAACGTGCTGTCAGCTTTGTGGCTAAAAATCAACGCTTGCCTGACTCGCGACTGAAGATTTGCCGCATGGAGCTGGAGAGGGAGATCACAACCCGCACTGCGTGGTTTTCGGATCATCGTGCGGCTGGATTTCCGACTCAAACACTGCTGGGTGTGTAAACAAAACGCAAGGCCTGCCCGGCCCCGAGAGTGCTGACCGGATCGTCGCATCGCTATCCTGCAGAGAGAAGAAATTACCCACCCCGACCCGATGAAAGGAGAAATTACGCATGGTCTCGCTCGTGAGTGAAATCGACGCATCGCAAGCCCTTTTTGATGCACACTCGCCCGTGTCGGGTTATTTTTGACGCACCCAATGTACATTTTCACGCTAACAGTGTTAGTGTGTGTTTAAAACTACTTAAAGACTCTTTTTGATTTTTAATTGATAACTTGACTTGTGTATTGTGGATTTTTGTCATTTTGGTCTTGTTTTGTTTAGATAAATATTTCATATTTTTCTAAACCTGTGTTGTGTCATTTTGTAGTGTTTTCATTAAGTTACCGTGTGTTTTGGTACAAATAAGTTACACCTAGCACTCCGAAGTTAAGCCTACTGCTCTGCTAAGCTACCAAGGGGGTAAGCAGGGGTTAGCTGAGGGTGATTCTCTTTTACCCTGACTAGAGTGAGGGTCCTTGCTTGAACAGGGGGTAACCTGACTGTCAACCAAAAATCACATTTCTAACAGTAACCTATTGATTCTAAATAATCGAGGCTTTCAAAATCCTCAGCTTGTTATATTTTGCTGCAAGAATATTATGCATGTGTTTGGTTTGTTTAGAAATGTTAGGAAGGCAAGCTAGTCTTGGAGATTTTTTTCTGTCCAAGGCCTTGGTAGCTATGTTTTTGTACTTTCCTATAAATTAGGTATGGAGTGGAGGATGTCTTGCAAGGTGTAATTTGACCCTTTTGTGTTCTTTGTTTTAGTTTGTGAAACATGGGCTGGTGCCTGTGCCCTGACTGACTCACACATACAATCAGCGTGGTCGTCTACCCCCTGCTTTGGCAGCTATAGCAGGGGTTGAGTTATTCAACTCAGCAAAGAATTTTGAATAATATGAAAGTGTAGGTGTGTGAGTGAGTGAAAGGACTGGTTGATGGGTGTGTGAGTGAAAGGGCGGATGGGTGAGTGCACGAATAGATGAGTGAAAGAATAAATAGACTAGTGAAAGGAAGGGTGGGTGGATGGATGAATGGATGAATGGATAGATGATGGCTAATGGATGAGTGTAAGGGTGGATGGATGATGGTAAGGGATAGGCGGATAAATGACAGGGTGGATGGATGGATTGGTGGAGTGAAAGGGTGGCTGTATAGATGGAATGAAATGGTAAGGAGGTGATGAGCAAAACGATGGGTGGATGAACTAGTCAAAGAATGGATTGATGAGTGAATGGATGGAGCTGCAGTATTGCGAGCCTCCAACTTCAGCAGCTACATTGGGGTGGTGTTCTTGATGGGCTTCTTCTGTATGTAACTTGGAAGACAAAGGTGAATGGGTAAGTTGAAGAATGGATGAAAGGATGTGTGAGTAAAAGGGTGGATGGATTGCTGAAAGATGGATGGATGAGTGAAAGAGTGGGTAGATGAGTGAAAAGGAGCATGGATGGATTGATTAAATGGATGGATGGCTGAGTTAAATGGTGGATGGATGGATGAGAGGATGAATGGATGTCTGATAGGATAAAAGAGTGAGTGAAAAGGAGGCTGGATGGATGCATGAGCGAAAGGACAGTTGGATAGAAGAGTAAAAGGATGGAATGATGAGTGAAAGAATGGTTGGATGAGAAAAAGTGAGGGTGGATGGATAAATGGAATAAAGGGTTGATGGATGAATGAAAGAATGGATGAGAGGGAGGGTGAATGGATGAAAGGGTGGGTGGATGACTGAAAAAGCAATGGATGATTGAAAGGGAGAGTGAACAGACTGCTGAATAAATGGATGGATGCGTGAAAGCATGGATGAGTGAATAGATGGATGGATGAATGAATGGGTGGACGGATGGATTCATGGGTAAAAGGGAAAATGGATAGATGGACGAGTACATCAGTGGAAGAGTGGAAGGATGAGTGAAAGGGTTGATGGATTTATGAGTGAAAAGGAGGATGGATGAATGCAGTGAAATGGTGAATGGATGGATGAATGGCTGAAAGGATGGTTGGATGAGTGAAAGCATGGGTAGAGATATGGATGAGTAAAAGGGTGGGTGGGTTGATGACTGGATAGATGAATGAATGTGTTTGATGGATAGGTTTGGAGGTGGATGGACAAGTTTGGATATGGATGGGTAGTCAGACGGAATGGTGCAAGACTGAATGATAGAAAAATAATTAATGGATGGCAGAATGTAAAGGTGAAACTGTGAATATATACAGGTGGATAGAAGGATGAATGGAAAGATGCTTGGATAGAAGAGGCAAGAGAGCTATTCCAGGGAGGGTTGCAATGAATTGCTTAATTTAATTTGTGCCATAAGATCTTTGGTTCGAAGTGGGGGTATTTTCATTTGCGTGCAAGGAAGGAACCTTCAAAGTAGGCAAGCAAAGGGCTTGGTTTGTTTTAATTGATTTTATATTAACCTGGTGCAGGTCACGACTAGGAAGCTACGATGCGATCCAGGGCCAGGAAACCCCTCTAGACACCAGGGATTTTACTTGGGGGGGTTCGGCTCTCTCTGAAAACACCCCCCCCGGGCATATATATATATTTTTAAAGTAAGTTTACCCTGCGGTGGGGTGTCCCCCAGGATTTAAATCCATTTAATTGACAGGGGATGCCCGTGAGAAGGGGGCACTTTTTTAATAGCTGTATGTTATCCCTGGGGCCCACTCTGGGCCCTAGGGAAACCATAAAGCTATTAAAAAAAATATAGATCTCTATTTAGATATATTTATATAGATATATCTATAGACAGATATGTTGGTATAGATATATATATATATATGAAATTCAAAACCTAGTGAAAAATCTAGTCACCAGACGGCTGCACAATGTCCCAAGGATCGTATTTAGCTGAAGAATAGATGGATTATCCCCAAAAATATCAAACATGAAACATTCGTCCACTGTTTATTGTAATGAAAAAATGTATATTTATGAGTTCAGAACAAAAATCTCAATCACGCTGTCTCGGCCAAATGTCAACTCGTTTCGGCAAACGCCTTCAACTGGACATTGGCAGACATTTTTGCACACATCAATTTATCCAATATAGTCTTTCTTTTGTTACAACAACACCATGTGTATATCAAAAAAGTGGCGGCCATCTTTAAACATAGTTACTTTCTATCACGATAGATAGATAAAAACTATATATGAATATGAGAACAACATCATAATATTCATACATACCTACTGATGATTAAATTTAAATCCCTAATGTAAGAATATCAATTAGTGGATAAATAATTAATTTAAACACATTTCCTGTATAGTAAATATATCCAAGTAATTATCGATGTTTAAATAAATAATTAAGAGATGTAATGGTAAAATTATTCCAGATCTTTGTCTCCAAATCAATCTCCAATCGTTTTTCCAATTAACAATCATTAAAAATCCATCATTTACAAATTAATATATACCTCTGCAGGATGAATGTGGTCCACCTACAATAACAATTACAGCCATAATAGGTACAGATCAACTACAAAGGAACACATCAATCACCTCAGCAGAAATATGTCTCATTCGTAGATAAATCGAATGACGGTTGCTTGATCCATTGGAAGACAGAATACAATCACCTCATATATAAATATATTAAACATCGTATAAATCCATATAAATATCCATGTAAAAAGGAAAAAGATTTAAAAATAAATAAATCATCAAACCGCCTATAATCATAAAGTGCTCAGTGAAGTGCAATCATATCTAATCTATAAAGTGCGAATCTAAATGTGCAAAGCTGAACATTTAAAAAGAAAATTCTTCAATAATATATCTGGTTATACTGCTCCCCCCCTAAATCTAGAACCAAATATCATTAAAACAGATCTTTATTTTCCATGCCCATGCCACAATGTATAGAGAATCTACTAAAGATATATTAGATGAAAGTGAAGAGTGAAAATGTCATATATGGACATAGAGCTCCGCATCTAAATTATGCCCCCACGGATTTTTAGAGCCAAGTAACAAAATCATCTTTGATTCTATGTGTCTCAACTCAGCTGTTCTATCCCCTCCTCTTAGATTAGTGGTGATAGTTTTAATCCCATAGAATATCAAAGAACTACATTTTCCATTATGGACTTCCCAGAAATGTTTGGCTAGTGGATACGACCTGTCCTAATTTTTTATTGCTCTGAGATGTTGTAAAAATCTCACTTTGAGTTTGGGAATGGTACTGCCAACATATTTTTTGTGGCAGCCACATTCTAGAACATAAACAACATAGTCAGTCTCACAGGTTATACGGTCAGTCATTTCACAGATCTTGCCATCAAATGGGATATAATTATGTGTATTGTGGGCAAATTTACAAGATTTGCAACAACCACATTTCCAAAAGCCCAAGCTTTTCTTGGATAACCATGATTGATTGTCCTTAGAACAGAACAGACTCCTTGTTAGATGATCTCCCAGTGACTGTGTTTTGCAATATGTAATCTGGGAATGTAACCCAATATTATCTTTAATAATATGTGGATCATGTTGAAAAACATGCCAATTTTTGCATATGATATTATTGAGTTCATTATGTTGTTGATTGAATTAAAAAAACAATCTGGGTGGGGATCTATGTCCTTGTGGATTCTCTTTTGTGACTTCAGATTTAAAGAGTAATTTTTCTCTGGACATATTAATCACTCTACTCTGAGCATCATTTAAAATCTTAAATTTCTGTTTTAAAGCTTTCATTATCTGAGCAAATTCTGCGAGCCCGCAGGAATTGACTGTAAGGAATGCTCCATTTTAAAGCTTTCAGATGACCACTGTTTCCATGCAATATAGAATTACAAGCAGTTGGTTTATGATAAATGGTCGTCTGCAGAGTCTCATTTTTAACAGTTAGCAAAACATCCAAAAATTCAATAGTATGTGTACTATATTTCAAGTCTAAATGAATATTGAACTCATTATTTTTGAGTGCATTGACATATTCCAAAAGGGACTGTTCATCACCATCCCAAATGAGAAATAGGTCATCAATATATCTGACCCTCAGTATAACTCGTTCCATGTAGTTTTTATAAGTGTCTGACCAGGCAACTTCCTTTTCCCACCATCCCATGTAGAGATTGGCATGTGTGGGTGCAAAGGATGCTTCCATAGCTGTTCCCTGTTTTTGGAGATAATACTCATTATCAAACAGGAAAACATTGTGGGTAAGGCAGAATCTTAACATAGCCAAAAGCATATTGGTATGTTGAAAAGATTTGAACTGGCGGGTATCTAAAAAATATCTACAGGCCTGAATGCCAAAATCATGCATAATGGAAGTATATAGGGAGGCCACATCCATGGTAACCAATAGAAAACTGGATTGCTAAGGAATATTGTGTATCTTTGATAGAAAGTCATTAGTATCCCACAAATAGGAAGGCAATTCAGCTACATAAGGACACAGAAAGAGGTCTAAATAGCGTGAGGTATTTTCTAGAAGGAATGAGTTCATACTCACAATGGGTTGACTTGGTGGATTTTTCTTATTTTTGTGAATTTTGGGTAGAAAGTAAATGTAAGGGATTTTAGGAAATTCAACATTCAAATAAAAATACTCTTCTTGATCAATGAGGCAACTAGCACGCCAGGTATTCAACATCTCCCAATAGATAGTCTGATATTGAGCAGTCGGATTTTCATGTAATTTCTCATAGTGCTCCATATCTAAGAGTTGGCAGTGTGCCTCCTTAGTGTAACTCTCTACATCCATAATCACAATATTGCCACCTTTATCGGAGGGCTTGATTAGAATGGCAGTGTTGGTTTTCAAAGCATTTAAATCATTCCAATCAGAAGCAGAAAAGTTGATCCACCTGGGTTTTTTAGCTTTCCAATTGTTGCGAAATTTGTCAATCTCATCAACTACCAGCTCATAAAAAGTATCAATTAGATTACCACTAGGTAACTGTGGATTGGATCTACTGGGAAGTTTCAAAGAACTGGTGATCGTGTGATCGACTGTGAAACCCATGTTCATCAAGGTTTCCCTGTCTGTACATCTATTTTCGCTGATTGTTTCATCTATATTAGTTAAATCACCAATTTCCACCAACTCAGGAATGTCATCGATATTAAACCCAGAAAATGTGACCAAATTATTGTTGGGAGCCGGCTGTTTGACCTGTATTTTGCTGGAAAAATACTTCATTAAACGCAATTTGCGAGTAAATTTATATAACTCAGTTCGTGTATTGACATAATCCCAATGCACAATTGGACAAAAACTGAGACCTAAATTAAGAATACGTTCTAGATTTTGAGTCAAATTGACTTTGGAAATATTAACAATGATGTTATAATTATCCAGAGTGGAACCACCCTCTAGTCCTGATGTTTGTTGTTTCTTCCTCTTCCCCTCCGCGTCTTGTGCTTCCTCAACCTCCTCCTCTGTTTCTGCTTGACTGTGGCGTGACCAGTTGCATAAGTCGCATTTCCCCGTGAAATTCCAATTTATTGGAAGAGGCTTCATCAGCTGATGAACTTGGATCCGAGCTCTCATCTACAGAGTTAGATTGTAATCCTCTGCTAGATTCATCTTATCTTGCACTCTAAGGGTGTTATACTTGTGGGCAAAAGTGTAAATTCTCCCAAGTTCATAATCTTTTTTGTCTCTATTGAATTTGAGTGCTTTGCATGTTTTAATTTCATCTTCTTTTTTCTTTATGCATTCCTCCATTTTCATTAACGATTGCTGAACTTCCTGTAGATTACCCGCTTTCTCCAATTCTTTCATTAATTGATCAATCACCTGTATTTGTTCCTCCATCCGTCCTTTCATTTGAGTAATCAAGGTACCCCTAAGTTTTACCGAACAATCAGCTGTGTATGATCTCCATTGTTCGAGTAAATCAGGGTCCATATCACCAAGGGTGGGTAATATTAAAATCCATAGACCTCGCAGTACTCGACCATTTTCTATGTATTTGGTCAATGAGGTCATCTCCCACCATTTCTTTAATTCCAAAGTCTGTGCCTTTTCCAGCTCAAAAATGATGTTAGATAAGGTGCGACTTTGAGTATTAATGGTTGTTTGTGCCCCTTTAATATCATAAAATAGTGTAGCAGCTGCTTGTTATTTTTTCAAAACTAGTTCCTGCCTTTCTTCCTGGTCTCACCAGCCGAAACGAGTGCACGGCTATGGGCGCAGGTTCCGTAATTATATGACACAATTTGAAAAATATAAAACGCCAGCACTCCAAACAGCTCCAATAGTTGCTTTAATGACTCACATCAACTGCAACGCATTTCAACCATTGCAGTCTTCTTCCTAGCCAAATTCTTTTACTGAGGCCCCATACCCCCATAAAAAATATACTGTTCTGTTTCTAAACATAAAAGAAATATAACTACCAAAGAAATACTAAAAAATTATCTATAGGTGGCATTGATGCCCTAGCTACCCTTAGAGAATTGGAGGTTGGGGAAAAGCTGTGGGTTCTGAAATTAAATTGCTGAGGGATCTGGGACTGTAGACGGGTAGTGTCAGTGATAGTAAATATAAGCCAAATTCTAAGTGTAATCCTTCTACCCGCATGATAATATTGACGCTTTTCATGAAGCTGTGAATTTTTATTTGATGAGATTATGGAAGGACAGCAGGGACACCTTTGCAAGTAATTTAACATTAGGTCAACAGAAAGCATTAATTTCGTCAAGTAAAGCTACTTCTTTTGTTATCAAACCAGCTGATTAAGGTGAGTTTAGCCAGTAGCAGAGATGGCATCTTGTTGTATGACTGCTGCTCAAGCTCTAACTCGGGTTACAGAGGATAGCTCTGACGTAGGATCAGAGACTGAGACAGCAGATACTGAGACAGCATCTGGGGTATAGGACAATGGGGCAGACTCTGGGAGTGATTTTTCTGACAACTTCTCTTCCAGTGATTCTGAGGGAGGTGATGAGGGCAGTCCTGCTGTTCCTTCGCAAGCACAGTCTTTGCAGTGGGACAATAGCAGGTTAGCCCAAACCAGAGAGCAGGTGCATGTGGTGGCAAACACAGAGAGAGTGCTCTCTTGGAAACTCCCCAATTTAGTTCAGCCTCAAATTCCACCGCCCAAACCGTATTGTGTAGACATCAAAATTATCTATCACTAAACAAACTGGTTTTGTCAGGCAGGCACCTGCATTTTTGGCCCCAGGCTCAGCAGCCATATAGGAAACCTACCAAACCCAGACATTTCTGGAAACTAGACACCTGAGGAGTTTACTGAGGTGTGACGTGTGTGGATTCCCCAATGTTTTCTTACCCAGAATACCCTGTACAGGTGAAATGTTGAATAAAACTCTATTTTTTTCTTGCATTTCTGTCACACAAACTACAGGAATATGCTGGGATCCACAAAATTCCTACCACCCAGTGTTTCCCCAACTGTCCTGATAACAAAATGTTACCCCACTTGGGTGCCTGTACCTAGTAACTGTGTCAGGAATGGATTTCCCCAGGGTCAGCAGTTGCCCTCATGTAAGGTCTAACATTGACCGTTGTGTGATCAATTGTTGACACAGGCACTAGGTCTACCCACACAAGTGAGGTACCATTTTTATTTGGAGACTTGGGGGAATGCTGGATGGAAGGAAATGTGTGACTCCTCTCAGATTCCAAAACTTTCCATCACTGAAATGTGAGGAAAAAGTGTTTTTGCCAACTTTTGAGGTTTGCAAATGATTCTCGGTAACAGAACCTGTCAAGAGCCCCACGAGTCACCCCATTCTGAATTTCCCTAGGTGTCTAGTTTGCAAAAATATATAGGTTTGCTAGGTTTCCCTAGGTGCCGGCTGAGCTAGAGGCCACAATTCACAGCTGGGCACTTTGCAGAAAACTGGTCCATTTTCTTTGGGAAAATGTGATGTGTCCACATTGTGTTTTGGGGCATTTCCTGTCACGGACACTAGGTCTACCCACACAAGTGAGGTACCATTTTTATCAGGAGACTTGGGGGAATGCTAAGTAGAAGGAGGTTTGTGGTTCCTCTCAGATTCAAGAACTTTGCAGCACTGAAATCTGAGGGCAAAGAGGTTTTTTGTGCTAAATGTTGAGGTTTGCAAAGGATTCTGAGTAACAGAACCTGGTGAGAGCCCCACAAGTCACCCAATTCTGAATTCCTCTAGGTGTCTAGTTTCCAAAAATATATAGGTTTGCTAGGTTTCACTAGGTGCCGTCTGAGCTAGAGGCCAGAATCCAAAGCTAGGTACTCAGCAAAAAACAGGTCAGTTTTCGTTGGGAAAATATGATGTGTCCACGTTGTGTTTTGGGGCATTTCCTGTCGCGGGCACTATGGCTACCCACACAAGTGAGGTACCATTTTTATCGGGAGACTTGGGGAAATGCTGTTTGGAAGGAAGTTTGTGGCTCCTCTCAGATTCCAGAACTTTGCAACTCCGAAAACTGAGGAAAAAGTGTTATTTTTGCCAAATTTTGAGGTTTACAAAGGATTCTTGGTAACAGAACCTTGAGAGAGCCCCACAAGTGACCCCATCATGGATTCCCCTACGTGTGTAAGTTTTAAAAATGCACAGGTTTGGTAGGTTTCCCTAGGTGCCGGCTGAGCTAGTGGCCAAAATCCACAGGTAGGCACTTTCCAAAAAGCACATCAGATTTCAATGTAAAAATGTGATGTGTCCATGTTGTATTTCCTGTTGCGGGTACTAAGCCTACCCACACCAGTGAGGTAGAATTGTTATCAAGAGACTTGGGGGAACACAGAATAGAAGAACAAGTGTTATTGCCCCTTGTCTTTCTCTACATTTTTTCCTTCCAAATGTAAGACAGTGTGTAAAAAAGAAGTCAATTTGAGAAATGCCCTGTAATTCCCATGCTAGTATGGGGACCACAGGATTCAGAGATGTGCAAATTACCACTGCTTCTCAACACCTTATCCTGTGCCCATTTTGGAAATACAAAGGTTTTCTTGATTCCTATTTTTGACTTTTTATATTTCACCAAATGAATTGCTGTATACCCGGTATACAATCAAAGCCCATTGCAAGGTGCAGCTCATTTATTGGTTCTGGGTATCTAGGGTTTTTGATTAACCTACAAGCCCTGCATATCCCGCAACCAGAAGACTCCAGCAGGTATAACAATATATTACTTTAAAAAATCTGCCATAGATGGAAAAAGTTATAGAAGAAAAAGTGGACAGAAATAGCTATTTTTTTACCTCAATTTCAATTTTTTTTTATTTGAGCTGTTACTTTCTGTGGGAAAGCCTTGAAGGATCTACACAACTTACCCCTTGCTGAATTCAGAAGTTTGTCCACATGCTTTCTTCTGCAGCCCTTTTTTCCCATTTTTCTGAAGAAAACAACATTTTAGCTGTATTTCGGCTAATTTCTTGGTCTCCTCCTGGGGAACTGTTAGGAATGGGGTCTTTGGTTGGCAGTCAGGTTACCCCCTATCCAAGCAAGGACGCTCACTCTAGTCAGGGTAAAAGAGAATCAAACTCAGCTAACCCCCGCTCACCCCCTTGGTATCTTGGCATGAGCAGCAGGCTTAAATTCAGAGTGCTAGGTTTAAAGTATTTGTACCAACAAACACATTAACTTAATGAAAACAGTACAAAATGACACAACACAGGTTTTGAAAAATAGAAAATATTTATCTTAACAAAACAAGACCAAAATGGCAAAAATCCACCATACACAAGTCAAGTTATCACTTAAAAACAAAAAAGAGTCTTGATGTAATTTTAAACACAACGCTAACACTGTTAGCGTGAAAATGTACCTTGGGTGCTGTAGGAGGCTGGCCTGGCTTATAGTGGATACCAATGGTACTTACACCTTGTGCCACATCCAGTTATCCCTTATTAGTAGATTAGTAGTGTTCTAGCAGCTTAGGCTGATAGAGGTACCTATAGCAGGGCAGCCAAGGCTGAGCTAGGAGACATGCAAAACTCCTAGTATACCACTTTTATCATATAGGTACTACATCATAAGAAGGACAATACTGCGAGTTACTAAAATTAAAGGTACTTTATTTTAGTGACAATGTGCCAAAGATATCTCAGAGGATTTCCATTAGGAGGTAAGTAAAATACATAAAATATACACACAAACCAAAATCAGGTAAGTAAAACAGTCAGAAAGTAGTGCAAACACTGTAGAATACAATAGGATGCAATAGGCCTAGGGGCAACACAAACCATATACTAAGAAAGTGGAATGCGAACCACAAATGGACCCATAGGCTAGTGTAGTGTGTAGAGGGTCACTGGGAGTGTAAGAAAACACTAAGACTAAGACCCCACCCAAGACCCTGGAAAGTAGAAGTAAAGTACTACTATTTCCCCAGAAACACACTAAAGTAGTGATAAAGGATTTTGAAAATACCACAACAGACCGCAAAGCACTGAAGATGGATTCTTGGACCTGCGGACCTGCAAAGGAAGGGGACCCAGTCCAAGAGTCGCAAAAGTTTTTCAGGGGGGCAGGAGCCCACTAAACCCCGGATGAAGGTGCAAAATAGCTGCCTCTTGATCGAAGAAGCTGAAGATTCTTCAACAACGAAAGGTGCTAGGAACTTCTCCTTCGTGCAGAAGATGTCCCACAGTGTGCAGGAGGATGCAGAGTTGTTTTCTTGACAAAATATTGCAAACAAGCCTTGCTAGTTGCAAGAGTTTCGGTTAGTGAAAAAGGGTGCTGTCCGGGCCCAGGAAGGACCAGGATGTCACCACATGGGTGAGGAGACAGAGGGGGCGCTCAGCAATGCAGAGAGCCAACGCACAAGCAGAAAGCACCTGCAGAAGTCTGAACACAACGATCATGTCAACACTTCTAAAGGAGGTCCTGAGACACTGGAGTTCTACTCAGGGAGCTGAGCATCACAGTATAGAGTGCTGGGGACCTAGGGTCAGCTGTGCATGCAGGATTTCTTGGAAATGTGCACAGAAGCCCTTGTAGCTGCAGATCATGCAGTGCACAGGATTACTGTCTGGAGAGGGGAGGTAAAGACCTATCTCTTCCAAATTTGGACAGTTGGACCACTGGACAGTCTGGGTCACTTGGTTCCACCACCTGTGTTCCAGGGGCCACACTCATCAGGATGAGAGGGGTCCCAGAGTACCAGTGAAGCTGAAGTTTGGTGCCTGCTGAAGCAGGAGGAAGATTCAGTTGACCCACTGGAGATTTCTTCATGGCTTCCAGTGCAGGATGAAGATAGGCAGCCCCCAAAGAATGCACCACCAGGAAATAGTTGAGAAAGTTGGCAGGATTAGGCGCTACAATGTCGCTGGTAGTCTTCTTGCTACTTTGTTGTAGTTTTGCAGGGTCCTGGAGCAGTCAGCGGTCGATCCTTGGCAGAAGTCGAAGAGAGAGGTGCAGAGGAACTCTGGTGAATTCTTGCAAGTCGTTATCTGAGGAAAAGCCCACAGGAGAGACCGTAAATAGCCTTCAGAGGAGGATTGGCCACCTAGCCAGGTAAGCACCTATCGGGAGGGATCTCTGATGTCACCTGCTGGCACTGGCCACTTAGAAGCCTCCAGAGTGCCCTCACACCTGATGGCAGAAGTCTGAGACACACTGGAGGAGCTCTGGGTACCATCCCTGGGGTGGTGATGGACAGGGGAGTGGGCACTCCCCTTTCCTTTGTCCATTTTCGCACCAGAGCAGGGACTAGGGGTTCCATAAACCGGTGTAGATTGGCTTACACAATGAGGGTACCATATGAACCCTTCAAAGCATTTCCAGAGGCTGGGAGAGGCTACCCCTCCCCAGCCTTTAACACCTATTTCCAAAGGGAGAGGGTGTAACACCCTCTCTAAGAGGAAATTCTTTGTTCTGCCTTCCTGGGACTGGGCTGCCCAGACCACAAGAGAGCAGAACTCTGTCTGTGGGGTGGCAGCAGCAGTAGCTGCAGAGAAAACCTCAGAGAGCTGGTTTGGCAGTACCCGGGGTCCATAGTGGAGCCCGGGTGGTGCATGGAATTGGCTCCCCAATACCAGATTTGGAATGGGTGACAATTCCATGATCTTAGACATGTTACATGGCCATATTCGGAGTTACCATTGTGAAGCTACATATAGGTATTGGCGTATATGTAGTGCATGCGTGTAATAGTGTCCCCGCACTCACAAGGTTCGGGGAAATGGCCCTGAACGATGTGGGGGCACATTTGCTAGTGCAAGGGTGCCCTCACACTTAGTAGCTTTGCACCTAACCTTCAGCAAGTGAAGGTTAGACATATAGGTGACTTATAAGTTACTTAAGTGCAGTGAAAATGGCTGTGAAATAATGTGTGCGTTATTTCACTCAGGCTGCAGTGGCAGTCCTGTGTAAAGTTTTGTCTGAGCTCCCTATGGGTGGCAAAAGAAATGCTGCAGCCCATAGAGATATCCTGGAACCCCAATACCCTGGGTACCTAGGTACCATATACTAGGGAATTATAAGGGTGTTCCAGTGTGCCAAATGAAATTGGTAAAAGTGGTCACTAGCCTATAGTGACAAATTTAAAGACAGAGAGAGCATAAGCACTGAGGTTCTGATTAGCAGAGCCTCAGTGACACAGTTCGTCACTACACAGGTATACAGATTCAGGCCACAAACTATGAGCACTGTGGTCCTGGCTAGCAGGATCCCAGTGAGAAAGACAAAAACAAACTTACATACATGTAAAAATGGGGGTATCATGCCAGGCAAGATAGTACTTTCCTACAGGTGAGTCAAAAATAACCACGCACCAGTGAGTGCGTCAAAAAGGGTTTGCGATGCATCAATTTCACACACGGGCGAGACCTTGCGTTGTTTCTCTTTTAGTCGGGTTGGCGTGCGTCGTTTCTTCTCTCCGCAGGAGAGCCATGCGTCGATCCAGTCAGCCCTCTCGGGTCCGGGCAGGCCTTGCGTAGTTTTTACACGCCCAGCGGTGTTTGCGCCCAAAATTCAGCCGCACTATGGTCTGAAAACCATGCAGCGCAGGTTTCCATCTCACTAGCCTCTGTCTGCAGTGCTGCATGTCGTTTCTACAGCCGCGGGCATCGATCTTCTGGTCGTGTTGCACGAGCGTCAATTTTCAGCCACAAAGCCGGTGGCGCGTCAATTTTTCAACTGCAGAACGGAATTGCGTCGATCTTTTCCCTGCACGGCGGTCTGGGAGTGGATTTCTCACTCTTGGGCTGCCAGCTTTTCTTCCCAGGGTCCCAGGAACTGGAAGGGCATTACTTGGCAGAGTAGAAGTCTCTCCAGATGCTCCAGGTGCTGGGAGAGAGAAGTCTTTGCTGTCCCTGAGACTTCAAACAACAGGAGGAAAGCTCTAAGTCAAGCCCTTGGACATCTTCAGAAGAAGGAAGGCAACACAAAGTCCAGTCTTTGTCCTTTAGCACAGACAGAAGCAGCAACTGCAGAATAGCACCACAAGGCACAGTCACAGGCAGGGCAGCTCTTTTTCCTCAGCTCTTCAGCTGTTCTCCAGGCAGAGGTTCCTCTTGGTTTCCTGAAGTGTTCCATAGTCTGTGGTTTTGGGTGCCCTTCTTATACTCATTTTTCCCTGTGAAGTAGGCTTACATCAAAGAAAAGTCTCTCTTGTTTGTGAAATCCTGCCTTGCCCAGGCCAAGCCCCAGACACACACCAGGGGGTTGGTGACTGCATTGTGTGAGGGCAGGCACAGCCCTTTCAGGTGTGAGTGACCACTCCTCCCCTCATTCCTATCACAGATGGCTCATCAAGAAATGCAGACTACACCCCAGCTCCCTTTGTGTCACTGTCCAGTGAGAGGTGCAACCAGCCCAACTGTCAAACTGACCCAGACAGGGAGTCCACAAATAGGCAGAGTCACAGAAATGGTTTAACAAAGAAAATGTTCACTTTCTAAAACTGGCATTTTCAAACACACAGTCTCAAAAACATCTTTACTTAAAGATGTATTTTTGAATTGTGAGCTCAGAGACCCTAACCTCCACATATCTATCCGCTGCCAAAGGGAATCCACACTTTAATCATATTTAAAGGTAGCCCCGTTTGTTAAGCTATGAGAGGGGCAGGCCTTGCAACAGTGAAAAATGAATTTAGCAATATTTCACTGTCAGGACATATGAAACACATTACTATGGGCCTGATTACGACTTCGGCAGAGGGGATTACTCCGTCCCAAATGTGACGGATATCCCGCCTGACATATTACGAGTTCCATAGGATATAATGGACTCGTAATTCAGCGGGCGGGATATCTGTCACATTTGGGATGGAGTAATCCCCTCTGCCGAAGTCGTAATCAGGCCCTATATGTCCTACTTTAACTATACACTGCACCCTGCCCTTGGTGCTAACTAGGGCCTACCTTAGGGGTGCATTACATGTAAGAAAAGGGAAGGTTTAGGCCTGGCAAGTGGGTACACTTGACAAGTCGAATTTACAGTTAAAACTGCGCACACAGACACTGCAGTGCAGGTCTGATTACAGACCTGGTGGGTGGGTGGCACAACCAGTGCTGGAGGCCAACTAGTAGCATTTGGTTTACAGGCCCTGGGCACCTCTAGTGCACTTTACAAGGGACTTACTAGTAAATCAAATATGCCAATCATGGATCAACCAATTACATATACCTTTTGTATAGGAGCAGTTGCACTTTAGCACTGGTTAACAGTGGTAACGTGCCCAGAGTAACAAAAACAGCAAAAACAGAGCCCAGCAAACATGAACAACCTGGGGAACAGGTGGAAAAAGTTAAGGGATACCACACCAAGTATCAAAAGTCTAACAGGAACCCACAAACTCTGGGTACCTTTAGAATCCTTAGGATGTTGGAAAAAAAGGATGCAAATTTTCCATGGATAGCTTATGTGGACAAAACGTTATGAAGGCCTAAGCACAATCTACCCCGAATAGCCAAAAAAGGGCTCAGCACTGGGGAGAGAAAGGCCCAGCAGCTAAGGGGTTAAGGCAAATTATTTGCTGGTATCATTACCTTACTTGATTCAAATTGAATTTACACCCTTGTATCTGGATTTCAAAGTAGATTTTTAGGATCGTGTGGATCATGGCTACTACAAAATCCATTATTATTTTGTTGGGACATATTTGCCAGTTTGTTTGTGTATTATAGAACTAAATTCCCATTAGATGTTTGATTATTTGTTTGGGAAAAGGCAAATTCCAAAGTAATGGTAGTATTGTGATACTGTACATGCTTTGTCATAAATGTGGGAGCATGATTTAAATGTCTCATCTTTAAACCGAATGGATGTTTGGGTCAGGTTAATAAATGGCTAGTAGTGCAGTATATAATAATTTTCTTAGCATCATTTTTAGTGTCATGAAGTTTGAATTCTTCTTTGGTGCATATCACAAAGTTTTGTAATGAATCTTCAATTCTTGAATGGACCTTTCAGGATATTTTCAGTGATTCTTTGAGTAGGTTGAAGGCATATCTTAATGTATGTATAGTGGGAATTTAAAGAGATAATAGGATGCAGGTTGTTGCCTGTGAGATATTGGGTTGTTGATTGACAGGCGCGTAAGCCCAGGTCAAACAACTGCCACAGTCCCCAGACACTAAATTAACCTGTGCTTAACCCTCTGGTAGCTTGACAGAAAGCAGTCAAGCTTAACTTAGAGGCAATGTGTTAAGTATTTATGCAGCACAACAACAATAATAAAGTGAAAATACCAATTTTGAAAAATAGAGTCAATTATTTTAATAAATTATTTTACTCCAAAATGACAAAAATCTAATCAGTAGAACCAGAGTTATGAGTTTTTAGTAAGACCTATCGCCTAAAAGTTTAAAGACCTCCAGCTGACATCTTGTTTTACAATACCATGTCAAAGTGAAAAGAATATGGGTGACAACAATGGAATGCGATTCGGGTACAAGAAGTGGATTCAGCGCTTACCTTTGGACTTGGAATTTTTTGGGGGAATAATGTTCTGAGAAGGTAAAATCAGCGAGGCAAGGCTACAGGCAGTGTCCGAGGAGGGAGTGTCGACATTGGGGAGGCTTGGTTCGAAACCAAGGTGAAGACTTCTACATTTGGACTTACAGCCTGATTTAGAACTTCCCGGATGAGATGGTCTGTCATAGCGGTGACGAATATCCTGCCCGCTGAAATCTAAATCCCATTATGTCCAATAGGACTTTTTTGGAAGTTGAAAATCTCCAACGGAATGAGGTAGAGGGCAGCAGTCAAAGGCAGTTCCATGCGGTTGGATACCTCAATGGCAAAGGACCACTGAACAGGATTTGTCGCTGTAGACAATAACTTAGCAGGAGAAGCATCAAAGTCTATCTGACCAACAATGCACCTAGATGAGCTGGTTGGTCTCGCCCCTCTGGTTCTAAGAGAAGTTTTTCACCAAAATGTCCTAAGTCCTCAGTTTTTGGAGTTGGCCATCTGGGCACCTTTAACACCCCAATCAAGGGTCAGGGTCAGATGGAACAGCAGCTGGGGGGCAGGATTCACACAGGCTGGGTCCAGGTGCGGGTTCAAGATGATAGGAGCTTTTTTAAGATTGTTCCCCTGCAATTTTGAAAAGGAGGCCAGCAAACTAGCACTTGGAGTCACTCTGTTAATCCTAGGTTTGGATTAATGAAGAACTCAACAACAGGCTCACCTCTGAGAGTTCAAGGCAGGCTTTCGGCAGCAAAGTAGTCCTTTCAGGCACGGCAAAGATATTTGGCAGGGTGTACAGCAGGTAACAGCAGCAGGTAGTCCTCTGAAAGTTCTTCCGCAGGTCCAGGAGTGAACAGAAGAGTTGGTGTCTAAGGTCCCATTATTATACCCTAGTGCCCTCCTTCTAGAAGGTAGGAGATGCTTCTAGAACGTGGCTTGGAAGTGAATGGAATTTCCTGACTCCCTGCCCTGGCTCTAAGGTGACTGCAGTGACAATGTGGCAGTGAAAGGTCCTTTGTGTGAAGGCTGGGCACTACCTATTCAGTTGCAAGTGCGTCTGTGCTCAGTTCCACCACCCCCATCCTGCCAGCAGATGGCCCATTCAGGGACACCTCATCCCAGTATTGTGTGACTGTCTGGGAGGAAGTCACAAAGTCTGCCAGTTGCACTCAGCCATGTGACCCAAGACAGGCTGCAGGCACAGAAGGGCTAAGGCAGACTTTCTAAAAGTGGCATTTTCAAAAACCTGACTTTACCATTAAATATGTTCTTTTCATTACAATTCCAAAGACACCAAAAATGATTCAGCTCCCTGCTCCAGACTGGAAATTACAGCTTATTGAATGCAATAAAAATTCTCCAATACTATCCTATGGTGGGGGTATGCATCACAGTAGTGAAGACCTATTTTAGTTTTTTTACTATCAGGATATGTAAAACTAAAAGGTACATGTTCAACCTTTCAATTATAACGCACTCTGAACTATGTGCTACCTAGGGCCTACCTTAGGAGTAACTTATATGTCATATGTTTAGGGCTTGGCAAGGGTGTTTTATTGCCAAGTTGACGTGGCAGTTTGCAACTAGATTCAGGCTGTAGTACCAGGCCAGGGACATGTTTTAAAATGCTACATAAGTGGGTAGCACATTAAGTGCTACAGGCCCACTGGCAGCATTTCATTTACAGGCATTGGACATGTAGTATGTCACTTTACACAGGACATATAAGTAAATTAAATATGCCAGTTGGGTATAAGTCAACCTAACCATTTTTTAGGAGAGTGGATAGAAGCACTTCAGCACTGGTTAGCAGTGGTTAAGTGCACAGAGTCCTAAGACCAACAAAAATAAGTGCAGCAAAATGGACTAGAAGAAGCAAAACATTTGTGGGATGACCACCCCATGGCTCACAGGTTAAACACTGACTATGGGGGCTTACATCCCATTGAATGAATAACCCAAATTCTTGAACCCTTGAAATAAAAATATGCTTCTATCCGATGTGCCAGCTTCACAGAACCTCAATGACAAACAAAGAGACTTTCTAAATCCTCTGTCTTGTCTTAAAATGCTTTCTTGATGCAGTAGATGGAATGGAAAAATAGATACGGATATAGTTGATCACTGAGATCAAGTAATTTGGTCCTTTTTGCAATTTCAAAAACTAGGCAAAAAAGAGGAGGAGCATGGATGTTTTTTGTCTATGGGCCTAATTACAACTTTGGCGGTCCCATCACCGGACCTCCAAAGCTGCGGGGAGGACGTTTGTATTACAATGTCTCCATCGAGCTAACCAGCAGGAACATTGCAATACAAGATCCTGCCGGGCGACCGGTGGGCATGGGCAGTGCAGGGCACCCCGGTAGCCCCTGGCACTGGCTTTCTGACAGCCTTTTCATGGGGGGATCCCCACCATAAAAAGGCTGGCAGAAAGTGGGGTTGTAATCAGCCTGGCAGCGCTGAGTTTAGCGCGGCCATGGCTTGTTACTAACCCAACCACTGTCACCCCATCGGGATCTGTGATCCTGGCAGGGACAGTGCTCACTTGGTGGGTCCGCATTCCTAAGTCATAATTGGGCAGTCGGGCCTCCCGGAGTGCAGCGTTCCGACCATCAATGCAAGTGTAAAAGTCCTTGGACCGGCACCCTTGCAATGAGGCCCTATGTGTCTAGACTTTTCCTTTTTATTAAGAAGTTGTGTTTTGACAAACATTTTCATCCCTTTGTAGTGCTGCAATTTTAATTTGAGCTTTTAATACTTTTTGCCATCTATACTCTAGTTCCTATGACATGTACATGCAATTAGGTTTCCAGTTTGGCCATATAAATAACAAACACAAATTTAGATGTCATTTGCATAGGGCTTTTTCTGATCTAACTAACATTCTAAACAAAATGCATCATCACAAGTCACAGAGGAGGAAGTGAAGACTGGAGATTAACCACCATGCAAATTAACTCTATTCTCTTATTATGGGTTGTCAGTAGAACTGGCATCTTACTGATGCCGCAAATTGGCATGGTTCAAGAACTTGCAAAGCATACAATAATTGATCTATTCTCACACTGAAAACAAACATATAAACAATTTTTCGCTCAGCATTGGGATCTGGTGAGGGCTTAGGAGGTACAGAATTGAAGAGGTTAAATGTTTTTCGAAAGTAAGAAAGGATATCTTTCATCCGAAATGTAACATAACTCATGGAAATCAAAACCTGCTGTACGTCAGTGATATGCCTTGGTTTAAATTTTTAATTAAGCTGCTTCTTGTAATAAATCATCGTATTTTCCATGGAGTCTATGCATGTTACGCTTTTCCCACATTACATTATTATTACATTGCTCAGGCTGGGCAGTTCGCCCGGCCACGTGATTTCGGCTCATCTAATTCTCCTAAAGGTTTTCAGAGTCGCTCTCTCAAGTCATAATGTGTGATCAATACCAATTTAACCTTAGTTCAACTAAATTTAGCACAAGGTCTTTTTCTCTGATCTTTTTATTCCAAAGATTCCTCTTCGACAGTAGTCCAATTTAACACCTGACATAGGTTAATATTTATTTGTGAATAATTGGGCTGAGAAAGTCAATATGTGCTGGTTCGAAAAATCATTTTCTCAAACGAAAAAAGGAAACATGTTTAATACACCCAGTGAGACACTAGACTGCATTTAATCCACCTTGCTTTATTTTTTATCTTTGTAAATTACATTAACACGCGTCAGTCACAAAGTGCATAAAAAAAATAGCCACATAAGGGCAATATTATTTATCCTCTTTTGACATTTGAGGAGAATAAAATGGCCTGCATCCAAATTCAATTTGAATACGACTATGATATGAGTAACATGAAATCAATTGCCCTGCTATCTGTGAAATATTGTGCACAAGGGGACATTTTGACGAGTAGAGTTACTCACTTGTAGAATGGATATCCTTGGGCCAGGTGTAAGCCCCCTAAAGTCTGAATGTCAGAGTGCATAGGCACTATCTGTAACTTTTCTCCCGTTGGTAGAGATCTACATCACGGGAGTGTAACTCTATCTACGGGAACACAGATGGACATTAAATCAAGCTTATTTGAAACAATATATTTTATTGTTATAGACACATGCTAAAGTTTTTAAAATATAGATTAAATGTGAGCTAATAAAATGAAGTGTCACAGCACATAAACTCGTCAAAGTAAATGATTTAAATATTGCTATGTATTATATATAATATTTCAATTGATAAACATTAACTTTTAAACAATAATTTAAAGAAAATTAGCCACCTCACTAACATTTTTCTTTGTGTTTAATGTGTAGTAAACATGGTTAAAAATTGCATATGCAATTCATTAAATTACTTTTTATATTTTTCAATACTTTCAAAACGTTTCATTTTTTAAAATTGAGTGCATTATTTAAAGTATATTTTTAATTTAACATTTGATGTGTGTTATTTGAATAACTGCCTCTTTTAATTTCTATTGAACCGTGATGTAGTTCCAGTGTAGGCTATGTGTAGTGCTTGACTTACTTCAAGACTGTGCTGGAGTATATTTAAGTCTTTTGTGACATTGGTAGTGCTGTGCATGTTGTGAATTGTAATGGTCTTGCTCTTTTTTGGGGAGTGGATTTAGTATAAGCATGTCCTTCTCAGGCCTCACCTTAATTTTGCCTTTTTGAGACATATTTTTGAATTATTCTCCATTTTCTGACCACTCCCCACGTCCCTTCTACATTTAATCCATAAAAGCATACTTACGTGTGCAGGAACCTCTGGCACCGCAACAGAGATCTTCACACAGAAAAGAGACGAGAGGATATGAACTGTATTTTGTAGTATGTAATTATTACTACTGGATCACTACTTTACGTATTGCAAAATAAAGTATGTGAATCTGACCCAATGCATGCTTAGATCTACCATCGATCTACTGGAACACATGCATTGCTAGTACAGTTCTGACAATGAAAACAAAATGGAAGCTGGAGCACACCCAATTGGAGTGCTGTTGAAAGATATTTTCATCTGCCAGCACTACACTGTAACATGTCACAGTCACAAAGGAAGCATCTTGGCCTTAAACATACTCATAACATGACCTCAATGGTGCATAACCCTCGGGTGCTTCCACATTCTATTTCTGCAGGAACCAGAACTTGGGATTGCTATGAAGGGGCAGCTTTATTTAAAGTTTGAGACTAGAGGTTTCCCCACAGGCCCAAATTACTAAGGCTTTTCATTTCAGAGTCTGTAGATGTTGATGTACTGTTGTACCTGAAAACGGCATTGTGGCACCTGTGACAGAGAAGGAAAGAGGAGACTGAAGCCTCCATATCAACCACTCCACACCATTCTGTTCAACCTGGTGATAGTGCTTCTCCTCAAGCTGCAGCCACCCTGCAGCAAGACAAAAACCACCTGTACAACTGCATCACCCTGTTCTGTGTGGACTGTGGCAAATTTGTATTGGCATCTGAGCAAAGTGCCTTAGCAAGTGACCAAATCATGACTGTACACAAGCAGGTGTGCAAAATAAATTTTTTCTTCATCCAAGTTTTTATGCATTTTTTCAAGATTTTGGTTGCATCTCAAAATAATTTTCAAAAAGTTAAAAAAAACAAAGACAAGTTCTTATTAGAACCACTTTTTGTGGAAAAAGGAGTTTATGTTGCTTGTCAAATATGTCTATTAATGTTAATATAGCCTTATAATCTGGTACAGCAGGCTACAGTAACCAGTAAAATCCTTATTCTACTCTTATAGGCCCATCCTAAATGTGAACACCTATAACAACAGACTGGGACGCCAATGGCTACAATAAACAGCTACAACACATAACAAGGCCCAGATTTACAGAGAAGTCAAGTGACACAGTGGGTCACTAAATATTGTGATATGGAAATATCCTGTCAAAATATCAAGCACAAAAATATTGTTTTTCTATAGTTATAATTGAAAATACAAAAACATTGAAAAATAAAGATCGTTTTACACTAACATTGAAAAATATAGACAAAATGTAATTTTTAAAATATAAATAGTTAAAAGTAGTAAACAATAAGAATATTAACATGCATCAGTAATATAATGTAATTTAAATATATTTAAGCAATATAAAAATATTTAAATATATTAATTTATAGTAAAATTGTGTATTTTGTTTTAATTTAATAATATAAGTATATATATATATATATATATATGTATGCATGTATGTGTGTATATATATACAAAATTATAATAATTACACAATTGACAAAAGCAATTAACAATTAATTCATTCATAATTAATCAATAATTAATCACCTTCCCACCATATATCCATACAAACCCAACAACCTGCACCTATAATATAACTTAAAAATATTATTTACACAATTGAGCTAGTTAAAAATAAAATAAATAGCTAATAATAATTATTATTTTACAATTAAGTAAAGAATGAAAATAACTTAAAACTCCAAACTATACTGAAAAACATTAACAACAATTACACAAATTACACAAATAATATAAAACATAGACAATAAAATATTATTTAAACACATAAACAAACTTAAATAACGATATTTTGTAGCTTGAAACATCGATATTTCTGTCAACAATATTTTTGCACACGATATTGCACACTATTAAAACTCGATATTTCTGTAACTTGATATTTTTTAATTTATATTTTGTCCGAACACCGACACAGAGCAACAAGGTGTTGTGCTGCCTTGTGTAAAAGGGCAGTCCAACCCGCCCAGCCATGTGCTGCATGAGGTTGGGTGCAGGGCCCCATGAGCCTAATACCCCACCGGTGACAAACACCTCCTCCACACACAGCCTTCAGCTGTGCCCAGCATAGGGTTGACCGCAGGGTCTGGTCTGTGGCCAGCCCATGTGCTCAACCCGCCAATGGCAGCCAACTCGCCACACATACCACGCAACATCTTTCATTTCTCATTATCTTCTGGTAACACAATACTGCCACAGGTCCTCTCCCAAACCCCAAACCCCAGTACCGTAAAACCATGCAGCCTTGTCTCTGATAGTAGTCCAGTGCTACCACGCATGAGTTTTGTCCTTTGTATTGTTTTTCATTTTGGCCCTTGGGGGAGTCCCTCTGAGTCTTCTCCAGAAGTGCCATGGGGTCAAGGTCTCATTATATGACATTTATATTTTAAGTTTAGGACACGAAGACAGAGTCCCTGTGTCCTGTAATGGCAGACACAACATTTCTCTTCATGTTCCAGCCAGCCAATTGGATTGGGGGGCGACAGGAGAAAAGGCCTTCTCTTGCTAATTAAAGTTATGTATCTTAAAGTTGTGGGACAGCAGTACTAGCATGGTATTCCTGCAGGATTACAATCCAGATATCACTATTATTTGAATCCTAGTTTCTTAAAAAAGATTTACAAAACATCACAAACAGGATGGTGTCCGAGTAATGATCAAGTTTCTGCCACATTTGGTATAATTCTGGTCAGCTGATTTTTCTGTATTGCATCCCAAACGTTCTGGTGGGAAATGACATGGGAAAAACATGTTTTGGAAACACTCTCTTTCTCAGTCTCCACTTGAAGGGCCATCCCAAAACCATCCAGGAAGAAGCTGAGGTGGATGGAAAGATTTTTAGAATAATAACTCTTCCTATGAAAACTAACAAAGTAACATATACCTACACAGTGGTTATCACCACTGTCACACTCCCACTCACAGACCTACTGACACCCTCATGCACCCACTCATAGACCCCCGCACACACTGATGTATGCACACTCACAGATAATCTGACAGCCACTCTCACCCCCAGATATATTCTCCCACTCCTATTCTCACACCCAGAAAGGCCACGGCCAACTCCTGTGTTCCACGGCCAAAGGGCCATGCAAAGCATGGGGTTGGGTGGTTAGGTGGGGTTGGTCGCAGGGTCTGGCTGCAGGCTAGGTCTTGCAGGCAACCTACCCTGCGCACAGGTGAAGGCCATGCACAGTGCAAGTTTGGGTGCTTATAGGCCCTGTGGCCAGCCACCAGAAAGTCATACCCGGCGGTGGTTGGATTAACGTATAGTAATGAAAATTACTATACGTTTAAAAAACAATAGCAATTTACTGAAGAAAACAAAGGTTACAGGGACTTTATAGTTAGAAAATAGAATTGGAAGAAAAATGGAAATTCACAAAAAAAAAAACAAAGGTTACAGGGATGTTATAGTTAGGCTCACATTTTAACCTTACAAAACAATAGAAATTCACCAATTACATTTAAATTTACCTCAAGTAGCTATAACTTGTGCCCTAAGGTAACTATAACTCAGACCCTCACCATGCACTGCTAATGACCCCACAAATTACGGCATTCATGACACCTTTGATAACATCATTGATGATATCAATGTAATATTTGCAGTAATATTTATGACAAAAATACTGCATGATGGGGGCACCAGTTACACTTACCTTAGAGCATGTCATGGGGGGCCTGCCTAGCACTCTCAGAATGCTCTGCAGACAGTGCGCATTCCGAGGGTGCTGGTGTGTTATGGTATTGGCCTCAGATCCCTCAAGGGATCTGAGACCAATACAGTAGCACTGTTCCAGTCAGCCCGGCAGGAACATTGTAATACATTGGGGGATGCTGAGAATATGACAGCTTAAAGCAATGAGGCAATCCCTCGAACCCTTTTGACCAGGGCAATAAACAAGATCATTATATGGTCAATGCAAGGGGGATGTAATCCTAGACTTCCACGGTAAGCTGTCAGTTTGACAATTACGTATATCCAATCTTTATTGTATTAATTGTACTTTATTCCTTTTTACTTTCTTTAACGAATTTTAACAGCATATATTTCCCATTTTCAATATCTGTGATAGTAGGTGCTCCTATGTTGAAACACAGTGAAAGTGAATATTGTGAATGAGAGTGATAGTGTTATATACAATATGTACAGAAGGTGGTTAAGAACAATATGGACTTTTAACAGCTCTGTCAATCCAGGAAGCCCTGAAGTCACGTATTTTTACAATTACAATCCACATTAAATTTTGTGTCGATGTTTCGACCCCATTTATAGACATACATCAATGTAGGGTCATCATCAGGACTGGGGATATTTTGTATTCGGTAGCACCTAAAAATAATAAAATTATCCAGATTAATAGGGGACCTAATTATTCAGTCCAATTAGTTAAATCAATGGGGCTCAGAATAAGCACTCACCTGGAAATTCCAGTAATTAATTATGGTCTTCTGGCCAAAGTCGTCTGCCTAGTGGGGACATAATACATAGTTGTACTGTGTTCGTCAATAATTGAAATTCATTTTAATCATCAAGGTGATGTGTAAAACTACTTACATGCTCAATTATTATTACTGATGTAGTGAAGCCTGGACTATTTCTGTAAATCCAAAGTATGGCATCCTTCTTTTGTTCATGTCAAAGGGCCAGTCGTGCAATAATGGTGGCTGGGGAGGCTCACGGTATCTATAATAATAAGTGTGGCCTTAGTACAGATTCTGGGGATAAACCAGCATCATGGAGCTTGTCTGTATTGTCACTTACTTGTTTATTTAGCTTTAACAATGTCCACTCGTGTAGCCGGGAATTTTCACTTCAAGCCATGCGTCCGTCCGACGTCACGGTTTAAGAAGTAATGGCGCTTATGAAGATAGGAGAAGGGCCAATCAGAAGAGTTCTATTCCCCTTATTAGTCCGTCTGCAGCATAGAAACCCAAGCTGCACGCACGTACTAGTACTCTATGAATATGCACAGTTCCCTCTCTGGTTCGACAGGCAGCGGTTGTGAGGAAATACATAGGTGCGCCAATTGAATCTTGCCGTAGTATAAGGGAGGATCACCTGGAGCCGGGAATCACATATATAGACCAAGTATGAGTCTTGAAGGGACATGTCACTATAATATACTCAAAGGAATGTGACTATATGCATACCAATGGGGGCACGCTCAGCTAATGGAAGTGTAACAAGCCAGGTGTAGTATATCAGCTCGTAAGGGCAAAATAATCTATTCTCAAGCCGTATTCGGCTGGCTTATTACACATATTGTTCTTAACCACCTTCTGTACATATTGTATATAACACTATCACTCTCATTCACAATATTCACTTTCACTGTGTTTCAACATAGGAGCACCTACTATCACAGATATTGAAAATGTGAAATATATGCTGTTAAAATTCGTTAAAGGAAGTAAAAAGGAATAAAGTACATTTAATACAATAAAGATTGGATATACGTAATTGTCAAACTGACAGCTTACCGTGGAAGTCTAGGATTACTTCCCCCTTGCATTGACAATATAATAATCTTGCTGGTATGATGGCAGCATCCTCCCTGCGAGTTTGCCAGTTGGCTTGTCCGATTGCACAACTCATAATGAGGCCCTTCATCTCTCATGTCTATCTGCTTTGTGAAACCTCTGTGGCATGATCCATACATGAATTTTCAACCTACATTCCTCAAAAACTACTGAACAGATACAACTAATCACCAAAAGTATGCTCTCTGAATTAAATTTGGTGTAATTCCATCCAGCTGTTTTGGTTGTAGCTGTACCTAATTTTCCAATGTAAAATTGTAAGGGGAAAACGTGTTTTGGGACACACTCTTCCCTCGGCCCCACTTGACACATCACTCTGAAACTTTAGGGAAGGAGCTGAGGTGGATGAACCTTTTTTTGAAAAGTTTTGTGAAGGTTTGTCAAATGATGCTAAGGTTATTAGCAAATGAAAACCTACTTTTCCTAAGGAAATGTGGTCCTAATAATAACTACCCAGTAGCAATCACCACTGGGAAATATATATATAATATATATATATATATTCACAAACAGATAGGGTTTCAGGCAATTGCTAAGCACTGATTCTCAGAAATACTGGCACTGTAAAAGAGTGGGTAAAAAATACTAATGCAAAAATTTTATCTGAGAATAGAGTCCATTACTAATACATTATTCCAAACTTTTTTCTTTTATTATCCGGTTTATGTTGTCACTTGAAAACCGCAAAGACCACAGCAGATGAAGCCAATATTAGTTGTCACTTGAAAATAACAGGGACAGCCAGCATGACAGTCTCTTCTTCAGGGATGTATTTATCTAATTGTCCTTCTCCATACACCTGAAATGGACTTGGTTGCTTCGCTCTGCACTGCAAGCACTAGAATCACTCAGTTAACTTAAGAAGTGTGACAAACCCCCAACCTAATTAGACCTTCTCAAACATCAATGGTCTAGTAATTCCCCATGATACGGGATCTTTTTACATGAAAATAATGTGCCTAGCCCCACATACATTTCAAAGGCTTTGCCTCTAGCACAAACAAATTAACCTGCCACTAGTCTTTTGTCACCCCAGACTTCTTGAAGCCTTGACAGGAAAAGGGAAGAACTTTCCAGAACTAGATGTGGGGTAGTATAGGGGATCCCCCGATACCAAAGGTTTGCACAAGTTATAAATATTGGACCACAAGAGCTACCTTTCAGCACACTCAAGGATCTGCAGACATCACAAAAGGAACGTCAGCCACTTCCCCAGAGGACCGCCCTGCTGCTTGAGGCCTGCCTTGGTGCCCAGAGGACTGCCCTGCTGCTTAAGGCATACCTATTCCACCTGGAGGACTGTCTTGCTACTTAAGGCCTGTGTTATCTCTGAGATGGAAAACTACACCTTCTCCCTTCATCCCAAGCTACCTGAGTGAATCCAATGGTCAGTTGGCTGGCCTCCTGTTCTGAGCTACAAGGGCACCATAAGCTCCAGAGGCCTTTTTTGTAACCGCACAGTACTGCATTACTGTTTGTGTGCAGCAAAAATACTTTACACATTGCCTCTAAGTGAAACCTGACTGATTTGTGCCATTCTACCTGAGGATTAAGTACAGGTTAATTTAATGATTTTTTGCCATTCACCCTGACAAGGATTGTGGTTGTAGTCTGAGTGGGGTTTCCACCTCCTCAATCAATAACTTGTTTTTTTTTATAACATTTGACTTTCAAATCTGTATTCAGAGTGTGAGTACGTGCCTGCCTTAAAACCAATGTATGCTAACCACTCCTCACCACTAGCTAGAATTCTCCATGCTGGTTCAGTTCATTTCTAAGCAAGTGCTCTGACGAAATAAGCTTCCTATGAAAACAATTAGACTTTTCATGACACTGTCAGAAAAAGTGCACTTGACCTGCCTTCTAGTTATCATACATCGACATAGCATCGCCCCTTGACACACAATGACCGTGTATTTTTTAATTTGTGATTGCAATTCTTATTTCAGCCATTTCACTTGACTTTTCTCTATTGAGCTGTAGAACACAGCACTTTACGAACAGACATGCTGCTCTCTTTTGAACGTCACCCTCGTCCATTTAAGCCCATTACATATGTTAACCTCATAACACGGTACATTTTTGTTGCCTTTCTTCAACTTGAACTCAAAAGTGGCAGAGCTCACATCTCCATTCCCTATATACCGCTAATGAACGGGGGAGGTCAAACTCGAGCCAAGTCTCTGTTGTCATCTGCACACTGTGCATGATACTTTTAAAAAAGTGCTGGAAAAGAACATTTTTTTCTCAGACGCTTGATCATGGGAATTGGCAATTTTTCTACGGAAATCGGAGTTCCCAGCGGCATAATTTGCCTCCCGGCAACTCTGCTAGACATTACATCTGAATGACAAACTGCAAATTATTCTTTTCTTCCCTCAGCCTCTGAGCTGATGGTATTTCAAGCGTGGGCTACCTGGCATGTTAATAAAATAAGGCACCCAGCTTGGAGGTAGCAGTCGGAGCTTGCATGGTTTGCAAAGTGGTAAGTTGTTAAGTCCTATTGTAGGAGATTTTGCTTTGAAACGAGGTCATGAAAATGGTATGCATTTTAGAAAGAGAAAATCAGCACAAATTGGGGAGACCTGCTATATTTAATATTAACCAGTAGAAATTATGATGGTACAAGTAATTTGACCGATAATTGCTCCTTTCTGTACCTCAGTCTCAATTTGCATTTCACCGTGTGTGAAACAGGGTATGACACAGGCCCCTGAAGCCCCTCGGAGCAAGGGGGTCGAGGGTGGGGCAATCATTTAGAGTCCATGCCCAGTGAATATCTGTGTGATATGGAAGACCCCGGGGAGCCCTCATCACATTCTGCAGCTGGGCCCCATCATTTTGCGTTAGACCACTGGCGTGAAAGGTTAGCATATACAAGTCTGCGGGCCAAGAGATATTTCTGAGGACAAAAATACGGTCATTATAAAGCCTGCCAGATCTAACTCATCCCGCCAGTTCTCTGCCTGCTCTACATTGTCTCCAGCGTGTGATTTTTCATTTTTTATTTCTGCAAGCTGTTTCGTTGTTTTTTTAAATTATTATTCAGTTCTTACCTTTCGATTAGAATTGTCCACAATTATTCCTATAACATTTTTTTCTAGTGTTGCCCTTCTATTTTCAACACATGTTCGACTTCTACAAGGAGTAGTCCAAAAATACATCCTGGGTTTTTAATTGCCTCATGACTTTAAAAGTACTCCTTCCATAAATTCTTTGTGCTTTAAATGATGTACCATACCATCTGTTAACTGTCTCAGATCAATAATTATCACCTTGTGATAAGGCCTCCAAAAGTGAGCATGGTACTCCAAGCAGGGCCATATTTTTCATTCTGTCATGCAACCCAAGGCAGCAAGACAACTTGTTGCACCGCGTAAAAGGAGAGTTTAAAAATGCGACATATCCATCAATATATGGTGCATTCCTGTCCTTTGCCTGTCCTGCACCAATGCAGGCACCCTTGCACCATTGTGCAAGAGTTCCTGTGTTGCAGACAGGATTGCTTTTGTGCAGGAAGGGACACATTCATGCACTAAAAAAATCCTCTGAGTTTTTTTCCTGTTTTAAGTGAATATAGCACTGTTCAAAAGACGAAACAACGAAGAAAAATAAAAATATTTCTCCTTGTATCACCTCCCCTGGTAAGGCATAGCATTTTGACGCATTCCCAGGTTTACCAACATTGGTAAATCTGAGAATGCGACAAAATCAATTGGTGAATCCATTGAAACACCTACACTTCATCCATAGAATGCTTTTCCAAGGCAGACTAACACAAGGCAGTGACTCGCACTGCCGTGCGTTATTCTAGATTTACCACACAAGGTAGCCTTATGTTGCTTGATAAATCTAACTTAGGTATTAAACTGCCCTTGTAACACCATGTGTGACACAAAGGCAACGCTATACCATGATAAATCTGCTCCACAGCTTTTAGAAATTATATGTCTTCTCTGAGAAGGCATTAGTTATAGTGTTTAAGTGGTAATGTATGCTTCCTTTCTTCAGTCTATTGTGATTCCTAGATCTCCCTTACTCCTGCCCCCATTCAACCGTTACTTCATCCAGATATAATAATCATAAACCCCTTATTCGGTGTGTTACCCTTTAAGAAATTACTTTGTTGCCCAACAGAATTTAAACAATTGAAATGTATAAATTTATACTTGTCTGTATTGAATTTAAGTGGTACCACCCCAACTTCTTTTGTTGCCTGAAAAAATGCACTGACTAGCACGTCTACAAGGCTGAAATCAATGTATGGTCGTGCTGAAGCTGTTTTTAGCTCTCTCTTTATGGTTGCCGAACAATTAGATAAACAGGCGTGAAGCCAGCAGCTGTGGGCTCTAGATATTTGGATTGACAGCTCATGATCCAAGTCCAAAGAATAGTGAGTTGGGCGGTTGGGCAGATGCCAACTGGCAATCAATGCCCTGCTCAGCTCACAGTTGTAAAAACGTCAGGCAATAAGACAGAGATAGAGTTTCACTTATCATGGAGGTTTCGAGATAATTTCCAGATTCCTTATTGCTGCAGTAGAGGAAAGAAGAAGTGGGAGATGTGGTTGCCTTTCTGCCAACCCTCTTCCACCCTGCACTGTGGCACTATCAATCAGCAATAATGTAATATAATCAACAATAATATAATAATAATAATAACAATAATATAATACTACTACTACTACTTTTACTACTACTACTACTAATAATAATAATAATAATAATATCAATAATATAATCAACAATCAGCAGCCAGGACTTGAACTGAGGAGCCAATGTTGCAAGGGTGCTTGTGTTACAGGCATAACTGTTTTTGTGCACGAAGGGATGCCTTCCTGCACAAAACAATCCTTAAAGGCATTTTCCTCTTTCTATGCATGCTGCAGGATACAGCACAGATAGAAAGAGAAAATAAAGAGGAGAAACAAAGATATTTCTCCTTGTTACGCCTACTTCAGGGAGACATAGCTTTTTGACGCATTCCCAGGTTTGGTAACTTTAATAAATGTTGCTATGCGCCAGAATTCATGGGCGGATACATGGGAACCTCTATGCTCCACCCCTGGGCCTCCTCTTAATGTAAAGTAATGCAAGGCAACCTATGTGCTGGCTACTGTTACTTTGTCGGAGAAATCCTACCCAAATCTCATTTGTGTGGTTTTGTCAATCAAAAATAACATTTTTGAGTCAAGGGTGCACCAAAAAAAAAGCAACGCATTCATGACATAAAGGCCTGAATTTAAGAAAAGTGGTGTTGCATCCAATGCAGCGCCACTTTTCTTGTGCCCCTTGGCACCCCCCTACCGCCACCATGCCGTTTTTAATATATGGTGCACCATGGCGCAGGGCAGGGACAATAGCATCAAACTTTTGACGCTATTGATGTATGAGCAGGATTAGCACCAAAATGTTGGCGCTAATCCTGCAGAGTATGTAGGGGCCGATTGAAAACAATGGTATGCCCCCTTTTAATGCCTGCTCTGTGCAGGCGTTAAAAATAACAGTTAAAAATGGCTCAGTGGAATCTCCTAGATTTCACTGTGCCATTTTTGTGGTCCACCTAACAGGGGAAAGTCCCCCCTTGCAAACATTATGCCTGCGCAGGCATAATGTGGCACAAGGGGTTACAAAGTGGTGCAATGCATGCATTTTGCCACTTTGTAAATATGGCACGTGAATCTGGCCTCGTTGGGCTACATTAGCATCATAAAAAATGACACTAATGTGGCGCAAGGAGGATCTACGCCCTCTTAAATCTGGGCCAAAATGTTAGTAAATCTGCCTTGAACCTTCAATAGGCGGCTAAATGATAAGTGGATCTTTTTGTAGAGATGCTACATTTCACACATTTGTCATGAAAAAGGTTAGCCGAGGTCGGGCAAGACTATTATTTACGTTTTAATTAGAAGCCCCCAATCGGATCTAGTGTCAGGAACAAGTGGTATATATTTCTATTTGTGCATAATTTTGGCACTATATGGAAAAATACTGCAGAAAAGATATCGTATTTTTCATGGCACCCAAAACGTCACCTTTCGTTTGAATGGAATGTAATATATTGAAGCATTTAAGCAAATACAAATCCTCACTTTTTTCGGTGTAGCCAATGTCTCAGCCAACATTTTGGTTTTAAGAACTTTTTTTGCTAACCGAAGAGAGATAGCAATTGGTAGTCACGGTCCATTCTCGCATGAGGGCGTGTATGTCCAAGTCTGCTGATTGCCTGGACTCATTGTCAGAGAAGGACCTGAGCTAGAGTGCCTCGGACGCGAAATCTCCCGGTAAAGGGCGGAGGAACGTAGTAGAAAGCTCTCTTCGTAAGAGGAAGATGACATCTTATGAGGCCTTCAACACACTGGGGCAGTATAACCTCACCCAACAAACCCATAATTTTGTATAAATGTAAGTGAATTCCTAAAAAGGAACACAAATACAGAAATAGAGTATACTGAGTATACTGAATGAAATACGTGAATCATGTCTATTATCATTGCATTTAATACAAAAACTCAGAGTCACACAGACACGCACACGTACAAGGCTCCTATCCTGCTAACCTATGAAATGATCAAGGGCCATATGTACGAAAGAGTTTTCCCATAGACACAGAATGGGTAAAATCCTTTGGTACATCTGGCCCCAAGTGTCTTACCTCCGTGAGTCACAAACTAAACCTACGAACCATGTGAGATAGGGGTTTGTGGTGTATTCTTTGAGGCATTATGCCATTTGGATATATTTCCAATATAAATTGACTGCAGCGATACCCTTCTTTTACTTAAAAGCACAAGTAGCAATATAAAGTTGTTTTAATTTGCACTTATGAAAAGTATATGTGTCCTTGTGTTAGTTACCAGATACAAGAATGCATACTGCATGCTGCTAATCATTATACCGTATGGCAGAAGGATTGCACGGGAATGCATGCTGCATCTACATGATTATACTGAGTAGCACAAGGATTACAGAAAAATTAGAGCAAACCGTTTTTTAATCCCTTTATCTTCACGAACAGAACTTGGCACCTATTTTATGAACAAGAAAGCCACCGATCAGAAAAGCACCCTCTTCATTTCCAAGCTAGCACCTATGCCCAGCAATTTGAAAGAAGGGATGCTTATTCAAGATTCTTATAAAAACGAGAACATTCGCTAAGAGATCATGTACTTTCCTTCACAGAAATCAAGTTACATTTTGACATGTAATATGCAACTACACAAAGAAATGCATCAGTATTTATTTGCTTCATTTTCACAAAGATGGACATTGCTGTCAACTCTTGGCGTGGTAAGTACGGCAGCTTTTAGCTAGTGCAGTTTTTTCAGCTGAAGCTATAAGCATGATAGGACTAGTGGGCCTGTCATGTTGTGGACCCTGGGCCCACATACTGAGAAAATAAAGGACACAGGCACATGGATGTCGTGGGTGTAACTGGCTCCGAACTCGTACTCCTCAGACTTTAAATTAACAGATTCTCCTAACTGGTGATGCCTGTGATGGATAGGTGTGGTGTGTGTTTATGTAGAGTCCCCAGGGGAGAAACTGTCTTCTGATGTGTCCAGCAGGACACTACAATCCTCCCAAAACCAAATAAAGGTCAAAAACACCCAAACCGTGGAAAACAACACAAAACAAATGGCGCAGCACTGAGTCTATCAAGAACTAGAGTCATTCAGCAGGACAGCAGTGGGCAGATGGGTAAAATGTAGCTGGCTGCAATAGGACAACTTCGCTCACATCCATAATTTAACTTCAGAAGTGTGAGGGCATAAACATATGTGCAAAGAAGTTCAGGCTCTTTTGATAGCATTCCTGCTGGAGTCATGTCCATAAAGTATAGTGGCTGATGCTCGGGATAGTTTTTGGTTGGTGTCAAAAGTGGTGCATCCACAACATTGTTGGAGTCTGTTATGAAGCTTGCTTTTGTGTTATTTCTTGACTCTCTTATGACAGTGTACTAGGAATTGAAAATTTGAAAATAGTTTTCTTCTGTCTTCTCTGAAGGCCTTTCTACCTCCTGGTATATGGTATTTGCCAGTTGAGCAATGTCAAGTCCATCTCTTGCTTGGGCAAGTCCCTTAGATGTGTCACCTCTTGTGGTCTGCACTAGGGCTGCGTGTGTGCTATGTGCGGGATGCTGCAAGAGGGCAAAGGAACCACTGCCTAGTCACTCGTTCAACACTTTGGGGTGGATGGATCATGGGCAAGGTATGGTACAGACGACCAGTTCAGAAGGTGGATGGGGTGAGCAGATAGTTGCTGGTTGGTTGGTTCTTCAGAGTGTCATAAGTGCTACTTGTTTTTTTGGTGCAACATTGGTATCGGACTCCATTCTGGTTGTAAGACATTCCACAGTGACAGTGATGCATGTTACAGGGACTGACAGGACCTTCTTGCCAGTTGGGTGAACTTGCACGACAGGTGTCCATGGTTTGCCTTCATGGTTGCATGGGTTGTTCTTTGGTTCATTAGCGGTTGACGTGATTGTGACTTCATAGCTTTGTGATGGTGCGTTGCTGGTGCTCTATCTCTTCTACGTCGGCACAGCAACTGTATTTTTTTATGTGCATGCCATGGTTTACTAGACAACTGATGAGTGTGTCTGGAGGTTTGAGCTGGGAAGCTTGCTGTAGAAACTTGGTTCACACATGTGGGTAGCTTACTCTTGGTTCTCCCGCTGCCTTTGCCATTTCCTAAATGCTCAACATCAGAGGCTATGTGAGTTGCTGGGACTCTATGTCTTTGACTTTCGCATGGCATTTGTATTTCTTGGGGTGCATGCCAGGGTTTACTAGACAGTTGATGTCTGCGTCTGGATGTTTGAACTGGGAAGTTTGGGGTAGAAGCTCAGTTCATGCATGTGGGCAGCTTGCTCTTGGTTCTCCTGCTGGCCTTTGCCATTTCATCAATGATCCACATCAGAAGTTCATTTGTGTTGGTAGATGCACTCACAGTAACTGGAAGAAGTCATTTACAGGCAGCTTTTGTGCTTGGTCCCATGTGATCTTCTCTCCTTCCACACATGAGCGGTTGTGAGGTTTGCCAGTGTGAGCGGCTGGTCACCCTCCTTACTCATCCTCCTTCTTGGTGCTTTGGCACCTACCTTCTTCTCAACTACACCAGAGATTCTTCAAGTTGCTTGTGTCTCTTATCTTTCTTTTGTTTCTGGGTACACTGGTGTATACTGCCTTTAGGAATTGGCCAACAGGGAGGTGGAATGTTCGGCATATGAGTGGACTTTGACTCAGCAGCAGTTCGTTTGAGTGGTTTGTAGTTGTAGCTACTTGTTCAACTTATCTAGGTGCAGACAGACTCTGGCATTGCCCATAAACTAAAATCTCTATTATTGTTATTTTTCCTCTTGATTAGTGAGTGCAGGGAACCCACCCAGAGGCCCACAGTATCTATTCAGGAACTAGCAAGTGTTACTGTTGAGTGTAGGTGTTGGAACTTCAATATGTGCCCCTTCTTTTCTTTGTGAAAACTGAGGCCCTCTCTCCTACACATCAAAGTGAATTCTCTGGTTTCTGGTGTACCATTGCAGGACTATGGGCTACTTACTATCTGTCAGCAATTACAGGGGTATATGGGACCTTAATTCATACATTGTTCTGGTTTGCTCCATGCATTCAGTGCCAATCAAGGTGCTGAGAAGGAAGGCATGGCTCACTGCAAGTTTTTTTTTCTTGCTTGTGAAAGCAAGTACAGGAAGGTATGAGCCCTTCAGGACTCATGTCTTTCTCCAAGTTCTGGTACAATCTCTTGCAAGGTACATGTCTGGACCTTGACACTGCTAGGCCAAAGGCTGATGTGAACAGTGCAGACAAACCGTTCTTCTTGGTGTCTTACCTGGCACTGTGCCTCAAGCATGAGATGAGTGAGCAGCTATGTGGTTTTTGTTGCACCTTTATTTGAAAGGCAGGATATTACATCTCCCAGGGAGGACTGACTCATGATGTGTCCATCAGGACACTTCATAGGTCATTACCCAGAGGCATAGCTATCAACAGGGTGGCACTGGCGATCAGGGATTTGAGGAGCTCACTGCACTCCAATTATAGGTGTTCTACACCACAAGACCAGAGCAGGGGATGGATTGCCCATTTCACTTGCTTTCATTAGGGCCTGTGGCCCCCATGTTACACCAGTACCCCAATGAAAAGAGTGACTCCAGTTTCAATATCATTGGTTCTATTGTGTGTAAATTTTAGACAGGCAGAAAGTCACTCTTATGGCACAGAGTAAGCTGACAGTGTTTTTTTTTCAGCACAAAAACTGACTTTTCAGATCTCTGTAACTGTTAAGTTTCCCAGGTCCTCGCGTGGCTGGGTAAGCTAGTCCTGTTTTTGCCTTAGAATTCTGGGACCTCTAGTCTTGGTTTTACACTGGGATAAATACAACGAGTCAAAGAATTCCAAGACAAAGCCTGGCCTGGCAACTTGGCAGCTATGGTATCTTAAATGCATCAGTACCCTGTTTGTAGAAAATAAAGCACTATGGGACTAAACCAATATCTCCCTTGTCAGACATGATGCCTTCAGGGCTCCTGATTTCATGCATCCTGTCAAGATTAGTTTGTATAATGCTAGATGATAGCCACGTCTCAATTGTAGGTGTTGGGCCTCTGTAATCTATGATGGCTCTGAAGCTCTTTTTTTCCGGTGCAATGTTTAATGAGTGCTTTGACTTTTTACACGTTGTTGGCAACAGTCTCATACTTGTTGCGATATATTATGAAAGATGCATTATTTTCTATTGCTTACCAAAATAGATGTGTTACCCTTGTTATACTTTTCAAAAGTGATTGCAAAGTCACATCTCCTGTACATGCCAAATTTATTTAAGTATGATCCCTGCAAGACAGTGAAATATTAATTGGGTGGGTGGTAGTCGACCATAAGTAATAAAGTCACTAACTGGTTAGGTCCAGGCAAAGGTTTCAGTGCTTTCAAGCTGCGCTTAAGTTCTGGTAGCTGTGGCACAGTGCAGACATGCTTAACTTAGAGAAAATGTGTAAAGCATTTAGAGTTATCAAAACAGTTAATCACTTAAAAACACAAAACAATGAAAATACACTTCAATTTATAAAAATAGATGAGAAATGAATAAACAAAATGGCATCAAAACAAAAAGAAAATCCAATAAGGGGAACCAGAGATATGACAGTTTAAAGATCAAAGAAAAACTAAACTAAAAAACGAAAGAAAAAAGTACCAAGAAGTATTAAGTGCCAATGATGGTCTGTAGAAGCAGTAGATCAGGAACTAGCTGTGATGGAGTGAGGGCTGGATAAACCAAGCTGGTTTGTCCCAGTCAAAGACTTTACCCTCTGACTCAGGGCTGGACTTAGATATTAGCACAAGCATGGGACATAATGGGATTTAGATTTTGGCGGACGGGATATCCGTCACTTTTGTGATGGAGTAACCAGTCTGCCAGTATCTAAATTGGGCCTTCAAAATCCTCCAGCATGGCAAGTCTGAAGTTTTAGCTGACAAATTTACATGAGAATCGGACACCTTTGGAGCAAGGTCTAGCTGATAGATCTGGAGGTCTTGGACGCCCAAACCTTTTCTAAGTCTCAAATTTTCAAGGTTTCTGGAGAAGCTCCTCTTGGTTACTTCTAAGTCTTCCAGGTCCATAGGGACAGCACTTAGGGATGCGGATACACCTGACAAAGGCCACAATCAGGGTCTAGTCATGTCCAATTGAAACTGGTCATATGGAAACTTCAAGAAAAAGACCTCTTGCAACTTGATGTGTCCCTTTATCACCACAGAAGACCCTTGGTGTCCTCCTGTTTGCCCTGGGTAAAAGTGGGAGCAGGACCAAGTCTTCCATTCCATTACATTCCATTACAGCAGGTGCACTCCTTTTCCTGTTCTTCCACAGGTACAGAAAGTTTTCTGAGTAGAGTGCCTTCGTGTGCAAATTTATGGTTTGCACTAGCTAGTGGGCGGTGGACTCCTGGCTGTTTCTTAACCAATGGGTGAAAGTAAACAGGGGCAATCATTCCCACTTTTTTTTAGCAGTTGCTGTTTGCCCTACTACAAACCATCCCACAGTGTTCTTTGCTCATGACATATAAACAATAGAGAGAAGTTTTTTCTCTTGTGCAGAGCCTGTGTACCTGCCCAAGAAAATGAGTAGCCGCCTCCTTTGTGCTCACTCAGAACTGGTTCTGGGGGTAGCGTCCCTCCCACTGGGTTTTACCACAGCCTGGAGGGGGTAAGAGCTATTTGCCTTCCCCAAGTCTCAGCTTACAATGACTTCATACAACCTCATTCTGCTGTCTATGCGTGCAGTGGAGGTGTCTGGGTGGGGGAGGAGGGATGTGGGTATCCCTAGGCCAGGGCGATTTCTGTAGGCTAGGCCCCTCCGTAAGGCATGGCCCTGTGCCCCCGCCCCCCACCTCTGTAGGGTGCCAAGTACAGTTATCCATGGCCCAGTGTCATCTATGTGTGCAGTTGTCGTCCATAGGCTTGTGGGCCATGTCACACGGATTGAGTAGTGGACCCCAAGTGCGCAGCGTAGTGCAGGGGGCTTCTGTGTCTGTCCTCTCCGCCAACTGTGTCGCCAATGCATGCACTCAACATGTCTTTATTTCCCCCCCCCCTTTTTTGTGGTCTTCCTGTTCATGTGTGCATTAGCATCATCAGGCGGAGGAGAAGTGGCCTCGGAGCACAAGGGAGCTGCATCCCACATGGCCCTGGAGGGCCATGCAACGGATTCCGAGTACACCAGTGGGACGGAGGGCGAGGGGAGCTCCACAGCGGGGACTCGTGCAGACATTAGTGACACAGACTCGTCCTCTGAAGGGAGCTCCCTTGTGGTGGCGGCAACATCTGTGCCCCCCGCAACAACAGGTACAGCCGCCACCCAGCGCACCAGCACCGCCCTCCCAGCAGCCCCTGAGCGTTTGTCCCGTGCCCGCTCACCCAGGAAGGTGGGCATCTCCTTCGCCCCAGGCACCTCAGGCCCTGCCTCTGTCACCCCTGCTGCCCTCAGTGAGGAGGCCATTGACCTCCTGAGGACGCTCATTGTTGGGCAGTCTACCCTTTTGAATCCCATCCAGGGTGTAGAAAGGGAGGACTGTACGATGAAACAACGACTGCAAAAAAAACTACTGCCTTAACAACGAGGTCGGAACACCGACCTCGTTGCTACTACTAATGATTTTACCACGAATGCCTTAACAACGATATTTTGTTGTAAAGGCATTCCTGATAAAATCATTAGCAATAGGCACCATTCACCCTACATCCCTCACCCCACCCCCCAACCCCACCCCAAAACCTAAAACCCCCTGACCCCCCACCCACTCCCCAAAACCAAAAACGCCCCACCCCCCCAAACCCACCCCAAAACCTAAAACCCCCTGACCCCCCACCCACTCCCCAAAACCAAAAATGCCCCACCCCCCCAACCCCACCCTAAAACCTAAAACCCCCTGACCCCCCACCCACTCGCCCAAAACCAAAAACATCCCACCCCCCCAACCCCACCCCAAAACCTAAAACCCCCTGACCCCCCACCCACTCCCCAAAACCAAAAACGCCCCACCCCCCCCAACCCCACCCCAAAACCTAAAACCCCCTGACCCCCCACCCCCTCCCCAAAACCTAAACCCACATTTACCTTTGCCAAGTCCCTTCTTTGTACCTTAACCACGCATGTTCGTTGTTCAGAACATACGTAGTTAAGGCACAAAAAACCGAAGTCGTGGTTAAAAAAAGCGTTGTTGCGCTTTCGTTAACCACGAGCTTCAGAAAAAAAAAGTCGTAAAAAAGGATGTTTCCCGCACCAGAGTAATGCATACCTGGAGGGCATTCATTCGGGTCAGGCTGCCCATCAGCGAACGTTCAACACTCTGGCCTCAGCACTGATGGCAGCAATTGTCCCTGTCTCTAGCCTCCCCCCTCCAACTTCCTCCACCCATACCCTATCACCTGTACCTCTGCCTATCCCAGACACACCATCAGACGAGCCTGCACACACCTCAACATCCAAGGGAAGCTCATCCAGACATAAGCACCACACATCACACAAGCATTCACACAAGCAACATCCACATACAGACATACCAACACCCACTGCCTCCACTGTGTCCCCCTCCTCCTCGTCTCCCTCCTCCCTCCCTGTCACGTCTCCACTCACACCTGCATGCACAACATCTTCAGCCACTACGTCCATCACCAGCACACCCACCAGAACCCCCCACACACGTGCAGTCACCACCCCCATGACCATTTACACGTCCCCTGTGTCCTCTCCCACTGTGTCTGTGACCCCCTCTTCCAAGCTACACAAACGCAGGCAGCCACCCACCCAACAGCCATCCACCTCACAACAGCCTCCAGCCCAAGCACCTGCACCCAAAGACACCAGACTGAAGACTCCTACAACCACAACCTCTTCCTCCACTCCCATACCCACTACACCTACCCGTCCCTCTGTACCTAAATTGGTTTTCCTTTCCAAACTTGACCTCTTTCCTACAACTCCCCCACCCCGTCCATCTCATAGGACTCCAGTCAGCACCTCAGCCACCACAAAAGCGGGACCTGGAATGACAGTGTGCCATGGACTGTGGAGTCCCCCACCCTCAAGGGCAGCCAGTTCAGGAAGGAGCCAAGGCACGGCCAGCCCACCCCGGTAAAACATCTGAAGATTGTCAGTGGCCGGCGCGAGAGGCCAAAGACACCAGGGACCAAAATCCCGACCATGGCTCCGGCAGGAAGTGTGGTGCCACTTGGCACACAGCCAAAGGTGGGGAAGGGCCACAGGCGAACAGGGAAGGCTGGGAAGGGCAGCACGCCCGACAAGTCCGCCAGCAGCCCAGCTGAACAGGAGGGCCCCGCCTGCCCCATCCCAGGTGGGCAGGAGGACACCCGCAGGCCCGGTACTGCAGACCAGGAGGGCCCCGCCAGCCACACGACAGATGGGCCGGAAGGCGCAGGAGCTTAAGTTGGATTAGTCGGTATTTTTGGTATATGGTTCGCCAATGGTATATGGCAGTATGAATGCTAAAATGCTGGTATTGGATTATTGTGTGTAATTATAGGCATGTGGTGGTACCCTTGATAAAATGCTGCCATTGACACACTGGAGGTAATTTGTAACAAATAGGGAGCACACAAAACACATTTTTAAAGAATATGGTAAACTCATGGCGAGTATTATGCCCCACCATTTTGAAATCAGGAGCATTTATACAAGTATACAACCCATATTCTATTATTAAATAAATAGACGTACACTGAGTGTCCTCCACACATGAATGTCAGTGGACAATCCTTATGTACAAATCGAGCAGTGGAAGAGAAACCGTCTTTCCAGTAGAATGAGCAAGAAGGGGGAAAACGTGCCCAGGATCAGCAGTTATGGCACAGTCCTTTACACTTAGCATGAGCAATAGCAGGACAATATTTCTAAATAAATATCCAGCAGGTGTAGCAGCCATGCAAGCTGATTCAGCGAACTTCACAAACAGGACTAATGTACGACTCTTCTATACAGAAGGTACAACAGCATAACAAGGCTCTTTTGAATACATCAAGGGCGATTAGGAAGGAAAGGAGCTTACGTGGACAGAATGTGCATTTGTAGTGCTTTTTCTTCACACAACGAAAAGGAAAATCACAGGCATTAGCACAGTCAAAAACACGGAAAAAGGGTCTGCCACTAAGGGTAAGGTACTTTAAAGTATATAGTCCTCTGAATTTGATATATTGCTTAAATTTGCCCCACATACTTCTAGTTTGCAATGTCCTTGTTCCTACATAGGTTTAAAGTGTATACAGCTGCCCAGGGTTATTTGCCTGCTGCCGAAATTCAAAGCATTTTGCAATTAAGCATTGACAATTTGCATATTAAAATGTTGACATTTTCGTTGGTTAATTTGTAAAATAAATCATAATTCGCCTCCAGAAACTACTAAAATGAAGAAGTAATCAAATGAAATTCTTAAACCCAAATGAAGGAATGTTCAGTAAGCAAAATTACACAAAAATTATCAAAATTGTTTTAAGGCAGCTCAAAGCCTGACATATGGAAATATATTTTTGCGTTTCAGAAACAGCACCTTTTAAAGAATTGCTATTTCGGAACCCTAAAATAGTATGTACATAGATTACCTATATCAAAACAGCAATTACTAGCTGTTTTTAAATAACTAATTACTACTGATAGGAAATTGGTGTTATTCACATATAGTCAAGCGTCATTTACAATTTAAGAACGTCACAGTTGCAATTCTGACATTTCAGACCCAGGGTTAGAAATTTGGTTCCTGGTTGGCAGAGGTATACACTCTGTCAAAGCAGGAACCACTGTTCTAGTCATTGTAAGTCAGATGCACACCTTAAATTAACCTGTGGTCACCCTCTGGTAGCTTGGCACAGAGGAGACAGACTTAACATAGGAGGCAAAGTCTAAAGTATTTGTGCAACACTTTAAAACATTCAAACAGTGAAAACACCACAAAAAATCATCCACACCAATTTAGAAGAATAGATCGTAATTTAATGAACAAAACAAGACCAAAACGACAATAGTACAATAAATAAATGTTGAGATATGGATTTTTAGAAAACATCTACAAATGTGGAGGTTTGAAGGTTAAAGGGGACATTTGGTTGCACAGGACCGGAGTAAATCAAATGTTCAAGCCAATCACAATGGAGTGCGGGCCGGCTACAGGGGCCAACCTTGTCCTGCTAAAACAGTACCTTGTGTGGAGGGTTGCTCGATGCCGAGGATCCAATGTGAGGAGCAGAGGTGGCGATGCTTCAGTTCCAATCCACGTGCTCAGGGGATGCATCGTCAAGGAACCGTGCAGGTGTCGGTATGCAAGCAATGGTAGGACGTTGAACGCCTTTCTGATGAAGGGGCTGTGTTGTCGAGCCACACAGCCGGCAATGAGAAGGTGATGCACTGGGGCAGATAGTGTTGTGCAGTTCAGTTATCAATCCGAAGTCCTTGTCCTCAGTAGCGATGTGTCGGCGTCAAAGAGAGGTGTGGTGGCTTTGATCGTTCCAGCTCAGCGATGCAGTGACGTTGGGGTTGCAGCACAGAATAACCCACTTCTAAGGGACCGGGACTATATTGGCACCAAATGACAGGGCAGGACCCACAGGTCCAGGTGCTGTAGGGAAGATGCATACAGTCTTTGATGTCCCTGAGAGTGCAGAACAGGAGGCAAGCCACCAAGCCCTTGGAGTCACTTTAGTTCTGGGGATGTTGAGGTGCAGGTCCAGTCCTTCTCACTCCCAGGCAAGGAGGGCAGTGGGCAGCAGGGCAGGCACAACAAACAAAGGGTTTAGCAAAGTCCAGCAGAGTGACAATCCTTTCAGCAACACAGCAGTCCTTCTTCCTGGCAGAATATCCTCAGGTCAGACATATACTGGTTTGGTCGGGTTTAGGGTCCAGTAATTTTATCCAGTTGTGCCTTTGAAGAGGGAGAGATTTCAAAGAGAGTCCTTAGAAGTGCACAGAACCTCTGTTCGTCCTTCCTTGGCTCCAGACACACTACAAGAGGTTATGAGCTTAATGTATGGGTGCAGGCACAGCCCTATTCAAGTGCAAGTATCAGCTCCTCCCTCTCATCCACCCCAGGAAGATTCATCAACCTGGTGATGGGCCATCAGGATGTAAGTGGCACACCTTAGCTTCCTTTGTGTGTGACTGTCTAGAAGGAATGCACAAGAGCACAGCTGTCAGCCACCCAGTTGTGTATTCAGAAACAGACAGAGGCACAGAATGGTTAAAGTAAGAAAATGCCAACTGTTTAAATACATTATATCCTTCCCTTGGGTCTGTCCAAGGTCTACTGTAGGGTCACATATGTATCAAAAGGGAAGGTTTGGGCTTGGCAAGAGGGTTGACTTGCCAGGTTGACATGGCAGTCTTAATCTGCACACACAGGCTCTGCGGTGGCAGACCAGGGCTACTGAAGTGGGCAGCACAATTAGGGTTCCAGGCCCACCAATAGCATTTAATTTACAGGCCCTGGGCACATGTAGTGCACTTTACTGGGGACTTGTAAGTAAATTAAATATGACAATTGTGGAAAAAACAATGTTACCATGTTTTTATGGAACGAGCACATGAACTTTAGCACTGGTCAGCCGTGGTAAAGTGTCCAGTGTTCTAAAGACAGCAAAACAGGAGGTTAGAAGGCAAAAGGTGTAGGAAGCCCCAGGAAGGATGCCAGGTCTAACACCCGGGATATGTTTCAGGACGATTATTTGAGAGCCTGGGAGAGGATCTGAATTTGTGGTTTCTGATAATAGCTATGAAGGCAAATGATGGTGATACGGGAGCCACACGGGAAGGAAGGTTTCCAGGAACAGGAGAAGGAAACGTTTTGACAAGGAGCTGCAATTCTTATTAGAGTAGTGTGTGGCCAAAAAAAGATTGACACTTTGGAAATGCATCCCTAACAGTACCTGAAGCCTTCAAAAAACAAATTTGGGGAGGAAACCAAACTAGAATGTATGCTGTTGTGATAACAAACAGAAGTGTGGAGGAAATAAGCAAAATGTGGTATAACCTTAGGTTGAGAACCAAATAAAAATTATCTACCAGGTGGAAGAAGTATGTCACAACAAATGAACAGCTTGGAGGACACAGCATCATTTTGGAGCAATTCATTAAATCCAGTCTCTAGCCTGAGGCAATGGTAGGTGTTTCAGCTATAGACCCTCCCGTTCCAAGAAAGAAAACTACAGGTATTCATTTTTATTTTTTCAATATTAAATTATGCGGCAACAATTCCTAATGTTCCCAGTGCGTTTTGTGTGAGTATTTGTAAATTACACCTGGTTACCACTTATTTCAAATTTGTGGTAAATTGCATCTGCTATTTGCTGTTTTTGCAGATTTCACAATTTGTGAATGTTATGTACATTCAAGTTGAAATTTGGCAATTAGAAATCGTAATTCAGGAATCACAAAAGTCAGTTGCAAAATCAGATTGGTGACTATTCGGTGTGCTTTGCTTTTTTGGCAAACTTGCATTTATAAACACATGACACATCACAGTATGCCAATTAGAAAGTCACAGAGATTTGTGAATGGTTTGCAGGTTGCCGGTGCGCAAATATGTGTCTCATTACTTGCCCAATGTGTGGCAAAAGCTTGGTCCAGAAACAGTGTAGTCTCTAAAGTGACTTTGGTGCTCTACGATGGACCAATTTTTCAAACTTTGCATTACACTTGTAACGTGACATTCTTGATATTATGCCATCATGCCACCTTGCATAATTACGCACTATTCACAGTAAAAATTTAACACAAATGTGCTATTCACTGTAAACATTTACTTTGAACGCACTGGAATAATAGAACGAATGGCTGTTATTTGTGGTGCTTTTGTTTTTGTGCACTACGTTTTAGCTTGAATTGCTTTTTTACTGAAAAAATTTATATAAGGGCACATTTTGCTCTAAAGTATAACTCTAAATGAGGGATTTGTATTTTGTACAATATTCAGCAATTTTGCAGAAATTTCACATAACTATGCGGAAGTAATTTACACAAATTTTGTACATCCCTAATACATTCAAGTCCACTTTAGAATAGTGTCCTGGTTCTGCTATTAAGGAGCCTCAACCATCATCTTTTCTGTGTATGAGTCTACAGCAAGCCACCTGGTCTGACTCTTAAGTGTACTTCCATAGCAAGGTTTAAAGGAAAGGCTGAGAGCAAGTAGGTGTCCTCCCTTTTGACTATGATCTCCGAAGTTCAGGTGTGTTCTGATGAGCTGATGGTGAGCACTCTTTCATATAGTGTACACCAACCAGTGAATGTTGACAACTCTGGGTGTAATTCTAATAAAATTCCCATGCCCAACAGAACCTACTTTTTCAGCACTTTGTGCAGAAAGCTGTGCTTTTTCAGAATGACCGAAATGCATGGCTTCTGTGGGAAGCTCAGAATACCCACCAAGGGACTCTGCGATTGAGAGAAGGTTAATTCCCCTGAAAACCAATTCTGACTTTAAATGGTAGGCCGGGAAAAGAACATTTTTGAAGGCTCTCCTGACAATGTAGACTTATTTAGTCTAAACACACTGGCCTGGAAAGCTCCAGCTAGTTCTTTATTAGGAACATCTGTGGTTCCTGTTGACTTCTCTCCCCCACATTTCAAGATACATAGCCTGGTATTACCAAACTCACATTTCTTGCAAGCCAGCCTAGGTCAATTGTTTTCTACCAGGAAGGGTTTCTGGAAGAGATAATTACTAGAAAAGCAGGGCCTAACTGCACAAAATGGTTGCTTCCTGGTGGACGTCCCACTTAGCTGCCTGCTTCGGAGCTCTGTTGACAGAAATGGGCTCGTCCGTGGGATCTAGGTGAGGTTGAACTGAAGAGATTAAATAGGAGTGCACTGAGTAAGGTGGTTATACGTACAACTGGAATCAAGCTACATAGAAATGATGAGACCCTGTCAAGTTGAAACTATTAGTGGATTACATGTGTTCCAGTTCAGGGAGGACCTGGCTAGGCAGGCCAGGCTGTACCGTTCCTCTTGAATCAGAACCAAAACTGATTTGCATATGGCTGGGCCTGGTGGGAACAGGAATGATGGTCTGGAATGCTATCCAGAGCAATTGCCATTGGTTAGTCTGTTTGCAAGTGTTCTGCTTGTCAGCTTTTATGTGTCTGATGTAACGCCCTACATGGCAAAGGTTATGCCCAGACATGGGCCCCTTACTCACTGTGCCACTGGAATCAAGCTATACCCCATTAAAGAGACGCATTCAGTCTGAAAACAATCTTGGATTGCTTGTGTTCCAGATCAGAGAGGACTCGACTTGGCAGTTTGAGATTGACTGTTCTTACAGAAACAGGACCAACACTGATTTGTATAGGGTTCAGTATAATCTGAAGTGGCATTGTGTGCTACCCAGAGCAATTGACAGTGGCTAGACTTTTTGCAGGCATTCTTCCCTTCACCTTTTGTGTGGTTGATGTAACACCTTACGTGGCAAAGGCTATGAACAGACACGGGTCCCTTGCTCACTGTGCCACTGGAATCAAGCTAAACCCGACTGAAAACATCCAATCAGGTTGAAACCTCTCTTGGGTTGCCCATGTAGCAGTTCAGAAAGGATCTGGCTTGGCATTTCTGGCTGGACTGTTTGTATTTGAGCAGGACCAATGCTTATTTGCATATGGCTGGGTCTAATTGAGTTGGTGTGACGGGCAAAAGAATGATGGGTTGGAATGCTGCCCAGAGTGATTTTCAGTGGTTAGACCTTTTGAAGGCATTCCTCCTGTCACCTTTTGTGTGGCTTGGAGTATGCCAGCAGCATCAAATTCTGATTATCTCCACTCATGCTCATCACTGTTGAAGACCAGCTGCATGGATGGCATAACCGCTATGCATAGTCCTGTATCTCAGAGGCCTTCATTAAGCTGAACTTTGACAGAATGGCTAACTGGAAAAGAAGAGCAAATGAGATCCGTGACACTGTACTGGATGATGCTCAAGGAAATTCCCTCAATGCTAGGGGTTGAATCCAGCATGCTTGGGATCTACTGCACTACTGAAACTGCAACAGTGGCCGAGGACCAGCAATCCAAAAGGTCTAACATCCATAAAATGTGCTGTTTTCCACATTAGTCTCCTCAATTATTCCTACCATCCACTGATGAACTTCACTAACACCTCCCAAAGGGTACTGGAAACAAAAGCAACTTTTCAGGTGAAGACAGCTATCTCAGATATGACCATGAATTTTCATTTAGCTTCTGCAACAGAGAAACTTATTTTTGTTGGGACTTCAGCCTTCTGTGGTCAGTCCAGGTGAAATATTCTGCATTTCCTTGTGTTTTCTATTTATTCTGAATGCCTACAGGTTACAGGTTGCACAGACAGGAGATCTTTTGGGGCCACTCCTTCAAGCTTACCCTTCCAGGGCCCGGTGGTACTGATAACCACACCCCTAGGTAAGGTCTACTATTTGCAACCAGAGTTAATACCAATAGTGCACAACTAGACCTGCACAAATGCCTCAGTAGCATTGCACGCATTAGCAGAGGTACCTTGGATCAGTCCTAGAGACAGACTCTATCCACAGATGGGAACTTGTGACCTAAGATAACTATAACTTTTGACTGCTCAATGCACTGCTAATTCCTCACATATTACATAACTCATGACATCTTCTATGACAATATTGATGATATAAGTGCAACATTTGCATTCAAGTTAATAATAAAATAACTGTGCATGCATGGTGTGGATGTGAGTTATAGTTACCTTAGGTCATGAGTGATAGTTACTTGAGATAACTGTAACTGTAATTGCTGAATTTTAATGGTTTTGTGGATGTAAAATGTGAACATAACTATAATGCCATGTAACAGCCAACATGAACCTGGTTACTACTGATGTGGTATTATTGTACACGTCCATGCCACATACTATTGATGTGGTATTATTGTACACGTCCATACCACATACTATTGATGTGGTATTATTGTACAAGTCAATACCACACAACAAGGGCATTGAAGCAGTATAGTAGGCTTTATTAGCCTAAGAGGATCTACGGGTGAACAAGGTTTTGATTTTGGAACTTCTTCATTTCTGTTTATACCACAGTTATTTTCTTTAGAGGGATACCTTTTACCTTCAGGAGAATGGAACATCCGTGGGTTTTTCTGGGGCACTCAGTTACGCAAACATTTTCATGGCTTCCTTTGAGGATCAGTCTATATTTTCTTCTAAGACTTGGACAGAACACTTAATGGTATACTGCATACACATTGATGATATCTTCTTGATTTGGAAGGGTACTAAGTCACTGTTGGAACAGCAGATCTGTCTTTTGAATCAGGTGAATCCTACGATGTCATTTACCCACACGATAGACAAGCATCACATAGCTTTTCTTGATGTCAGGTTTGAATCAACAATGGTTGGGTTGTCGTCAGGCGTACACAAGAAACTTACAAATCACAATAATGCATTACTTTTTAGCAGCTTTGGCCCTCCATCTCTCAAGCAGCATTTGCCCATTTCTCAATTCATTCAGATTTGCAGAATCACGTCTGATGATGAAATTTGCAAGTCCACTCGGTAGTCATATGCAGCCAAATATAAGCAACGTGGTTATCCTGTTGAGATTTGTAACCATGCCATGGATAAGATATTGGCTATGGATCGTTGAGCACTTCTTCAGCACAAAACTACCACTAATGCAGCTATAGAGGTGTATGTGTTTAAGTTCTTGACAAAATCTGCTACCATCTGACAAATAATCCACAAACCATGGGAAATCCTTCAATCTTAACTGGATTTTAAAAGCCTTTTCGCTGATAAACCTCTGTTTGCTTACACTTGTTCCAAAAATATGAAGGAGCTTCTTTCTTCTTCCAGGAAGAAGGAATTAGAGAAGCACAACGGCATGCAGAAATCTTTCAATTGAGTGCATTGTAATAATATCATTGTTGGTGACTCCATAGCCCATCCGAAAACTGGTCAGTTGATTAAGTTACATCACACTTCTGATTGAAACACGTTGAATCTTTTTTATGCTATCAAATGCCCATGTGGTTGGCTCTATGTGGGCAAGACTAAACAAAAGATCAAGATTGGTTTGACTGAGCATAAGAGTTTGAAACATAACAATAAGAATTCTTGTTTGGTGGACATTGGCTTAAGCACAATCATTAAATGGCACAATTGAGGTTCACCATTTTGGAAGTGGTAAGGCTCTATTCATAGATGGACAACCATAGAATATTAGCATAAAGAAAAACCTTTTGAGTTAAATATCTGGATAGCCTTTTGCCCATGGCCTGAATGACAAATTAGCAATGTCCTGTTTTAAATAGTGATTTCTGTTGGATTATGTACAAAGTCATTATAATGCTGCAATGTTTACATCCTGTCTGGGGGCTATTATCTCACTGCTGCTTGTCTTGATATGTGCATTAGCATTCATATGTGTTTTCTGTTTAAAGTGGAAGACAAACATCCCATTTGCTTTGTATCTCAGCAGGATTATTTGTGTTTACTATGTGTGGAGTCAATCATGATGCTGGAATTTTTGTTTTCTAGATGTGGGTCATTCACTCTCTGATGCACAAGTTTTGTTTTGCATAGCAATATTTATGTGTGTTTCAGTTTATCAGTCGTCCTGTTTTATTTGATTTTTTAAGTAGGATCACACCGGGCACACCATTTGCATGTTTAACACCATTCGGTTTTCTTGAGCACTTTTTGTTTTATTTCTGGTCCCTTGCACAAGGATTTTTTCTGGTACCCGTTTTGTGTTTTTAGCACTGTCTCTGAGCCGCTGAGGTCAATGATGTTATGTATATAAACAACTCTTGTTTAGCAAACCATGAGAAGTGCAGGGGCCAGTGAATAATTAGCGGCGCAGGTAATGCTCACACCACACTATTCAGTACGCTTGGCTTTCTGCCTGTTGGCGCCAAACCAACTGCCACTTTTACTAATTCCTGTGACGTCAGGACCAAACCATGCGTCCCTCGTTTCACAAGGTGATTCTTCACGCATGTTACATCACACGCCTGTGAAACACCCCTTGTAACCTGGTAGGTCCCAGGTTGTAAACATAACATTCCTCCTCAACTTTAAACTGAAATGAAAAGACCATTAAACGAAAACCTAAACATAACATGCAGACATAATGACGACATACCACTCAGATCATTATCTTCATGAAGTCCCAGTATTATCAAAGTATGACTTCAGAGGGTCCGGCTATGAACACACATAGGCGGTCATTCTAACCGCAGCGGGCGGCGGTTACCGCCAAATGACCGCCCGTGGTCAAAAGACTGCGGCGGCCATTCCAACTTTCCCGCTGGGCCGGCGGGCGACCGCCAAAAGGCCGCCCGTCGGCCCAGCGGGAAAGCCCCTGCAACGAGGAAGCCGGCTCCGAATGGAGCCGGTGGAGTTGCAGGGGTGCGACGGGTGCAGTGGCACCCGTCGCGATTTTCACTGTCTGCAAAGCAGACAGTGAAAATCTGTATGGGGCCCTGTGAGGGGGCCCCTGCACTGCCCATGCCAGTGGCATGGGCAGTGCAGGGGCCCCCAGGGGCCCCACGACACCCGTTCCCGCCATCCTGGTTCTGGCGGTGAAAACCGCCAGAAACAGGCTGGCGGGAAGGGGGTCGGAATCCCCATGGCAGCGCTGCTGGAGGATTCCCTGGGCCAGGGGAAAACCGGTGGGAAACCGCTGGTTCCCCTTTTCTGACCGCGGCTTTACCGCCACGGTCAGAATAGCCCAGGAAGCACCGCCAGCCTGTTGGCGGTGCTTCCGTGGTCCCCGGCCCTGGCGGTCATGGACCGCCAGGGTCGGAATGACCCCCATAGTCTTTTAATTTTGCCGGGGCAGAAATTCGGGGTCAAAGATTATACCTGTCCATGCCTCCTCTCGGGATGGCCTCCTGATTCGTGACCTCAGAAGAGCTTTCAGGGATTGCTTTCTCTTCACTCCGGTCAGGTGCTCTATGCGAGGCAGTGTCCATTCCTTTGCGTTCCTCACTGGTTTGGGGAGGACACCTTGGCAGGCAGATATCTCCATGTGAGGGGGGCCTCCTGGGCACTTCCTCCTCTCTCACACAGCTCTCAGTCATTTCACTCCCTTCAGATTCCAGTCGCTCTCCATGGTATAGCTTGAAGCATGAAACATTCCTGGTCACTCTCTCATCCTTTCGCCTGGTAGTCACTAGAGTTCCTTTTACTCTGGCAACGGTCCACGGATTTGGCTCAAAGGTGTCTTGAACTTTCCCCCCCGGATGTCTGATCTTTATCAATACCACATCTCCAATTTTCAGATGTCTCACCTGAGCTCGCCTCTTTTTTGACATCCGCTCATTTTGGAGTTGTCTATTTCGTAGTCTCATTTCCACTTGTTTCTGGGTTGTTGTAGTAACCCTAACTTGAGGGATAGTGTCTCTCCATAGATGTACAAATGATAATGGCGACACCCCCAGTTTACCGCGAGTGCCTCTTTTTCGATGTGAGAGTATCGTTGTTCCGTTGCAGTCAATGCTCTACTGGCATATGCCACCGGTGCCCAATCACCATCCTTTCCTTTTTGAGACAATACGGCTCCAAGACCAACAGGGCTGGTGTCTACCGATAGCTCCTTGTCTTTTGCAGGATCAAAGAATACCAATGTGGTCTCTGCAGAGAGTGCTTGTTTGGTTGCTTGAAATGCCGTTTCCTGTGTCAGATTCCATTCCCAAGGAGTGTGGGTCTTTGTAAGTTCCTGTAATGGGGCCGTGAGCGAAGTCAGGTTTGGAATTAATCTCCCACAATATGTCACCATGCCCAAGAAACTGCGAGCACCAGTGACTGATTTGGGGGCAAGCGCTGATTTTATGTCCGCCACCTTCTCCGGATCAGGCCGAACACCCTTCTCTGAGAAATGATACCCCAAAAATGCAATGTCCTGTCTCAAGAATTCACATTTCCCTCAGTGTAATGTTAATCCATTTGAGTGCAGTCATTTGAATACAGCTCGTAGCCTCTTTAGGTGTGTTTCTACCGTGAAAGCATGCACCAGGATGTCATCGCTCACATTGATGACACCCTCTAGACCAGCCAAAACACCTCTTATTGTGTCCTGAAATACTTTCCCCGCACTGGCAATCCCAAAGCTTAGGCGTCGGTATCTCCTCAGCCCTACATGGGTGGAGAAGGTTGTTATTGCTCGAGATTCCGGGGCTAGCATTAGCTGATAATACCCTGCCCTCAGGTCCATTTTGGAGAACCACTTGGAGCCACTGACTTCCGCCATTATGTCATCAACTGTGGGGGTAAGATGACGTTCTCTCTTGATGGCCACGTTTGGAAGGCGCATGTCTACACATATGCGTACCTCCCCTGGTTGTTTTGGTTTTCTGGTGATTACAATGGGCGACACCAAGGGTGTGGGTCCTTCCACTTTTTCAATAATGTCCGCCTCTTCTAGTTTTCTTAATTCAGCCTCAACCTGTGGTCGAAGGTGAAAAGCTATGCACCTGTGTTTGAGGGCCACTGGTTCTATGGACTTATCAATATGCAACTTCACTTGGCGGTCTTTCAGGCGTCCAATTCTTCAGAACAGATCAGCATACACCTCTTGCAGACTCTCCAGCTCCCCTATGTGTATGCTGAATGCGAATACCACCAATGTTAGTTCCTCTGCAGTGCGGCAGCTGAGCAACATCCCAGTTCCTATCTTAGTGACATACACTTTTGCTTGTATGGTTTTGTCGTCATGAGTGATTTCTGTCATGAAAACTCCTGCCAGTGGGCGGAGTTTTGTTGACCCGAAGGCAAACACTTGCACTGCGGTGTGGTGATGAGGAGGGCGATGTGGCATTTGGTCCAATGCCGATTGTGCCAGTATGTTAATCGAAGCCCCAGTGTCAATTAGGGCAGTTACTTGGTGACCTGCCACCTTCACTTTGCACTTGGGGATTTTCTTCCTGGTCTGACTGCCTGGTTCTGTGGCGTGGATTATATAAACGGTCCTTTCCGGCTCGTCATCATCGTCCATGTCAGAAATTACATCTGGTGGTTAGATTGCCTTTGCGCCGTGACTCATTTTCTGTTTGTCTACCTTTGATCTGGTGGTAGAGCGAAAAACCTTGGCAAAATGGTTTAATTTTTGCCAATTAGTACATTGTTTCCCTAGGGCCAGGCATTTACCTTGATGTGGGAAGATCCCTCCGCACATGTAACAGGACCGGTGTGTGTTAGCCGGCTTCTTCTTGTCTTTTCTTTTTGTCATGACCCCTGAGGTGATAGCATTTACCGGTTCTGTTTTGACAGTTTGTGCGAGTGCTGATTCCATATGTGCTGCCCTTACTCTGGATAGTTCCTTTGATCTGCCCATGGTAAGCATGTCAGCCATCGCCATGCCAGGAATCTGTAGGATGTGTTCCCTGAGCTTTGTGGAGTGACATCCTTGAATAAATTGTGCTCTTATTTTGTCCTCGGGATCCGGTAATGTACATGTGCTATCCAGTTCCCTTAACCTTGCGTAGTATGTGTCTACAGACTTATCCGGTTGTTGCCTAGCTTGTCGGAGGAGAAATCGCTCATAATCTGGGTTTGCCAGAGGTTCAAAGTAGGCTGTTATTGCCTTTTTTAGAGTTCAGTATATAAATGGGAGTCCTTCTTTCGCCATTGTTTTGCTAATCCTATGAAGCATTGCTCTCCCCAAGTGAAGAAGCATTGGTCGTTGTCTGTCCGGGTCTAATGCGATTGCTGCAAAATAGTTTTCTAGACATTCCAACCATGATTTCCATTTTGCTGCTTGAGCTGATGGGGGCCCCTCCATGACAAAAGGCTCTAATATTGGAAATGTGGCCATGGTGTTGTCTTTATTTTGGGGGGGGTTCTTTGTTTGTCTGTCTGAGTTAGCTTGTACTGCTGTTTGATGTCCCAAACCCTAGTTTTCAGTATTATTTTGTGTCTGAGGGCCGAAAATCATGTGCCTGGGCGTGGTTTGTGCTCTCCTTCTTTTGTTTTTTTCTTATATAGCTTCTCTATTTTTTTTTTTTACTGCACTTCCTCCTGCCTCCACTGTTTATGAATAATTTTTCCTTTTTCTTTTTTTTTTGGGGGGGTGGGGCCGCCGCTATAACTCACCCCACGGGAGGCTTCCACTGCTTGGAGCGTCAAGATTCCACCATATCACTGAGCAGATCCTGCCTCTCGGGGCGTCGTGTTCCCCATCCACACGGGCCACTCCCCTCTGCTTACCAATGAAAAAATGCTGCCCGCTGAGCTCCCGACACCAGTTGGAGGGTGGGGGTATGTCCGCCTCACTCCCTCTCTGCGCTGCTGGCACTGCAGCACCTGGTTCCGGCACTCTTGTGCAGGCCTCTGACAGTGGGCCTGCCCAGCCCTTGGAATGCTCGAACGCTCGCACGCACAGTGTTCGTTTTACATGGTTGATTCTCGCGGCCAGGATCACCGTGCGATGTAGAGTGACGTTCAGCTCACTCCTTCGTCGCCAGTTTAGTTATGTATATAAACGACTCTTGTTTAGCAAACCATGAGAAGTGCGGGGGCCAGTGAATAATTAGCGGCACAGGTAATGATCACACCACACTATCTAGTACACTTGGCTTTCTGCCTGTTGGCGCCAAACCAACCAGATCTTTTATTAATTCCTGTGACGTCAGGATCAAACCATGCGTCCGTCGTTTCACAAGGTGATTCTTCACGCATGCTACATCACACACCTGTGATGCACCCCTTGTAACCTGGTAGGTCCCAGGTTGTAAACATAACAAATGAGACTATGCATTCAGTGCTCAGGAACTGGCAGCACGCTTAATAGTCCTTCTTCAGTGTTATTTACGTCACCTGGTATGAACATCCGTCTCCTGATGACAGCGCGTATCTATGGGAGCCTTTTACTTGTGGTTTCAAGTTTTAGTCACTTTAGCAGGTACATGTTTTATTTTATTTCATCACAGGTGTGCAACAGTGCAGGAGTTTCGATACTTGGTTGCACATTGTGTTCACAATGTTGTTGTTTTAGCTGTTTCTTGTAGGATATCTGCCCATTGCTTATTCTTATGTGTACAGTGTATGCGCTGTTGAATTCTGTGAATGCCTTCTGTTTGGTTGACACTCAGTATGCGCCGGGTCATAGCACATTTTTTGGGTCACTGAGCACATGGGCATGGTCACAGCATGTTGCGTGGTGTTTTGTGGATAATATCGTGTTCATGGTAAGGCAGTGCCTGATGGCATGGTTTTATTTATTTGGAGCTCTAGTGGTTTGCGATACACGTTTGCGATTCTGGGACTGCAGTGTTTACATCAAGAAAAAGCACACCAGTATGTAACGTCATTAATGCATGGGGCAGCACATCCTTTGATACATTCTTGTTTCATCTTTTGACATTTTTGTTACTGAAATAGTTTTCTGTGTTTTCTAAACACTTCATGCCCGATTTTCCTGTTTGATACATGTTTTACAGTTCCCTTGATGAAGGGTTAATACCCGAAATGCATTAGGATTTAACTCAAGCTATTTTGCGTCATCATGTTTCTTTCTCAAGTGTGAAGGAACATTTGGATTGACTAATGGACAGCATGTTTTGTGCAATTTAATAAATTCAAGAACTGTGTACTTCTGTGTGTCAAGCAGGGATGAACTGTTGAAATGTGTGTTTAAAGTGTTTCATTGGTTTGAACCCTGAGGCATTTATGTTGTGAGTAGTGCACATGAGGTGGCTCTAGCTTACTCAAACAGTTGTTATTGGGATTTGGGCTGGATCCTACCCAGCACAGCCCATTTTCAAAAGTATTTTTTTGTACACTTGGTGTAATTATGTTTAAAACTGGGTGTATGATACCTGTTTTGTTTAAAATAACCATTTCACCATGCTCAAACCTTCCTTCTGAATGCATATGTCATTCCTAACGTACGCCGTAAGCAGCCCCCAGGGCAGGGTGCAGTGTATTCGAAAATAGAACATGTATTTGTTTGTTTTACATGTCCTGCTAGAGAAAAACTCTTATGTTTGTTTTTCACTATAGCAAGGTCTTTCTCTCCCATGAGTTAACATTGGTATTACGTTATTACATCTTATAAGTGTAATTCAGACCCTAGAAGAGACAAGACTTTTGAGTTTGGTGTCGCTGGAATCACAATTTAAATTCCCAACTTTTGATGAAGTTAGACTTTAAATTGTAATTTTGAAAATGTCCCTTTTAAAACACGCATTTTCTTACTTTCTCTGATCACTTGTCTGGTGTGAGTGACAACTGGGCTTTGTGTATTCCCTCTAGACAGCCACACACAATGGGAGTTTAGGTGTGAATTGAGGGGCCTTGATGGGCCATCCTAGCATGATGGGAGGAGCTGGTCACAGCCTCACACTTGCACATGAATAGGCCGTGTCTTGTCCCCACACAAAGGGCTGCATAAACCCTGTAGTGAGTCTGGAGCCAGGGCATAAATGACAGGACCTCTGAACACTTCAAAGGCCTGTCTTTGAAGTCTTCCCCACTTCAAAGACCAAACTGGGAATGAACACTGGACCACTGACACCACCAACACAGTACACTTCTGAACCAGTGGATACTCTGCCAGGAAGAAGGACTGGTGTGCTGCTACCAGGACTGTCACTGTGATGGAATGGTGCTCTACAAGGAACTGCTGTCCTGCTGTGCTATCCTTCTGCCGACTGCCCTCTTGCATGGGGAAGAAGAACTGGACCTGTACCTCCATCTTGCACCGAGGACCACAGAGTGACTCCAAGGGCTAGTTTGCTGGCCTCTTGATCTGAGCCTCAAGGACATTACAGGCTCTCCAAAGCTCTTGTGCCTATCTTCAATAAGCTCCTGACTCCCAAGACATGCCTCTCAGGTCCTGGGCCCTTGGAAGAGGTTTTTTAGTTTTTCAAGCCAAGCTTTTGGGCTCTTCGCAAACAGGTCTATTTGTTCGGGAACCTCACCGCTCACCCAGAAATCCAGTGCAAGCAGCCACATTTTTGTCTGCTCTTACATCAAGTATCGCCACTCGTAACCGCAAGCCTTTAGCCTGCTTTCCTTAAACACCCAGCCAGCTTTTCATGCCCTGCTGACCATCACCAGTGACGCTCTCCTTGCTTCTGGTGCACTTCTTCCCCACGAAAGAGATTCTTGAGAAGGTAAAACTTCAGCAGGTGTAATCTAGGACTGTATCCGAGCTGTGCTCCATCATGGTCGGCTTAAACCTTCGACTTTCACTCAGTCCAGCACGACCACGGTGGTGCTTTATGTTTTCAGATGCTATATTGCAGTTTATTCTTTGATAAATCATAATTCAAGTTCTACTTATTGAATTTATATAGTTTGGTCTTGTCTCATTCTATTTTTATAACATGGTATGGTATCTTTTTGTGTGATGTCCTCACTATTTTACTATATCAAGTGTTGCATAAACACTTTACACATTGCTTGTTAACTTAAGCCTGCCTGCTCTGTGCCAAGCTACCAGAGGTTGAGCACGGGTTAATTTAGGCTGTGGCTGTGACTTACCCTGACTAGAATTGTAGTACCTATTTGACCAGAGTGCATATCTCTGTCAACCAGAAACCCAATTTCTAACACCAGCCTACTATAAATCAGCCCATGTAAATATCTATTTTTAAGTAGTGCACCTCAGCAGGTTATGCTTTTTCACACATCTTTTCAGAGAAATGTGCAGATTACTCTTCTGCAATTCTTGATTTCACTGGTTCCTCAGGTTCCTCTGCATGCCCCAGGCCACATTTCCAGTTTGTTTAATTTGTGTGGCATTTCTTTTTGAATCCTCATCTAGTTAGGGTATTGCCTTCTGGTATTGGTCACCTTAGTGCTCACATATGGATTACTAGCCTACAAAAATCAAATTACAAGATACTGATGTCACAATCAGAGTAAGGCTGTTGGGCGCTTTTGAGCTCACTGTACCAAAGACTCAAAAGAGCCAATTAGTTCTAATGGTTGAGGACACTGTAAGGCCAGTGTGCCAAAAATCAGCAGCAGCAACAAGCTTTGGAGTTACATTGCCAATTGGCACCAGTTCCCAGCACAGGTATTTTAAAGATAGGTTGCTTAATTTTCTCAGTGTGTTGTGGCCCACTTTTGCACATGTGGTGATTGTGGTTTGAGGGAGTCACAGGGCATGGTGGGGAACATTATGCATTCAGGTACCACAATCTGGGAGGGGGGTCTCCCCAGAGCCACAAGGATTGGATTTCTAACCCCTGTTGCAAGGACTTAGTTCAATGCACCAACATGAATTATAAATCCAGTTGGACCACAAACCGTAGACACCCCACTAGGCAATACTGTACAGGGAGAGCTCTCTGGTCATGATTAGTCTATCTAGATGAGTCTAAGGACAAAGTGAAACTCCAATCCCTCTTTCATTAATAAATTACACACTAAAAGCAGCACTAATAAAAATGAGGTAAAACTTTAAAATGTTTATTTGTAAAACCCAAGTCTATTATATGAAGTATGAATGGTAACCTCACAAAATGAGGAGAAAATAAATGCAGAAATACATGCCATGGGCAACGAATACACTATAAATTGTCCTAACATCGTATTACATTTATAACATCTCCACACCCTATTGCTACTTCCAAAAACTATGCTAAAATTTAGCAGAAGTAGAAAATAGCAAGCCTATAAATTGAGTTTATTAGGATGGATCACAAAGTATACCTGTTTTAGGAAGAAATAGCCAGTCACCTACTCTTTACTCAGGAATGATAAGCAATGCTGGGCTCAAGCTCTGCGCCATTCTCAGAACTCCTTAGCAACCCCCAACTAAAGTTGGTTTACAGCAAACCAGCATGACCCCTGGCGCAAAGGTTCTGTTAGGAAGCCTCTCCAAAAATGGCCAAATATAGGGGTTTCAATAGCACCTGATCACTTATTTTAACTCATGTTTATAACTTTTGCAACCCTAAAGTCCAAATAATTCAAAATAAGTATGGTGTTGAATGCATCATTTCAATAAACATGTTTATATTTTAGCTCCACTGTACTGTCATAACATGGCAGCGACTATAACACGAACAATGAAAATATATCAGACTAGATGGGTGGTTGTTTTGCTTTTCACTAATGACCGAGCTGACAAAATTCTCTGGAATGCACTTCTTAATCCAAAGAAGACATTTATTATTTCACTATGCAAAGTTCCTAAAAGGAGATTAGCATGTTGAAAGCACATGTTAAAAATAGTCACAGCAATGAAATAAAAACATACTAAAATTAACATCCACTGCAATGTACACAGCAAATATAGGTATCTATATTATAATGCAAAGCAAATAATAAATAAAAAATGCATCACCGTAGGGCCTGTCAGGTGCTTCATCTTTCGCATGCCAGTAAGCCAATGACCCCATTCGACTAAGAGAAAGAGAGTTCTCAGCCCTCACGGGAACTCTATATCAGGCATTCGACATCTGAATCCTGATTGAGGCCACTCCAACCCTCACTGTCGCACTGGGTCTTTTTATATCTTAAAAAAACAAAGGAGCTTTCTGGAAAACCCCTCATTTTGCAATTCAAACATGCTGGCTAGTTTAGGTATGCTTTGAAAATAACACATGGGGGTTTGCCCAGAATTACAAGATGTCAAGTCAAAACAAGGTCGTTCCCTGTCATCTGAGTACATCCTTCTCAACCAAAGCCCTTGGTGAGAAAAAGCACGAAGACAAAACAGAACGCAGTTTACAATGTAGAAAATTATGGGAAGACTTTAACATGGCAGTGTCTAATGCTACGATAAAGTCAATAGGCAGAATGAATCTATGGCTAAACTGAATACAAAATTAGGTCTGTAACTGATAAACAGTGGACAGCTAATCCAGGTTCAAAGTGGTGCAACACAAAGTCATTGGTTAAAACACACATTTCACTACAGTGATAAACATGATACAAACACTTCTGCATGTGTCTAAAATTTCACACTCTCTAATAGAAGGTGATAAAAGTGATGGCAAGCCACCATACAATGAGAAATAGAAGAACACAGTGTTCACAACATTGCAGGATTGTAGATTGAGATAGTAGAATTCATAAAGACAAAAACACAAATTGTTCTTTTTGGCACGCTCTTTGTCATTTTTGTTTCAGAAAAGCAGGAAGTATTTGTTTTTACCTTTTATCTGGGACTCAGTTCCCTTTTTCCAATTGGTGATGATGGTCACTTAGGCAGTCATTATGAACATGGCGGGAAAGACCGCCGACCGCCGTGTCGGCGGTGAACAGAATCCCGCCGGCGGCGGCGAATGGAAACTCGCCATATAATGATAGAAAAACCCAACCCTGCCAAAAATTCCCAGACCACCACTCCCCTCCAGGACCCTGTCGGCGGGAATCCTGGCCCAGCCTACCCCGCCACTGCCAAGCACACTCACATCCGCCCTCCAAATAATGATGCACAAATGATCTTGGCGGACAGTGGAGGCCGGACGACCATTGGCGGCTGCGACCGCCACGGGTGGCAAGTGGGCCCAACAGCAACAAGTGCACACATTGGCCAGGCCTATCACCCACACACCTGACACACATCCAGAACACCATAAAACACCCCCAGACAAACCCCACAATCCCTTGCAATGAAACCAGAAGACGGAGAGCACCAGAGCCAGACAGAGAACGCCAGCAGACAGGACACACATATCGACCCACACAGGAGCACTTATACCCCATCCCCAGTCCCGACGCCATCCACCACCCTCACCATGTCCCCCCCAAAAATCCACTCTTCACCGAAAAGGAGCTAAGGACCATGGTGGACAAGATCTTGAAAGTGGAGCCACAACTATTCGGGTCCGAGGTGCAGCACACACCCATAGCGCGGAAATTGGAGCTGTGGCAGACCATTATCAACAGGGTGAATGCAGTGGGACACCATCCACGCACCAGGGACGACATCCGCAATAGATGGAACGACCTGCGAGGGAAGGTCAGGGCCATGGCATCCAGGCACCACATTGCAGTGCAGAACACTGGGGGAGGACTGCCACCAACACCACCCGACTACACCGACTGGGAGGAGAAGGCACTTGTCATCCTGCACCCAGAGGGACTCACTGGACTCACTGGAGGAATGGACTCGGGTAAGCCATCTACAATGACCCCATATACAACACATCTGCAATGCATGCACCACCCCACCCACACCCACCTAGACCCACACCCCACCCAGCCATTACCCACCACATCCACCACCCTGCATTACCCACAACTCACTAACAGGCCCACATCACCCCCGCTGTGCACAGCCACCTACCCCTGCACGTACCCACAATGGAATAATAACCCCCACCACAATGTAATCCCACCACTGCCACTGAATGCAATGTCCACATCACAAAGGCAACCTGGAAGGCCACTGAAAGTCACACCAGCACAAAATTACACAGTTCTGTACACCTCAAACCCTCCGGCATATGAAACAGACATGTCTATGTCCCCCAACAGGCACCACCACCCAGGCAACCCTAACAGAGGGGAGAAGGAGTGCCACAGCACTCCAGGGAGACAGAGGCACATAACAAGACCTTGGCAAAGGACCCCTGGACACTGATGAGCAGGCAGGCCCCTCACACAGCCCTGGATGCTCACCATGCAGCAGCCCCACCCAGGAAAACACTGTCACCCCTTACACCCAGTCAAGACCAGCAGGCCAGGGGACATGAACCCACACTAGTGGACCCAGGGCACAGACAGGTGGAACACAGCTACAGAGGCCACAGTCTCCCACTCCCAACATGCAGGAAGTTGAGGGCCCCAGTACAAGTGGCACGTCAAGACCTGCACAGGGGACAGAGACACAGGGGGCCAGGGCAAGTTCAAGTGCCCCAGTGGGTCAGGGGATAGGGCACCGGATGGATGCAGCAGCCCAGGACGTCATTGCAGAGGTATTGGGGACCTACCAACATAACCAAGACAGGTTGGCACAGTTTGTGTCCACCCAGGAGCAAAGTCAGAGGATGCAGCTGGAACAAAACCAACAGGCCATGGAGCATTGGAAAGAACACAATGCCACAATGGCCACCATTGCTGGAGCACTGCTGCAGTTGGTCAACAAACAGTAAGACACCCACACCGGACAAGAGGCCCCCACAACTGCCCTGGACAACCAGCAACAGATAACCCAAGCAGCAGAAACAGCACAGGAAATACCCTCACAGGAATCACAAGGGCCTACCATGGCACCCCAAGAAGCTCCACAGCAGGCGCCCAAACGTAGTCTCAGGCCAAGATATGGCAGTGGAAACCCAGCCCCACTCCAACAATTGACACTGCCACTACTGCAAAACAACCATCCCACCCACTCAGCAACTACACTTAGCTGAGGGCTAAATAAAGTACTATACTACAAAATGGACCCACCTATGACATCCAACAGGGCTGCCACCAAGTCGGTTTAGAGGACACCCAACCCTTACGACTTCCATCACTGTACATAGCACATTTCACTGTATCCGACCAATAAACAACATTTCTCACCTGTAACACTGTCCCCTGTCTTCAATGTCGAAAAAAGTGGAGTAGTATGGATGCAACTGGAAGGGAACAACTTTATTGTCAATTTGTGCTTGGTGGTGGTACTGTGTGTTTCAAATTATGCAAGGAGGGAATGCATATATTGTCTGTCAGTACCATGCTGAAGAGGTCCATGTCTCGCCTATCATGACCAATCCCTCCTATACGACATGGCAAACTTACAGTATCAGTCACTAACCACAATTACAGGCTTAAGTCCCACACAGTTATTGGAAGTAGAGTTGTATCAGTTGGTTCCTGGAATTGACATCTTCTCCTTCCTCATCCTCACCATCACTTTCCTCACCTCTCTGAGGTAACTGATCAGGACCTATAGCACCCTCCACCTCCAAATGGGGGATTGAATGTCTCACAGCCACGTTGTGCAGCATGCAGCAGGCCACCACTATTCTATACACCTTATCAGGCCCATAGGCCAGGGAACCCCCAGAGATATGTAGACAACGGAATCTAGCCTTCAGGAGACCTATAGTACGCTCTATCACCATCCTAGTACGTCCATGGGCCTCATTGTATTTCCTCTCTGCATCCGTCCTGGGATTCCTCACTGGTGTCAGGAGCCAACGCAAGTTTGGATAGCCAGAATCACATGGAGAAATGGTTAATATTGAGTCATCATTGTAATGTCCCTTAGTCAGACAGGCTGGTTTTGTACAGTGTGTCAGTGAGTGACAGGCAAACTTACCTATGATCCACCCTCTGTCCTCTTGTAGTTGTTCCATCTTCTGTGGCACACTACTGTTCCTCAAAACAAATGAATCATGGACTGAACCCAGAAACATGGCATTCACATGGGAAATGTACTGGTCTGCAGTACATACCAATTGGATGTTCATGGAGTAAAAGTTCTTCCTGTTTTTGTACACCTGTTCACTCACTCTTAGGGGGATGATAGCTATTTGGGTGCCATTGATGGCATCTATGAAATGGGGAATGTTTGCAAAGGCATAGAAGTCAGACTTGATGGCAGGGTGGTCAGCACTTTGGGCGAATCGCACATAGGACTGCAGATGTTGTACAAATGCATTCAGAAGCCTTGTCAGTACCTGGCTGAACATTGGCTGTGAGAAACCAGCACCCATGTCCACTGTCACTTGAAATGAGCCTGTGGCCAGGAAATGGAGTGCAGAGAGCACCTGCACCTCAGTTGGAATAGCATGCTGATTACAATTTCCCAGAGTCAGTGCAGGATCCAGTAATGCACATAAGTCCTGAATAGTTGCACATGTGATTCTGTAAGTGATAATGATCTGACGCTCCAGCATGGTCCCTATATCCACAAGTGGTCTGTACACCGATGGTGCCCTTCCTCGCCACAAGGGTCGGTACCTATGAGGGGTAAGAAAAAGGAGTGATGTGCACACATACATTGGCATATTTGCTAAATACATGCAGTGCAGTGTTCATAGTAGTGTCTGTACAATAACTGCAACCTGACAGATGTACATGTACATCACTAGGAGGGAACAGAGTTAATCATGTGTGATTATACACTCAATGGATAGAGGCATAGGTGCTTAATATGGCTAGTAGGCCCAGCATTGTGAGTATAATGAATTTCAAGATGCGTAGGTGATGGCAAAATGTCTGCCCACTGTAGTTGTGCTCCTTTGTTGTGGAAGTGACCTAATACCGCTAGCAGTTGACGTCAGAGCGTACGCTGGTGTTGACCACTCTTCGCACCCTCATTGGCTAACATGGATGCCAATGGGGAATCCTGGTGTATCATGATCGCCGCCACCGGTGACAGTGCATACCGCCGCGGAACGTACGCACTTTCGTCATCGTTTGATCACTTGACTCCATGATCTTGTGCGGACAGGTACTCCACTCTGTGTACTGCTGTGGCCTGCCTCTGGCTATGGATGTTCCACGTGGTGCAGGGGAAAGGGCCCCGGCTTTCACCCAGGAAGAACTGGAGAAACTAGTGGAAGGGGTCCTGCCCCTGTATGACAGACTCTACGGCTGGCCAGAGGTACAGGTGAGTCCGGGTTTGGGGGGCACTGTGTGAGTTATGGGATGGAGTGGATTGCATAGATGTGTGCTCCTGTGAGCCAGGATGGGCCATGGTGCATGGAATGCTGCGTGCCACTGTCCTGCATTTCTGGGAGTACTGTCTGTCCTATGGTTGACAATCTGCCAGCTGTTGCCATTGTTCATGTGCCTGACCTCTGTGTTCCATGTCTGTGTCACCCTAATAGGTCAGCGCCCACCAGAAGAGGGCACATTGGCATGCCATCGCCAAGGAGGTACGGACGCTGGGGTCTACAACCGGCGGAGCACCCACTGTCGAAAGAGGTGGGAGGACCTGCGGCGATGGGCGCGAAAGATCAGTGAGGCCCAGCTGGGGAAGTCCTCCCAACGTGGAAGGGGTGCCCATCGGGCACTGAACCCCCTCATGGGAAGGATCCTGGCGGTGGCGTACCCAGATCTGGATGGGTGCTTGAAGGCTGCACAGCAGTCACAAGGGGGTGAGTACTCACAGACCATACTTCAGCCTGGAAGGATGAGTGTGTGTGCAATAGGGCTCATGGTGCTTAGATCAGGGAATTTGACTGGTGTCCATCTACTGTCTGTTCCGCAAAGGGTGTAGGGATGTCCCTGTCAGGTCTCACCTTCCTCAGCTCAAAGACTATTTCAGGGGATGGGTATAGGTCAGTATACTGTTCAGTAGTCAGGGGCATGGGCGTAGTGCACAGTGCTGCCTGTTGTGTCTTCTGGGTAGGTGTATGTCTGGCCATTGTGTATCAGAATTCAGCTATTTACAAGTGTCTCTCCTGATTTGTCTCTCCATCCCTGTTCTGTTTGTGTTTGTTTGGTACAGCATCAACATCAGGCGAGGGAGCTGAGGCACTGGCAAGTGGGGAGGCAGCGGCCCACGGATCCTCCGAGGCAGAGACAACAGACGCCCAGGGGACCAGTGGGTGGGAGGGCGAGGGGACTTCCACAGGGAGGCTACTACCACACGAGGTAGTGACTCTCAGACCTACTCCGATGGGGGTCCTCCGGCAGTGGCGGACCCTAGTGGACACACCACTACCGTTTGATCTTCCATCACCACCCATACCATCAGCGCCCTCCCTTCTGCTCCCCACCGAGTTGCCCGTGCCTGCCCACCCAGAAAGGTAGGCGTCTCCTTCACCCCAGCCACCTCCTCCCCTGCCCTAGTCAGCCCTGCTGCCCTCACAGAGGAGGCTATTGACCTCCTGAGAACCATCTCTGTAGGGCAGACAACCATCGTCAATGCCATCCAGGGTCTGGCTTCTGAGGTGCAGCAGACCATTGCCTATCTGGATGGCATTCACGGTGCTGTTTCTGCCCTACAGAGATCCTTTCAGGCTCTGGCCTCCTCTTGGACGGCAGCCAGTTTCCCTGGCCATTCTGTCCCCCCTCCAACCTCCTCTATCCCTTCCAGCACCCCACTCCCTTCACCTGTCCAAAGCACACAATCAGACCCACTTACTGTCAGAGTCACCAGATCCTCGGGGTCTGTGCAGGTTCCCAACACGTCCACCACTGAGCAGCTCCAAGACTCTGATAGATAAATCGCAGAGACTGAGAGAGTCCAAGAGGGGAAGAGGGGATTAGGAAGGGAACAGCTGGGAAGGAGACCTGTAGTAAGAAAAAGGTTATAACACACAATATGAAAATTATATCTCCTGAAATTAATACTAGACTATGATTCTAAGCCTAGTCACTCTGAAAACATGAACAATCTAAGAGTTAAGTTTAAAATGACTAAGTTTCAAGATGACCGGATACCTGTAGGGGAATCAAGATGAATTAAATGAAAACTTTCTTATTCAAGTACTTTCCTTTACATGAGAATCAGAAAAAACATTCTGACTAGATTTTAAACCAGTCATATAAATCCTGTTTTGAGAATGTATGCTAGGACCATACAATATTGCCTCTAGAAACTCTGGCCTTCTGTGTACTCTTAAAATGTTTCAACACAAATTGCGCATAGTAAACACCAGAAAATGATTGTGCACCATGAATAACACGATATGGATTCAGGAAACAAATCACATAACTTGTCAACTCGAATATTGCATAATAAATATCCTAGAATCTTAGAAAACAACATGAACTAAACTCGAGGAGAGAATCGTGCGTCTTGCCAATTCGAGTGTTACCATATAAAATACCAAGAAATGGTAGCACGCAATGAATATCAAAGTCAAATCATCATTAATCTAATCACGCGTCTTGCCGATTCATAAAACACGATGTAAATGTCAAGGAATAACAGCTCACAATAAATAACAAGATCAAAGTACAATGAAACGAATCGCGCTTCTTTTGCCGATTCTTAAGCCACCATGTAAAATGTCAAGAAATGGTAGCGCGCAATGAACAACAAAGTTAAATGCTCATTAAACGAGTTGTGCGTCTTGCCAATTCGTAAAACATCATGTAAATGTCAAGAAATAGTAGTGCGCAATGGACAACAATGTTTAAACACCATAAAACGAATCACGTGTCTTGCAGATTCTTAAGCCACCAAGTAAATGTCAAGAAATGGTAGCGCGCAATGAATAACAAAGTCAAACCTTTATGAGATAAATTGCGCGTCTTGCCTATTTGTAAACTACCATATAAATGTCAGGAAATGGTAGCGCGCAAGTAATCTGTTACTCATTTAAGAATTTAAACCAAGAATATGAAAATTCTAAATAACGGTGTCGGGACAGTCCAACCACCATCTTACCGCCTGGAACAATGATCACCAATGAAGGATTAGGGCAGAAGACTGGAAGATCCAAATAGGCTGCCGGGACAGGAGCTCAGGAAGAAGCTGCTGCTCTGCACCGGGGCCGCTGAATAGTGAGCAGTGGGAGTTGGGCTGGCTCTCTTTTATAGAGTCTTGGCCCAGCCCAGAACCACACCCATGCATGATGCAGTGAAAGTCTCTGGAAGGCCCTGGAAAGGGGCCATACCCTAACACACTCTGAAAACCTGCAGCAATACATTGCAAAGGAACAGTATTTGTAAGCATATTAAAAATAAGTTTTCAGGATTGAACTCTGCAATGCAAAAGGTTAAACCACAAAATATCAGCACAATGCATAAATTACTTTGTTTTGAGAGTGCTGGGTTTTTGCATTTTTGTTGCCAATACAGCGCGTATTGCTCTGGTGTTGACAGTACTCCCCTCTCCCAAACGCGCTCTAGGGCCTGGTTTGCTTGGATTAAGACGATGAAAGCGTTTCACAAGTACTGGAGAATGAACATCAGATGCGGAAACCCATGAATTGCTTTCAGGACCATAACCTTTCCATGAGATTAAGTACCATAGATTACGCCCTCTCAGTTTAGAATCTGACACTTTCTTGACTTCGTATTCTTCTTCCCCTTGTACTAGAACAGGAGCTGGATGAGGGTGGACCTTTTGGACTGCCTTTTTCAAGAGGGAAGTGTGGAACACTGGATGAATCCGTAAGGATCTGGGCAATTGTAGTTTACAGGTCACCGGATTGATTTGCTGAAGGACAGTATAAGGACCTATGAATTTAGGGTTAAACATGTGCTTCTTCTTGAAGTCTATATGTTTTGTGGAAAGCCACACTTTGTCACCTGGTTGATATTGCGGTCCCTCACAATGTTTCTTGTCATAATGTCATTTATATTTTTGTTTGGCTTTTTCTAAATGCTGTTGAATCAGTTTCTGGGTTTGATGTAAATGCTGAATGGTTTCTGACACAGCTGGAGTAAGAGAACTTTCTTGAGGAATTGTGATGGGCAAGGTGTCAGGATGATAGCCAAACAAACCAAAAAAGGGTGTAACGCCAATAGAAGTGTGGAATGAGTTATTGTAAACTAACTCAGCTAACCAGAGCATAGATATCCAAGAATGAAGTGCCTTTTCAGCGTACGCACGTAGATATTGTTTCAAAGTCTGATTTAGTCTCTCCGTTTGACCATCTGTTTGAGGATGGTGACTAGTAGATAGCGTAGATGTCACTTGGAGTGTTTTGCACCATGTCTTCCAGAAACTGGAGGAAAATTGTGACCCCCGATCGGAGAGGATAACCTTTGGCAGTCCATAATAACGAACCACTCTGTTCAGTAAAATAGTTGCCAATTCACTAGAAGTGGGCAATTTTTTACAGGCGATGAAATGTCCATATTTCGTGAGACTATCTACTACCACCAGAATTACTGAATGCTGTTGAACCACTGGAAGACCAGTAATAAAGTCTAAAGAAATGTGCTCCCATGGACGATTTGGGATTGGAAGTGGAAGTAACAACCCTTTTGGTTTTGAATGACTTGTTTTAATGCAAGGACAAACTTCACAGTTGTTTACCATTGCTTTTACATCTTTTGTTAGGGTAGGCCACCAAAAATAGCGTTGGATCAGTTCAAGAGTTTTAGGAGTACCTGGGTGACCTGCCGTAGGTATAACATGCAACCAATTAAATACTATCTTGCGAAGTTTGGTAGTGGGTACGAAAAAACGAGCGTCATGAAAGGGTAAACCTTGCTTAATTGACCTTTTGGGATCTGCTTGGGCCCATGTTTGCCATTTTTCAACAGTGAAAGAGTTTCGAATTTCTTCAAAGAAATCTTCAGTTTTTATGATACATAGATCCTTGTCAAGAGCAATGATAGCTCTGGAGGCTTGAAATGCAGGCAACGTTGTAGACTCTTGACGGGACAAGGCGTCAGCCTTGCGATTATCTTTACCAGGCCGGAAGGTTACTACAAAATCAAATTCGGCAAAAAAAAGCATCCAGCGTAATTGCCGAGGGGTCAAAAGTCTGGCGGAACTCATGAATTGAAGATTACGAAGATCAGTATATGCTGTAACAGTGTATTTGGCACCCAACAAATGATGTCTCCATTCTTTAAAGGCATCACGAATCGCCAGAAGCTCTTTTTCAGCAATGACATAATTCTGTTCGGCTTCGTTCAACTTCAGAGACATATAAGCTACAGGATGAAGTTGACCAGTGTCTTTATTTCGTTGTGATAAGACGGCTCCTATTGCTACATCTGAAGCATCAGCTTCCACTATGAAAGGTTGATTCGCATCAGGATAAGTCAAGACTGGGGCAGTGGAGAAAGCTTCCTTCAAAGTCGAGAAGGCTTGATCAGCTTCTGGGGACCATACAAACTTTTCTTTCTTTCTTATTAGCTTAGTGATTGGAGCCACAGTCTGGGATAAATGATTTATGAACCTCCTGTAAAAATTTGCAAACCCCAGTAAACATTGTACATCACGAACAGTCTTTGGGGTGGGGCAATCAGATATGGCTTTTACTTTCTTTTCTGCCATCACCATACCCTGAGGGGTAAGAATAACCCCTAAAAACTCAACTGTGGTAACATGAAACTCACACTTGGTTAGTTTGCAATATAAATGCTGTTTTTGAAGGGATGCAAGAATTTTCTTGACATGTTGGACATGTTCGTTTTCATTGTCTGAGTAGATCAAAATGTCATCGATGTAGGCTATGGCAAATATGTGGAGGTACTCTCTAAGAACGTCATTCAAGAAAAATTGAAATGCTGCTCGAGCATTACACAGACCAAAAGGCATGACGGTGTAATAAAAACGGCCATATCTTGTCTTGAACGCTGTTTTCCATTTGTCACCCTCTCTCATTCTGACTAACTGATAAGCACCTCGAAGGACAAGCTTCGTGTAGATTTTTGCTTTCTTTACTTGTTCCAATAAGACCAGAATTAGGGGCAAAGGATATTTATTCTTGATGGTGACTTTGTTCAAACCCCTATAGTCGATGCAAGTTCGAAGTTCTCCATTAGCTTTTGGAACAAAAAACAAAGGTGAAGCTGCAGGAGACTTAGAGGGGCGAATGAAGCCATTCTCCAAAAATTGATCTAGGTATTTTCATAAATGTTGATTTTCATGTTCTGACAGGGCATATACACGACAGTTGGGAAGTATCGCACCTGGGGCTAGACCAATTTGACAGTCATAAGATCTATGAGGAGGTAGAGTCTCTGCTCCTTTCTCATCAAATACATCTTTGTAAGATGAATACTGTTTGGGCAGCTGAATTTCTTTCTCCGCGGCAGTAGCTATGTAAGAGTTGCAAACTTTTGATACTTGAATCTTTTGGAGACATTGTTTGTTACATAGCGCAGATTAGAACACGATTTTTTGTTCTGCCCAATTGATCTCCGGATTGTGATGAGTTAACCATGACAAGCCGAGGATAATCCCATATTGGGGAGCATGGATCACATCAAAGATGATTTTCTCTTTATGTTTCTTTCTTTGAATCTTATCTTCACAAATCAATGACAAGGGGATAGTCTGAAGAGTTACTGGACCTCCAGTCAAGAGTTTTTAATCGACTGCCTGGATGATTTCTGTGGTCTTCTTTTCAACACATGGGATCCCCATGCACGAACCAATTGGACATCAACAAAATTCCCAGTAGCCCCAGAATCGACTAGAGATTTTTTTAAATAGATCTTTTTCTTGACCTGAACTCTTATTTCCAGTTTAAGATGTCTAGATTGTGAAGGGTCCATGGTGACACCCAAGAGCAACCCTTCTCTGCATCTCAGGTGTTTTAGTTTCCAACTCGACTGGTGCATTGGCTGCGACCTTCTAAAGTGGACCATGCTTGTTCTTTGGTTTGATAGGACAATCTTTGGCAAAAGGACCTTTTTAACCACAATAAAGACATTGTCCATTTTTTCTGTGGAGGTCCTTTTCATCTTTGGTCAAAGGTCTTCTGATGGTTCCAATTTTTATCGGTTCCGGCGTTCTTTCTTTTGGAGTTTCTTGAGTCTCTGTTATCATGAACGCGCCATGAATATTTTTCAATCTTTTTGCGCGTTCCTTTACCTTCTGCTAAACGATGATCAAGTCTCAAGACAAGATTTATTAATTCTTGACAGTCTGTAGGTTGTGGATCGATTTGCGCTAAGATATCTTTTAATTCCTCTTTGAGTCCCTTATAAAACAAGACCGCTTGTTTTTCTTCAGGCCAGGATGTCTCGGCAACCAGCCGGTTAAAGTTGTCTAAATAGGACACTAGGTCTTGATTTCCTTGGTGTAAATCTAATAATTCATGATCCGCTTTTAAAGGGTCACCTGAGAAACGTTCTGGGGGAGCTAAAGGAATTGCAGAAGGAACATTTAGGGAAATCGGATTACTTCCAGAAGCCTGAGAAGAAGTACCTTGCCAAGACACACCTGTGGGAATATGTTCATTCTTCTCTACCTTATCTTGTAACTGACTCACTCTCTCTGCTAAGCTAGTTGTCATTTCTTTGGATGATACCACCTCTGCTTGGAGCTGGGTGATAGCCTTGACTAACTCGTCTAGCTTGGCCATGCTGAGAACATACACAAGCCAGGAGGATAATAATTTGTGGGCTCACTATTCTGTCAGAGTCACCAGATCCTCGGGGTCTGTGCACGTTCCCAACACGTCCACCACTGAACAGCTCCAAGACTCTGATAGATAAATCACAGAGACTGAGAGAGTCCAAGAGGGGAAGGGGGGATTAGGAAGGGAACAGCTGGGAAGGAGACCTGTAGTAAGAAAAAGGTTAGAACACACAATATGAAAATTATATCTCCTGAAATCAATACTAGACTATGATTCTAAGCCTAGTCACTCTGAAAACATGAACAATCTAAGAGTTAAGTTTAAAATGACTAAGTTTCAAGATGACCGGATACCTGTAGGGGAATCAAGATGAATTAAATGTAAACTTTGTTATTCAAGTACTTTCCTTTACATGAGAATCAGAAAAAACATTCTGACTAGATTTTAAACCAGTCATATAAATCCTGTTTTGAGAATGTATACTAGGACCATACAATATTGCCTCTAGAAACTCTGGCCTTCTGTGTACTCTTAAAATGTTTCAACACAAATTGCGCATATTGCAGATATATATATATATATATATATATATATAGTAAACACCATAAAATGATTGTGCACCGTGAATAACACAATATGGATTCAGGAAACAAATCACATAACTTGTCAACTCGAATATTATATAATAAATATCTGAGAATAGTAGCATACAATAGACAACATGAATTAAACTCGAGTAGAGAATCGTGCGTAATTTGAGTGTTACCATGTAAAATACCAAGAAATGGTAGTACGCAATGAATATCAAAGTAAAATCATCATTAATCGAATCGCGCGTCTTGCCGATTGGTAAAACACAAAGTAAATGTCAAGGAATAACAGCTCACAATAAATAACAAGATCAAAGTACAATGAAATGAATCGCGCTTCTTTTGCCGATTCTTAAGCCACCATGTAAAATGTCAAGAAATGGTAGCGCGCAATGAACAACAAAGTTAAATGCTCATGAAACGAGTTGTGCGTCTTGCCAATTCGTAAAACATCATGTAAATGTCAAGAAATAGTAGCGCGCAATGGACAACAATGTTTAAACACCATATTAAGCCACCATGTAAATGTCAAGAAATGGTAGCGCACAATGAATAGAAAAGTCAAACCTTTATGAAATAAATTACATGTCTTGCCTATTTGTAAACTACCATATAAATGGCAAGAAATGGTAGCGCGCAAGTAATCTGTTACTCATTTAAGAATTTAAACCAAGAATATGAAAATTCTACATAACAGTGTTGGGACAGTCCAACCACCGACTTACTGCCTGGAACAGTGATCACCAATGAAGGATTTGGGCAGAAGACTGGAAGATCCAAATAGGCCTCCGGGACAGGAGCTCAGGAAGAAGCTGCTGTTCTGCACCGGGACCTCTGAATTGTGAGTACTGGGATTTGGGCTGGCTCTCTTTTATAGAGTCTTGGCCCAGCCCAGAACCACGCCCAGGCATGTTGCAGGGAAAGTCTCTGGAAGGCCCTGGAAAGGGGCCACACCCTAACACACTCTGAAAACCTGCAGCAATACATTGCAAAGGAACAGTATTTGTAAGCATATTAAAAATACGTTTTCAGGATTGAACTCTGCAATGCAAAAGGTTAAACCACAACATATCAGCACAATGCATAAATTACTTTGTTTTGAGAGTGCTGGGTTTTTGCATCTTTGTCGCCAATGGAGCGCGTATTTCTCTGGTGTTGACACTTCCAAGCACCTCAACACACAAGAAGCACACTTCCAAACACAAGCACCACACCTCCTACCACAAGCATTCACACAGCCAACAGACACCTGTACACACAACAACGTCCACTTCCCCCAGTGTTTCCGCCTCTTCCGCCTCCCTGTCTGTCCCCTCTACATCCACACCCTCATGCACTGCACCTTCACTCACTGTTACCGCTCCTCTTCCTGCACTCACCTCAATAGCAAACAGCCATACATGCACCCCACACACCACACCTGCACTCACCACCTCTACTGTAGTTGACACATGCAGCACACTCACCAGACTTGCAGACACCCACCCAATATACATCCACACTAGCTGTCTGTCTTCTCCCACTGTGTCTACCCCACCTCTCAAAACACACAAACGCACCAAGACACCCACCCATCAGACATACACCACACCACAGCATACTGAGCAGTCACCTGCAACCACTACATGCACACCTACAGCCCATACATCCACTCTCTCTGCCTCCACTCCTGCGCCCTCATCCACGTCCACCCCAATTGCTCCCAAGAAACTTTTCCTCTCCCATACAGACTTGTTCCAACCCACTGGCCCACCCCGTCTTGTCCCGAAACGTGCCCACCTCCTTGCCCTTTCCGCTCCTTCCACATCACAGCCAATCCCAGTCCAGCCTTCCCATTCCTGTGCCACTTCTCCAGTGGAGAAGAAGGCCCGCTCAGATCCTACGGCACCAGCTCACGCAAGTCTAAGTCTCACCCCCGTCGGAAATCCCCACCCCCACCTCCATCCCCCTTCCGTGAGGTGCCCGGATCCCCATATGCTGCCCCGTTCAGTGGAGTACCCAGCACTTGCGGGAGTCAGGTGTGGCCAGTTGTGGCCAAGGACAATTAGCTTTTTATGGACTGGCCATTGGCCCTGTTGGCACTGTTTTGCTCAGTGAGCTACATATTAAAGTTTCTGTGTGGCCTCTGTTTGGGCTGCACGCAGTTCCACCGTGGTGTTTGTTTTAAATATTTATGGGTGTGGGGCTATTGTATGTACTATGGTCAAGTTGCAGTTGCATTCGGGTGGGTACGTCCCACTTGGTGTGGGGCGTCTGACTTGTGCTGCTGGGAAGCATTGGGGGGTTGCAGAGTGTGTGGAGTGGGTGGGTATGTAACTTTGCCCTTTCCTCCCTTGTGTCGTAGGTTGCGGTTCTTACCGCCGTCGTCTTCGCCGGCGGTCTCGGTCGTGTAGATATATGGCAAGGAGCAAGGCTGGCATGATCAGCAGCTTTCTGTCCATGGCTGCCGCTGCACGTTTTGTGGAACTCCGGTGAGTCTTTCCTTCTATTTGTTTCTTTTCCGTCTGACTATGTGTGGTGGTGGTTCCCGCCCCGGGACTAGCGGCGGAATGGTGGTTCATAATTTGATGGGTAGTTTGGGCCTTTCAGACAGCCTGTGGGCGGACACGACCATCGTCAGCGGGACTCCTTTCCTGGCAGTGGGTGGAACGCGGGATGCGTGTGTTTCATTTGGTTCATTAATTGGCGGTCCGGCCCACTCCTCTGTTGGCGGTTTCTACTGCCACCACAGGCAGAGTGGATCGGACCACCATGTTCATAATGATGGCCTTAGTCTCCATAATATTCAGGGGCTTTTATCTTTCCCTTTGAGGATGAGGCACCTGGAGCAGCATAAGCATGCTCCTTGTGTAGTTTCTTTGCTTTTGGTTTAGTGTTAGATGATAGGGAGATGGGCATATGCATTGAAACAGCTTGATGGAATCCAAGACATCCCTTGTATTTTGGCGCTGAGTGACATATATTGTTCAAGCATTGAAGAAGTTGTTTGCTTTGTCGTGGGAAGAGTGACTTTCATATTGTGTGGTGCATATTTTACAACTGCCAGCTGTAATGCTCAGCAATAAGCTTAGTCCATTTTTAATGTGTCACATTAATTCAGTCCATTGGGGACAGTTCCATTGCAACTTCCAAAACAGTTTTATGCAAACAGCTTTTGAACTAAAAGCCTAGCCTCACTTGTGAGGCATCCAATTTGCAAAAGACAGAAGCCCTGATTTAAATCTCACGTAGGCGTTACTCCGTCACAACTGTAACAGATATCCCTTCCATCCAAATCTAAATACCATTGTAGCCTACAGTACTTGGATTTCAGAGGACGGGATATCCCTCATAGTTGCGATACAGTAATCCCTCTGCCGAGATCTAAATCAGGCCCAGAGTCCAGTACTTGCTGTGAGCCATTCATAGCACAGATAGAATGCCAGGGTCTCTTTACACTGCTTCCGGTGGTATACTCCCATTCGGAATTCATTTTGGAGATGAAACTGGTCTTATTTCTTTGTCAGGAAAAAAATGTGAACTCCACAACCATTGACCAACAACATTGTTGAAAATCGATCAAATAGCCTGTAAAAGAATGAATGACAAAAGGAAGGGAATTAGTTCAAAACAGTTTTAATACCAGTCAATCAATTAGATCCAATGTTCTTGGAGAAATGTACAATGCGAGTGGTGTTGGACAAGTTAAAGATGGTGTGGAAAAAATCTTCAAAGTGCATGGGATACTGTGTTTGCAGGAGTTTTTGAATCTCAGACTTAGAAAAGGCTGTTGTCAAAAGTTGGAAAGTTTCTGCTGTTGAGGTTATGAAGAACTCTTTCTGCATTAAGATGGCAACAAATTTAGTGGGGCATAAGAAAACCTGATTTTGCAAAAACCTGGGATTCCAGAATTGCAGAATTTGAAAGTACTGAAAAAGAAAGCATAGGACAGAACTAAAGGAGATAGTCCTCGTGTGTCAGTGAGTGAACACCCTGAAATACCATCTTAGGCACCTCGATCATTAGCTCAACATATGACGGAGGGCAGCATTGGGTATCTCTCTATCCCTCAACCCTTCATCTCACAGCATTTATAGAAGATCTTTTTAGGTGAGTTGCTCCTAAGGAGTTTAGCACCAGCTCCAAACAGCCAATACATTTTTTAACATTGTTGGAATCTCTGTTAGAGTTTTTATTATCATCTCTATGTTTCCGTTTTGAAAATTGAGCATATGCATTGTTGTTTTGAGGATCTCTTGTCAAGATGATTGAAACTAATTTGCATGGGACAATGAATGGAATAAGTTGCTTTTCTCATGAAAGATATTAATTTAGTTTGCTACTAATGTGACATATCATGGATTATGCAATTACATTTTGTAGATGTTTCTTTGACTAGCCATGTTGATGTTTGTTGCATACCAAAATTCAAAGAGAAGGATGAATATATTGCTAATTGTACAATGGTGTGGCATAAGATACACAAAAAAGCAATACAATTATGTTTAAAAAAGGTGCAAAAATGTATTAATCTTGTCAATACACATATTATCTGCATATTCTGAGCCAAATGACATTTTTAAACAGTTTTCTAGGTAGAGGGTACACGGTTACCCTGCAGCATTTTATCATTTCTGATACAGGTAACAAATATGGTTGTCCCTTCAGTCATTCCACAACATGTACAGTTTGTAATTATTAAATGGGACCCATTATTCATGAGTGTGTTTTGGGCTAGAACAGATGAAACAGTTGCTGCTATTAATTTATAGCTTAATCCTGTCTTCAAAGTGTACAGGCTTCCTGCAGAGTGATAGAATCACAAAGGAGTGAGAGGTTTTGAACACCCATCTATACTTAGGACTTATGTTTCTGCATTCATGAAAATGAAAAGTAGTCGGGGGAGTGAAATTACTCCATGTATGAGTCACATGGTATGTGGGTCTTTGCTAAAACGGGTCATCTTCTTTTTCTTAAGTATTTAACCATATAATAAATATCTAATCACTTTAGTGCAGGTGTTGGGCACCAGCTGATGCCCACACTACCTCCCCCATGTGGCTGTCAGTGCTTGCACCAGAAGTTTCCTTTTTTAACAAACCCCAGACTGTGTTCAAAGTGGAATCCCTTTTGCTTTAGGCCCTGCCCCTTTCCTGCCTATCTGTGACATCACTTCGCTATGAAGGGTTCCCACAATCCAAACATCCCAGGGCACTGTGTTGTGTTCCAATTAACTGCTTGCAGTCACATTCTTAAATAGGCAATATAAGTATGTGCTGACTGCAATCCACCATGAGAGCACTTCCCCTGCAGCGGTTTGGGGTCAGTTGACCAATGTTCACAAGCCCATCTGGATACTTGATTACAACAAGTACGTGGGCAGCATGGATAAGAATGACCAGGTACTTCAGCCATATAATGTTATTTGTCAAACTTGCTCATGATATAATGGCCCTGATTCCAACTTTGGCGGGCGGCGGTAGCCGCCCGCCAGGCGGGAACCGCCAATCGGCCGCCATGCGGCCAAAAGACCGCTGCTGGCATTCCAACATTCCCGCTGGGCCGGCGGGCGCTATCCAAGTTAGCGCCCGCCGGCCCAGCGGGAATGAGGCCGTAACACAGAAGCCGGCTCCGAATGGAGCCGGTGGTGTTGCGGCCGTGCGACGGGTGCAGTTGCACCCGTCGCGCTTTTCACTGTCTGCTAGGCAGACAGTGAAAAGCTGGCCGGGGACCTGTTAGGGGACCCCTGCACTGCCCATGCCAGTGGCATGGGCAGTGCAGGGGCCCCCAGGGGCCCCAGAACACCCCTTACCGCCAGCCTCTTCCTGGCGGTGAAAACCGCCAGAAACAGGCTGGCGGTAAGGGGGTCAGAATCCCCAGGGCAGCGCTGCTTGCAGCGCTGCCCTGGCGGATTCGCCCAGCTGGGGCAAAAACGGCGGGAAACCGCCGGCCCCGGTTTTCCGACCGCGGCTTTACCGCCGCGGTCAGAATGGGCTTGGAAGCACCGCCAGTCTGTTGGCGGTGCTTCCGTCATTCGTGGCCCTGGCGGTCTTGGACCGCCAGGGTCAGAATGACCCCCAATATGTTTATCCACCTGATCCAGTTTACAACATACAATGAGTGTGTTGTTTACCACCAGGCAACAACAGGAAGATGATGTCTTCCCTTGAGTTTCAGTTGACCATCATTGAAGGTCTTACTGCTGCAGAAGTAGTAGTTTGTACTTCATATGCTGTCGAGGACATTACAAGGCTGCAGAGTCAGCACTTGCTGACTGCATTTTTCCCACAGAGATAAAGACTCAACCATGTTGTTTTTTAGAGTTTGCTCTATGAATGGCAAGAGGCTGTATTACTGTTTCTGGTGCCCATCTCAACCATGCCTATGTTTTCCAACTTACTTTATGTTATATCATACAAAAGTGAAGTACTAGGAAATTGACAGAGATGGGGCTTCCCTCGTATATACCTTTCAATGTCTGTACATTGAAACATACCTACTATAGGTCAGTACTTTACTAGGCAAGTCGTCCTTCAAATTGATTTATCTAGTTGAGAAAATCTTGGGCATTTTGTGGCTTGCTTGAAACCTTTATCTGCCACAGACCGTGTTTTGTTTACTGTATGACAAGTGCAATACAGTCACAGCTCTGCACATCATTGTGGATATTACACAGGCCACATTGTCACATAGTACCCTGTGCTGCAAACCCTAAAGCCTTTAGTAATTTTTGAAGTGCTCTTTAGGGCACTTAGGACAGTCTTTCTCACCCTCTTTAACTTAGTTTAACTTAGTTTCAAAAGAGGCTGTGCTCACTCAGTTTGAAGAATGTAGGCCATAAAGCATTCTTAGGTAGCCCCCCCAGCTTGCATCCTCAAATTGGAAGGAGTTGGATGTATGTAGGAGGCTGGACTGGCTTGTAGTCCCCAAAGGACATAGAAGTCGTGATAGGGGAATTCTGCAGGAAAGACACAAATCAGCAATGCAACAATGATGGATTTCCAGTCGAGGGTACCTGTGGAACAAGGGGACCAAGTCCAAAAGTCACAAGCAAGTCGGAGATGGGCAGGTGCCCAGGAAATGCCAGCTGTGGGTGCAAAGAAGCTGCTACTGGACAGTAGAAGCTGGAGATTCTGCAAGAACGACAAGGGCTAGGAACTTCCCCTTTGGAGGAAGGATCCCCCACGCCGTGGAGAGTTGTGCAGAAGTGTTTTCCTGAAGAAAGACCACCAACAAGCCTTGCTAGCTGCAAATCGTACGGTTAGGGTTTTTGGATGCTGCTGTGGCCCAGGAGGGACCAGGATGACGCCAATTGCGTCTGGGGACAAAGGGGGCGTCGAGCAAGACAAGGAGTCCTCTCAGAAGCAGGCAGTACCCGCAGAAGTGCCGGAACAGGCACTATGAAGTGGAGTGAAGCGGTGCTCACCCGAAGTTGCACAAAGGAGTCCCACGTCGCCGGAGGACAACTTAGGAGGTCGTGCAATGCAGGTTAGAGTGCCGTGGACCCAGGCTGGACTGTGCACAAAGGATTTCCGCCGGAAGTGCACGGAGGCCGGAGTAGCTGCAAAAGTCGCGGTTCCCAGCAATGCAGTCTGGCGTGGGGAGACAAGGACTTACCTCCACCAAACTTGAACTGAAGAGTCACTGGACTGTGGGAGTCACTTGGAGAGAGTTGCTGGATTCAAGGGACCTCGCTCGTCATGCTGAGAGGAGACCCAGGGTACCAGTGATGCAGTTCTTTGGTGCCTGCGGTTGCAGGGGGACGATTCCGTCGACCCACGGGAGATTTCTTCGGAGCTTCTAGTGCAGAGAGGAGGCAGACTACCCCCACAGCATGCACCACCAGGAAAACAGTCGAGAAGGCGGCAGGATCAGCGTTACAGAGTTGCAGTAGTCGTCTTCGCTACTCTGTTGCAGTTTTGCAGGCTTCCAGCGCGGTCAGCAGTCGATTCCTTGGCAGAAGGTGAAGAGAGAGATGCAGAGGAACTCGGATGAGCTCTTGCATTCATTATCTAAGGAAATCCCCAAAGCAGAGACCCTAAATAGCCAGAAAAGAGGGTTTGGCTACTTAGGAGAGAAGATAGGCTAGCAACACCTGAAGGAGCCTATCAGAAGGAGTCTCTGACGTCACCTGATGGCACTGGCCACTCAGAGCAGTCCAGTGTGCCAGCAGCACCTCTGTTTCCAAGATGGCAGAGGTCTGGAGCACACTGGAGGAGCTCTGGGCACCTCCCTGGGGAGGTACAGGTCAGGGGAGTGGTCACTCCCCTTTCCTTTGTCCAGTTTCGCACCAGAGCAGGGCTAAGGGGTCCCTTAACCGGTGTAGACTGGCTTATGCTGAAATGGGCACCATGTGTGCCCATGAAAGCATTTCCAGAGGCTGGGGGAGGCTACTCCTCCCCTGCCTTCACACCATTTTCCAAAGGGAGAGGGTGTAACACCCTCTCTCAGTGGAAGTCCTTTGTTCTGCCATCCTGGGCCACGCCTGGCTGGACCCCAGGAGGGCAGAAGCCTGTCTGAGGGGTTGGCAGCAGCAGCAGCTGCAGTGAAACCCCGGGAAAGGCAGTTTGGCAGTACCAGGGTCTGTGCTACAGACCACTGGGATCATGGGATTGTGCCAACTATGCCAGGATGGCATAGAGGGGGCAATTCCATGATCACAGACATGTTACATGGCCATATTCGGAGTTACCATTGTGAAGCTACCTATATTTAGTGCACGCGTGTAATGGTGTCCCCGCACTCACAAAGTCCGGGGAATTGGCCCTGAACAATGTGGGGGCACCTTGGCTAGTGCCAGGGTGCCCTCACACTAAGTAACTTAGCACCCAACCTTTACCAGGTAAAGGTTAGACATATAGGTGACTTATAAGTTACTTAAGTGCAGTGTAAAATGGCTGTGAAATAACATGGACGTTATTTCACTCAGGCTGCAGTGGCAGGCCTGTCTAAGAATTGTCAGAGCTCCCTATGGGTGGCAAAAGAAATGCTGCAGCCCATAGGGATCTCCTGGAACCCCAATACCCTGGGTACCTCAGTACCATATACTAGGGAATTATAAAGGTGTTCCAGTAAGCCAATGTAAATTGGTAAAAATTGGTCACTAGCCTGTTAGTGACAATTTGAAAGAAATGAGAGAGCATAACCACTGAGGTTCTGATTAGCAGAGCCTCAGTGAGACAGTTAGTCATAACACAGGTAACACATTCAGGCACACTTATGAGCACTGGGGCCCTGGCTGGCAGGGTCCCAGTGACACATACAACTAAAACAACATATATACAGTGAAAAATGGGGGTAACATGCCAGGCAAAATGGTACTTTCCTACACAACCCCCCCCCAAACGAAGGACAATAAGACTAGCCATGACCTGATGAGTCTTCATTGTCTAAGTGGAAATATCTGGAGAGTCCATCTGCATTGGAGTGGCTACTCCCAGGTCTATGTTCCACTGTATAGTCCATTCCCTGTAGGGATATGGACCACCTCAACAATTTAGGATTTTCACCTTTTATTTGTTTTAGCCAAAGTAGAGGTTTGTCTGAACAATGAAGTTAGTGCCAAACAGGTATGGCCTCAACTTCTTCAGTGCCCAGACCACAGCAAAGGCCTCCCTCTCAATGGCAGACCAAGGCTTTTCTCTAGGGGTCAACCTTCTACTAATAAAAGCAACAGGTTGATCCTGGCCCTCAGAATTAAGTTGTGATAGGACTGCCCCTACTCCTAATTCAGATGCATCAGTTTGGACATAGAATTTTTTAGAGTAACAAGGGCTTTTCAGGACAGGTGCAGAGCACATGGCCTGCTTCAGCTCCTCAAAAGCTTTCTGACAGTTTGCTGTCCATAATACCTTTTTAGGCATTTTCTTGGATGTGAGGTCATTAAGAGGGGCTGCAATGGAGCCGTAGTTCTTAATGAACCTCCTGTAATACCCAGTGAGGCCTAGGAAGGCTCTCATCTGAGTCTGAGTAGTAGGGGGAACCCAATCTATAATAGTTTGGATTTTCCCCTGAAGTGGTGCAATCTGTTCCCCACCAACAAGGTGTCCCAGATAAACCACCTTCCCCTGCCCTATCTGGCACTTTGAAGTCTTGATAGTGAGGCCTGCCTTTTACAGGGCCTCTAAAACTTTCCATAGGTGGACCAGGTGATCATCCCAACTGGAGCTAAAGACAGCTATATCGTCCAGATATGCTGCACTAAAAGCTTCCAGCCCTTGCAGGACTGTGTTCACCAACCTCTGAAAAGTGGCAGGTGCATTTTTCAATCCAAAAGGCATTACTGTGAATTGGTAATGGCCTCCTATGGTTGAAAATGCAGTTTTAGGTTTAGCATCTTCTGATAATTTGATCTGCCAATACCCTGCAGTCAAATCAAAAGTGCTTAGATACTTGGCAGATGCCAGTGTATCTATGAGCTCATCTGCCCTGGGTATAGGGTGAGCATCAGTTTTGGTTACCTGGTTGAGACCTCTGTAGTCTACACAAAACCGCATTTCTTTCTTTCCATCCTTGGAATGAGGTTTTGGAACAAGTACCACAGGAGAAGCCCATGGACTTTCAGAGTGCTCAACCACTCCCAGTTCTAACATTTTCTGCACCTCTTGCTTTATGCAGTCTCTGACATGGTCAGGCTGCCTATAGATCTTACTTTTGACAGGCAAGCTGTCTCCAGTATCTATAGTGTGCTCACACCAAGAAGTGGTACCTGGCACAGTAGAGAAGAGTTCAGAAAACTGACCCAGGAGATTTATGCAATGGTCTTTCTGCTCAGCAGTAAGACAATCAGCCAAAACTACACCTTCCACTAGAGCATCTTGTTCTGTGGAAGAGAAGAGATCAGGTAGAGGATCACTGTCTTTTTCCTGTCCCTCATCAGTTGCCATGAGCAGGGTGAGATCAGCCCTGTCATAGTAGGGTTTAAGGCGATTGACATGGAGCACCCTAAGGGGACTCCTGGCAGTGCCTAAGTCAACTAAGTAGGTGACTTCACCCTTTTTCTCAACAATTGTGTGGGGTCCACTCCATTTATCTTGGAGTGCTCTTGGGGCCACAGGCTCCAAGACCCATACTTTCTGCCCTGGTTTGTACTGAACCAAAACAGCCTTCTGGTCATGCTATTGCTTTTGGAGCTCTTGGCTGGCCTGAAGGTTTTTACTGGCCTTTTTCATGTACACAGCCATCCTTGATCTGAGGCCAAGTACATAATCCACTATATCTTGCTTTGGAGCTTTTAAAGGTTGTTCCCAACCCTCCTTGACAAGTGTTAGTGGACCCCTCACAGGGTGTCCAAAGAGGAGTTCAAAGGGGCTGAAGCCCACTCCTTTCTGGTGTACCTCCCTGTAGGCAAAAAGGAGGCATGGTAAAAGGATATCCCATCTCCTGCGGAGTTTTTCAGGGAGTCCCATAATCATGCCTTTGAGAGTTTTGTTAAATCTCTCCACCAGTCCATTTGTTTGTGAATGATAGGGTGTAGTGAACTTGTAAGTCACACCACACTCCTTCCACATGGCCTTTAAGTAAGCAGACATGAAATTGCTTCCCCTGTCTGATACCACCTCTTTTGGGAAGCCCACCCTGGAAAATATTCCCAGGAGGGCCTTTGCCACTGCAGGTGCTGTAGTGGTCCTTAGAGGAATAGCTTCAGGATATCTTGTGGCATGGTCCACTACCACCAAGATAAACCTATTGCCTGAAGCAGTAGGAGGGTCAAGGGGGCCAACTATGTCAACCCCTACCCTTTCAAAGGAACCCCAACCACAGGCAGTGGAATAAGGGGTGCCTTTGGAGTGCCACCTGTCTTGCCACTGGCTTGACAGGTTTCTCAGGACTTACAAAATTCTTTTGTGTCCTCTGACATTCTAGGCCAATGAAACAAGGGAACAAGTCTGTCCCAAGTTTTCATTTGTCCTAAATGTCCAGCTAGGGGAATGTTGTGGGCTAGAGTTAGGAGGAACTTTCTGTACTCCTGAGGAATCACTAACCTCCTGGCAGTTCCAGGTTTAGGATCCCTTGCTTCAGTGTACAAGAGGTTGTCCTCCCAGTAAACTCTGTGAGAGTCACTGACATCCCCATTAGCTTGTTTGACAGCTTGCTGTCTTAGACCCTCTAGTGTGGGACAGGTTTGCTGTGCCACACTCAGCTCCTCCCTGGCAGGCCCCCCTTCACCCAAAAGCTCAGCAGTGTCTGCTTCCAGCTCCTCTGGTGTAGGTTCTGCACAGGGTGGAAATTCTTCTTCCTCAGAAGTAGAATCCACTGTAGAGGGAGGGATAGTAGGAAGTGTTTTACTTCTACTAGCCCTAGCTTTAGGGAGCACTTGGTCCATTGTTCCAGGATCCAAGTCACCCTGTCCTTTTTGCTTTTTGGCCTGAGCCCTGGTTAAAGCAACAATATGCCCTGGGATGCCCAGCATTGCTGCATGGGCCTCCAACTCCACATCTGACCAAGCTGATGTCTCCAAATCATTTCCTAGTAGACAGTCTACAGGTAAATCTGAGGCTACCACAACTTTCTTTGGACCAGTAACCCCCCCCCAGTTGAGATTTACAACAGCCATGGGGTGGCTAAGTGTGTTGTTGTGAGCATCGGTTACTTGGTACTGGTGACCAAGTAGGTGTTGTTCAGGGTGGACCAGTTTCTCTATCACCATTGTGACACTGGCACCTGTGTCCCTGTAGGCCTGAACCTCAACACCATTTATTAGGGGTAGCTGCTTGTACTTATCCATGTTAAGGGGACCAAGGTGGCTAAATCAATAGCCCCCTCAGAGACTAATACAGCCTCTGTGGTCTCCCTAATCAGACCAACCCCAACTAAGTTACCAAAAGTGAGCCCAGCTACTCCCTTGGATTGGCTATTAGTAGGTTTGCTCCCACCACCACTGCTATTAGTAGGGACACTAGGTGTAGCAGTAGGGGTTGTAGTGGTAGGAGGCTTGGTGCTTTTCTTTGGACAACTGGGATCTGTTGTCCAATGGCCTTTTATTTTACATAAATAGCACCATGGTTTCTTTTCTTTGTTTTGATTAGAAGATGATTTGGGCCCACCACCCCCACCAGAGTGTTTTTGTGGGCCTGATGAAGACTCATTTTTAGATTTGTCCCCACCCTTGTCAGAAGACTTACCATCCTTCTTGTTGCCATCTTTGTCACCCCCTGTATGAACTTTTCTGTTCACCCTTGTTCTGACCCATTTGTCTGCCTTCTTTCCCAATTCTTGGGGAGAGGTCAGATCAGAGTCCACCAGGTACTGGTGCAACAAATCAGACACACAATTATTAAGAATATGCTCTCTCAGGATCAAGTTATACAGGCTGTCATAATCAGTAACTTTACTGCCATGCAACCACCCCTCCAAGGCCTTCACTGAATGGTCAATGAAATCAACCCAGTCTTGTGAAGACTTCTTTTTGGTCTCTCTGAACTTTATCCTCTATTGTTCAGTGGTTAAGCCATAACCATCCAGGAGTGCATTCTTAATAACTGTAAAATTATTGGCATCACTTTCTTTCATAGTAAGGAGCCTATCCCTACCCTTTCCACTAAATGATAGCCATAGGATAGCAGCCCACTGCCTTTGAGGGACATCCTGTACAACACAGGCCCTCTCAAGTGCAGCAAACCATTTGTTAATGTCATCCCCCTCCTTATAAGGGGGAACTATCTTGTGCAGATTCCTGGAATCATGCTCTTTTGCAGGATAACTATGGGGAATACTGCTACTGCCACCATGGGTTTCAAAACCCAACTTCTGTCTTTCCTTCTCTAGTTCTAAGGACTGTCTATCCAAATCCAGCTGTTGCTTCTTAAGCTTTAGTCTGGTTTGTTCCACTCTCAACTTATTGAGTTCCCTTTCTAACATTCTGTCATCAGGGTTGGTGGGAGGGACATGTCTTGAAACAGAGGTCTGATGAGAATTGACAGAAGGAGACCTATCCCTTACAGAGGGCACCCTAACAGCTTGGTTAACAGAAACATTACTTCTACTGTGGTGAGAAACAATACTCTTGCTATGATGTGAGATAACACTATCTGTATGGTGTACCTCTACATCAATACCAACTATGCTAGACTGTCTGGTAATGGGCAGGCTAGGAAGTTTCTTTCCTGAATCTTTTCCTAGGGGAGTCCCTGGATCAGATTGGGAACCATTAGCTACTTTTTCAACAGATGGGGCTCTTCTGGCCTTATCTTGTTCTCTAAGCATGTTAAGCAATAATTCCAAAGAAGGATTCTTCCCTACACTCAAACCTCTCTCTATGCAGAGACTACTTTCTCCTTTCCAGCTAAGGTGATCATATGCAAGTTTGGATAGATCAACATTTTGGCCTGTGCCAGACATTTTTAGAGAGAGTTAAAGTGATAGAAAAAGAGAAAAAGTTTTCTGAACTTTTAGAAAGACAGAAAAAAACTTTTTAAACTTTTAAGAACTTTTTAGAAAGTTTAGAGGTACTTTTCAGCACTTTAGAAAAGAGGTGAGAAAAGAAATGCAAAACTTTTTGGCTAGGTGTACATACACTGAACTTGTTTTGTATATTTTTCTCTTATGAAAAGTACAATGACAAAAGTGGTAAGTAGTCTCAAAGCACTTATCCCACCGCTGCACAACCAATGTAGGAGGCTGGACTGGCTTGTAGTGAGTACTAAGGGGTACTTACACCTTGCACCAGGCCCAGTTATCCCTTATTAGTGTATAGGGTGTCTAGCAGCATAGGCTGATAGATAATGGTAGCTTAGCAGAGCAGCTTAGGCTGAACTAGGAGACAAGTGAAGCTCCTACAGTACCACTAGTGTCATATGCACAATATCATAAGAAAAAACAATACACAGATATACTAAATATAAAGGTACTTTATTTTTTGACAATATGCCAAAAGTATCTCAGTGAGTACCCTCAGTATGAGGATAGCAAATATACACAAGATATATGTACACAATACCAAAATATGCTGTAATAGTATTAGAAAACAGTGCAAACAATGTATAGTTACAATAGGATGCAATGGAGACACATAGGGATAGGGGCAACACAAACCATATACTCCAAAAGTGGAATGCGAACCACGAATGGACCCCAAACCTATGTGACCTTGTAGAGGGTCGCTGGGACTATTAGAAAATAGTAAGGGTTAGAAAAATAGCCCACCCAAAGACCCTGAAAAGTGAGTGCAAAGTGCACTAAAGTTCCCCAAAGGACATAGAAGTCGTGATAGGGGAATTCTGCAGGAAAGACACAAATCAGCAATGCAACAACGATGGATTTCCAGTCGAGGGTACCTGGGGAACAAGGGGACCAAGTCCAAAAGTCACAAGCAAGTCGGAGATGGGCAGGTGCCCAGGAAATGCCAGCTGTGGGTGCAAAGAAGCTGCTACTGGACAGTAGACGCTGGAGATTCTGCAAGAACGACAAGGGCTAGGAACTTCCCCTTTGGAGGACTGATCCCCCATGCCGTGGTGAGTTGTGCAGAAGTGTTTTTCTGAAGAAAGACCACCAACAAGCCTTGCTAGCTGCAAATCATGCAGTTAGGGTTTTTGGATGCTGCTGTGGCCCAGGAGGGACCAGGATGTCGCAAATTGCGTCTGGGGACAGAGGGGGCATCGAGCAAGACAAGGAGCCCTCTCAGAAGCAGGCAGTACCCGCAGAAGTGCCAGAACAGGCACTATGAAGTGGAGTGAAATGGTGCTCACCCGAAGTCACACAAAGGAGTCCCACGTCGCCGGAGGACAACTTAGGAGGTCATGCAATGCAGGTCAGAGTGCCGTGGACCCAGGATGGACTGTGCACAAAGGATTTCCGCCGGAAGTGCACGGAGGCCGGAGAAGCTGCAAAAGTGCGGTTCCCAGCAATGCAGTCTGGCGTGGGGAGGATAGGATTTACCTCCACCAAACTTGGACTGAAGAGTCACTGGACTGTGGGAGTCACTTGGACAGAGTTGCTGGATTCAAGGGACCTCGCTCGTCGTGCTGAGAGGAGACCCAGGGTACCAGTGTTGCAGTTCTTTGGTGCCTGCGGTTGCAGGGGGACGATTCCGTCGACCCACGGGAGATTTCTTCGGAGCTTCTAGTGCAGAGAGGAGGCAGACTACCCCCACAGCATGCACCACCAGGAAAACAGTCGAGAAGGCGGCAGGATCAGCGTTACAGAGTTGCAGTAGTCGTCTTCGCTACTTTGTTGCAGTTTTGCAGGCTTCCAGCGTGGTCAGCAGTCGATTCCTTGGCAGAAGGTGAAGAGAGAGATGCAGAGGAACTCGGATGAGCTCTTGCATTCGTTATCTAAGGAAATCCCCAAAGCAGAGACCCTAAATAGCCAGAAAAGAGGGTTTGGCTACTTAGGAGAGAAGATAGGCTAGCAACACCTGAAGGAGCCTATCAGAAGGAGTCTCTGACGTTACCTGATGGAACTGGCCACTCAGAGCAGTCCAGTGTGCCAGCAGCACCTCTGTTTCCAAGATGGCAGAGGTCTGGAGCACACTGGAGGAGCTCTGGGCACCTCCCAGGGGAGGTACAGGTCAGGGGAGTGGTCACTCCCCTTTCCTTTGTCCAGTTTCGCGCCAGAGCAGGGCTAAGGGGTCCCTGAACCAGTGTAGACTGGCTTATGCAGAAATGGGCACCATGTGTGCCCATGAAAGCATTTCCAGAGGCTGGGGGAGGCTACTCCTCCCCTGCCTTCACACCATTTTCCAAAGGGAGAGGGTGTAACACCCTCTCTCAGAGGAAGTCCTTTGTTCTGCCATCCTGGGCCAGGCCTGGCTGGACCCCAGGAGGGCAGAAGCCTGTCTGAGGGGTTGGCAGCAGCAGCAGCTGCAGTGAAACCCCGGGAAAGGCAGTTTGGCAGTACCAGGGTCTGTGCTACAGACCACTGGGATCATGGGATTGTGCCAACTATGCCAGGATGGCATAGAGGGGGCAATTCCATGATCATAGACATGTTACATGGCCATATTCGGAGTTACCATTGTGAAGCTACATATAGGTAGTGACCTATATGTAGTGCACGCGTGTAATGGTGTCCCCGCACTCACAAAGTCCGGGGAATTGGCCCTGAACAATGTTGGGGCACCTTGGCTAGTGCCAGGGTGCCCTCACACTAAGTAACTTAGCACCCAACCTTTACCAGGTAAAGGTTAGACATATAGGTGACTTATAAGTTACTTAAGTGCAGTGTAAAATGGCTGTGAAATAACGTGGACGTTATTTCACTCAGGCTGCAGTGGTAGGCCTGTGTAAGAATTGTCAGAGCTCCCTATGGGTGGCAAAAGAAATGCTGCAGCCCATAGGGATCTCCTGGAACCCCAATACCCTGGGTACCTCAGTACCATATACTAGGGAATTATAAGGGTGTTCCAGTAAGCCAATGTAAATTGGTACAATTGGTCACTAGCCTGTTAGTGACAATTTGAAAGAAATGAGAGGGCATAACCACTGAGGTTCTGATTAGCAGAGCCTCAGTGAGACAGTTAGTCATAACACAGGTAACACATTCAGGCACACTTATGAGCACTGGGGCCCTGGCTGGCAGGGTCCCAGTGACACATACAACTAAAACAACATATATACAGTGAAAAATGGGGGTAACATGCCAGGCAAGATGGTACTTTCCTACAATGTAGCACAAGTATGCCTCGTTGGCTGCCTCTGAAGGCGTCAGTAAAGGTTCACCTGGAAGGTGTATTGGTTGGAAAGGAATTTGGAGGAGACAGAGACATAAACAGGTAGGAAAAGCTTGGGCTAGGTATGCTTTCATAGGGCTATCACATAGGTAGAAGGCATGTAGTCAAGGTAGGAGAAACGCACATGCCCTCTCTTCATCTTCATAAAAGGACTCAACTCCATGTGCGCCACACTCATAGCGATACTGAATGGCTCCCTCATTCAACTAACCAGACCACTCCAAACCATAAAGAATGCAGCTGTCAGGCTCACTCTCATCCTCACACCATGCACATCACCACACACACACAAACACACACACAGCAATCTGCACCTCAAAGAGCTTCACTGACACCCCATCTACAAGCGAGCTCTCCTCAGACTCCTCATAAATGCTTTCAAATCCTTACACAACACTAGCCCAGCATACCTCAACAACCTCATCAGATTTCAGAAACCTTTCAGATATGTATGCTCAGCCAGACTCCTACTTGCCCAAATCCAAAGCATACGCAGCACCAGAACCAGCTGGTTTAGCTTAACTTAGCTTTCTCATAAACCCTGGAACAACCTGTCCCTATGCATCAGAGCCACCTCTTAATTTTTTGATTTCTGTAAAAAGCTGGAGGCTTGGCTCTTCAAACTAGCCAAGCCTATGGTTCAGCCCACATTACTCCTGCATTGGTGATAAGATACCCTCCCAGGAGAAAGTGTGCTTTACAAATACACATAACCTCACACAGAACTCGTCACCAAGCACTACACATTTGGGTCATGTTTGTGGCCTGCTTGCCATGTTCATCCTCCATCAGAATCTGGCAGATGATCTGTTCACCATATAACAAGTGCATTACAGTCACAGCACTGCACATAACATTGAGCAGGTACAAAAGCCACACTGTCACAGAATACCTTGTGTGCCAAAAATTAACGTCCTTAGTAGTTTTGGACGTGCTCTTTAGGGAACTTAGGGAGGTCTTCCCCACCATGTTTACCTTGGATTCAAAGGAAAGTACGCTTACTCAGTTTGAGTAATCTTAGCCCTGAGGCATTCATGGTCACCAACCAACTCACATTCACAAAATGGAAGGAGTAGAATTTAGCATAGTGAGTGTTCTAAAGATGCACAAAAGACACGTCTTCCTGAGCCTCATGTGGCTGTCATGAAGGCCATTAATGAAGGTTCAATTGGCATGTTTTCGGTATTATTCATGACATCGAGAGAGGCAGACAGTTGACAGGAGGTAAAAACGTAGGCCTGATCTAGAACTCAGCGGATGGGGTAGTCTGTTACAATGGTAACCAATATAACATCTGTCAAAACCTAAATCCCATTCTATTCTATAGGATTTAGATTTCAGTGATGGAGTAACCGAGTTTTAAATCAGGCGCTTAGTGTAGGTTTGCTTTGCTCTTTTGAGAACTTAAAAATGTCTTCCCCAGTATATTTACCTTAGTTTCAAAGGTAGGCATGCTCACTTAATTTGACTAATCTAAGCCCTGAGACATTCATGGATACTCACTAACTCACACTCAAAAAATGGAAGGAGTTGGATTCAGCACATTGAGTGTTCTAAAGACGGATGAAAGACAGGTGTTCCTTTGCCTCCTGTGACTATCATGCGGGCCATTAATGAATGTTCAGTTGACACATGTTTGGTATTAGGGCTTTGAGAAAGGCAGATAGTTGACAGGTAGCAAAAACGTCTAGTTCTATGTTTCTTTTAGCTTGAGATATGGTGAAGCTTTTTGAGGCACAAACCAACAACATGTCTGGCCATATTTAGTGGTTTGCTTGTGTTCTATTTCTATGAAAGTTTGTCAATGGCTGGGTAAGATGTGGTGTGATTGGTGATTCCATCCTGTTGCGTATGAATGGGATATGCCCTTGATTGGTGGCAGTATGCTGATGTGAGGTCTGCTGAGGTAAATTAGACCAGTGGTGGTAGTATGAGAGTCATTGTGTGTGGTGCATGAAAGGTACGTGAATGGCCCATAAAGTGGTTAGGGGCATATTTATACTCCGTTTGCGCCAGAATTGCGTAGTTTTTTTTTACGCAATTCTGACGCAAAACTAACTCCATATTTATACTTTGGCGTTAGACGTGTCTAGCGCCAAAGTCCATGGAGTTAGCGTCATTTTTTAGCGTGGACACCTACTTTGCGTTAATTATATGCATATCCCGTCTAAAAAATCGACTCCGAGGCATGTGCGTCAGATTTATACTCCCGGGCAAAATTCACGCCCGGGAGTGGGTGGGTCAAACAAAATGACGTACGGCCGCTTTTGCGCCGTTTTTTAGCGCCTGCAAAAGGCAGGTGTTAAGTGACCTGTGGGCTCTGAAGGAGCCAGGAGGTGCCCTCCCATGCCCCCAGGGACACCCCCTGTCACCCTTGCCCACCCCAGGAGGACACCCAAGGCTGGAGGGACCCATCCCAGGGACATTAAGGTAAGTTCAGGTAAGTGTTTTTTTTCATTTTTTTTTTGTGGCATAGGGGGGCCTGATTTGTGCCCCCCTACATGCCACTATGCCCAATGACCATGCCCAGGGGACAGAAGTCCCCTGGGCATGGCCATTGGGCAAGGGGGCATGACTCCTGTCTTTGATTAGACAGGAGTCATTTCTATGGGGGTTGGGAGTGAAAAAAAATGGCGCAAATCGGGTTGAGGCGAAAAAATTGCCTCAACCTGACTTGCCCCATTTCTTGATGCCCAAGCCCCATATCCCCCTACGCCAGCGCTGCCTGGTGTACGTCGTTTTTTTTAACGCACACCAGACGGCGCCGGCGGCTAACGCCGGCTAACGTCATTCAATAAATACGGCGCCCGCATGGCGCTTCAGAATGGCGTTAGCCAGCGCTAATTTTTTTGACGCAAAACTGCGTTAGCGCAGTTTTGCGTCAAAAAGTATAAATATGGGCCTTAGTGCCTTGAGATAGCTTGAGTTAAATATTCTTATACTATTTTTGGTATTTGCTCTTTGAAGCTAGCAATTTTGGAGGTGCTACAACCATCCAGTGTAAGTCTAATTTTCAATAGTGGATGGACTCCGAAGAAACAATAACAATACCTCATGTTTTTTTAGAACTGAGTATCCTGAGGTGTCTAGGTTGGTGTAACTTGCATTGATCCCAATCACATCCCCAAAGTGAACTGAAAACATCAAACTTTGCCTAAGTGGCTAAGAATGCACACTTTCTTTACATTTTGTGAGGGAAAGTTCAGGAATTGGTGGCGATCCACACATTTCCAACTAGCCAGCTTTCCCATATATCTCCACATAAAAATGTGTGGGGGGCTGTTAGCACCTGCAATAGAAATGGGCTCAAAACACAACATGGACAATCAATTTTTCCCACTCAAAACCAATGCTTTTTTGTAATTTGGGCTCCTGTAGATTTTGAGCCTGTGATTGTCCGTCATCTAGAGAAACCTACAAAGACCATGACAATTCTGAAAACTAGACACTCAGGGGAATCCAGGATGGAGCAAGTTGCATGGATTTCAGAAGGTGTTCTTACCCAGAAGCCCTTTGCAAATCTCAAACTTTGGTTAAAAATATACAAGTACCAGAATCTGTGGAGGTTCACCAGTTTCTTACCACCTCGCATTCCCATGCATTTCCCAATAACAATGGTGCCCCATTGTGGATGGATTAAGTGACCACAAAACAAATTCCCTAAAGCACTCTGTGGACAGATCAGGTCAGCAATAGGGGTAGCTGGCACCCATGAAAACCTGCCAATCATGCATTCCCTACATTTTTGTGATGAAAAGTTCCAGAATCAGCAGGAATGCAAAAAGTTAGCCAAAGTTTGAGGCCTGCCTGTGCAGTGTTGATTCCTAGATAGGGAATATTCACTGATGTGTGGTCTGTATTACCTTCCACTGCAAAATCCCTGGTGCAGAATTACTCAACTTTTGCCACAATGGAAGCACAGCACTTTGCTCCCTTTGCCAGAGGCCCAAAAGTAGGGAAAAGATAAGTTCACTTGTATCAATGTCAGGCCAGACTCCCCCACCTGAAGAAAGACCATAAAACTACTTGGGTGAAAGCAAGTAGATGGAGTTCCAGGGGCACAATCATTGCAAAATCCTGTTGTACGCCTCCAGGTACTTCCACAACAGTGCCACCACCACCACTGCCAAGCACTACCAGCTTAAATCAGCCAACTATGTCTGGAATATTTGATCACCAAGTCCTTATTATAGGAACCACCAGCTGGATTAACTGCTCAATGCTCTTACTGCCAGGATATTGGTTGAATATCTATTTCACTTCCTAAAGTTGAGAATGACGATTTAATTAGTATGATTGCTTTTCTAGGACAGGATTTCCAGAACGCTACCAGCCAATTTCCACACTGAACGTTATGGCATAGAAGTTGGTGCAATTAACAACGGACATTTAGACTAGCACACAGAAATGTTACTATATTGCTGTCACAAGACACTGGGTGTTCTATGCTGCTGGTACATCTTCTTCAGTCTCCCACTGTATCAGCCAGCAACATCAAGCTTCAGAGGTTTGATAGGCTGATGCACAACACCACATGTGAAGCCTATGCTGGATAATTTGGTCTATGAGTAGCTGCAGCCACATTCATTAGAGATTGGTTTTGTAGTGACTGACAATAAGAACAATGCAAGTGCCACTCTGAATCTAGCTAGGATTCCCCATATACCAAGTTTTGCTCATGTTTTGAATCTCATTGCTAACCACTTCCTGAAGGATACTCCATTCATAGAGATGCTGGTTTGTGCTTGCAGGATATGCTCACACTTCAGCCAATCAACCATCGCATGCAAAGGCCTGAAATCAAACCAGCAATGATTCAATCAACAACATAAAATGAAGTTTGAGGTGTCCACCTCCAGGAACGCAATGCTCTAAATGCTGGAGACACTCCTGGCACAGCAGCTAGCTATCATTGATTATTCTGTGACAGCACATCACTCAAGGGCTCTGGACACCACTGCCTTAGTAGCAGTCCACTGGGAGCTCATTCAGATTGAGTGCAAGGTGCTGGGGCCTTTTAAGTTTATTCAGACACTCCTGAGTGGTGTTAGATGTGTCAAGCTTAGTGCTGTCTTCCACCAAGCGTTTTGCCTAGTTACCTTCACGTTTTGCTGAAATTAATTTCTGTTTATCTCTGTGCACTTTATCACTTCTAACTAGTGCTAAGGTGCTTCTGCTGCTGCTCACTCCCTTGAACATGATTTGAGTAACATATACAAAATTGGAATATTTTATTTAGTTGTAAGTCCTTTGAAGGGTAGTATATCATATGCCCAGGGCACCCGGGTATAAAAATGGGACCTTCATACCACTCTTCACAGTTCACTACTGACCCTGCTGACCCTCAGAGGACTGCCAGCTGCTGTGACCTGCTGTGCGCTCTCCCAGATGCCGCTGTACTTGGAAGAGCTTTGCTGCCTGGAGCCTGCCTTAAAACCTGAGAGGCCAGGCCTTCTGTTGAGCCCTACATCTTAACCTACACCCAGGACTACCAGAGTGAATCCAAGGGCTAGTTTGCTAGCCTAATGTTCAGAGCAACAGGGGCACAAAAAGTTCCCACCATCTTGAAACTGCACCTGAATTCAACTTGAGTGTGTCCTGCAGCCCCAATAGGTGCCCTGCCAGTCCTGAACCCTTGGTTGCAGTGCAAAAGGTGGCCAGATGGCCAGATCCCACAACTGAGGACTTTTTTTGCTAAACGTTGCTCTGAGAACCAGGAGCAGACCTGGACCAACCTGCTAACCTTTTCGCACAAGGTGCATCACCAGTTGGATTGACTTTGCAGCTTCTCCCACTACGTTCTTCTCTGCAGCAGCAAATTCTTTTCAGGAACCCTTTGCCAAACAGGTATCTAACCTCCTTCAGCTACAGCCCTCTGCCTTGTCTCGCAGGAGATTTTCAACTTCCACTTCGCCGACTACGTTGGTATGTACAAATCTTTGCCCCAAGGTTGGACACCCCCTGCAGCCCTGTCACACTGAACTTTACTAAGGGTGGGCAATAAATTCTGCTCCGCCGGTGGAGTTAACAGAATTTTGGCCACTCTGCGTTATGCATGTATTGTGGAGTTCAACCCAAATTTCGGAAACCATTGTGTGGCAGAGTTTTTCTCATGTGTGGCTCGCCAACAGTAAGTTGGCTAGTGCAAGCAAGATTTGGCATCCCCTCACCCCCTAGAGCAGTTTTTGGTCACTAGGAGGGCACCATGCAAGATTTACCCCAACGTGGGTGGTCACAATTGTTCACAGTCAGGAAGCTGCTGCTCGAGGAGAAAATCTACTCGAGCTGCAGCAAAATCAACTCAAGAAGCAGCACCCTCTAGCACACTGCAAAATGGTGTTCATGCTGATTTTTCAGCATGGAATAAGCTCTCGGCATTAAAATTCAGCGTGCACAGCGCATTGTGCCTGATTCTGCAAATTTGTGGAACTTCACAGCATCTCGTGAACTTTTCATGCAACTCCATGGAATTTCATGGAGTGAAACTCCATGAGTTCTGTCCACCCCTGAACTTTTCCTCCTCAGACACTTTTTCTAAGAATTTCTTCTAAGTTTGAGTGTAAGGGCTGGCCGGGCCCAATCCACTTCTTATATCCGAACTGTGCTCCATTGCAGTCGGCCATATTTTTCAATTTTGACATGGTCTCACGCAAACCGGATGTCCTTGGGTGGTGCTAGTTTTTACTAAAAACTTTACAAATTCAGAACTCCGGTTCACCTAATTGGATGTGTGTTGTTTTGCTGTCACATAAATTATTAAAATTTACTTCATTTTCTAAATCAGTTCGGATTTTTCTTGTGTTGTGTTTTGAGTTTGTTGCTGTTTCTGCTCTGCATAAATACCATACACCTAGCCTTTAAGTTAAACCTGGCTTCTTTTTGTGCTAAGCTACCCAGAGTAAAGCACATGGTTAATTTAGTTTACCCTGCGAGGGATTGTGACTGTTGCATGACCAGGGCACACAATCCTCTGCTGCTGTGACAGCCTTTCAAGAGGGAAAAAAACTGTACGCTTCAAAAAGAGCAGAACCTCAACATAAAACTTCAAAGACTAAGGCCCTCATTATGACATTGATAGTAAATCGCGCTTACAGCCGTGCTGACGGCTGCCAACTTACAGCCGTGCTGGCGAGCATCCGTTCACCATATTATGACACACTCACACCAATCCGACAGAATACAGCCACATACCCAAATCCTCCAGACCAAAGGTCAGTGCTAAAGTGGCGGTCCCAAAACCCACACCGTTACGCCAACAGAACAATGCCCATCACATTATGACCCAAGAATCACCACAGCGGACATTCAAAGGGGGTAAACCATTAGCGGTACATACTGCCGCGGTCAGAATGGACACCCACATACAAAACAATACTACATTGGACAATTCAAACAACACACACCTGACACTCATACATACACCACACCCACTCCACTATAAAACACACACCCACATTACCCATAACTCTTTACCAACAACTATTGCCACCATGAGACTGAAAAGAAGGGCACAGAGACAACTACACACACACACCACTTACACCCAAACACCCCTCACTCACTCCATATCACACACCTCACCACATCACCCAACACACCCTTACCAACACACATCACATAACACCCATGGCACCACAAAGGGACTGTTTCACTGAGGAGGAGTCAAGGGTCATAGTGGAGGAAATCGTCAGGGTAGACCCACAGCTCTTTGGAGCACAGGTGCAGCAGATATCAATAGCAAGGAAGATGGAGCTACAGCGGAGGATCGTGGACAGGGTCTATGCATGGGACAGCACCCAAGAATAAGGGACAACATCAGGAAGAGGTGGAACGACCTACGGGGAAAGGTACGTTCCACTGCAGCAAGACACCAGCTCGCCATACAGAAGACTGGTGGTGGATTCCCCACTCTTTCCCCACAACTCACAGCATGGGAGGAGCAGGTACTGGCAATACTGCATCCTGAGGGCCTGGCCAGAGTTGAAGGAGGACTGGACACTGGTAAGTCAACTGTTAACAATTATCATCCTCCATACCTGCATGCCATCACACACACTCACTCCCATCACTCCTCTCCATACCACACACTCCACCATCACATCACACTAATACCAATGCCAAGGCCTGCATGCTGTTACAATGCAAGGACATCTTTCCCAGCCCTGCATGGACACTCATCACCAAAGCATGCACAGCATAGGTAAACTAACATAACCACAATACACCAGCATACACAAGCAAAAGCTGGCAGGGGAACACCAATCGTAGAGGGGAAGCTACAGAAGACACCTGAAGCATAATATATCATTTACATCCCACAAGTACCCCAGCCAATGTCACTGGAGAGGAGGTGCCACCACTATCCAATTCCCCAACAGAAGAGGCCCACAGTGATGACAGTAACTCAGGACTTCTGGATCTGGATGATCTACCTGGCCCATCAGGGACCACTGGACAGTCGGTCACTCAAGTCCCCTGTCAGGAACCAACACAACAGCAGAAAGAAGGTAGATTTGAGCGTTGAGCGGCTCTCCATAAGAGGATGTACACCCACTAGTTTGAAAAATACCAAGGAACAATTTGCCCAAACAGACCGTACAACAATCCTCAATAAAAACAAAACTACTACTCAGACTATTCCCATTTGCTTTATTACATGCTTTCACAAAGGCCATAAATATATCTGAAAATTACTTGATAAACACTGGTACTTACTTATTAAAAATCCTTCCATTACTCAGCATATCCCTCCTGTTCCACAGATGGGCTTTAAAAGAGCTCTGAATCTTCGTGATAAACTATGTTCTTTCTTTTATCAAGAAACAACACCCATTCAAAGCTACATGAGATCCTCATCTGGCTTCTATACCTGTACAAACTGTTCCATCTGTAAACTCGGTTTGACTAATTCCAAAAGTATTTCAATCAATGATCAACACTTTAAGATATGTGATTTTATCAACTGTGAGAGTACTAATACAGTGTACCTCATCATCTGCCCTTGCAATATGGTCTACATAGGTAGTACTACTCGAGCACTCAAAAAACATATACAGGAACACTATCGTAACAGAAAGATGAACAGAAAGATGAATTTAAATTTCCACTAGTTGAACACTTTGTTAAATGTCATCCACATACACGATCTTTTACTTTTTGTGGGCTAATCAAACTCAAACAACATCCACGGGGTGGCAACCTTGAATTTAAGTTGCAACAAAATGAAAGTAAACTTATCATTCGCTTTGATATTGTCCGACAAGGCCTTAAAATGGATCCAGAATGGCATTGTTGGCTTCATCGATGATCTTTATTGCTATCAATTAGTGATGATAGCCATATCTTAATGTTTCTACCTCCATTTTCTCTGATAAGCCTAAACGTTTCCCAACATAAATACTGTTCACATATCGGATGTTACATGTGTTCTTTTATGCACAACCAACATCATTCACTAGTGTCACATACACAAAGGAGTTTGTCTGGGCAATACTTTATATTTTACTAACACCATTCCCAGTTACTACACTTTGCTAAAATATCAGTTAAATATTATGATCTACTTGGCCATGTAATAACATTTACTGTTTCCCTCAGTTCAACTATTAATAATCCTTATTCGTTATGGAACTATGAGACTATGGTGGTCATTACGACCCTGGCGGTCAGAGACCGCCAGGGGTAATGTGGCGTCCGTACCGCCAACAGGCTGGCGGTACGGAGGCCCTTATTACGACCGCGGCGGTAGCGCTGCGGTCGCACCGCCGGGGCCGGCGGTTTACCGCCTTTTTAGCCCCGGCGGTGATAATCCGCCAGGGCAGCGCTGATTATGACCCCCCCTACCGCCAGCCTGTTTCTGGCGGTTTGCACCGCCAGGAAGAGGCTGGCGGTAAGGTGTGTCCTGGGGCCACTGGGGGCCCCTGCACTGCCCATGCCACTGGCATGGGCAGTGCAGGGGCCCCCTAACAGGGCCCCGGCCAGCTTTTCACTGTCTGCATAGCAGACAGTGAAAAGCGCGACGGGTGCAACTGCACCCGTCGCACGGCCGCAACACTGCCGGCTCCATTAGGAGCCGGCTCCTATGTTGCGGCCTCATTCCCGCTGGGCCGGCGGGAATGTCATAATGGGGGCTGCGTGAGTGCGGCCGCATTGGCGGCCGCACGGCGGTTACTGCCTGGCGGGCGGCGGTAGCCGCCCGCCAAGGTCGTAATGACCCCCTATATCCTAATTATTTGACATATTTTCTGAATCCTTAAGGATTCTTCATCTCTGCCACTATCTAACAAAAAGCGCTTAGGATTAGTCTTTTAAGATCATTCCATTATAAATATGATCGATTAAAAACGATTGATGTTACTTTACTAACAAATTTCTATTATTTATTTTATATGAACAGTTAACAATGGCTGATATAATACACAACTAGCAGAATAATTATTTGTAATCCTCATAAAATACGAGGTTGTACATTCCGTTTAGGGTTTAATCCATAGACAAACACAATTGATCCAAGATGGCCGACGCAATTCTCACACATTCTTTCCATTCCCAGAGGGGTCATGGAAATAGTGGTAGGACTTTGTCTCCCACTGCCTAAATAAAATTGGAGAAGGACTTCCTAAAACCTTTTCATTCAATATGGCACCCGACTAGGATTCCGTACAAGTGTTCACAGGATTAATCCCGAGACATTGTTTTCCTACGAAATTGGTGAGTGTTTCTTTTTTGGGATATTTAACAACCTATTTATAATGGTACTCATGATATCTATATGGCCTACTAGATTATACTCTTCTAGTATACCATTATACACTCGCCCTCAAAATACGAACAGTCGCTACAATATTGCACATATTTTACCTGTTTGAGGCTTTGTACATTTCCCTTGTAAGCATTTAGGGGGTCATTCTGACCCTGGCGGTTGACTACCGCCAGGGCCAACGACTGCGGATGCACCGCCAACAGGCTGGCGGTGCATCCATGGGCATTCTGACCGCGGCGGTACAGCCGCGGTCAGGAACGGAAAACCGGCGGTGTCCCGCCGGTTTCCCGCTGCCCTGGGTAATCCTCCATGGCGGCGCTGCAGGCAGCGCTGCCATGGGGATTCCGACCCCCTTACCCCCAGCCTGGTTCTAACGGTTTTGACCGCCACAACCTGGCTGGCGGTAACGGGTGTCGTGGGGCCCCTGGGGGCCCCTGCAGTGCCCATGCCAATGGCATGGGCACTGCAGGGGCCCCCTAACAGGGCCCCACTAAGATTTTCAGTGTCTGCATAGCAGACACTGAAAATCGCGACGGGTGCCACTGCACCCGTCGCACGCCTTCAACTCCGCCGGCTCCATTCGGAGCCGGCTTCCTCGTTGAAGGCGCTTTCCCGCTGGGCTGGCGGGCGGCCTTCTGACGGTCGCCCGCCAGCCCAGCGGGAAAGCCAGAATGGCCGCCGCGGTCATTTGACCGCGGTGCGGTCATTCGGAGGCTCCCGCCGGCCCTGCGGTTACCGCGGCCGGCGGGAGTCAGAATGACCCCCTTAGACAATTATGTACCAACCCCAGGGTCCTCTTATTGATTTATGAAAAGTTGCCTTTAAGAATGTTTATTACAAAAGTGTGTTTTTCATGTAGGTATTTAAATTGACTTGACATAATAAGCTTCGTCTTGAGGTTCTTGATATAGGATCTGATAGACTCAGAACGTAACATTAATTTTGCTCACCTTGTGAACATAAAAGTGAGATTTCCACGTAGATGTTTGAATTGACTTGATATAATAAGTCTTTTGTTGATTTTTGATACAGGAAAAGAGACAGATTGTAACATTCTCTATATCTTTCCATCTGTTTCGATATGGGAAAATTACATAACTCCTGCAATATTAGATGACTTGTCTATAAAATCGTTTTATTATAAGCTTGTATCATGTATTACCTATATGTTCAAATAATTGATAATGAGGAGAATATGCACTTTTGATATATTGTTTTCATTTAGATCAACCACAATATTTTAAAAATGGACTTTTTATTATGAACAATACTAGGTATGATACCTTTTCACTTTAATGATGATTATAAATATTCTTTTGATCAACTCCTATCAATACACAAATACTAATGGAATTGAAATCCTTCACTTCTCTCTGTCAGCACCAAAGCTTGCTTTTAAAACTGTCACAACTTTATGAGCATGAACCTTGAATATTTTTTTTCTCATGGACACCTATCTACAGGTTACTTCACTGTCTTGGGTTAGGAGTACGGGACTATTGTTTGGATAATGATCTTTAGCTAAAGATTACCTTTCTTATTTTCTCTTTCTCTCTTCTATCACTCAATCAATGGGCTATTTTATGTTGGTCTCTTTACTTTGCACTCATCTTCATTATCTTGACTGTTTTATTATTAGTTTCAACCACTATTTATTATTTGCAGTCTTGAAAAAGCCCCACGTGAATCTACCACAAGGAGGTGAAACACGTGTCGGCTGTTTTCCTTCACATCTTTAAGTCATCTACATTGAACACGACTTTTACAGATATTTCTGATCTTTAAGTCCAACTGTCATCAATAAATGCATTTAAATTGAACGTGTGGATCCGATGCATCATTATTGACTATAAACTGAGGCACTACTACAACATTGATACTTTATATAAGTGGGTTATCTACATTTTTGGACTACTAGTATACCATGTATTTCAAATTTTTATTCATTGAAACAGCTACATCCATTGCAAATGAACTGTACATACAATGAGCATAAAGTGATTGACCTGTAGGGTCTGTTGTGATCACACCAGGAGAATGTGTCATATCACCAACATCTGCTAAATTAATACCCACAGGTAACAGTTACTGGGCAAAGAAGTTTGTAATGCCAGCATGGCAATGCCACACATAATACAACAATGGTCATAGAAAAGTAAAGTTGCACTCTCTCACCTGTGTGTCATTGGAAGTACTGATGTATCACAGATGTTCTGTTGTCCACATCCTCATCCTCTGCCTCTTCATCCTCGCTGTCCTCAGGGTCCACCGCTGCCACAGGGGCATCTCCAGCCTCATCCCCCTGCAGAAAAGGTACATTGCGTCTGAGGGCCAGGTTGTGCAACATGCAGCATGTCACTACAACTGGTAGACCTTCCTGGGTGAGTAGCACAGGGATCCACCAGTTAGATGGAGGCACCAGAACCTGGCCTTTAGGAGGCCAAAGGTCCTTTCAATGATCCTTCTGGTTCGCCATGTGCCTCATTATAACGTTCATCTGTTCTTGTCCTGGCATTCCTCACAGGGGTCAGCAGCCATGATAGGTTTGGGTCACCAGAGGCACCTGCAAAAATTGAGGGACAACATTTAGCCACACACTATCCTGTATGGCCAACACCATAGGCATACAGCAACATATACTGGGTGGGAACCAGCACTCACCTATTAGCCACACCCTGTGTCTCTATATTTGGGACATCGCATTTGGGATGCTGCTATTCCTCAGGACAAAGACATCATGCACTGACCTTGGACACTTAGCACTGAAATGGGAGATTTACTGGTCCGCCAAGCACACCGTCTGCACATTCATGGAGAGGAAACTCTTACGATTCCTGAACACCTGTTCGTGCTGGCGGGGGGGCACAAATGCAATATGTGTTCCGTCAATCGCCCCAGTTATATTGGGGATATGTCCCATTGCAAAGACTACAGCCTTTACAGTGGCCAAATCCTAAACCTGGGGGAATGCAATGTAGCTGCACATGTGTTTTATCAGGGTAGACAACACTCTTGTTAGCACGTTTGAGAACATTGGCTGTGGCATTCCTTCTGCCAAGCCCACTGTCACTTGGAAAGAACCAGCTGCCAGGAAATGGAGAACTGATAGCACTTGCACAAGAGGGGGGATCCCGGTGGGATGACGGATAGCAGATATCAGGTCAGTCTCCAATTTCTCACACAGCTCTGTGATTGTGGCTCTCTCCAGTCTATAGGCGAGTATTATGTGCCTGTCCTCCAGTGTAGCCAAGTCCACCAGGGGTATGTCTCCATCTCCTATTCATCCACAGCGGTAGGTATCTAAGGGAGACAAGAGTGAGTAGGCTGTCACAAACAGCAGCCACAAGGAGGTGAGTACAGTGGCTATCATTACAACTTACGGCTGGTGGGGTGGTATCTGGGTTGTGGTTGTGCCCCTAGGCCAGGCCAGACATAGCAGCATAGGTCCTCTGGAGGCTGAGGATTTGAATGGAAAATACTGCTTACATAGCTTGTTAGTATTCACTCCTGGGTAGGACTGCGTGGGTCCCAGATGTGCTGTAATTGGGTGTGTGCCCCTCCTCAGTCCTTGGTGAGTGGCCATTTTACTGGTAGTGCCATGCATACAGGGTAGGCCAGTTCCCTGTGTGTGAGGGTGCTGTGTACGCCAATGGTGGTATTGATGCAGTCATTGACCCAGTGTATCCTTTGTCTCTCTCACCCCTTTCTTGTTTTGTCATCCTGTCCTTATATGCATTAGCATCATCTGGTGGAGGATCAGAGGCACCGGCGACAGGGGTAGCTGCATCCTATTGGACCCTGGAGGCAGAGTCCACCAACACTGAGGGCACCATTGGGACGGAGGGCGAGGGGAGCACCATGGCGCAGACTGGAGGGGACAATACAGACTCTGATACCTCCTCTCATAAGAACTCCCTGGTGGTGGGGGACACCTCTGTGACCACCCCAGCTGCAGGTACAGCCACCACCTCGTACCAGCATCGCCCTCCCAGAAGCCCCTCAGCGAGTTGCCCGTGTCCGCTCACCCTGAAAGTGGGCATCTCCTTCCCCCAGGCACCTCACGCCCTGCCGTAGTGAGCCCTGCTGCCCTGAGTGAAGAGGCTATTGACCTCCTGAGATCCATCTCTGTAGGGCAAACAACCATTGTGAATGCCATCCAGGGGCTGGGATCCCAGATGCAGCAATCAAGTGTATTCCTGGAGGACATTCACGGTGGACTGGCAGCCAAAGAGAGATCGATTCAGGCTCTGGCCTCCTCTCTGATAGCAGCCATTGTCCCTGTTTTAACCGTCCCCCCTCCAACTTCTACTTCACAGTATCATTCTCCTCAACCCCAACCCATCCCAAGCACACAGCTAGATGAGCATGTACACAAGACAACACCCAAGAGTGTTACAGGCAAACACAAGCACCACACTTCATCCCACAGGCACTCACATAAACACCATTCAGTTGCACACACGACAACATCCACTATCTCCACTGTCTCCCCCTCCTCCTCCTCCTCTTCCACCTCCCACCCAGTTGCGTCTACACTCAGACCTGCATGCACTACTTCAATATCCACGACCAGCATCATCACCACACCAAGCAGAGCACACACCTCACTGGCACACACCTCCACAACATCCATGCATGCGTCTCCTGTGTCCTCTCCCACCGTGTCTGCCCCCTTCCTAAAGTACACAAACACAAGCACTCAAACACCCAACAGCCATCCACCTCACAACAGCATACAGCCCATGCACCTGCACCCAAATCCAGCAGACATACACCTCCGACAACCACTCCCTCATCCTCCACTCCCATTATTCCTCCCTCTTCCCTCCCTGGCATCTCTAAAAAGCTTTTCCTTTCCCAGATTGTCCTCTTCCCTACCCCCCCTCATCCTGCACGTATGGGCAGGGTAGCAAGGACCCAGCCAAGCACCTCAGCCAAACAGTCCACGGGCCCAGTAGTAGCACCACCTACTCATAGTGGAAAGGATTCCAGGCTAACAATACTGAAGGAGAAGGAGCCAGCAGTAGCTGCAAAGAAGGGGAAGGAGCTTGCACCAGCTGCAAAGAATGGGAAGGAGCCTGCACCAGCTGCAAAGAAGGGGAAGGAGACTGCACCAGCTGCTAAGAAGGGGAAGGAGCCTACACCACCGGGCAGAGGGGGGAAGAGCCCATCAACCAGTGCCAGGAAGGGTAAGGGATCCCCTACCCAGGAGCAGGAGGAGAGGAGGCAATCTATGCCAGTGGAAGCTGACAACCAAACACTGCCACCACTAGCAGCTGTCACAGGGCCCCCACCGCCAGCCGTGGCTGTGCAGCCATCAAAGGGTGCAGGGGCTGAGCAGGAGCCTCCCACAATCACCACACCAGTGCAGCCATCGCAGGTTTCAGAGGCTGAGCAGGAGCCTCCCACAGCCACCACCACAGTGCAGCCATCGGAGGGTGCAGGGGCTGAGCAGGAGCCTCCAACAACCACCACCACAGCGCAACCATCGGAGGGTGCAGGATCTGAGCAGGAGTCTCCCACAACCAGAACCACAGTGCAGACATCTTAGGGTGCAGGGGCTGAGCAGGAGCCTCCCACAACAACCTCCACAGTGCAGCTGTCACCGCCAGCGGACGCCATGTAGTCCAGCCTCCGGGGCTGCTGTGCAGCCTGCCCCACCAGAACCAGTGGGGAAGACACCCACTTCGAGAGCCTGTGGCCTTGCACTCCCCAGGACAAAGAGCAAAGGGCATGTTGCCCCATACAGAACCAGTGGGCAAGACACCCACTTTGAGAGACTGTGGCCTTGCACTCCCCAGGACAAAGCACAGGGCATGTTGCCCCATCCAGAACCAGTGGGCAAGACACCCACTTCGAGAGACTGTGGCCTGGCACTCCCCAGGACAAAACACAGGGCATGTTGCCCCATCCAGAACCAGTGGGCAAGACACCCACTTCAAGAGACTGTGGCCTTGCACTCCCCAGGTCAAAGAGCGATGGGCATGTTGCCCCCCCAGAACCCATGGGCAACACACTCACTTCGAGAGACTGTGGCCTTGCACTCCCCAGGACAAAGAGCACTGGGCATGTTGCCCCATCCAGAACCAGTGGGCAAGACACCCACTTCGAGAGACTGTGGCCATGTACTCCCCAGGACAAAGAGCAATGGGATTGCTGCCCCCTCCAGAACCAGTGGGCAAGACACCCACTTTGAGAGACTGTGGCCTAGCACTCCCCAGGACAAAACACAGGGCATGTTGCCCCATCCAAAACCAGTGGGCAAGACACCCACTTCGAGAGACTGTGGTCTTGCACTTCCCAGGACAAAGAGCAATGGGCATGTTGCCCCATCCAGAACCAGTAGGCAAGACACCCACTTCGAGAGACTGTGGCCTATTACTCCCCAGGACAAAGCACAGGGCATGTTGCCCCATCCAGAACCAGTGGGCAGGACACCCACTTCGAGGGACTGTGTGCCTTGCACTCCCCAGGACAAAGAGCAATGGGTATGTTGCTCCATCCAGAACCAGTGGGCAAGACACCCACTTCGAGAGACTGTGGCCTTGCACTCCCCAGGGCAAAGCACATGGCATGTTGTCCCACCCAAAACCAGTGGGCCAGACACCCACTTCAAGAGACTGTGACCTTGCACTCCCCAGGACAAAGAGCAATGGGCATGCTGCCCCCTCCAGAACCAGTGCCCTTGTTTCCGCATCCGGCTGAAGTGCCACCACCCCCTGAGGTGCCTGCCTAGTTGACAACTGATGCCCCTGCAGTGTTCTCTCCAGATTGGTGAAGGATTCGAGTGGAGCTTTGGACTGTGACCTGTGGCCATGTGGGCCCTGTTAACTATTAACTGGGCAGTGTCCCTTTGTTATACATGTGTACAGATCTGTATAATGGCCAAATCGGATTTTTCATTTTCTTGTTGGACTGATTACAATCATTTCCGTAAATTCCGGTTTACTTTTCTTTATTCTGCAGATTTTCGTGGTCAAATTGTTTTTGTATTGCATATGGTTGTGTGTATGGAGTGTGTGTGTCGGGTGTGTGTTGTGCGTGTGTGTGTGTCACTCTGGTTTTCCTCCTCCCCTCCCTTGTGTGTCTTTCCGATGTTGGTGTTCCAGGTGGAGCATAATGTAGAATATCATCGGAAAGACTTGCAGTTCTGGTTCCATGGCGGCGTGGTTCTTCCCTGTGTCTCCAATGGTCCTTTCTCTTCTGTGATGTGTTTCTGCCAGGCTTTTGATGGCATTGGTACTGCCCCGGAAAAGGTGGCGGAATCGTGTGTCAAAATATGGTGGGTGGTAGTTTGTCTTCCGTCTGGCTGTTGGCGGCTACCGCTGTGGTGACTGTTGTTTCTGCCCTGGCGGTCGGTGTGGTACATTGGATGTCTGTGGGAGATATCACCGCCATGGTCATAATTTGGCGGTAATTACCACCAGCCTGTTGGCGGTATTACTGCCACTTTATCATCGACCGTCGGGGTCATAATGAGGGCCTAAGAACCAAAATGACATTTGGTATTTGGAAATGGACAATACAAAGGAAAGGTTGAGCATACCAAAATATGTTATCTGCCAAGCAGCCAGACAAGTTGTGTGAGAAGGGGGATTTGCAAGACTTCTGCCTGTGACCAAGACTGTGGTCCAAAGTGTGCTATTCTCCCGGATGGGAGAGGGAGCATTAACCATGAAAGCCAAGACCACCTGCCCTGTAGCCAGGAGCAGCAACACCTGCTGGCTTGCCAAGATCAGTGTGCCCTGTGAGGAAGAGTGTTAGAAGGAGGGAGGTCAAGTCAGAAGACTACCAAGAGAACTCCCCGTGCAAGGTAGGAAGATACAGCTGTACATTGATCAGGTTGTTCCCCATGAGCAGAATTGTTTCAGTCGCCCTAGTATGCCAAAAAGGGCTGCTGTGGGCTGAACCAAACATTTAGCGCCATGCAGAGAGTGCAAACTCCGTACTACCTCACTGTGGTAACCCTGTTTGCCAGAAGGGGCCACTGTTGAAGTGACTGTGTGAGAAGCACACCAAAGACTCATGTCCACCTTAGCCATGACCTTGTATGCAGGAGGGGTCTCTGTGGTGCAGGCGATTGCTCCGGAAGAGCCCGCACTTTGCAATTAAGTACGGTGGCTACCCCCGTATGTCAGGAGGGGATTCCGGGACTAAATTAGCCTAGAGCTTGGGCCGTTGTTTGGGAAAAGATAGAGGCTGTGATCACCGAGCCAAGCCTGCATATTCAGATCTATCCCTGACCTACTCTCAAGGACTGTAGAGAACACTGAGGAACATGTTGCACCATTGCTGGGCTGTGGTCAGGAGCTGGAAGATGGAATCCCCTCACCCCTGCATGGGAGGACTGACTTACCGCATGGGAGCACTCCTGGTCACTGGGGAAAGCCGGCAGCACAGCTCAGAAGAGAGCCTGTGCCTGCTGGATGCTGATATGTGTACCACGAGCAGCCTAACTTCTCCGAACAGGACCAGAGCTTGTGAGTGCCTGCAGTCTGGGCATCCGCTGAAACACTGAATGCTTCTGAGCTGCAGAAGTGGGTAAGACTTGAATTGGACCTGTTGGGTCCTGGGGGTCCTGCTGTTGAATGTGCTGCAGCACCATAGACAGATTTGACTACCTCCTACAGAGTCAAAGTGGAACTCTTGAGTAGGACCTACAATTGAGCATGTCCTGGATGTAGTCACCAGTGAATGGGAAATAACTTCAACCACTTTGCAAGGAAGAGGGTGGAACAGGGATTTGCCTGACAAAGACTAGAGCATCGACTTTAAGAGGGTTGTGTTGTTGCTTATGAATGGTGTTATTTCTTTTAATGTATAGAGTTTAAAATACAATTCCTCTTTTTCATCCAAGAACAAGTATTTGACTGGATGTTGATTTATTGACAATACTGAATGTACTTTGAGTTATGAGGCGTGTTCACTAACCTGTATCCACACTCCCCACCGAGACAGTCTTTGACTGCTCGTCCTGAGCTACCTCCTGACTGTCAAGTGTAGAAGAAGTACTTGGCCCATTTGCTCAGGGTCAGTAGTAGGCCTTGCACTGGGACATCAGCAGTAAAAGAACTCAACCACAACTATTGGGCCCAGTAGCCCCTGCGTACACCGTGGTGCTCTGAAAGGGGTTCTGACATCCATCATTTGCCCCAGTAGTAAAAATAGGGTACAAAGAAATATTTGACACCGAGCGCTAACAGGATTTTCAACGTGGAGATTATTTTGCTCCAGGTGTTACTGTTAATTTTGAAACACGCCCTTTATTATTTTTCACAGTAAAACACTCTTTATACTTCTAGATTAAACAACACAACAGCACCAGTATGCTAAAATATTATTACTTTTTGCTTTTAATCCTTGATAAAATATCACTCATAAAGACTCAACACTCCAGTTGACTAGTTCAAGTACCCAGGTATGTGAAAACCTGTTCACCCAGGCATGTCATTTGGAGTGTTTTGTCACTCTGTTCTCACTAGTTGGATAAATGTACGGACGATGGCAAAGCGAAGCTCGAGAATATTGTTTGATTACAACTATTTTTAAAAAACAAAATATTTTTTTATCTGTAGTTACTAATGAAAAACTACAAAGTAATATCAGCTTTCAGGTCTAAACAAGCCTTTCTATGTAAACTCCAGAGGAAATCTGAGCTTACACTTTCCTTTACATGGAAATATCATTTCAGTCAGGAACATATTAATTGTTCATGAATTACTAATGAAAACTTGGCAAAACCTGCTAAAATGAATTACTCTTGTCACTTGAAGAATTTCACAAGTTTTATAACATACTTCTGTGTTGGTTATTTAAACAAGCACATGGAGACCTCCATTATTTGCAGCACTGTTCCTAAAGTCTATATGCTTGCCGCTTACAGGAAAGCATTGCTTCTATGCTTCACGTCTCCAGAACTAAAGAAAATGTGTTCACCAGACACTCACGAGTCGGCCACATTTGTTACCAGATCACGTTATCAATATCAATAAAAGTAAAACTTTCTGATGTTTTAATTTTCTGTTGGATACACTGGTTTCCAAACTCTGCTCTTGTGGTAGTTGGCCACAGCGCTTTTAATTGAACATTATCAATAAATTATTGTCCATCTTTTAACCTTGAGTCTTACCAACCTTTTTCGGATAGTTAGCTAATATATTTTTTCATTTTGTTGATCTTGTTTAGTCATTGCCTTCTTTATTTATTCTTTTAAATTAATTGCTTTCTGATCTGTATTGTTAAATGTGCATCTTGCAGCACTTGCCTCTAGTTCACTCTTGAACTTTCTCCAGTCTACCTAAGAGTGAGACAGGAATGTTTTTTGAGAACGTGATTGTATCTCTTAGGCGTTTTCTTGGGAAGTGTGGCGGAAACCTAGCCATAAAAGGCATAATTATTTTTAATCTTCATTCTTCGGTCTGCAAAGGGATGTAATCGAGAAGCATACAACTTCAATTTGAGGAAGAAGTGTAAGATAGGAAGATCAGGCACAAATTCTACTGGAACTGCACCCTTATTTAACACCTTGTTCAGGGAAGGCGTTAGGGGACACGTGGACCTATTTCCATGGTGGAACACCATGGAATAAGCCCACCGGTACCCTCCCCATGCCCCAGGGACACCCCCACCCACACCAGAGGGACAGCAGAGGTTGGGGGACCCCATCCCAGGTAAGTACAGGTAAGTATTTTATTATTAGTGTCATTGGGGGCCTTGTAATGTCCCCCCCCTCCATGGCAGTGGGTGCAATAGCCATGCCCAAGGGACCCTGGTCCCCCTGTGCTGGCCATTGGGGTGGTGGGCATGTCTTAGAAAAGACAGGAGTCATGTGGTATGGATGGTTTTACATCAGAAAATGATGCTAGGCTGGTTAGAGTCATTTTTTTTTTACTCTAAACTGTATAATGCCATTTTTTGGTGCAAAACGCCCTTCTCCTATACCGCCACCTCTACCCTGCTAACGTCATATTTTTTTCGCTAGCCTACCCTTTGCCGGCCTGCACCATTCCATAAATATGGTGCCCGGCTGACATTCAAGAATGGTGCAAGCCAGTGCAAAACGTTTTGATGCAAAACTGCGTTACTGCAGTTTTGCACTAGAAAGTATAAATATGCCCCCAAAGTGTCCTATAGCATTACAGGAACCTGTGCACAATAAGATTTCTGAAGGGCGCACTAAACGTGGGCCATACCTGCATCAACAATCCTCATGGAGCAGATATTCATCGAGAAGATGGGAATCTAGCAATGGTATGTAATGTCAAATAATTTGACACGTTTATGCGCTTTCAATGTATCATCATTTTTATCGTTTGTTCTGAGGCTTCGGGACTCAGGACTTGGAAGCCCTAAAATACCATGCCTGAATTTTGGCAGAGGCGCTGACGTGTTACTGCCTACTTTACTCATCTTGCTTTCAATAATTTAATTATGATCTATTTACATACTATTACAGCTTTAATAATGTGATAGCATATTGCAAGAATTTAATAGATCATTTATTAGCTATTAAGGTTTACAATTGCCTCCCATTTGCTGTAAAAGAACCGTCAAAGCCTATCTTCCCATTGATTCAGTGTCGCAGTGCACCCTGAATCACCTTCAAATGGCTAATAACTCACCTAGCTAATATTACAGGTACATCGCGTCTCTCTCTCCTCTGATTAGGAAAGTATCAGCTCATTAAGCACCAGCGTGAGAACGGAGGCTGGAGCTTCACTTCAGTAAGGCAACTGCGTGAAACCAAAGGCCGCCGACTTTCGTTAGAAGCACTCCGAGAAAAGTACAGTGAAAGGCTGCTGAAGAAAGAGAAGCACAGAGTGTTCTTTTGAAATCAGTCGTAATATGGTGCGCGTTCTATTGAATAGTTCGATTTTGAACATTCCAGTTTTCAAATTAAAGAGCCTTTCAAATAGGTGGTGGTAGGAGTCATTGTGTGCCGCAAATAGAACGCCAATTACAGCATAAAGTTCTACGTTTTGATGGTTAATCACATCTGTGTCAACAATAAAATGGCAACGTCAGAACTTGTAGTCATAATTGGAACAATTGATATATTTCATGAACCTACAAACGATGTGCAATAATATAAGAATTTAATTAAAATAGTTTTTGAGCCTTGTTAAACCTCAACTTAGCTGATACTGTACTTTGTCAGCAATGGGTTTGACAACAATGTTTAAACTTTGGGATTTTTTATGTTCATGGTTAGAGATGTGCCAGCCAGGCTGATCTATTTGCCGTAGAACATACAATGGACATTATTTGAGCCCTCTGAGCCTTTTTGCGGTTCTTTACACCTCCTTTTCCCATATTTTCCACTAACTTCCCATACCTGTGCCCTTGTCACTTGAACGTCTTGCTCTTTGGTCCTCAGGATTTTTGTACTTCACTGTTGGTTGCTTTCACGGTGCGTTACAGGTTTGTGTGCCTCGCGCCATTCATGCTCCTTGGTCTCCTTTCGCTTTGACGTTGATTGCTCCTATAGCATGTTTGCGGGACCATGTGCTTTGCGCTTCTCCTGCTCCTCGTTATCTTTAGTGTCACTCGTGCATTTATTCTTGGAATCCAATCAAAAGGCGCTCCTTGTTCTGCGTTTTTCATACTCCTCAATACTGTGATGATGTTGCTGCTGTGTTGCTTCATGGCATTCTGTCTGCCTGTGTTCCACGTATAAGGTTGTTCACGTTCCTCTGCATCCAAGTCATATGATGCTCCTGCGTCAGTTCACGCCATCCATTCTGCCTGCGTTTGTCATCATCATTACTTAATACAGGACTTGTTCCTCAGGGTGCTCCTATTTCTGTGCCTTTATAAAACAAATTTGTACTTCAGATTACCACTAGCCTAAGAAGCCAGGAGTCAGGAATAGGGCCCAGAAACCCGGATTAGGAGGACCAGCAGTGAGCCAGGAGCAAAAGGCCATCCATGACCAGGACTTTTCCTAGGACCAAGAGAAAGTCCAAGCAGCCACCTGCAGCAACCTCCATTTTCCCTAACCCTCTAACTATCCCCTTATATGCCATTTCCATTCTGCACTATCTCTCTTTCCGCATTTTACCTTTCCTCCTTTTTCCTCTTCCCTTCACCCCTCTCTTTTGACTGTGTTTATTCCCATTCGGAAATACAATTAGTTTTTCTCCTCTATTTTCCTCCTTTTATTGACACTCTCAGGTCCCATATTTTACTTTATTAAACTTTTTGCCTTCTCGCTACAGTGCCATGGATTCCACTACAATCCTGACCACCAATACTGCGGTCTCAGTAGAGGTGCCCCTACCATTGTTAGTAGTACCACCACTAACATCACTGCATTTGCCATCACAGTCCCAGCAGGAATGCAGACAGCAGCTAACTGCTTATGCTGAGGCCCACTGCATTCAAATAGAGCCTCCTAGTATCTGCCTCATTCCAGCAGGTAGCAGCACCAAATCACCAGGAGCAAACACCAAAGTAGTTCCGCATCGCTTCACTTTTGATGTCATTGTTCAAATACCTTGGTCTCATAGGGGTACCATCAGCAATTGCCACACCTGCTGCAGCACTAGAGAAGCCAAATAAGAAGATGCCTCCTGTTCCACAGGCAGCAATTACCACCATATTGTCAGCCAGCAGTGTCATATACTTCACAGAAAAGGAAGAACTATTCTTACCCCAGCTCCACTAGCAAGCAAAATACAGTAGCAGAACCAGCAGCTGTGCCATGAGCAGACAGTGCTATAGCAGCTCCAGCAACAGTGCTATCAGTGATTGAGAAACCACATGCAACAGCACCAATACCACCAGCAACAGCACCACAAGCAACAGTACCATGTGTGATAGAGACACCACCTGTGACAGTGCCAGCACCACCAGCAACAGTGCAACCACCAACAGAGATACTGCCTGTTTTGGCAGTCCTACCAGCGGCAGTCCCACAAACAACAGCACCACTAGCAACAGCTCCAGTAGCTGCATTCACAACATCAACACCTTCTCTGCCACAGGAAGCAATGCTTTCCAAGTCCTCGCAATACATCTGAGAGGAAGAGTGACTCGGTCCGCTGAAGCTGTGAACTGCTAGCTCTGTTGCCATTAGGGGAAGAGGGGGCATATACCTAGTGTAAGTTTTTGCTATGCACAGCAGTGTTCATTCTCCACCTGTGGTCCACCACAATCTGACAAAACCTGCTGTGGCCACCAACAACTATGCAGCCTTAGCAACAGCCAGCACCATCATCAGCGCAACCTCAGCAAGAACCACCACAACTGCTTTAACCAGAACCACCATTGTCACTTCCAGCAGAATCACCACCTTGATCAGCACCGCCCCTGTTGATGCCAGAACTAAGAGGAAACTTTTGTCTTGGTCCAAAGCTGATCATGCAGGCATTCCTGCGTATGCAGCATTCAATTCCATTCCTGAGCCATGAGCTATTGTGGAACAGTAGAATGGTTCTGCCATCTACAGCTGGAGAGCCTTTCTCGGCACTTGGTGTGGTGTTTTGTCATGTCTTCAGAATGATCATGTCATATGGGGTGTTACTTCCTTCAGACTTAGTGAGGACTCTACTGACCATGCAAGGCAGCATTAGACGTTACTTCCTTCAGACTAAGGGGCATATTTAAGAGACCCTAGCACCACCTTAGCTCCACCATAGTGTTATTTTTGTTCTGCTAAGACGGCGCTAAAGTGGCTTTTTCCACACACCATGCATTCCACAACTTTGTAAACCCTTGCGCCACATTATGCCTGCACCAGGTATAATGTATGCAAGTGAGGTGTTCCGGCACTAGGCGGCCCACAGTGTCTGGCACAGTGAAAAAATGGCACAGTGAAATTGAACAGATTTCACTGCACCATTTTTTAAAACATTTTTAATGCCTGCTCAGAGCAGGCATTAAAATGACGCTCCCATAGAAACCCATGGGCCTCCTTGCACTTTGCTTCACTAGCATCAAAATTATTCATGCTAGTGTAGCAAAACACCACAATAGCATCAAAAATGTTAACTCTATTTGTGCTATCCACAGCCATGGTGCACTGTATTATAAATACGGTGTAACTATTGTGTCATTAGGTGCCGGTAGGGGGGTGCAGAAAAAGTGGTGCATCAGCTCTGATGCACCACTTTTTCTTCAATATGGGCCTTAGTAAAGACTCACCAAAGTTCCTGTCATTCTACAAGCAAGATTTGCATTCCAGGAGGAGGCAACTGGTGGGGATGCAGAAGATGCAAGTGCAGGTTGAGAGCATGCACCGTGTGTTCTGAATGGTACAATGCAGTAATGTTTAGTTTTGTTCCTGGTTCATCTCTGCTCACCAACTTTATCTAATATTGCATACTAATATTGCTTCCTTTTTGTGTCATCATCCTGTTTTTGGACTGTACTATAGTACCCTAGTGCGACTGTTTATCCCATTTCTTCTTCATGTCTTCCATTTTTGAGGGCCTGCCAATTTTGTTTGCTCTCTGACTCTCTCCTCTTCCCTATTGGAATTGTTTTTGTCCCTTGCCTTTCTTCTACGTCGCCACCTCACTGTTTTTCCCCTCCACCACGGTCAGACTAGCCTATAGGGCCATCAGACTTTGCCTGGAAGCTTGGTCTGACAGATCATTGTGTGGGCTGGGTTTGTAGCAGTTGTGATCCAGTTTTATGGCCCAGTGGGCCAGTTTTTACCATAGATTTTCTGATATTACCACTTTTTTTAGCTACCTGCTTCACTAATTAGGGACCACTTTTATTTTGGTGCCCGATCCTATTTATTGTGTCAGTCTAACACTGCCTTTCACTTTCCTTTTGCATCTCTTATCTCTCTCTCCTCTCTGGACTCTCTATACATCACACTCTCTTTTTGTTTAAAAAAAATGCTTTTATTTGATTTATTTGATTTTTGAACCAATAATACTCAATGCATAACAGTGCATCTATCGTAACGTGTACATGGAAGTGGAAATGTAATTGTACAAGACATTAAAAAATGCAGTACATATACCTTGTGATAATGGTGAAGAACCATCTGTTAAGTGAGAGACCCCCTGGGTCCACTGACCATGATACTGCCCTGGGGTTGTGACGTGTGGCCTCCTCCACTCTCCTCCATCTCAATGCCATAGTGAGCTATCCATGGACCCCATTACTTCCTAAAGTTCCTGGGGCACCCCCTCACTTTGTGCATCCTCTTTCAGCTGCCATATATAAGTTCATCCCTCATTTCCATTCTTGGAGAATTGTCAGTTCCGAGGCTCCCCAAAATTTGGCTGTATGTCCCAGGTTACAGAAAAGTAGTTTGGCCCATGGAATGTCAATATCTGTGCCCCACCCCACCCAGGAGAATATATTTTGGGTCTAGGTGGATTTGAGCTCCTAGAATCATAGTTAACTCCCCCAGGATTTCAGTCCAGTATGATTGTATGCAGGGACATTCCCATAATGAGTGAAAATATGACCCCACTCCAGCCCCGCATTTAAGACAGTCTGGGGATCCCAAACTCCCAAATCAGTGCAGGTGCACTCTATGTAATACCTTAAATTGGATCAGTCTGAGTCTAGATTTTATTGCCACCTGCCTTGGGTGCATCAGGGCTGCCTCCCAATCTGTATCATCCAGTTCTACTATTTCACTTTCCCAGTGCTCTCCTAGTTTTGTTGATGTCAGGCATGTTAACATTTATCGTCCTTTATGCCCAGGAGACCACTTTTTCTCCCAATTCTTCATGAAAAAATCTCCCGTCTGGGGGGGGGTGAATTCTGGGATGTCATCTAAATCTAGGTTCTCTGCATTCCAGGCATTTTTGAGTTGCAAGTTTTTAAAGTGTTATGTGTTGTGAAGCTGATGGTCTTGCCGGAGGGAGCTGAACGGGGCAAGTCCCCTTCCTCTAGAAGATCACCCAGCACTGCTCTGCTTCACTCCAGCTAATGCTGCTTCCTCCGGGCATCCAGTTCTGTTTTTAAGTCCTCTGTTGGGGAGAACTATGCACTGCTGCATGCCACAAAGGCTGCGCCTCCACAGCTGTCACCCAGTTTCCTGCCTCTCTCTCACCACTTCAGCAGCGATGCTCCCTGACTGCCATTCAGGCGGAGGCTATCTCACCGCAATGTGCAGTTCAGCTGCTTTGCAGCAAGGCTTCACCACAGTACCACTCAGGGTGGTAATGAAGTTTGCTGTTCTCCCGAATTGCGGGGGCCCTCCACTCTCAGCGCTCTCAGCACTCTCAGCAGGTCTTGCCTTGGCCTCACTACAGATATCGACACCCTCTCATGCGGTGGAATTCCCTGTTTGGGGATATGTGCCACTGTGTGCCACAAGAGTTCACCCTGATGTATTCCAGCTCCCAGCAGTTCTTGCTTCTTTTCAGCTGGAATGTATGGCTGTCGCCATTTTATGTCTGCTTCCCGTCAATTGTCACTCCAACAGCTCCACAGGTTGGGCTTATCTCAGCACTACAAAAGGATTCTGGGGTTTTATTATGTTTCTGGAGCAAGCTGGGGGAGATTTAGTGGTATTAAGGAGACTCAGGGGTGCAGATTAATACAGGGTCAAGTTAGGCCCGAGCAGAGCTCCGCAGCCGCACCTCTCTTCCACCACCATGCTGGCCACCCCCCTATCACAATTTCATTTTCTCAGCAGCAGAGGAGAAGGAAGACCAAGGATCGTGAGTAGAGAGGGACCTAGAGGATTTCTTCTCTTCTGTTGTTATAGAATGGGCCATGTGGCAGGGGTGTACGCAGTACAATTGAGGGAGGTATGAGGAGTCCATTCAGCAAGCCAATATGATTCCTTAACTCTGTTTATTGTCCTGCTAGATGCACCAGAAGAGTTAATAGAGAGCAAGTTGACTATTCTCTCCTTCCTTTTTCCACCTGCCTGCACCTGACTGCCTTAAACCTCTATTTCTCTCTCTTCCTGTTTTTCTCCCCAGTAACTTTTTTGCTTTGTCTCCATCATGTTCTCTTTCTTTGTCCTTGCTCCTCTTTCTACCTCTAACCTTTCTTCTCAATTTCTCTCCCTCCCTCCCTCTTTTTCCCCAGTAATGTGATGTAATGGAAGGTGGATTTGTAGAACGTGTTTTTCCCTCGCCAGGGTATCCAGACACTGAGTAGGTGATGGTAGGTGTGTGCTGAGGCTGAGCCAGAGTACAGGCAGTCTCATTGGTCTCATTGGTCTTCAAAGAAGACTAACTGTAAAGCAAAGACTTTGGGTCCAGAATTCAAGAAGTGAGGAGGAGGCCCTGATGTGTTGGGGGAGGTCATTACTGGGTTTGGCAGCTTGGTAGGAGAATGATCAACCTCTTGTTCTGCTTCTGTTGATGCGGGATATGTGTGCAAGTGAGAGTGATGCTCAGCATCACCAGATGTGCTGGTGGAAGTAAAGCTGGTGATTGAGGTATGAGGGTTCTGTGTTACCTAGTGATGTGAATGCATGTGTGAGAAGTTTGAACTGGTACCACCTTTGGAGGGGGAGCCAGTGTAGCTCTCTGAGGAGTGGTGTTGTGGAATCTGTGTAGGGCGTTGAGCATGAGTCTGGCGGTAGTGGTTTGAAAGGTTTGAAGTCTATGAAGAAGATGGGAAGGGATTCCGAAATAGAGTGCATTGTCATAGTCCAGTCTGCTTGTGATTAGGGCCTGCATAATTGCACACCTGGTGTCCATTGGGAGCCACTTGAAGCTATTCCATAACATGCAGAGAATGTGGAAGCATGTTGAGGCAAAGGCATTAACCTGGGAATTCATGAGGTTGGTGTCCAGGATGAGGCCTAGTTTCCTAGAAGGGTTAGTTGGAGTAGGTGTGGGTCAGAGTTCGGCAGGCCAGCAGGTGGAGTCCCAGGGTGAGCTCTTCTTCCTGAAAATCAGCAATTCAGTTTTGTTGGTGTTAAGCTTGATGTAGTTCTTTTTCATCCAGTTGGCTGTTCTCTTTCATCCAAGCCACTGGTCATGCGCTGTTTGAAGTTTATCTTGGTTGTGACGGTGTTGTATGAGAGGGAAAAAACAAGCTGGATGTTGTCAGTGTATGAGATGATATTGATTCTATAGAATCCAATGATGTTAGCCAGAGGAGTCATTTACATGTTGAAAAGTGTGTGGCTGAGTGATGATCCCTATGGGACTCTGTAAAAGAGGTATTTGGATTTTGAGGTGAGTGGCATGAGCCTGACTTGTTTTGTTCTTCCCGAGATTAAAGAAGCTATCCAGTTGAGTACTTGTATTTCCACAATGTGTAGTCTGGTGATGAATGTGTGGTGGGAGACAGTGTTGAAAGCAGCGGAGAGGTTGAGGAGGATGAGGGCGGAAGTCTGTCCCTGGTCAAGGATAGTGTGCTTTTTGTCAGTGGCAGCGATGAAGGATGTTTTGGAGCTGTGGTTGATTCAGAATCCTGATTGCAAGTCATCCAGGAGTTTGTGGCGTCCTAGGTGGTCAAAGAGTTGTCTGTTGATGGTCTTCTTGACTGGGAAGGGCTGTAGCAAGATAGGTCTGTAGTTGTTGGGTACTACGGGGTCAGCTGAGGTTTTTTTTGAGGAAGGTGGTAACTTCAGCTATCCCAGCTATCTGGGAAGGTGGCTGTCTTGAGGGAGATGTTGATGAGGGAAGTAAATGCAGTGTTGATCGTGGCTTTTCCCAGGATGTACATATAGTGGGGACAGGGGTTGGTACATGTCTTCATTATTGCTGTAGTGACCTCGAAGGATAGAGGGTTCCATGCTCTCAGTCGCTAGTCTGTGGTTGATGAGGCTAGAAGACTGGGAAGGTCAATGGGGTGGTTGGGGTTTGACTTTTCTGTAGATCTTGGTGATTTATTTCATGGAAGAAGTTGGAGAGGTATGTGCAGAGTTCTCGTGTAGGGATAATGGTCCTTGCTCCTCTTTCTACCTCTTTCTTGCAGCTGTTGGGTTGGTGAATTCCTTGATAATGGCAAAAAGATCCTTGCAGTTTTGGAGCTGGATTCGATTCTCAGGGTCAAGACCTTTTTGTGTCTAAGGGCCCGACCAACACATTACAACCCTGGCAGCAGACCCACCAGGGACAGCTGTCCCTGCCGGGAACATGCCCAGCACCATCGGAATGTGCACTGTCTGCTTTGGTTTCCGATGTTGTTGTGCTGCGGTATTGGCCTCAGCTCTATTAATGGAGCCAAGACCAATATCACAGTATTTTTCTAGCCGGTCAGCCCGGCGGGAACACGCAGTCCAGTGTTCCCTCCAGTCAGCTCGGCGGGTACATTGTAATACGCTCAGGGGGGACCCCACCGCTATGGCAGTGGTATCCTCCCCGCAAGTTTGGTGGTTCCGCAGAGGGACCGGCAAACTCATAATTAGGCCCTAAGTGCGGCCTTGTAGATGTTTCTTGTGGTGGTTCCTCAGGTGGTTCTTCATTTCCTTTTAATTTGTTTGCAAACTCTCTTGGACTCTGAGGTCAGCATTGTGCCAGCTAGCTTGGTTCTTGAATCTTTAGGGTTTTGTGTTTTTGAGGGGCACCATGGTATTGATGCAGGTGGTTATCCAGTTGTTGAAATTGATTGTGCAATTGATGGGGTCTGGAAAGTTTAGTCGGAGGGTGTTGAGATGTAACTTTCTTCCAGCAGCAGCTTGGGATGTTGCTAGACTCCATGGGGGTGGCTGGTGGCCATGTTATGACTTTAACCTTGTCACTGGAGGGGGTCCAGGTATGTTCGGCAATGTGGGTGTTGCCTTGTACAAGCTAGGTGAGGTTGTTTTTCTGTAGACTTTTGAGCAAATCCTTAGAGTTAGAGTCTGTGAGGCTGTTAAGATGAAAGTTGAGTTTGAATAACAAGACAGTGTTTTTCTTCTGCACAAAAATAGGATGTCTTGCTGCAGAGTGTTTAAAAAGAGTTGAAAGTCCACACTCCATACTATCTTGTAATCCCCGTATTTAAGCAGGCAGTAGACAAGGTATACCCCTCTTCATTTTCACTCTCATCGGGCATTAAATATATGATTCTGTAGCATGCTCAATATTTAAACAAACCCATTAATGAGATAATTTATAATTTTTTTAATTTTTGACATTTTTTGTTGTTGTTGTTGTATTAATGTGTAAAATGTATGTATGTGTATTCTTGTTAGCAGCCAGATGTTAGGTTTTTAGGGGCTAAAGATGGGAAGATTTTTAAAAAAGTGAATACTTTAATTTGAATGCAATTTGTATTTTTTAATTATGTGCAAATTAGTATTGCAAAATTATGAAATGTACTTTTTTGTAAATTATTATTTTTTATTAAACATATGTAATAATTGTAATGTATCAATAAATAAATGCAGTTAAAATATTCTATTGTTTTAAATATTAAAACTATCATTTTAATTATAATAAATGTATTGTTATGAACCTTTTCTTAGAAATGTTATAACTATTTAAATGTTGAAAATTATCTTGTCTTTGTTAATAAGTTGTTAAAAAAAATCTAAATTCTTATTTTACATAAATGTATTCAAAATTATATATATAAATTAAATTATGAAAATGCAATAAATGTGTATTATTTGTCATTAAATACAATGTATTTGTATAAATGTCTATTTATTTAAATGTTCAAAGAATTAATAATGGCAATTTATTATTTATATTCTTGGAGTAGGATCTGTTGGAAGTATGTATTCTAAGATTTATTATTTTAACTACAATATAATTTACGTTTACTGTATGATTATAATTTATGTTTATATTCGTTAACTTTTACATTTGGATTATGCACTTTTTATGTTATCGTTCGAAATGTAGGAATATTAATACATTTTAATAAAAATGTATTTTGTTAAATGGTGCTTAACACATCATTTTATATGTTTATGTTTCATTTTAAATACATTAGTTTTCAGTTTTTTGGTATTGTGTCTTCTAAGTACTTTTTATTTTATATATAAACCATTAAGTATGACTATAGGATTTTGATTTTCTATATATACATTTCAGTGTCCAACACCACCTCTAAAATGTTTTAAATTGGCGTCTGAATAATAAATGTTGCCCATCTAGTGTCCAATTCCTTCCCAAAACAGAATATATTGGAGTGGAAATAGTAAATGTCACCCCTTTAAGGTCAACACTTCCCACAAAATGGTTCAAATTGGAGTTGCAATAATAAATATGACCTTTTAGTGCACAACACCTTCCTCAACATGGCTTGGATTGGAGTTGGAATAGGAAAATGTTGCCTCTTTTTTGTCCAACCCCTTCCTCATATTTTTGAGAATAGAGTGGGAATAGCAAATTTAGCTCCTTTAGTGTCCATCACCTTCCAAAAACTGGTTTAGACTGAAGTGAGAAAAGTAAATGCTATACCTTTAGTATCCAGCACTTTCCCTAAACATGTTTAAATTGAAGTTGGAATTGTAAATGTTTCCCCTTTAATGGCCTTCAATTCAATTCTTTTCATGGTCATTTACTTTGTTAAAATGTATTGCCACATAGTAGGAGTAGGTTTTTCCTATATAATTTTTATGTTTCATTATTTTTTCAAATTGCATTTTGTTTATATTTTTTACATTTCTAGTTATATATATATGTATATATATATATATACATATATATATACACATATATATATACATAGAGAGAGAGATAAATAAAACAAATGTTTAATATTAAATAAACAATGTAAGTCACATTTAAATAATATTGAAAGTTTTACTTCAGGTTTTAACATGTTTTGAATAATAATGAAGTTGTTTCATCTACATATATTTAACATCATTTTTACATAGTGTTTTCAGTATTCATTAAACACTTATATTTTTATACTATTAGCTAATTTATACTTTACAATGTTTAAATATATTTTGAATATATCTTTTCAAATAGTGTCATTGTTTACTATTTTTCACTATATTTTGAAAACATTTTGTAATCATTTTAACCAATATTTCCCATTCATTTCTAAGTGGAGCTAGGGCCTTAATATGACTTTGGCGGTCTGAGAGACAGACCGCTGCGGTGGGTGGCTATAATGTGCTTGGTAGTGGTATGATTTTGTTATCCATGTTAACGATACTGGTAGGTGTTAGTAGATATGGTTGGTGTCATCCACCTCAGCATTAGATTTGTTGTCTTTCAGCGAGCAGGAGCAGCGGCATGACATTTTGGAATGGCTCCATGGTGCCTACGGACATGTATTGCTGTGTTCAGGTGAGTGTCTCCCTTTATACTGCTTGTTTCCGCCTGCTGATCCGTGGTGGTTGGACTACGGCAGTCACATTAGTGGTTTGCAACCTCTAAGAATTCCGGCGGGAACATGGTTTCTGCCGGCCTTTTTGTGCCTCCAGGAAACCGCAGCAGTCTATGCTGCCTGGTGGTGGCAAGAAACCACTGGCGGTCTTCTATTTCCTCGCCAGCCAAACTCATAATGTGACGGTCCACTCCACCAGCCTGTTGGTGGTTAGACTGCCACCTCCAACACGGCGGTCACGGGACCACCAAACTTGTAAGAAGCCGCATAGTCTTTTTAAAGTTTAATTTAGCGGCCATTTTTTAACTACTACCTTCTATTTTGTAGTCTAATTGTCTCATTTTTAGTCCCCTGCCTGATGTATCAGCCTTGATGCAGCACTGACCCCACTGCATTACCGGCATTGCTGAAGGATAATTGATGCATCCCTTCGACTGCATGGAGAAAGCCAACACATCGAATTCATAATCAATGCATTGCATTTTCGACATTCGTCTTCAGAAACCAACGCGTCCCCATCAATGCGAGTGAAAAATCAACACATTCCTCAACTGTGGGAGTGACATTGACTCATCCACAGATGCATCAACCCGCACCTCTTCTTTGTGACTAGGATCAAGGTACTTTGTTCCCTGTGCCTGCACGGCTCCTGTACCTTGTCCGCACTCCATCATGGTCAGCTTGAACTGTTGACTTTGTCCCCGTCCAGCGTGACCTCAAGTTACCCCTAATGCAACATTTGCCTCTAAGTGCTAAAACTCTTTTATTCTTCTAAAATTCAGATCAAGACACCTTCTTATTGGATTTTTATTGTTTTGGTCTTCATTTATTTATAAAAGTATTGTCTAGTTTTCTAAAGCTTTGTGGAGCCTTTATGTAGTGTTTTCATTCTGTTGCTCTGTGTATGTTTTGCACAAATACTTTACACATTGACTCTTTAGATAAGCCTGACTGCTCTGTTCAAAGCTACCAGAGGGTGAGCACAGTTTATCTTTAGTGAGTAACTGACTCACCCTAACTAGAGTGGTGGTCCCTTCTTGGACTGGGTGCTTACCCCTGCCAACCAGAGACCCCATTTCTAACAACATATTATTTTATTTTATCAGACCTATTTAAAATTGAAGTCTTCTTTAATGTTGTGACTGATTTAATAAAATAATATGTTTATTAGGTATATAAATAAAGATTATTAATTTTGGTTAAGGTTATGCTACAAGTTTTTGGGAATTTTGTAGGTTAGTATGTATTTTATGATACGATTTGGCTATTATTTCTATGTAATCTACTCCTTGGTTGTTTATGAAGAGTTCTACTTTAAATTGTAGATTCTCATACATCCTTTTGGTTTGTTTTCTAATTTAAGTTGTAATGTGAGTTATGGATTGCTACATTCATAGTTGTTGGTAGCTTTGCTCTTTTTTTAGGGCTTCTATAAGTTTGTAGAGTGTAGGTTGGGTTCTCCCTGGTGTGGTTTGGAAGGCATTTTTGCCATACTTCCACTGCACTGTTTTGGCTTCCTGTGCCAAGGGACTATTATAGTAATTCCACCATGGTATTTTGAATTTGGGCTGGCATCTGTGTCTAAACCAGTGTAGTCTGCCAAACCAAGTATCTTCAAACAATTCATTAGGGGCCTACTTTGTGTTTATTTTGTTGGTAGGAAGGGCTTTCCATTAGTAACTTTTAGTGGGTAGCTACCCCTGTGACAGAGACATAGACTTGTGCTATCATTTTTTATTTTGAAGGCAAATTGACTGTTAGTAGCATATTCGACACTGAGGGCCTCATTATGAGTTTGGCGGTCAGACTGCCAGATCTCGATGTTGGTGGTCCCAAAATGACTGCCATGTTGGCAGTTTTTCAGACAGCTGTATTACGAGTTATACAGGTAGGATTGCCGACTGCCAAGCAAAAATGGCAGACCGCCAGCAGCATCCTGGATACAGGCGGTCCAACCTCCAGTGCTGACCGCACCGCAACCAATCACCGAACATATTACAAGCACACAGTCTCCATGGTGGTCCCCCATGGGAGTCCGAACCATGGCGGTTTGGTGTCCGCAAAGCAATAGACAACGGGACATTGGATGAATTTGAATACAATACAGCTGACACACATTGCCACAGTGGACACACTTGCAAAGCATACTATAAAACATATATTTTTACTGACCACAATCCTTTGCATTCCTAGCGCAACACACAGAAGCCAGAGTCACTTTTTTCAAAAACACTTCATAGATTATGTGTGAGAAAGTAGCCTCTTTCTAGCATGGTTACCCCTACTTTTGGCCTGTTTGTAAGTGTGTGTCAGTGTGTTTTTACTGTGTTACTGGGATCCTGCTAGCCAGGACCCCAGTGCTCATAGATAAAAACCTATATGTTAGTGTGTTTTGCCTGTCTCACTGGGATCCTGCTAGCCAGGACCCGAGTGCTCATAGTTTGTGGCCTAATGTGTATGCCTGTGTAGTGCCTAACTGTGTCACTGTGTCTCTGCTAATCAGAACCTCAGTGCTTATGCTCTCTCTGCTTTTAAATTTGTCACTGTAGGCCAGTGACTATATTTACCAATTTCTGTTGGCATACTGGACCCCCTTATAAGTCCCTAGTATATGGTACCGAGGTACCCAGGGCATTGGGGTTCCAGGGGATCCATATGGGCTGCAGCATTTCTTTTGCCACCCATAAGGAGCTCAGACAAACCCTTTCACAGGACTGACATTGAGCCTGCGTGAAATAGTGCGCACACTATTTTACAGCCATTTTCATTGCACTTAATTAACTTATAAGTCACCTATATGTCTAACCTTCACTTGCTGAAGGTTAGGTGCAAAGTTACTAAGTGTGAGGGCACCCTTGCACTAGCAAAAGTGCCCCCACATAGTTGAGGGCCATTTCCCCAGACTGTGAGCGCGGGGACGCCATTACACGTATGCATTACAAATAGGTCAATACCTATATGTAGGTTCACAATGGTAACTCCGGATATGGCCATGTAACATGTCTTAGATCAATCATGGAATTGTCCCCCCATTAGAATCTGGTATTGGGGAGCCAATTCCATGCATCCTGGGGGCTCCACCATGGACCCCCAGTACTGCCAAACCAGCTCTCTGAGGCTTGCACTGCAGCTACAGCTGCTTCCACCTCACATACAGGGTTCCGCCCTCCTAGGGTCTGTGCAGCCCAGTCCCAGGAAGGGAGAACAAAGCATTTCCTCTGAGAGCAGGGTGTCACACCCTCCCCCTTTGGAAATAGGTGTAACAGGCTGGGGAGGGGTAGCCTCCCCCAGCCTCTGGAAATGCTTTGAAGGGCACAGATAGTGCCCTCCTTGCATAAACCAGTCTACACCGGTTCAGGGACCCCTTCTCCCCTGCTCTGGCGGGAGACTGGACAAAGGAAAGGGGACTGACCACTCCCCTGTCCATCACCACCCCAGGGGTGGTGCCCAGAGCTCCTCCAGTGTCTCCCAGACTTCAGCCATCTTGCTTTGCAAGGTGTGGGGGCACTCTGGAGGGCTCTAAGTGGCCAGTGCCAGCAGGTGACGTCAGAGACCCCTCCTGATAGGTCCATACCCGATAAGGTAGCCAATCCCCTTCTCAGGTCTATTTAGGGTCTCTCCTGTGGGTTCTCTTCAGATTCTGCTTGCAAGTTTCCTTCAGGAATCCTCTGCAACAACTTCAGATTCTTATGACCTCTGATCAACCGCAGCCTGCTCCAAGAAACTCAGTAACTGCAACAAGAGACACTTTTCTTGAGCAACCTCAGTTCCAAGTAAGCAACTGCAACAGTTTCCATGGTGTGCAAAAAAAAGTGAAACGAATCTGACTGCATTTATCAAGATGCATTGGGGCCAACTTTTTGCTGGAGTGTGAGGCAGTGTGCTCCCTTTTTTTTTGCACAGTTTCCATGGTGTGCCCGCTCTGGGGACTCCCTGTCTTCATTCTGCACCAGAAGAACCGAAGAAATCTCCCGTGGAGTGACAGCGTCACTCCCCCTGCTCCAAGCAGGCACCTTCCAAGACGACGACCAGTGCCCTGTGACTCCTCTCACAACGACGAGCATGCTCCTAAGGACAAAGAGGGAGGACATCATCGACATAGACTGTCCTGTGGTCCTGCTGACGCAAATTGGAGGAGGTAAGACCTTGCCTTCCCTGAGAACGACAGTACCCATTTTGTAGGAAAGTCCTCCTTTTTGCCCCGGTCACCCCCAAACTTTTTGGACAGGTACTGGTGGTTACCTGACTCTTGGCTGTGCCCTGGGTACTGCTTACCAGTCCCAGGGCCAGTGCTCTGTGTAAAGTAGATATGCAAATTAGGCTAATTATAATTGGCAAAATTAACCTACCTATAAGTCACTAGTATACAGTAGGGCATGGATGATTAGGGACCCATAGGTGCACTGCTGAGGTGCCCAGTGTCATTTTAAAGTCAGGCCTGCCTTGTTGGCTGCTTTTAAACTAAAATTACATGCAAATTCGACTTTGGAATTAAAAATAGTTCCAAAGTCTTAAACTACCTTATCTTTACATATAAGTCTCCCCTAAGGTGTGCCCTATGTGCCCCTAGGGCTGGGTGCCATGTAACTATAAGCAGAGACCTTATACAAATAGTTTTATAAGCCATGGTGAAATAAAACAGCCAAATTCATTTTTCCCTCATTGTAGTGAATGGCCTCAATAGGCTAGAATGGGGAGATACTACAAGTTTCTTATCAAATTAATTGTTATAATAAATCCCACAACTTCCATTTGTTGGATTTGATATAACTTGTTCAGGTAAAGTACGGTACCGACTTGCAAATTGTGAATGCGACTCGCAAATAGGAAGGGGTGTCCCCTTCGTATTTGCGACTCGCATTGCAATGCTAAATTGCTTTGTGACCGCGAATGCGGTCGCAAAGCAATTCGCAGTTACCACCAGTGTCACACTAGTGGTAACCCATTCGCAAAAGGGAAGGGGTCCCCATGGGACCCCTTACCCTTTGTGAATGTTGCCAAAAAGGTTTTTTCAGAGCAGGCAGTGGTCTTGCTTACTCTGAAAAAAACGAAACCAAATGGTTTTGTTATTTTTGTTATTTTGCAACTCGTTTTCCTTTAAGGAAAATGGGCTGCAAAATAAAAAAAAACTGCTTTATTTAAAAAGCAGTCACAGACATGGAGGTCTGCTGTCTTCAGTAGGCCATCATCCCTGTGAGTGCAGGGACTCGCAATGGGGTCTCAAAATGCGACCCACCTCATTAACATTAATGAGGTGGGTCTTTGCGACCCCACAGCGAATCGCAGACTGTGTCTGAGACACCGTTTTGCATCCGATTTTGCAAATCGGAAATTGCGAGTCCCACCGACTCGCAATTTACAATTCGCAAAGCCGGAACTTCCTACATCTGGCTCTAAGTCCGAACGTAGGAAGTTGACTAAGACATCCCAGGCAGTGTATCCGAAGAGGGCTCTAAAGACGTCAGATCAAGATTCAGGTTTGCCCCGGTCGAAGGATTTTCACCTCGAAAAAATGACTAAGTCCACAGGTAAAAATCTCCACTGAGGGCTCCCGCGAGGCATATCTGAGGAAGAGTTCCAGGAGGTCAGATTGGACTGGCAGGTTCGTCCCGCTGAAGAAAATCTCCAGAAAAACAACTAAGTCCTAAGGTAAACTTTTGACCGAGGCCTCCCGCGGGGCTCCATCGCGGTCGGCCTTAAACTTTGACTTTGCCCCGGACCAGATTGGCAATTTTTGTTTCTATGTGCTAGAATTCATTAAAAATTCATATCTCCGGTTCCCCTTATATGATTTTATTAGTTTGGTGTCATTTTAAAGCTAAAAATATTTCCTACTTTTTTAAATTGATTTAGGATTTTTAAACTGTTTCCTGTGTTTTGTTTAATTACTGTTTTGTGATATTTGAATGCTTTACGCTTTGTCTCCTAAGTTAAGCCTTGTCACTCGTTACCAAGCTACCAAGGGTTGAGCTAGGTTTAATTTACTGAGACCTAACTGGACCCAAGTGGAGGTTAGTGGCCTATTGCTAAGTGTAGGTACTTACCTGCCCTTATCAATAACCCATGTTCCAACACCTTTGTACTGTGTCTTTTTCACCTCCTGAGGCTTCTGTGTACTCTTTGCAAAATTCCTTTGTGCACAGCCTGGCCCAGGTCCCCAGCACTCCACCCTGCGGCGCTCAACTCGCTGAGTTGTTCTCCAGCGGCGTGGGACCTTCTTTTGTTGTGCAGCTTCGACTGCACTTTGCACCTCCTTTGAACCTTTGCAGCTTCTGGGGGAGCTGGCTGGCATCCTGAGGGCTCTTTAAAGTTCTGAGAGCCCCCTCTTCCTCCTCACACAGAGTTGAGGTCCCAAGGTCCCTCCAGGGTCCATCCAGAGCCATTTTGATGCAAAATGCACTTTTATCATAGCCAAGGCTTGTTGGTGCCTTCCAACACAAAATCTCATCTGCAACGATCTTCACGCCGTGGGACATCTTTTGCATCATGCAGGAACCCACTGGCATCTTGCTAGGGTGCATTTCTGCAGTCTTCGACTAACCGGGGGCTCTTCTTTTGCACCCTCTTCTGGGTTGGCATGGGCTCTTGTCCTTCCTGGAACTTCTTTCGACTTCTGGACTTGGTCCCCTTCCTGTGCAGGTCTTCAGGTCCAATAATCCAGCAGTTGTTCTTTGCAGACTTGGTTGGCTGCTGCAAAATCCCAAAAACGAAGTGTAGTGTGTCCTAGGGAAACTTGCAGTTCTTTACTCCTGCTTTTCTGGGGTGGTGTAATTTACTTACCTTTACTGTATTCTTAATCTCCCAGTGATTCTGCACACACTACACTTTTCTAGGCGGGAATTTGTGATTCACATTCCACTTTCTTAGTATATGGTTTGTGTTGCCCCTAGACCTATTTTCTCTATTGCATTCTATAGGATTTCCTACAGTTTGCATTGTTCTATGACTACTTACTTGTCTAATATTGGTGTCTAGTGTATAAATTGTGTATAATACTTACCTCCAGAAGGAGTATTGTCTCTAAGATATTTTTGGTACAGTGTCACCCAAATAAATACCTTTATTTTTGGTAATACTGAGTATTGCCTTTGCTTGTGTATAAGTACTGTGTAACTATAAGTGGTATTGCATGAGCTTTGCATATCTCCTAGTTCAGCCTAAGCTGCTCTGCTATTGCTACCTCTATCAGCCTAAGCTTCTAGAACACTACTACTTCACTAATAAGGGATAACTGGACCTGGTATGAGGTGTAAGTCCCCAAGGTACCACTACAAACCAGGCCAGCCTCCTACATTATGCACATCTTTGTTTTCACCATCTCATATAACACCTTGCACAGACATTTGTCCATTCAAATCCCTTTTACACTTCCCCTGTTTAGTGAATCACTGTCAACTGTAGTTTTTTTCTACCATGCCACATTCTAAAAATCCCAGTTTTTCAGAAGATGAGTTAAGGGTCATGGTGAATGAATTCATAAGTGTATAGCCACAATTGTTTGGAACACAAGTTGAGCATACATTGGAAATGTGGCACAGGATCATTGACAGAGTGAATGCTGTAGGCACCACCCTGTGCACAAACAAAGCCACCAGGAAGAGGTGCAATGACCTCAGGGGCAAGGTCCGTCCCCTGGTCTCCAGGCACCAACTGCAGGCCATGAAGATTGGTGGTGGCCCTCCCCGTGCCACATTACATCTCTTTCCGTGGGAAGAGAAGGTCTTGGCCATCCTGCAGCCTTAGGGCTTGACAGGATTACCTGGAGGAGTGGAGTCTGGTAAGTCACAACTCAAAGAATGTCACCAAATGCAATGTCCTGTATGCTCACAGCTCACCTCTTGCCACTTTTACTGTTAATTGACTTACCAGCCCAGTGTTCACTTGTCCAAAGACCCCTATTTGTCAACTCCCATTTGAAGTATACTCACCTGGGGAGATAACGTGTATAGTGTGTGTAGTACAGGGACTGACATGATTGCAACTCAAAGGAGGCACTGTTTCTAGAATTCCAAACGCCAAGCCAGTGTTCTTGTCTCTAAATACTCCTATTTATCTCTCAATTGAAGTGTACTCACCTGGGAGGATACCATGTGTATAGTGTGTGTAGTACAGGGACTAACCTGACTACAACTCCCAGGAGGCCCTGTTCCTGTAACACCAAACACCAGCCCAGTGGTGACTTGCCCAAATACACCTGTAATTCTTAAATGAAGTGTACTCACCTGGGGGGGGGATAGCATTGGTATAGTGTGTGTAGTATAGGGACTTACATGACTTCTAAGGCCAGGAGACCTTGTATCTGTAGCTCCAAACACCAGACCAGGGTTTGTCTGTCCAAATCCATCTGTTAATGAACTCTCAAAGAGGTTTACTCACTTGGTACAATACCATTTGTATAGTGGTGGTAAGTAGAGGGAGTGACCTGAATGCAAAGTCCAATAGACCCTGTTTTTCTAACTCCAACCACCAGCATAGTATTCAATTGACAAAATCCATGTTTTAGTGAACTCTCAAATGAAGTTTACTCACCTGGGAGGATACCATTTCTCCAGTGGTGGAAGCAGGGGAGTGATCTTACTGCAACTCCCAGGAGGCCCTATTTCTGCAACACCAACCTCCAGCCCTGTGTTTACTTGCCTAAACACACCTGTTTGATAACTCTCAAATTATGTTTATTCACCTGAGAGGATAACATTTGTCAAGTATGTTTAATATAAAGAGTGACAGGATTGCAACTCCCAGGAGGCACTGTTTATCTAACTACAACCATCAGCCCGGTGGTCACTTGCCCAAATACCCCTGCTTTTTAACTCTCAATTGATGTCTACTCACCTGGGAGGATACCATTAGTCAAGTATTGGGAAGTAGAGGGAGTGACCTGACTGCTCCCAGGAGGCCCTGTTTCTCTGCCGCCAATCACCAGTGCAGTGGTCACTTACCTGCATACCTCTGTTTGTTTTCTTTCAATTGAAGTGTACTCACCTGGGAGGATATCATTTGCTAAGTGTTGAGAAGTAGAGGGAGCAACCTGACTGCTCCCAGGAGGCCCTGTGTCTGTAAATCCAACCTCCAGCCCAGTAGTCACTTGCCCATATACCCCTGTTTGTTAACTTTCAAATTATGTTTAGTCACCTGGTAGGACAACATTTGTCAAGAATGTGTAGTATATAGAGTGACATGACTGCAACTACCAGGAGGCGCTGTTTCTCTAACTACCAGCACAATGGTCACATGCTACAATTCATCTGTTTGTCAACTCTCAAATGAAGTATACCCACCTGAGAGTGATCAAGCACAGATCATGTAAAAATAACAGACGTATCTGTCAACATATATCCAGCTTGACTTGCTAACCCAAAATGAAATACTTGAGGACAGAAATTACACCTTACCCAGTGTGCAGAACAATGATCCCTAAGGCTTCAAGATGCATAACCATAATGGTATTGGCAGCATACACATTCACACTGCACTGACCACATGATGACTTCAGTCACATTTATAACAAAGTCCTGGGTCTGCCTGCATCACAATCAACTAGGCCTCAAAATGGCCAAAGCCATAGCTTGCCTAGCCCTTTTTTGGTCTGCTCCGGTGGCAAGATGGCAAGATGGCATTCTCAGGCAATCCTCACAAGTGTTAGTGATCTGCACATGTCAGCAGCTGCTTGACTTAAACGGAATTGGCATGCTTCACAAATGTCATGTCAATACAACCAATACCATGTGTAATTGCCGCAATAGGATTAACTGCAAATTAACTTTGTGCAAAGTCTCTGCTTACTGTAACACTAAACTATTGGAGGTATATGTCAAAATTCAACCAGTAACATTGTATGTTTCACGTCAAGCTGCCACTGAGTACAGAGAGGCCACAGAAGACACTGCCACTGCCCCCCTGCACGAAGCCCTCAGTGAAGAAGACAATCCTGGACATCTAGATATGGAGGACGGTTCTGGCCCATCAGGGCAACCTGTTTAGATACCAACAGTGAGTCTTACTGTGGCCACATCAACACCTCCCAGCCCGGTTGCCTTAAAATCACAGGCAACCATTCATCCCCCCAACCTGTGAACCTTGCACAGAGTCTACCATCTCATGCCCCCCATTCCTGGATCCTGAGTTGCAGTGCAACACTTCAGGCAATGAGATTCCAGGACTCAGTTGGAGAAGGTACTTTGTGGAAGGTGCAAAGGCCTGTGGGGGGTGTGCTTGGGAGGGGTGATGTGGGCCAGTGGAGTGATGCCACTAGTGCTGCTCCTGGCTATGACACCATCAGCCACATCTTGGGGTCTATCAGGACTCCCAAGGCATGATAGGCCAGGTCTTGACCAAACTCCAGAAAATGAAGCAGCTACAGAGTGACATCCACAGAGACATGCAAGAACAGATGGAGTCCCACAAGACCAACATGGCCTCCCTAACAGCTATGCTGAGGGACATTCACACCACCCTGACCAAGGCTTTTCAACAGCAGTCTACCCCTTCCTTTGACTCATGATCTACATCAGTGACAGCCACTGGACGGGATGCCCTGCCAGAGGAAGAACCAGCCCCAGGCACCTTCGCTTCTGTTGCAGCTGATCCCCCTACCACGTCCAGCAAATAATCCAGGGGCAGGGGCAGATTGCAAGACACCCACCACTGCCAGCAAGTAACTTCTTCTTAAAGGATCTCCTTTGTGTGCCACACATTCACTCTGTTGACTGATCCTGAATCACCTACCAGCTCCACTAGGAGGAGTACTCTGGACTTTGGACTCCGAATGGTGTGGCCTCTACTCCAATGATTTCATTCATCATGACTGACCCCTTCGTTTTACTATTTTGTTTCGTCATGTCCCAGATTTATTTTCTGCATTAGCATTGTCATAAATGGAGCCATCACAAACTCATTGTCTGCTTGCTTGATTTTCAACTTTTTGCTATGCTGAGACGTGAGACCAAGTGAAACATATAATGAAGACACAAGCCACTTGTGCAAGCAGGGATATGTCGCAGGTGGACAGTGCCGTGCTCAGGATTACAACCATTACACACAAACATGTTAGTACAAGTGTCTGGTCAAACCAAAAATGTAATTCCAGGGTGTAGCACATAGGCTGTCAATATGAATGGACTTTTATAAACAAGAATGTGTGACTCATACTGGGTCAAAGGACATATTTCAAGGTACCAAACCCCAGACCACAAAAGGAAGGACTTTATCAGACACTGCATGTAGAATAGGCAAACATTAAAGTGGTTGACATCAGCAGATTGAGCCTTATCACATAACACACCAAAGTAATCCAACATCACATATGCCAAGATACAGACAGATGACAGTACCACAGTCCCTGATCGCAGGCCATCATAAACCAATGCTCATGCATCTGGTGGTATGACACAAGCATATGTCAGTGTTGTGGCACAGGCACTGTGGCCTGCAATGATGACATGCATCTGCAGATATATACATGTCAGAGAAAAAAAGAGTGTTTAGCTAATGTGAAGATACAATGACTTGGTCAAAAGCTAGACATATACATCTTATGACCACATGATGACACAAATGATGCATCAGGCCCACCACAAGACACAAAACAAGTCTAATATGCACTTCTGTATCTCCACCCAAACACTGTGCAAACTCTCTTGACACAAGTCTCATATATCCTTATAGTGTAAAATACATTACCTGGAACAATACATGTCCACTTTGTATGTTAGAACAGCATCAGAGACCTGCCACTGTCACAACTCTGACATGCCCACATAAAGATGACATGGTGAAGGTACCTGTACAAAGAACAAAACAAGCAGTATAGGCTTGAAACCATACTTACGGCACAAGTCACATAGCAAGGGACTGGGAAACAAATTACATTACAAGGAAACTGACACAAACCAAGCAATATCATCAAGATGGGGATGTGTCTAAAGCTATCTCATTGAGCAGCCCTTGACTGAATATTGCAGAATATCAGCTCCCTAGCTGTTTCCAAAACACTCAACTCCACACAATCTCACAACTACAGCTCATTGTACAGTCACAGTCATGACATCACATGACATACTTTCACTCATGAAAAGTAGCTGTTGATATCATCTTCCTGCAAGTCAGCTCCTTCCTCTTCACCACTGTCATCCTCAGTTGGCATTTCAGGAGTCTTACCCGGTGGCACTGCAAGCTCCACCTCCTCTGGGATGTACAGGATATTCCTCTGCAGGGCAATGTTATGGAGCATGCAGCATGGCACAGTGATCTGACACACTGTCCTAAGTGAGTAGAGGAGGGCTTCACCAGTCCGGTCAAGACAGCAAAATCTGATTTTCAGGAGCATAAAAGTCCACTCCACTTGCCTCTGTGTTCTTTCATGGACCTCATTGAAGCAGACTTCCCATGATATAGTTGGATTCCTCAGTGGCATCAACAAACAAGGACGGTTTGGATATGCTGAGTCTCCTCTCAAGAAATGGGACAGAAATGCAACAATGAGCCACTCACTGCATGATTGATGCACCTGACATTGCCCACCCACAATCAGGACATACATTACTTACCAGGGACCTAGGACACAACTGTGTGCAGTCCACACACATTTTGCTCTCCAAGGACAACAAATGACTGTGTACATTGATCTAATAAGTACTGTTTGTTGTTATAGTGGATGCCAATTCTATGCAACAGACCACTACTCACCAGGGCTACAGGCCAAAAGGAAGGAAGTGATGGAAAACTGTCCTCAGCCATATGTCTGATCAAATGAATATTTTGGCATCTGCAACCCAGAGGCTACCGTTCTTCAGCGTTTGACTGGTGATGGTGCCTCACTACTGTCTGTAATGTGAAGATGGCCATCATACATGTGACAGAGCATATGTTTTTTCAGATCAATATTTTCCGTTGGTAAGTAGGGAATGTCCATTGCATGATTTATGTGCCATCACTTTTGCCAACATTCCTTCTGCCTACATGTCAGCATGTGTGCCTTACTCTTTTGACAAAATGTGTACACTGCTATTTTATGCATGGACTACCTGAGTTGATGGGAACATTTCTGCATTCCCTCAAATATATGTGCATGCCAAACTGTGTGTGGAATAGGACAATTTCAATAGGGCTACATTTTATGTGGTACCACATACAGGAGTGTGTCACCATTGATTACTGACTGACACATACCCTGACACATCATAACATGTTGTTTGGCATATACAACTGCAGTAGCAATGAGGGACAAGACGTGTATGACTAGATATTGGAGCCATAATGTGCATTTACATGCCATCGTTGTGGCATCATGTTGAAAAGTGCACTGCACGTGTGTTATGGGAAGGTCTGTAACCTGATTGTTGGCATGCATCATGAAGTGACTTGCAGTTATGCTTGAATCACATTTGCTTGGATTCAACCATTCATCCACAGACATCTGGGTTTGCATGATCAAAATAGAGACAGCGATGTATCTTCCTATCGAACAACATGTCGAGGGCCTCCTACAGGTACTTGCACATCTCTGGGCCTCTCCAACATCCAGTGGACTAATGGAATCAGGGTATGTCATTGTAAGGGGTACCAGACATTAGTCGTGATTTCCCTGGGACTTACTGATTCATTGTGTTGTCAATTTTAGGGACATATCTCCCTGACAATTTGCACATGATGCATACAGTGTACATTTCCATGCCAAATGTGCAGCATATCTGAGCAACATTAGTACTACCTTCATGACTCTATCGGGACAAATTTTACTTAGTGAAGTGTGCATTATTTATTTGTTTTCAGTGGATATGAGTATTTCCATGTCACCTTCTCCAGACTATTTCACTGTTGACAGCAACATAGCATGTTGTGGGAGCATCATTTCTTATTAGTCATATTGTGTATGTGAGATAACAGATGTCTGCATTACCTTGTGTGGGATTTGTGGGAATGCAGTTGGCATTGGCCTACTATCATATGACAACAGGTATGTGAAGTATGCTCCATGAGGGAAAGCACTAAAGGTGATGTGGTCTCCTACTTCAATGTTTACTGTGATTGCACAACTTCAGCCATGCAAATGTAGTTGTCTGAGATCCTGATTTTCCTGTGTGCAACTGTTGACAGTTCAGATAGCATTCATGCATTTGGTAGGGTACATGTATGGGCCACTTAGGTGGAGTTTGTTGGTGGGGCCTACTTGATATCATGTTAATGATTACTAATCACAGATGTTGTGCAAGTGTGATCCTGGACATGTGATGACCCTAGTTCTCTTTGTATTTGCAGCATCAGTCCAGGGATATGAAGGAGACAGGGCACAGCCGGGTGTTGACGCATCTGGCCATGGGACCTTGGGCAAAGATACCACAGAAACAGAGGGATCCAGTGGCCCGGAGGGTGAGGGTAGTTCCACGAAGGAGATGGGATCTACATCATCATCATCACTGGATTCTTCCTCCAGTGGCCACTCCTTTGTGGTGGCAGACTGATCGGGTTATAGTTAGGAAATAGAACTAAAAAACATAGAAAGTTGCTTAAAAAAACAAAGCTTACAGGGATGTTATAGTTTGGCTAATATTTTAAACATACAAAACCATAGAAATGTACCTGTTAGAGTTATCTTAAGTGACTAAAGGTTGTGGCCTAAGGTATATATAACTTGTGCCTTGCCATGTACCATACGTTCGTCAGAAATTGTACTGCAAATATTACATTGATATTATCAGTGATGTTCTTAAAGATGTAATGAGTGCCATAATTTGTGGAGTAATCAGCAATGCATGGTGAGGGCTTAAATTATAGTTATCTTAGGGCACGAGTTATAGTTACTTGAGATACCTCTAACTGTAACAGGAGAATTTCTGCGGTTTGGTGTGTTTAAAATGTGAGCCTAACTATAACGTCCCTGTAACATTTGTTTTTTTAAGTGAATTTCTATGTTTTTTTAGTTCTATTTCCTAACTACAGCATCCCTGTAAAAAAAATAAATCAGTGATTTTCTGTTTTTTTATCCCAAAGTAATTTGTATTACAGTCCATTAATCCAATCACCACCACCTACAGCGGCAGTTGGCCATAGGGCCTGATCTGCAGCCAGACCCTTTGGCCAACCCCCCTAACCAACCAACCCCATGCTGCCATTTAGCTGTGCTCAGCGGGAGTTGGTCATGGCCTGTCTCTCTAAGTGTGAGAAGCTGTATCTGAGGGTGAGAGTGGCTGTAAGAGTGTCTGTCTTGGTGTGAGAGTGGGTGCATCAGTGCTTAGCGGGTACATCAGTGTCTGTGTGGGTCTGTGAGTGGGTGCATGAGGGTTTCAGTGGGTCTGTGACTGGGTGTGTGAGATTTTGAGTGGGCCTGTGTTTGGGTGCGTGTCTGAGTTGGTCTGTGAGTGGGTGCACGATGGTCTGAGTGGATCTGTGAGTAGTTGTGGGAGTGTCTGGGTGGGTCTGTGAGTTGATGCGTAAGGATCTGAGCAAGTGTATGAGTGGGGGAAAGAGATTAAAGAGACATTGCGATCATAGAGAAAGAGAGTGAAAGGGAGAGAGATAGAGAATGTTTATGCTTCGGTGAATGATATACTTAGAATGAGATATTTGTGGACAAATTGCACTGAACAATATATTTGTCAATTGAAAAGAAGAAGATCACCATTTATTATGAACCTTAAAATGTTGAAGTTGAAAATAAACTAAAGTAGGGAAATGACCACAGACACACCTGGACTAGAACGCTCAACTTGCAGTGTGAGGGTCTGTGACCTTAACCATCAATACCACAGTCCTGTACTGACTTTGTTTTAGATGTCATTGCATGGAGAGACCATTGCAATGACTCTCTCTCTTCCAGTCCTTTATGGGATGAAAGAGGGAAAGAGAGTGACAGGACTGCAGGGGGAGCCAGAATGCCACCACAGTCCTAGCTGGCTCCCTGAATCCCGTGGGATCCAGCATTGCTCCCTCAAGCAGGGAACTGCTATTAATAGCAGCTCCCTGCTTGCAAGAACAACATTTTAATTTGTTTTTCCCATATTTGCATGTGGGAAAGACAAATGAAACTCTGCTTTCTGCAAGTGAGAACTGTTTGACAGCTCGCACTTGCAGAAAGAAGACATTGGCCCTCATCACAACTTTTTACAAAGTTGTAACCGCCGCGCGGCCGCCAATGTGGCTGCACTTCCGCGGTGGCCATCACAACAACCCCGCTGGGCCGGCGGGCGGAAACCAAGTTTCCGCCCGCCGGCCCAGTGAGGATGTCGGCCGCAACACGGGAGCCGGCTCCAAAAGGAGCCGACGGTGTTGCAGCGGTGCGACAGGTGCAGTTGCACCCGTCGCGCTTTTCACTGTCTGCTGTGCAGACAGTGAAAAGCTCCATGGGGCTGTGGCAGGGGGCCCCGCGACTCCCCTTTCTGCCAGCCTTTTCATGGCGGTTCCTACCGCCATGAAAAGGCTGGCGGGAGGGGACTCATAATCCCCTTGGCAGCACTGCAAGCAGCGCTGCCCTGGGGAATTACAACCTCCGGGGCCAACGTGGCGGTAAACCGACGGTCTCGGCGGTGCGACCACAGTGCTTCTGCCATGGTCATAATACACAGGATTGCACCACCAGCCTGTTGTGGGTGCAATCCGACGAAACAGCCCTGGAAGTCTTTGACTGTCTTTGGTTGTAATGAGGGCCATTGTCTGGGGGGTGGCAGTACCCAGGGCCATCTGAGGCTCCATGAGTGGTGCCATGTGGTCCCCCTCCAAAATAGTAGCTCCAAGGAGGTGGCAGTCCCCAGTGCTGTGGGGTAGCTGGGTGTCCCCGTACTATTTGTGATTAGTGTCCTGAGGATGTGAAGGTCCTAGGGACTGCGGGTGGCTCCCCTACATTGTTTATCTTTAGTTCCCCAGGGAGGTGGCAGTACCTGGGGCTGCAGGGTGGCTGGGCAGCCACTGTACTGTTTATATTTAGTTTCCTGGGCTGTTGGTAGTCCCTGGGGCTCAGGGAGTGGCCAGGTACCCCGCTACACACATGATTATTGTAGCCCCGGTGAGGTGGTAGTCCCCGGGGCAGTGGGGGGCCAGGCAGCCCCTGCATTAAAATAGCAATGCCCCCTGGAGCTGGCCAATCAGATAACTTTTTAATAAACAAGCGCAGGAGCCCCGCTTGTTTTTTAAAATTTTCACCGGATCCATGGATCTGCCATGAATTGCAGCACAAAATTAAAATAAAATGCTTTTAAGTTCTGGGAGGTCCCTCTGGGACCCTAGCATCAGAGCTAAGGGGTCACAGTGTCCCTAACCTGTTCCCTTTATGGAACTTGGCTGAGGCCAAGATGGCTGCCAATACTTCTGTGTTAAAGTGTTGGCAGCCAATTAGATCTCAGCACGAGAGCAGGAGGGTTTGCAAAGCCTTTGCATCCCCATATATATTGGATTTTCTTTAATTTCTCAACAACTACTAAACATATTTACACCATCTAATGAAAAGGACCCTTTCTGGACGAGACCTACCTTTCTGGCAAATTTGGTGTAATTCCATCCAGTAGTTCGGGCCCTATCGCTATTCAAAATCCCTATGGGATTTAACATTGGAAACGCCCCTTTATTGCCCCCCTTTTTCTCGTCCCCACTTGACGGATCACCCTGATACTTTCCAAACAGCAGCTGACATGAATGTCAATTTTTTGGGGAAAAGTTTGTGAAGATTCATCAAGCGGCAAGTAAAAAACTGCTTTTCTATAAAAACTAGGTCCTAACTATAACTATATATATCAATGCCACAAAATGGCTACTTATAACCATGGATTAGGCTCCAACACTCAAAGGTTTCTAAATGCCAAATTTTATTTTGCTGCAAGGCCACACAGTGATGCATTTCAGCCGCTGAACCAGCCTTTTTCCAAAACAAGTGAACGCCATGTGAGAACAACCATAAATCACATGACGTGAACACCACGTGACAACCATGTGACAACCACAAATATGAACATAAAAGAGCCACTACCAGCTCCCTCTATTAACTTCACGTCTTACCTAAAAACATGAATGTCTGAAAGTGCAACACTAGTAAAAACATTTTTTTACAGAATTCCTGTAATAACAGTAACCAAAATTAATATAAATGCCCGATGACCCTTAATTCAATGCAGGCAAATGGTTACTTGCATTAGAATATTCAAATTGGGTAATAGCCTCCTTCATACCCCTATGTCTTAAAGAAACTCCATTTAGGGATATCATGATCATATTTAATCATATCATTCAAGAACAAATCAGATTAACTCATGAAATACACATAAAATCAAATTTGAATTAAATATTAGATATTATGCAATTAGGTACTCATTTCCAATTATTAAATTCATTAATTTATCATAAAATGTATCTCTCCCAATTAGGCCATCCCAATTGTAATCATAAACTAATTGGAAAAGTGTTAACCTTTTGCCACCAATAATCCTCAGTCTGCTGTAACTATACATGATTGCTGTATGAAATGAATTCAAGCCGTAACATACCATGGGGGATACTCCTGAGCTTTAATCATATCACTCTATAAATACTTTAAATATGATCTAATTCTTATTTCTAATGGTGCTAAGGGTGTTTACCTAACATTTACTGTGTTGCACGTGCCCAACCATTCTTGTTATACACTGTTCACTTGAAAGGCTAGGGGAGGGTGTTCAATGCTAATAATGCTGTCTTCTAAATGAACATACAGTTCCTCTTCAGTTTTGAGCCCAATGGGAATTTTGCTTTTCCTATTCAAAATATATCCTGATTATAGTCTTCTCAGGCTTTTCTCTCCATCACCTCTCTTAATGTGTTATGGTACTGAGTCAATTACAAAGTACACAAGGTCTGCACCTTTATGACACTCTTCAAAATGTCGTGCCACTGGATAGCTATGATCTTTATTCTTGATAGTTCTTAGGTGTTGGACAATCCTTTTATGCACCTGTAAAATGGTGCTTCCCACATACAATTTGTGACAAGTACACTGTAAGATATAAACCACATAATACCTTTTACAGTAGATAGAACCTCTTATCTTAAACCTGGTGTTTGAAAGTGGTAAAACTACTTCAGTGGTAATGACTGCATGATGGCATACCTTGCATTTAGATCATCTTTTAAAGCCAGGTTTGTTCAACCACCCCCCCAAAAGGGGAACATCTCAGGACTACTAATCACAGGATCCTGTTGTATGGACCTAGCCTTATGAAAAGTTATCAAGGCTTTGTTATATACAGTGTCTCCTATTCGAGGATCACTCTTAACCAGATGCCAATGCCTAATAATGATTGATGTAACATTCTGATGCTGTAGACAAAACCCAGTGATCATCTTTAGCTCTGGATCAGTGCCTCATGCCTCTTTTTTTTTAATTACAGCAATGTTTCCTTTGAAGACCTATTGGCCTTTACTGATGCTGTCTCCAAAGTGTTGCGACTCTACCCTTGAGCTAAGATTCTTTCCATCAGATCAGCTTGTGCCTAAGCTAGTTGACCCTCATCACTACAGTTGCATCACATTCTGAGATTCTTAGCATTGGGTATGCTGTATTTTAATTGGTTGGATGAAAACTTTGGGAGTACGGAATATGGTTACCTGCAGTAGGTCTTCATATGTGTCTTTTGATTCCTGACAAAGACTGTTAAGTACAAAAAATGCACTTCTTCTCTGCTAATTGTAAATTCCAGCTCTTCTTATCAAGCTGCTCTGTAAACAATTTTGCTGAAGCCACAGTCCTTCTCCAAATGACAAATAAATCATCAGTGAAGTGGGTCCATAAAACCACATTGTTATTCCATTCAGTGGCATGTTCCAGAGCCAGCGCCTGCTCCTCCTACCAGCCCATATGAAAATTAGCATAGCTGGGGGCGAAGCAGGTGCACATTACTATCCCCTTGATTTGGCTGTACAAGACTTTGTCAAATAAAATACAAATTGTGGTGTAAACACCAGTGTACCATACGTAACAGCATTTGTGTGTGCTTGTATAATGAAGCAGGCCTTGCACCTAAAAAGTGCTCTAGGGCTCTTATTCCATCACAATGGGAAATACTTGTATACAAAAAAGTCATGTCAATGGTAACCAACAAACAATCATCTTCCCAGGCTACATAATAAATCCTTCTAGGGAAATCACTTTTATCCTGTATGTAAGAAGGCAGGCTTTGCACACTGTAGAAAAAAATCAACAAATCTAGATGTCTTTTCAAAAAGACTGCCTATCGCAGAAATAATAGGCCTCCCTGGGGGAACACTGGCCGCCTTATGCACTTTGGGTATAAAGTACATTATAAGTGTCACTGGAAACTCAACCTTCAGGTACATATACTCTTTGTGATTTAGTAATCCTAAACTGTGCCGTTCTGCTAATTTTGGGAAGGTAGGCTGCCTGTACACTCTGCATGTCTACTCTGGAGGCTCTGCAGTAATAATCATTATCCAAAAGTTGTCTCATGGCTTCACTCTCATACTACACTATTGCCCAAAAAACAATATTTCTACCTTTGTCTGCCTGGTGGATAACCACATCAGACCTCATCTTTAATTTTTTCAACAACTGATAGCAAGCCTTCTCATTATGTGGTCTCTTCTGATCTTTATACTGATGGACTTTATTCTGTACGTTTTTCAACTCCTCAGAAAATAGATCTATAGAGTCCTTAGACAAAGTTGACACAAAAAGGGATTTAGGTTTGAATGGTGTTTCCACTTTTACAGACTGCCAAGCCCTAGCATGCTATCACCTCTTGCTCTGATCTTATCCTTCCTAGTCCCATATTCTCTCTCCCCAATTGATCTAGTTCCATTTACAGTTTAATATCAGACACTTGTAAATTAGTACTTGTCTTTTGTGGGACACTCTCAAGACGTTCCTGGGTTTCCCGTCTCGCACAAAATTACTTCCTCAATTTAATCTTAGGATCAAATTTGTACAGATCTCTTCTCGTTTGGCCATAATCAAATTCAGTAAGCATACAGAAAGTGAGTCCCCAGGGCAAAATATCCTCTTCCTCTTCTTTGCTAGACAGAATGACATCAGACAAATTAACCACAGTTTTAGTATCCATTTGTTCATTTCCTCAATTGTTTTGTCTGTTTGATTTTGTCAGGTTGCTGTTTTCGATTTGGATTTACATCCTCATCTATATATATATATATATATATATATATATATATATCTATATATATATATATATATATACCCATTTTATTTGTGCTGATACAACCAACACGTTTCAGTCTTGTGATGTTCTTCTCATACCTACAGACTTTACATTTGTTGCACTTGTAAAAGCCATTCAAAGGCTTTAGCCACACACCCTTGTTGCTTCAGATATCATTGAGCACCACTCCATCCTTTAAAGATATTGCTCATCTGTAAGATATGAGGGGCTTACATGGAATCTTCTTTGAAATAATCTCATTGCTCCTCAGCAAGTGCCAATGTTTTTGAAAGTATCTTACACACTGAAAAGTAGTCCCTAATGAAAGTAGTAATTAACCTCACCTTTGTGCTCTTCATATTAGTTTTTACAGATTTCTCCTTGAATAACACTGCTTCATGAGTGAGCGTTTCAATCCTTTGAGAAGCTGCCCTCAGCATATTTTGACTATAGCAATTCCATCTAAATCTTGCTTTCATTTCTGTATTAGTGGTTTCAATGCTACGCTCCTTACTACACTCCTTTCTAGCTCCTAATAATTCCCCATAAGAGATACTCTTTTTTAAACAATCAGGGTGACAACTCACACCATGCAAAGTGCTGGTCCCAGATGTGCTCTTCCTATGAATGTTAGTAACCATACTACCATTTTCTATATCTATAGAAACATCTAAAATCTGTGTGTTGCACTAATGCTGCTAGTAAGTATCAAATTCAAGTCATTGTTGTTCAGTTCATTAACAAAAGATTTTGTGAATAGTACATCACCTTTCTAAATTATAAATACATAGGAGGTCATTATGACATTGGCAGTGACTGTTAAAGTGGCGGTAATACCGCCAACAGGCTGGCGGTAATTACCGCCAAATTATAACCATTGCGGTGATAAATCCTATAGACAGCCAATGTACTACACCAACCGCCAGAGTGTTAACACCACTGACCATGGAGGCAGACGTTAACAGCTTGGCGGAAGACAAGGTACCACCCACCATATTATGACATAGCAAACCGCCACGATTTCTGGGGTGGTACCAACCCCATCAAAAGCCTGGCAGAAACACAGCACAGAAGACATCAGACTCACCTTCAGGGACACAGAGGAGACCACTGCCGCCATGGAACCAGAACTACAAGTCTTCCTGATGCTCTTCTACGCCATGCTCCACCTGGAAAACCATCACCGTCGAAGACGATGATGGTGAGTACAGCCGCCTAACACACGAGGGAGGGAGGAAAAGAAGAGTGACACACAAACGCACAACACACATTATACACATACACCATTCACACAACCAGTTTCAGAGAAAAAACAATGTCACAGGACCCATGTCATAATAAAGCAAAAACTACATTTAGGTATAACTGATATTGTAATTTGATGCCAACAGCCCCCATATTGTCTATGTGAAAAAATAAAATTGGAGTGAATGTCCAGAAAGGGCCAATGGCCAGTCCAAAGTACAAAAGGCCCACATGGCCACAGTCCAAGTCCCAACTTGTTTCATGACAATATTGGCATTACACTGTGCAGGGACATCATGTCGGAAATGGGCAGCCACCTCAGGGGGACGGGGGGTAGGAGGGCATCTCTGCTGAAGTGGGGAACTTGCCCACTGGTTCTAGAGGGGACTCCAAGCCCATTTCTCCTTGCTGGGGAATGCAAGGTCACAGTCTCTGAGGTGGGGAACTTGCCCACTGGTTCTGGAGGGGGCTCCATGCCCATATCTCTATGCTGGGGAGGGCAAGGTCAAAGTCTCTGAGGTGGGGAACTTGCTCACTGGTTCTGGAGGGGGCTCCATGCCCATTCCTCTTTGCTGGTGAGTACAAGGTCACAGTCTCTGAGGTGGGGAAATTGCCCACTGGTTCTGGAGGGGGCTCCATGCCCATATCTCTTTGCTGGGGAGTGCAAGGTTACAGTCTCCGAGGTGGGGAACTTGCCCACAGGTTCTGGAGGGGACTCCATGCCCATTTCTCCTTGCTGGGGAATGCAAGGTCACAGTCTCTGAGGTGGGGAACTTGCCCACTGGTTCTGGAGGGGGCTCCATGCCCATATCTCTTTGCTGGGGAAGGCAAGGTCAAAGTCTCTGAGGTGGGGAACTTGCTCACTGGTTCTGGGGGGGCTCCATGCCCATTCCTCTTTGCTGGGGAGTACAACGTCACAGTCTCTGAGGTGGGGAACGTGCCCACTGGTTCTGGAGGGGGCTGCATGCCCATATCTCTTTAATGGGGAGTGCAAGGTCACAGTCTCTGAGGTAAGGAACTTGCCCACTGGTTCTGGAGGGGGCTCCTTTTACAACAGTCCCTGGAGGGTGGCCTACATGCCCTCAGGTGGAGGTGAGGGCTGCTGTGTCTCAGCTTGTGGTGAGGGCTCCTTGCCCACTGCTGGTGGAGGTGTTACCCTGCCTGCCTCAGCTGGAGGTGAAGGACCTACTCACTGCTGGTGGAGGTGCAACCCTGCCTGCCTCTGCTGGAGGTGAGGGTGTCAACACCAGAGCAATACGCGCTCTATTGGCGACAAAAATGCAAAAACCCAGCACTCTCAAAACAAAGTAATTTATGCATTGTGCTGATATGTTGTGGTTTAACCTTTCGCATTGCAGAGTTCAATCCTGAAAACGTATTTTTAATATGCTTACAAATACTGTTCCTTTGCAATGTATTGCTGCAGGTTTTCAGAGTGTGTTAGGGTGTGGCCCCTTTCCAGGGCCTTCCAGAGACTTTCCCTGCAACATGCCTGGGCGTGGTTCTGGGCTGGGCCAAGACTCTATAAAAGAGAGCCAGCCCAACTCCCAGTGCTCACTATTCAGAGGTCCTGGTGCAGAGCAGCAGCTTCTTCCTGAGCTCCTGTCCCGGCGGCCTATTTGGATCTTCCAGTCTTCTGCCCTAATCCTTCATTGGTGATCATTGTTCCAGGCGGTAAGATGGTGGTTGGACTGCCCGACACCGTTATTTAGAATTTTAATATTCTTGGTTTAAATTCTTAAACAAGTAACAGATTACTTGCGCGCTACCATTTCTTGACATTTATATGGTAGTTTACAAATAGGCAAGACGCGCAATTTATTTCATGAAGGTTTGACTTTGTTATTCATTGCGCGCTACCATTTCTTGACATTTACATGGTGGCTTAAAAATCGGCAAGACGCGCGATTCAATTAATGATGATTTGACTTTGATATTCATTGCGTGCTACCATTTCTTGGTATTTTACATGGTAACACTCGAATTGGCAAGACGCACGATTCTCTCCTCAAGTTTAATTCATGTTGTTTATTGTATGCAACTATTCTAAGATATTTATTATGTAATATTCGAGTTGACAAGTTATGTGATTTGTTTCCTGAATCCATATTGTGTTATTCATGGTGCACAATCCTTTTATGGTGTTTACTATATATATATATTTATCTACAATATGCGCAATTTCTGTTGAAACATTTTAAGAGTACACAGAAGGCCAGAGTTTCTAGATGCAATATTGTATGGTCCTAGTATACATTCCCAAAACAGGATTTATATGACTGGTTTAAAATTGAGTCAGATTCTTTTTTCTGATTCTCATGTAAAGGAAAGTACTTGAATAAGAAAGTTTTCATTTAATTCATCTTGATTCCCCTACAGGTATCCGGCCATCTTGAAACTTAGTCATTTTATACTTAACTCTTAGATTGTTCATGTTTTCAGAGTGACTAGGCTTAGAATCATAGTCTAGTATTGATTTCAGGAGATATAGGGGGTCATTCTAACCCTGGCGGTCGGCGACCGCCAGGGCTAAAATGACGAAGCACCGCCAACAGGCTGGCGGTGCTTCCTTGGCCATTCTGACCGCGGCGGTAAAGCCGCGGTCAGAAAAGGGCAACTGGTTTACCCCTGGCCCAGGGAACCCTCCATGGCGGCGCTGCTTGCAGCGCCACCATGGGGATTCCGACCCCCTTACCGCCATCCTGTTCCTGGCGGTTTTCATCCGCGGTAACGGGTGTCGTGGGGCCCCCTAACAGGGCCCCACTAAGATTTTCAGTGTCTGCAAAGCAGACACTGAAAATCGCGACGGGTGCCACTGCACCTGTCGCACCCCTTCGACTCCACTGGCTCCATTCGGAGCCGGCATCCTCGTAGAAGGGGGTTTCCCGCTGGGCCGGCAGGCGGCCTTCTGGCGGTCGCCCGCCGGCCCAGCGGGAAAGCCAGAATGGCCGCTGCGGTCTTTTGACCGCGGTGCGGTCATTCGGCGGTTCCCGCTTGGCGGGCGGAGACCGCCGCCCGCCAATGTAGGAATGACCCCCATAATTTTCATATTGTGTGTTCTAACCTTTTTCTTACTACAGGTCTCCTTCCCAGGTGTTCCCTTCCTAATCCCCTCTTGGACTCTCTCAGTCTCTGTGATTTATCTATCAGAGTCTTGGAGCTGTTCAGTGGTGGAAGTGTTGGGAGCGTGCACAGACCCCGAGGATCTGGTGACTCTGACAGAGGGCTCCTTGCCCACTGCTGGTGGAGGGGGCCTCTTGACTCTCTTTGTTGGTGGAGTGGGAATCTTCCCTTTTTAGGTGGTGGAGTGGGATCCTTCCCTATCTTGGGTGCTGCAGTGTGATCCTTCCCTTTATGGGTGGTGGAGTGGGAACCTTCCCTTTCTTGCCTCCACGACTAGGAGGTGCCTCCACTGTCCCTGTCTCATGTCCCTTGGGTTTCACCACCCTAGTCCTCCCTTTCTGAGGTGAAGGTATGCTCACAGTAGGAGTGGCAGCCATCGCACTCTGGGGCACCTTCGTGCCAGAAGCTGTTGACTTGACGGGAGCAGTGGCAGACTGTTTGGCTGAGGTACTGGGCTGGGTCGTTGGGGCCCTGCCCTTACGGGCAGGACGAGGGTTGGGAGGAGGGAAGAGGTCAAGTTGGGCAAGGAAAAGCTTCTTAGGGACAGTGGGGTGGGATGAGGGAGGAAGGATAGAAGTGGAGGTTGAGGGAGTGGTTGTTGAGGTGTACGTCTGCTGGACTTGGCTTCAGGTGCATGGGAAGTGTGCTGATGTGAGGTGGATGGCTGTTGGGAGTCTAAGTGCGTGCGTTTGTGTCTCTTAGGAGGGGGGGGGCAGACAAGGTGGGAGAGGACACAGGGGACCCGTGGATGGATGTTGTGGAGGTGTCTGCAAGTGAGGTGTATGTGCTGCCTGGTGTGGTGAGGGTGGTGGTGGCTGTTGATGCAGTGCATGCATGTGTGAGTGTAGATGTGACTGTGAGGGTGGAGGAGGAGCAGGAGGGAAGACAGTGGATGTGGTTGCGTCTGCAACTGTCTGTTGTTTGTGTGAATGCTTGTTGCCTGAATTATGCTGCCTGTGTTTGTCAGTGCCACTTTTGTGTGATGTTTTGTGTGCATGCTTGTCTTTATCTGTGCATGGGATGGGTTGAGGTTGAGGTGACTGGGAAGTGATAGTTGGAGGGGGGACGGTAGGAACAGGGACACTGGCTTTCAACAGAGAGGAGGCCAGAGCCTGAAACAATCTCTGTTGGGCCGACAGTTTTCCGTGGATGCCCCCTAGGAATGCAGTGCATTGCTGCATCTGGGATGCCAGGACCTAGATGGCATTCACAATGGTTGACTGCCCCACAGAGATGGATCTCAGGAGGTCAATAGCTTCCTCACTCTGGGCAGCTGGGCTCACTGGGGCAGGGCCTGAGGTGCCTGGGGTAAAGGAGATGTCCACCCTATCAGGTGAGCGGGCACGGGCAACTCGGTGGGGGGCTACTGGGAGGGCGGTGGTGGTACAGGGGTGGTGGCTGTACCTGGGGTGGTCCCAGAGGTGTCTGCCACCACCAGGGATCGTCCATCAGAGGAGGAATCAGAGTCAGTGTTGTTACCTCCTGTCTCTGCCGTGGTGCTCCACTCACTCTCCATCCCACTGGTTCCCTTGGCTTTGGTGGACTTTGCCTCATGTGGGATGCAGCTCCCTCTGTCGCCGGTGCCCCTGCTCCTCCGCCAGATGATGCTAATGCACACATGGACAGGATGACAGAATTAAAAAAAGTGGGGGAGAGAGAAAGGGAGCCCTGGGTCACTTACAGCACTAACACCACAGTTGGCATACGCATTACCATCACACACAGGGATCAGGATTGTGCACTATGCTCCGCACTGGCATTCAATTGGCTAGGTGTCACAACAAGATGAGAGCCAACCACCACCAACTGCACCCCTCCTGGGACCCACTAAGCCCTGTCTGACATGGAATGCAACCTAGCTAGGTTGCCAGATTTTGTATTACACCCATATCCCTTGAGCTGGATCACTCTGCAATGTCTGATCTGGCATTAAGGGGCACCCACTAACTGAAACCCACTAGCAGGATCCCATGCCACCTACTAATAATTGTAGTTAAGCTCACTGTACTCACCCCCTTGTGGTTGCTGTGATGCCCTCAAGCTCCCATCCAGCTCTGGGCAGGCTAGCCAGAATGCGGGCCATCAGGGGGTCAGGTTCCAACGGGCAACCCACCCTCGTTGGGAGGCCATCCCCAGTTGGGCCTCTGTGGTCTTCCGGGCCCAGAGTCTCCGGTCCTCCCACCTTTTCCTACAATGGGTGCTCCACCTGCTGTAGACCCCCAGATCCTGCACGTCCTTGGCGTTGACACACCACAATCCCTTCTTCTGATGGGCGTTGACCTGCAGAGTTAATACGGACAGGAGAACACCATTACACATACAATCCAGCCTGTCACACATATGGCCCACAAATGCCATTATCATCTCCATTGGCACATACATCACCTGCTGCACACCATGTACACTACCATCAGCTATACCTCCCCCCCAAATGGCACAATGCTTGCACACACATCTCCATGCAACCTTGTCATATGCATAGTGCCCAAGGTGTACTCACCTGTTGCTATGGAGGCCCATACAGCTGTCCATACTGGGGTAGGACCCCATCCACCAAGCGCTCCAACTCCGACGAAGAAAAGGCAGGGGCCCTTTCCCTGGTGACACAAGCCATTGCAGTATCCAGGTACAGGTCACAGCAGCACACTCAGTATAGGTGTTTTCTTGTGGAAAGTCAGGAATCAAGTGAGATTATAGGCAGAAAATGGCGGTCACGTCCGCGGTGGTGTACACATTCACTGCCGCCAGTGATCCCCATTGGCCTCTGTACTCCATCCAGCCCCATATTAGCCAATATGGAATAGCACGGCGGTGCAAAACCGCCTTTTGCCATGATGCCCAACCTGGGCGGAGTTACCTCACTTCCACCTGTTCCTACATACAGGACAGGCGGTCGCCATTTAATGGTGGTGGACAACTGCGTCATTGCTATAATTTGCACATACATTGCCATTCCCATTGTCCCATCAGATTAATGCTCTCTGTACATTGAGGTGGTGGTTCCATTGTTCAAATTGTGACACCCTGCTCACTCTTCTGTCCCTTAGATACTTACCACTGCAGATGAATCGGAGGAGAAGACAAGACCTAGTATACAGAGCGTTCGTGGACTTGGCTATAATGGAGGGCAGGCACATCATACTGACCTATAGCCAGGGCAGGGCCACTATCACAGAGCTGTGTGCTCAATTGGAGCCTGACCTGATATCAGTTATCCGTCATCCCACTGGGATCCCCCCTCTTGTGCAAGTTCTATCAGTGCTCCATTTCCTGGCAACTCGTACTTTCCAAGTGACAGTGGGCTTGGCAGCAGGAATGTCACAGCCAATGTTCTCAATAGTGCTGGAAAGAGTTTTGTCTGCCTTGGTCAAACACATGTGCAGCCACATTGCTTTCCCCCAGGTGGAAGATTTAGCCACTGTGAAGGCAGGATTCTATGCAATAGGACATACAACAAACATCATTGGGGCGATTGATGGAACACATGTTGCATCTGTCCCCCCCACCACAATGAACAGGTGTTCAGGAATCGACAGACTTTCCACTCACTCAATGTCCAAGTGGTGTGCCTGGCTGACCAGTACATCTCCCATGTCACTGTCAAATATCCTGGGTCGGTGCATGATACCTTCGTCCTGAGGAATAGCAGCATCCCAGAAGCAATGGCACAACTACAGAGGCACAGGGTGTGGCTAATAGGTCCCCACGCAATGTATGTCAGTGCATGCCTTCAGGAGTTATCCCCATACCATTGTGTCAGGCTGATGTTTGTCCCTTAATACTTGCAGGTGACTCTGGCTACTGAAACCTATTGTGGCTCCTGACGCCTGTGAGGAATGCCATAACAAGGGCAGAGAATCAGTATAATGATGCACATGGACGAACCAGGCATATCATCGAATGTATCATTGGCCTCCTGAAGACCAGGTTAAGATGCCTCCATCTGACAGGTGGATCCCTGTGCTACTAACACAAGCCTGGCCCTCAGACGACATGTGCCTTATCTGCAAGAGGAGGAGATTGGAAATGCCCCTCTGGCAGCAGTGTACCCTGAGGACAGTGAGGATGAGGATGAGGATGAGGAGGAGGATGAGGATTTGGACAACAGAACATCAGTTATACGTCAATATTTCCAATGACAGACAGGTGAGACTGTGGTACTAACCATTCCTCTGACTATTAGTGTTTTCAGTGTAGCTGTAGCAGGAGGGAATTCACTTCCTTTGCATCTCAACTTACTGTCACCCATGCCTTTTCATTTTGCAGATGTTAGTGTTATAAGTACTGATGCGATGACTACAGACAGCTGCAGGTCATTATTTGTATGCTATCACAGTGTTCATATAATTTGAACAAGATGTGACTGTTTCAATTATTGCACATTTTTATCACATAAAACACTATCACTCAAGTTGTGTTCAAGGGTGTTGATTTTAGTCCAAATTAGAGGCGGAATAGTGCAATGGAATGGGGTGATGATAGAGGTAAGTCCAGGGTATTGTTCCAGTCTGTTTGTAGCACATGTCCAGTGTCCATGGGGCCATAGGAAGAAGAGCAAAGGCAGTTCAGAGTGGACAAGGTTGACAAGGCGGAACACAAGGTATACATTCAGGAGGATCTCGTTTTTTGGCAGTGGTCTTGGTCTTGGCAAGTATCTCTGGCTTCTGTCTGGGTCGCAGGGAATACTTGTGGGGTGGTTCCCCTTCTGCAGGGGAAGAGGTGCTGCTGGACTGTGGGTCCTGTGGCAGGGCCTCCTGTCCACTAGCTGCAGAAGATATGGAGGGCTGGTTAGTGGTAGGGGCACGCTTGTGTGCTGTCCATTCCCTTGTGATGTTGGCCATATCAGCCAGCACCCCTGCTCTGGAGACCATGGTGGTATTGAGGGCCTGCAAATCTTCCCTGATCTCCTGATGGTGTATCTTCAGCAGCCACTTGTTCTGGTGCATGTTGGTAAGGATCTGGCCCATCTTGTTCTGGGATTGTTGGTGGGCACCCAGGACATTAGTGAGTGCCTCCTGGAGAGTCGGTCCTCTGGGCTTTTCCTCCCCCTGGCACACAGCTGACCTCTGAGTGTCCGTGTCCCCCTGTGCCTGTGTCCCCTGAACAGTGTGCCCACTGCCACTGACCCCAGGATCCCGATTGTATTGGTTGTGAAGTGTGGACTGGGGTCCCTGTACAGGTGGGCACACTGCTGATTGACGTGTCCTGGGGACAGAGGTGTGGGGACGTTGGGTGGGTGCTGTGGTGTTGGATTCTGAGGGGAGAGACTCTGTGGTACACTGGGAATGGGCTTGGGTTGCCGACTGACCAGTGGTCCCTTATGGGCCAGGTAGTTCATCCAGATCCTGAAGTCCAGAGTTACTGTTATCACTGGGGGTATCTTCTGTTGGGGGACTGGAGAGTCGTCGCACCTCCTTGCTGCTGGGATTGGCTGGGGCACCTGTGGGGATGTAAGTGATGTATTGTGCTTCATGTCTGTGACACATTGTATATCCCTAGCTTACCCTCTATTGTTGCTGTTGCCCTGCCACCTTTGTTTGTGAGTGGTGATGTACTGTGTGATTGTTAGTACTCCATGCTTTGGTGATGGGTGTACTTGCAGGGCTGGGAGGGCTGTCCATGCATTGGTATGGCATGCAGGGCTTGGCATTGGGGTTAGACATCTGTGTTGGTGCAGTGTGTGGGGTGGAGTGGAGTGACAGGAGTGAGGGTGAGGGGGTATGATGGCATGCAGGTATGGGGGTGATAAGTGTTAAATGTTGACTTACCAGTGTCCAGTCCTCTGGCTATTCTAGCGAGTCCCTCAGGATACAGTATTGCCAAGACTTGCTTCTCCCATGCTGTGAGCTATGGGGGAGGTGGTCGGGGTCTATTGCCGGTCCTCTGTATGGCAAGCTGGTGCCTTGCTGCTATGGAACATACCTTCCCCTGTAGGTCATTCTGCCTCTTTGTGATGTCATTCCTTGTTCTTGGGTGCTGTCCCACGGAGTTCACTCTGTCCACGATTCTCTGCCATAGCTCCACCTTCCTTGCAATGGATATTTGCTGCACCTGTGCTCCAAACAGCTGTGGTTCTACCCTGACTATTTCCGCCATCATGACCTGCAACTCGTCATCAGTGAAAAGGGAGTGCCTTAGTGGGTACATGGGTGTTGTGTGGTGTGTGTGTTGTGCAGAGGGTGTTGAATAAAGTGGTGGGGTGTGGGATGTGGGGTGCATGTCAGATGAATGGGTGTTTGTGGTGTATGTGTGTTTAGTTGTCTCTGTGATATTCGTGTCTGTCTCATGGCAATTGTTAGTGTTCGTAAAGGGCTGTGGGTAATGTGGGTGTGTGTTTTATAGTGCTGTGGGTGTGTCGGTGTGGTGTGTGTATCAGTGTCTGGTGTGTGTTTTTGGTATTGGCCAATGTTGTGTGGTTTTGTATTTGGGTGGTCGTTAAGACCGTTCCGGTGTGTACCACCAGTGGTTTACCACCGTTGAATGTCTGCCGTGGTGATTCGTGGGTCACAATGTGGTGGGCGTTGTTTGGTGGCATAACGGTATGGGTGGTGGTACCGACACATTAACACTGGCCTTTGGTCTGGCAGATATGTGTTTGTGGCAGTATTCTGTCGGTTTGGTGTGTGTTATAATGTGGCGAACGGATGTTCACCTGCTCGACGGTATGTTGGTGGCCATCACTGCGGCGGTAAACTGGATTTAGCGCGATTGTCATAATGAGGGCTGTTAGGCTTTTCATCCTGTGCGTGGTCTCCCTTAACTTTTTGTCTCTGTTTCCCAGGTTTTGATGTGTGCTGGACTCTGTTATTGCTGTTTTTGTTACTCTGGACACTTTACCACTGCTAAAGTGCAAGTGATCCTATACGAAATGTGTATGTAATTGGTTCATCCATGATTGGCATATTTGATTTACTAGTAAGTCCCTAGTTCAGTGCACTAGAGGTGCCCATGGCCTGTAAATCAAATGCTACTAGTGGGCCTGCAGCACTGGTTGTGCCACCCACCTTAGTAGCTCTGTAAACATGTCTCAGACCTGCCACTGCAGTGTCTGTGTGTGGAGTTTTAAACTGCCAATTCCACTTGGCAAGTGTACCCACTTGCCAGGCCTAAACCTTCCCTTTTTTTACATGTAAGACACTCCCTAAGGTAGGCCCTAGGTAGCCCCATGGGCAAGGCGCAATGTATGTTTAAGGTAGAACATATTCTAATGTGTTTTATATGTCCTAACAGTGAAATACTGCTAAATTCGGTTTTCACTGTTGCAAGGCCTATCCCTCTCACAGGTTAGCATGGGGGCAGCCTTTAAATATGATTACAGTGTAGATTCCCTTTGGGAGCAGATGGACATGTGGAGTTTGGGGTCTCTCAGCTCACAATTTAAAAATACATCTTTTAGTAAAGGTGATTTTAAGATTGTGTGTTTGAAAATGCCACTTTTAGAAAGTAGGCATTTTCTTGCTTGAACCATTCTGTGACTCCGCCTGTCTGTGGATTCCCTGTCTGGGTCAGTTTGACAGTTGGGCTGTTTGCACCTCTCTCTAGACAGTGACACAGAGGGAGCTGGGGTATAGCCTGCATATCCTGATGAGCCATCTGTGCTAGGAGGGAGGGGAGGAGTGGTCACTCACACCTGAAAGGGCTGTGCCTCCCCTCACACAATGCAGTTTCCATCTCCCTGGTGTGTGTCTGGGGCCTGGCATGGGCAAGGGAGGATTTCACAAACAAGAGAGACTTTTCTTTGAAGCAAGCCTACTTCAAAGAGCAACATGGGTATAAGAAGGGCACCCAAAACCACAGGTTTTATATCACTTCTGGCAACCAACAGGAACCTCTGCCTGGAGAAGAGCTAAAGAGCTGAGTAAGAAGAGCTACCCTGCCTGTGACTGTGCTTTGTGGAGCTATCCTGCAGTTGCTGCTTCTGTCTGTGCAAGAGGACAAAGACTGGACTTTGGCCATCATTACGAACATGGCGGTTCAGACAGCCATGCCGGTGGTGGCGGTCTGAACCGCCATATTCTGAACAAGGGAGGGCTGCCACAGGTGGCCCTTTGCCACTGCCAGACTACCGCCGACAGGCAGCTTGACGATGGCGGAATACTTTATCTGACAGGTCCTCCGCCAGAGAAAGGCTGGTGTAAGGGGTGCTCCGGGGCCCCAGTGCAGTGCTGCATCGCTCAGGTCACTGCCAGATTTACGGGCAGTGATCTGCGCAATGGGTGCTGCTGCACCCACCTCACAGCAGCACTGACGACGGCTCCATGTGGAGCAGTCGGAAATGTCCCTGCTCTGCATTCTGCACACTGTTTCCACCCACCGGCCTAGCAGAATGTCTATTATACGGCCGGTGGGCTCTCAAGGGGGCTGGAGGTCAGTGAAAAGACCGCCAGCATGAACACGGCAGAGTTTCCCACTGTGTTCATAATGACCCCCTTTGTGTGCCTTCCTGCTTGTGAAGAACTCTCCAAGGGTTTGAAATAAAACTTGCCTCCTGTTGTTGAAGTCACAGGGATAGCAAAGATTTCTCTCTGCCAGCACCTGGAGCCTCTGCTGAGACTCCTACCCTGCCAAGTGGTGCCCATACAGTTCCTGGGACACTGAAAGGAGAAGCTGGCAGAATAAGAGTAAGAAATCTACACACAGACCGCTGTGCGGGGAAAAGATTGACACAACTCCGAGATGCAGGTGAAAAATCGACGCTCAAGGCTGGAGAAATGACACGCAGCATCGCTGACGGAGGCTGGTGAGATCGGAACCCACGCTGCGTGGTTTTAGAATCATCGTGCAGCAGGGTTTCCGACACAAACATCGTTGGGCGTGTAACAACGACGCAAGGCCTGCCCGGACCTGAGAGTGCTGTTCGGATCGACGCATCTCTTCCCTACAGAGAGAAGAAATGACCTGACTGAAGGAGAAACAACGCACGGTCTCGCTCGTGAGTGGTATTGAAGCATCGCAAGCCCCTTTTGACACACATTCGTCCATGCAGGGTTATTTTTGACGCACCCAGGTACATTTCCACTGTTGTGTTTAAAATCACATGAAGACTCTTTTTGGTTTTTAATTGATTAGTTGACTTGTGTATGGTGGATGTTTGTCGTTTTGGTCTTGTTTTGTTTAGATAAATATTTTCATTTTTTCTAAACCTGTGTTGTCATTTTATAGTGTTTTCATTCAGTTACTGTATGTGTTGGTACAAGTACTTTACACCTAGCACTCTGAAGTTAAGCCTACTGCTTGTGCCAAGCTACCAAAGGGGTGAGTGGGGGTGATTCTCTTTTACCCTGTCTATAGTGAGGGTCCTTGCTTGGACAGGGGGTAACCTGACTGCCAAATACCCAATTTCTAACAATGGCCATAACATATAAACCTTGTCCACAAAACCATATTCTGAATCCAAATATTTGAATGCTCAAAGACCACCTTCTCCTCCCACCAGCTTATATACAAATTTGCCTAGCTGGGGGCATAACACCTGCCCATCGCCATCCCCTGCTGTTGCTTGTACAGATATCAATCTAAACAGGTTCCCAGGGCCAAATCTCTTTCCCCAAAACTGTACTGTTTGGCACTTCAGATGCCCTTGTAAGTCCCTAGTAAATGGTACCCCTGGTACCTTGGGCATGGGTACTGAATGGAGTCCCCCAGAGCTGCAGCACTAATTGTGCCACTCTGAGAGGCCCCAAACCAGCCACATGCAGACTGCCATTGCAAGTGCATGGCAAGGAGTACCCAAAGATGCCATGCCCACTAACACTGCATGCAATATAGGTAGGTCACAACTCTGGCAGGCCTTGCAGCCCTAAAGCAGGGTACACCATAATGCAGGTGAGGGCATATATGTGCATAAGGAAATATGCCCCTACTGTGTCTTTGCCCATTCTCAAACATAGTACGCATACAGGGCAGCCAAAGAAACTTCATTTTCTGGACACTTGTCATTACGAGGTTCCCAGTTCCATGATGGCCTCTCTGAACCCTGGGTTGGTTGCTATCAAACAACTCAGAAAAATAAATCCACACTGATGCCAATGCACAATTTAGTATAAAATGTACCCTGAGGGTACCTTAGAGGTGCCCCCTGTAAAACCTAACAGCCTGGCTTCTGACTGGTCCTAATCAGCCTGCCACCACCAGACACAATTCTGGAGTACTGGGGTGAGAGCCTTTGCTCTCAGGAGCCAGAAGACAAAGCCTTTCCTGGGCAGAGGTGTTACACCTCCTCCTCAGACAGGCACCCTGCGAAAGCAATCAACTTCAAAGGCTTTGCCGCCTTCGAAATCTGACCACTGTCTCTGCTGCTAGCAGCGGAAGGCAGTCCAACACTTTTACCCCCACTTAGATTGGGAAAACCAGTGGGAAACCTAACAAGAATAGGAGGAGTGGCCACCCTCAGCACCACCCCTAAGGTGTGGCAGGCGAGGTGACTACTCCATTTAATTTTACTCCATTTTAGATGATAGGAAAAATAGCCAGTCAGAGTTGGGTCATGGATGTGTTCCCTTCCCACAGGAATTGGTCACTTAGTGGGTGTAGCCACCCTAAGGCAGGTGGCCGATTGGCCACTATTAGGTACTCCCCTCATGCACCCTGAATACAGTATTTAGAGGGCATCCCTAGACTAAGACCTCAGATCCAACGTACACAAAAAGTCCAGGAACAAAGAAGACCCAGGGCGTGAGAACTGAAGTCCTGCTGCACAAAGAAAAAGGCACCAAACCCTGCCTGTTCCTCCAAGAACTCGACCATTGCCTGAGGTGTCACCTGGAACCCTAATAGACTCTACAAAACCCCAGAGCACCTCCAGCCTTCTACAAAATCACCTAGAACCTTCCTCTGAGTGAAGATATCATTCTCCTACAACCTGCAGGCAAGGAACCTATGAAGTCCGGTTTACTGACCTGCTGCTGACCAATGACCAGGACCTAGCAGCCAACCCAAAACCTGTGCAACAGCCCAGGAGGACAAGTCCTACCACTGTGCCAAGTATGGTGGCACTTGGATTTTCTAAAGCTGTGGCGCACCACTACCTGTTGTACCAGACCCCCTACATTTGACACCCAGAGAAGAGTCCATTCTAGACTCCCAAAAGCACAGGAACAAGCACCTGTCAAGGGACTTCAGGACACCCAACATCCAGCTCCTAAGTGCCCCAGCTGACCTGCAATCTGCCCTCAAAGATGCCTGCCCCTGACCTCGAGGGCCCCAAGACGCACCATGCCTGGCAGACCTATCTGCCCCTCACCCAGCCCCCTGGCCCCTGCACTGACCAACCAACTGTATTCTAGGGGTCCCCAAGCCCTCTCAACCTCTACCTTCCAAGGGAACCCAGAGGATTTACCTTTAAGCCCTTCTGTGCAGTGTGTTTCCAAGTGGCCCCCTTCTCCTTTTTGCACCAGTTCTAAGATTTTCAGCCACTGCTCCTTCTCAAACCAGGAACTGTCCAGGCGTTTCAGGCTGGACTATTGGACCTCTCCACAACCTCGACCTAAAAAAAGGAGGTGACACTTGTGACAATATTGCCTGATTTTATATGCATTTTTAAGGTTTTCCCTTTGATTCCTAAGGTGTGTTATTACACATAAAAACATAACATTTTCTAAATTTTGGAAAATCATAACTAAAGAAGTACTTGCCATATATTGATAATATTGGTCTTAAATTTTTTATAAAAATCTGAAGTATTTTTTTAAATTGGTCTTGAGTTATTCTTCTGAGTGTGTCGACATTTATTTATACTATGAGCACAACAATTGATTAGCACATCTCCTGGAGTAACCTAACTGCTCTCCCACACTACGACAAAAAGAGAGCCTTAGGTGGTCTGATTTTTACCTCTGGAAACTAAAGTGAGATTGCTTAGATTCTTTGCACAGCGCACATCATTTTCATACACTACATAGAGAGCCAGCCTCCAACATTTGATGGATCAGCTGTGGGATCTAAGACCTTTGATTTGTTGATACCACTTTGTCAATGAGCGATTACATGAATAACTCTAAAACAAATTGTCTAATTGCATTTTTTATCAATTGGATTTGTTTTCAAAACATTTTAAAATTAATTGCTAGGGTCCTGGTTAGGTCCCTGAAGCAGCAATTAGCAATTTGAAAGACTTTACTATAGTTAATCGTTAGGTCTAAAGTTTAAAAAAAGATCCTAACTTTAGCAAGATAAAATGTCTGATGCCATGAACCAGACTCATGAGTTCAACCTGACCCCTTGGATGAAATGCAAGTCCCCCAGAAGGTAAAAGAAGAGAATCAGACCCCTCTCTGGTAGCAGAATACAAATAACAGGGAGAAATAACTAGGGAGAAAGAGAAATATTTAAACCTAAAACTAGGTCCACATTCTCCTCTGGAGTTGTGGAAGAAGGCAGACCACTGGGTCAAAACAAGGGCGACCAGGGCTACCACTGGTGGGGGAGACCAAAAGAAAGAGGCCAAAAATCCCTCCAAGGGAAAAATGGAACCAAAACAAAAGTAAAGAGTCTTCATCAGGCCCCCAAAAACCTGTTCAGGAGAGTGGGCCAGGGACTCCTCACAGTTTAAGTGCGGGTACGCAGAAAAACACTTTGATATCAACAAGGCTTGGTGCCATGATTGCAAAAATAAAGGACACCAAACTGGAGACCCCAGCTGTAAAAACAAAAAGAATGCCTCTAGCCTACCTGCAGTAAATGCATTTGCTAATCTTCAAATGGGATCACAGTTGTAACCTATGTCAATGAACCCACTGAGGCAACAATAGTCACTAAGGGAGGGGAGCACGTATACCGAGCTGACTGGCCCACTAACATGCAAAAATGCAGGCAGACACCCCTCCCCTTGATTAATGGTACTAAGATAGAAGCCTTGAGGGGCACTGGGACTAGTGTCGTTATGGTGCCCCAGCACCTGGAACACTCAGATCAGTACCTAATAGGGAAAATGTTTTGTGTCACCAATGATGACATTGTCACAAAGATCCATCCCATGGCTATGGTATCTTTTGACTGGAGGGGAGTAGTTAGAAAGAAGTAGCTGTGTCCCCATGCATCCCTGTAGATGGGCTGCTTTGAAATGACCTGGAGAATTCTCCCTGAGCTGAAGGAGAACGGCAGACCCATGCAACAATGTTTGGGATCCCAGAATGCGCTTGTGTCAAAACCAGGGCACAGAGCAAACTGTAAAGTGAACAAAAGGTGTTAGATCCTGGACAAATGGACCAACCCTCCAAGAGGAAAGGCAAGACAATTGGAGGACCAGCTTCTAAACAGATTCCCACTCACACAACCATCTTTTGGATTGCTGGAGAGGAGATCAGGGAGAAGTTGCCTCTCTTTTTCCTATCTCTCATCTGTAACTATGAGCATGGTCACATCAGCTCTATCAAAATAGGGATTCAGGCGGTTGACATGAATGATCCTCTTGGGGTTCTTGCAACTGCCAAGGTCAACTAAGTATGTGACCTTCCATTTCCTTTCAAGGATATGGTATGGCCCAGACCACTTATCCTGGAGATCCCTTTGAGACACATGCTCCCACATCCATACCTTCTGCCCTGGTTGAGGCAGCCTATAGCAGTCTTGTGGTCATACCAGTGCTTCTGGAGCTCCAGTCTGGCCTGAAGGTTTTTGCTTGCTTTCTCCATCTACTCAGCCATCCTGGAACAAAGGTCAAGCACATAATCCACAATGTCTTGCTTGGGCTTTTTGAGAGGCCTCTCCCAGACTTTCATTACAAGACTTAATGGACCCCTAACAGGATACCTAAACAAAAGTTCAGAGGGGGAAAACCCTACTCATTTTAGTGGCACTTTCCTGTAGTCAAAAAGCAGACATGAAATTAAGACATCCCATCTCCTTATGAGTTTTTGAGGGAGTCCTCCAATCATGCCTTTTAATTTTTTTGTTTAAATCTTTCAACCAATCAATTGGTCTGCGGATGGTAAGGGGTTGTGAACTTATAAGACACACCACATTCCTGCCACAAATGTTTAAGATATGCAGACATAATGGTTGAACCTCTGTCTGATACCATATCTTTAGGAAAACCAACCCTAGTGAAAAAAACTACGCAGAAGGGCCTTGGCCACTGCAAGGGCAGTGATGGTACTAAGAGGTTTAACTTCAAGATATCAAGTGTCATGAGCCACTACCACTATGATATACGCATTTCCTGAGCCTCTGTGAGGGTCAAGGGGCCAACAATATCATCCCCTTACCCTTTGGAAGAGCACCCCAACCACAGGTAGTGGGATTTACGGGGGCCTTAAGGTGGCCCCCTGCCTTACCACTGGCTTGACAGGAGACACAGGACTGTCAAATGTCCTTCATCTTTTGGGACATCCCAGGCCAGTAAAAATGATTCACTAATCTACTCCAGGTTTTGTTTTGGCCTAGTTACTCAGATAGGGGAATGTCATGGGCTAGAGAGATAAGAAACTCCCTGTAGTACTGAGGTACTACCACCCTCCTGGTTGCACCAGCGAGGCTTTAGGTCTCTGGCCTCAGTATACAAGAGTCCAATCTCCAAATAGACCCTGTGGGTACCACTGATGTTATCCCGTTTTTCCTGTGTAGCTTGCTGCTTCAGACCTTCAAGAGTGAGGCAGGTTTTTTGTCCCTGGCATAGATCCTTCCTACAGGGTCCTCCTGGTCCCAAGAGCTCTGGGTGATAAGGCCCAAGCTCTTCAGACTCAGTTCGTCTGGGGTACCAATTCCTCTTCCTGGGAAAAGGGGTTCTGACTCAGGAGTCCGAAAACAAATCCTTTTCTGGGCAAAAGTGTCACATCTCCTCCTCCTCCAGGCAGGCATCCTGCACCAGCTGCCAGGTACTTCCCTAACACCCCCTAAATGAAGTTTTAAAATGCATCCCTAGACCATGACCTCAGATTCGACTGACACAAGCAGGCCAGGAACAAAGAAGGCCCAAGGCAGAAAAAACTGAAGTCCTGCTGCACAAAGAAAAAGGCGCCAAACCCTGCCTGCTGCTCCAAGGACTCAACCATCACCACTGAGATGTTGACTGGATCCCTCAAGGACTCTATAAAACCCCAGAGCACTTGCAGACTTAGAAAAATCACCAAGAACCCCTCTCTGAGTGTAGGTATCGCTCTCCTTCACACTGCAGGCAAGGAACCTGTGAAGTCCAGTTTAGTGACCTGCTGCTGACCAATGACCCTAATTCAGCAGCCCACAAAACATCCACTGAGGACAGGACCTGCCACTTTACCAAGTTTGGTGGCACAGGTACTTTCTAAGGCTATGGCATACCACTACCACTGATACCAGACCCCTATGTCAGACACCGAGAAGAAGACTCTATTCCATACTCACAAAAGCACAGGAGCAAGGGGGACTTCAGGACACAGTTGAGATTTACCCGAGTGGCTCATCGTTCCTGCAATCCACCTTCAAAGACATCTGCTTCTGACTGTGAGGATCCCAAGATGCACAACGCTTGGCTGACCTATCCGCGCTGCACGCAGCATCCCTGCCCCCTGCACTGACCAACAAGCTGAGTTTTAGGGGCCCCCAGCTCTTGCAAACTCCACCCTCCAAGGGAACTTAGGCGGACATACCTTTAAGTCCCTCAGTTCAGTCTGTTTCCAGGTGGCCCCTACCTCCCTTGTGCGCCAGCACGAAGACTTTCAGCCGCTGCTCCCGCTCGAATTGGGTACAGCCCAAACTTCTCTGGCTGGACCATTGGTTACCTCAACCTAAAAACAGAAGGTGACACCTGTGAGAACATTGTCTGATTTTATATGCATTTTAAACATTTTCTCTTTCATTTCTACTGTGTGTAATTACGCACAAAACCAGAACATTTTCTAAACTTTGAAAAATCACAACTAAAGAAGTACTTACCATAAATTGATGATCTTGGTCTTAAGAATTTTATAAACATCTGAAGTATTTTTGTAAATTGGTCTTGAGTTATCCTTTCCAACTGTGTTTCCACATTTATTGATACTGTGAGTATAACAAACACTTAGTGCTTCTCTTGGATTGGCCTAACTGCTCGCCCACACACCACAAAAACAGAGCATTAGGTGGTCTGCTTTTTACCTCTGGATACCAAAGTGTGGTTGCTTGGACTCTCTGCACATTGCACACCATTTTCCTAAACTAAGTAGAGATCCAGGCTCCTACAATAAGTCAATTCCAGATTGAACATAATCAAACCTTGAGTCCGTACAGAAGGATAACCCTAATGATAACAATTGTCTCTCTGCTTGTGAGAATACCATATCAGTCAAATTTATTACCATATTTCTGTCCTCATCTATTTTCCATGACTCCTCGTTTTCCTCATACCTGATTCCCTGGTACTGTTGTTTCCCTTTGACCCCTCTCCGTTGTCTGCACAGGTCTGTGAGTGGATGAATGAGGGTGTCAGTGGGTCTGTGAAGGGGTGTGCGAGAGTCTGAGTGGGTCTGTGAGTGGATGCATAAGTGTCTGAGTAGGTCTGTAAGTGGGTGCCCAAGTGTCTGAGTGGGTGTGTAAGGGTCTGAGTGGGTATGGGAGTAGGTGTGTGAGGGTCTAAGTGGGGCTGTAAGGGGGAGAAAGAGATTAAAAGAGAGAGAGAAAGAGAGTGAGACGGAGAGAGAGTTTTTTAGGCTTTGAAGGATGATATACTTAGAATGAGATAGTGCTGGACTAATTGAAAGGAAAAATGCATTTGTCAATTAAAAAGAGTGAGATCACTTTTCAGTATGAGTCTTAAACATTTGAAGTTAAAAACATTTAAAGGAATTAAATGATCACAGACACACCATAAGTAAAACTCTCAACTTCCAGTGTGAGGGTCTGCAACCTTCACCATTAGGTGATAGATATATATTTTTTTCATTTTGTGCCCTTAAAGGCTATCTTGAACAGCGGGAGTAGCCTCATGGCCTACCCCACCGTCCCTGCTGATTGTTTTTTTGGGGTTTTTATTTTGGGCTAACTGGGATCGTGGGGGGGGGCCTCAAGGCCGCCGCTTCACAATCACCCCTCAGGTTTTAGGGGTGATCGTGAAGCGGGGGCCAGGAAAATGGTGGGTGTCAAAAATGTGCTATAGCCATGCTAATTTCCATAGGGATTTTAGACACGCCTACAGCCCGAGTCGCTGAACGGAATTAAACCAAATTAGGTAAGAACGCAGCTCTTGGTCCAGAAAGTGCTCTTTTTGTAATTTGGTTTAAATCCATTCAGTAGTTTTGGAGATTGTTAGAAATGGGGTTTCGGGTTGGCTAGGGTATGCACCTCAGCCAGACAGAACTTACCCACTCTAGTCAGGGCAAGGGAGTTACACGTCCAAGATAACCCCTGCTCACCCCCTTGGTAGCTTGGCACGAGCAGTCAGGCTTAACCCGGAGGCAATGCGTAAAGCGTTTGCACAACACACACATACATGTGACGCAATTTCCCCACCACAAAGAAAACACAACACCAGATTATATAAAAATACACTGTATTGTACACAACGTAATTATTAGACCAACATCACATAACAGTACTATCCTGCTACCTTAGCAGTTGGTAGAACGTTACACATTAGTTACTCTGCAAACTAGCAGTAGTCACACATAACACACAGGTTACTCAGTATTCTGCAACATAAGCAGTAGTCAGGAAACATGTTATCACATTAGAACACTTGTCATAAGAATATCATAAAACGCCCATAGTAGGAACATTAGAAAACCTATGGCAAGTTAGGGAAACATATTAGCAAGTCATGCCCATAAAAGGAACATGTGCACCTATATGTAAAAGCATCCTAGAACAGGTAGGCAATAAATCACAATTAACAAGGTCTGGAGAAAGAACTTGGATTATAATATTATTGGTCCGTTTAAAAGTACCTGGTGAAGGATAAAGGCACCTTCTGTGCCCCGAAGACAAAGAAGAAAGGGGCCCCCAGCGCTCCTCTGCGCAGTGAGGGGGCCTCCTCAAAGTCCTGGGGAAGAGGGGGGCGGCACGCACCCCCTCGGTACGGCTGACGGGCCCCTCCTGGGGCCCGCGATCATTGGGGGCCCCCCTGGGCCTCCACCGGCCCTCCTGAGGGGGGCCCAGGTCGCCCAATACGCCTTAAAGGTAGAGGGGGCGATCGTGCCCCTAGGGCAGTGACCGGGGAGAAGGGAACTCCCGTTCCTCCCCGTGTCCTGCGTGCCCGGGGGCAGCCGCCCTTGTCCGCGGTGCGGCTGCCCCAAAAGGAAGTATCAGGAGCAGGGACCTCCGTTGAGGTCCCTCGCCGGCTTCCTGCGGCCGCTGCACCGGTCTGGTGCACGGACCGCTCCTCTGCCGTCCCTCGTCCACGAGGGAGGCAGTTTTGAAAGCGGGTGCCGGCGTGTGCCCCGGGGGCGCTCCGCAGAGCGCGCGTCACCCGGGGGCACAACAGGAGCAGCCCCGCTCCTCTCTTCACTCCAGCCAGTGCCCCGGGGGCACAATGAACAGCGCGGTCCCGGTGACACTCCCCGATGCGGCGCCCGGGCCGCGGCGGTGATTCTGCACCACAACGAAAGCGCTGGGGAGGGCGCGAAGGTCCTCTCCTAAGCCCGGGTTGCGGCAGTGATTTTACCGGCATGGAGGAGCGTGTTTTCAGCTCCAAGAAGAGGCGCTTTCCAAAGCGCTAATTTTGGCAAACTTTTGAAACACTACTCGTGTTTCAGGATCCATGCAGGGGTCAGGGGCACTGCACCCTGCCCCTGGGGAGCAGAATACCTAGAACAGGGCCACAGATGGAGGACCCAACACAGGCCAGCACAAAGGGGGGTGCAGGCTGGGTGCAAGTCCTTCTCAGCCACCAGACAGGTTACAGGTCAGCACAGCAGCAGCAGTCCATGGCGGTTCCTGGTGAGTCCTTCCAGTAGTCTGTGGCCAGTTCCAGGTAAGTTCAAAACGTCTCCAAATTGTGGGGAAAATTCCCCTGTACTTATAGTCAGTTTTTACAGTGTTTTACAGTGGCAGGGAGAGGAGGTTCCAGCCAGTTACAACTGGTTCTGGGAGTGCCCCCTCTCTCCTTTCAGCACAGGCTCCAAACATCAGTGGGGGGTTAACAAACCTATTGTGTGAGGCCAGGGCACAGCCTTTACAAATGTAGGTGTGCCCCGCCTCTCCCTTCTCTCAGCCCAGGAAGACTATTCAGTATGTAGATGCACCTCAGTGACACCTCCACCCTCCCTGTGTACAGGCTGTCTGAAAAGTATGCACAAAGCCCCAACTGTCACTCTGCCCAGACGTGGATTGGAGTCAAGCTGCAAAACACCAGAATCACAAGCACAGATAAATGCGCACTTTCTAGAAGTGGCATTTCTGTGATAGTAATAAAAAATACACCCACACCAGTAAGCAGTATTTATCATCCCCATCACAACCATACCAAACACGCCTACGCTACCCCTCATAAATCAGACAATACCCTTTACACATAAGGCAGGGCATTTCTAATGCAATCCTATGAGAAGGCAGCACTCACAGCAGTGAGACACCAAGTTAGGCTGTTTGTCACTACCAGGACAGGCCATGCAATATGGCACATGTCCTGCCTTTCTACATACATGGCACCCTGCCCATAGGGCTAGCTAGGGCGTACTTTAGGGGTGACTTACATGTAGTAAAAGGGGAGTTCTGGGCCTGGCAAGTAAATTTAGATGCCAGGTCCCTGTGGCAGAAAACTGCGCACACAGGCCCTGCGCTAGCAGGCCTGAGACAGGTTTGAAAGTCTACTTCAGTGGGTGGCGCAAGCAGCGCTGCAGGCCCACTAGTAGTATTTAATTTACAGGCCCTGGGTATAGAGATACCACTGTACAAGGGACTTATAGGTAAATTAAATATGCCAATTAGGTATAAGCCAATCATACCAACTTTAGATGGGAGAGCACCTGCACTTTAGCACTGGTCAGCAGTGATAAAGTGCTCAGAGTCCTAGAGCCAACAGCGAGAGGTCAGAAAAACCAGGAGGAAGGAGGCAAAAAGACTAGGGATGACCATGCGTATGGCCAAAAGTCCAACACAACCCCCTACCAGCCAAAATCCAGGGGAGAACAATCAATACCTTGATGTACTTTCCTGATTGGGGCGATAGAACAAGCACCCAGGCCCACAACAGCAGGGGCATGTTCCAGTTCTACGCCTTCCTGACTCCACTGGGATCTCTCTGTCAATGCGTCCCAGGCAGCCTAGACCAACCCACGGGGATTCTCTAGCTGCCAATGGCCAGAACCAGGCCCCAGGCCATCTAGGAGCCTCTGGTCTCTGAAACCATAAAGAGTGGGGGGCGGTAGCCCCAGGTGCAAAGCAACCTGTCTCCACTCCATTTCTGATCAGTTCAGGGGCTCTACCCTGCCACTGATCCACCAACCTAGGGTCCGCACCCATAGGTTCTACAGGGGCTAGAGGCGAGGCTCTCCTCCCTCCACCCCTCCTTCTAGGATCCCGCCCTCCTCTCCTAGGAGGGGTATCACCAGAATCCACACTTGCCAGGGTGCTGGGTACAGCAGCCCTGCACAACTTTCTCGCCAGCCCAGGATCACTACCTGGCGACTGACCACCCAAACTAGGGACGACACCCTTGGGTTGCACCGGGGTCCGGGGCGGGCTTCCCCCTCCCTGAACCCCACTTCCAGAGTCCTGCGTCTCCCCACCTCGGGAGAAGCCACCAGAAGTTTCACACAGGGGGGTGAGCACACTAACCACCCCCCCAACCAGGTCAGAGTTTACCCCCTGAACCTGTCTATCTAGTCCAGGGACGACACCCTTAGACTGGACCATTGCCCAGCGAACCAGGACTTCCTTGGGAGCACACCTACCCCCTACCAGATCAGAGTTTACCCCCTGAATCTGGCAATCCAACCCAGAGTCACTACCCTGCGGTTGAACCACTGCCTGGCGCACCAGGACTTCCTTGGGAGCACACGTACTCCCCATCAGGTCAGAGTTTACCCCCTGAACCTGATCATCCAACCCAGAGTCACCACCCTGCGGTTGAATCATTGCCTGGCGCACCAGGACTTCCTGGGGGGCACACCTACCCCCCATCAGGGAAACACTTTCCCCAAGGGCCACACAAGAGTCTGGCTGGCGCAGGTCTCCTGACCTCTGCCCATCGGACAGAGTCTGGATTCCCCCCAGCCCAGAAATGGTCTCACCAAGGTCATTCCTGGGGGGCTCTGCTCTCAGAGCTGACCCCTGACCCTCCAGGTTCTCCACTGGGGCCCGCAGCCTCCTCTCAACCCTATGCCTGGATTTCCGCCTCCTCCGCTGTAGAGCGAGACTACCAGACACCAGGACCGGCGGAACGCTATCACCAGCCACCCGCCTAAGTCCTAATGACAAAATGGGATCCTTCTGAACAGCTGGCCCTGCGGCACAGGTTAGGCTCACCTCCTGGCGTTCACTCATGGAACCTTCAGGGGCCTGGGACGGTATCTTGGGCACCTTGGGCCTCAGCCCAGCCCCATTCCCTCTCCTCAGAGACGGGACATGGGGTCCCTCACCCATCCCAGTCCACTGGGACCTACCTGGGACACTCCATTCCTTTCCCACCACACCTTGTTGGGAAACACCTAGACCACTCTCATTAGGAACACCCCCTAATGTCACACCAGACCCTCTGGTACGCAACCAGAAGTCTGCCTCCTTTGCAAGCTCCCTGGGGTCAGAGAGCTCACACACTGACAAGTGTTGGCGTAACTCTGAAAAACAACAACGAAACAGGTGCTCTCTGAGAATCAGATTAAACAGCCCTTCAAAATTGTTTACTGTGCTACCCTTCACCCATCCATCTAGTGCAATGCAGCAATCCTCCACAAACTCCTCCCAAGACTGGTGGGACAGTTTCTTACCACCCCTAAACCTTTTTCTGTATTCCTCAGGGGAAAAACCATACTTCACAATCAGTGCATTCTTCACAGCGGAGTACCCCTCCCTGTCACTCTCTTCTAGAGTCAGTAGGGCATCCCTCCCCTCCTCAGGAATAAAACTCCCTAGGCCAGTTCCCCAATCCTTCTCAGGGATCCTGCGCTCTACCAGAGCCTTCTCATATTCCTTTAACCACTGACGTATGTCACCCCCCTCTTGGAACCTAGGTACCAGATCTATGGGTATGTGAGGAACATCTTTGCTACAGCACTGTACATTGCTGCCACCACTGGACTCCACCTGCAACGCTGGTGAGTCCAGAACCTTCAGACTGCGCTCTAGAGCGAGTCTTTCTCTGGCAAAGGCCCTCTCTGCCTCTACCATTCTCTCCTGTACTAAGGCCTTCTCTACCTCCGCCCTTCTCTCCTCAACAGCTAGGCGCGCTAACTGCAACTTCAGGTCCCTCTCTTCCCGCCTATCTCTTAGCTCCTCAGGCGTCAAGGAATGAGAGGTAGCCCTGCTTCTTACACTGGACCCAGCAAGGGACTCCCTACCACTGGGGCCTTCCCTGTCAACTGGCGTCCCCAACCGGTCATTCTCACCCTCCTGATCAATCTCTCTACCACTCTCTAGGGATGACGTCTGGGAGCCCTCCCATTGGGAACCCTCGCTACACTCAGGATCCTCTGGGTACCCCCTACGCACACTCCCTCCCTGGGTAAATGTCACAAACCTTTCAAAGAAATTGAGAGATCTCCTGAGGTCCCCTTCGACAGGCAGCCCTCTCTCTCTACAGAACCCCTCTAATTCCCCCTGCGTGTAAAACGGCAGGTCCTCTAAATCAAAGGTAAGCCCCATCTTGAAAAGGTACAAATAACTCAACTGTGACAACCACAATACCCAAGCGTGAGAACTGAAAACAGGAAAAATGACCAAAGAGAGAAAGTTAAGAGAAGCCAAACATGTGATGGTCTAAACGCAATCCTTGTAGTGAAATAATGAGTCACAATGGTATTGTGCAAGCGCAAGTCCTATCCTCACCGCTGACTTCCAATGTTAGAAATGGGGTTTCGGGTTGGCTAGGGTATGCACCTCAGCCAGACAGAACTTACCCACTCTAGTCAGGGCAAGGGAGTTACACGTCCAAGATAACCCCTGCTCACCCCCTTGGTAGCTTGGCACGAGCAGTCAGGCTTAACCCGGAGGCAATGCGTAAAGCGTTTGCACAACACACACATACATGTGACGCAATATCCCCACCACAAAGAAAACACAACACCAGATTATATAAAAATACACTGTATTGTACACAACGTAATTATTAGACCAACATCACATCACAGTACTATCCTGCTACCTTAGCAGTTGTCAGAACGTTACACATTAGTTACTCTGCAAACTAGCAGTAGTCACACATAACACACAGGTTACTCAGTATTCTGCAACATAAGCAGTAGTCAGGAAACACGTTATCACATTAGAACACTTGTCATAAGAATATCATAAAACGCCCATAGTAGGAACATTAGAAAACCTATGGCAAGTTAGGGAAACATATTAGCAAGTCATGCCCATAAAAGGAACATGTGCACCTATATGTAAAAGCATCCTAGAACAGGTAGGCAATAAATCACAATTAACAAGGTCTGGAGAAAGAACTTGGATTATAATATTATTGGTCCGTTTAAAAGTACCTGGTGAAGGATAAAGGCACCTTCTGTGCCCCGAAGACAAAGAAGAAAGGGGCCCCCAGCGCTCCTCTGCGCAGTGAGGGGGCCTCCTCAAAGTCCTGGGGAAGAGGGGGGCGGCACGCACCCCCTCGGTACGGCTGACAGGCCCCTCCTGGGGCCCGCGATCATTGGGGGCCCCCCTGGGCCTCCACCGGCCCTCCTGAGGGGGGCCCAGGTCGCCCAGTACGCCTTAAAGGTAGAGGGGGCGATCGTGCCCCTAGGGCAGTGACCGGGGAGAAGGGAACTCCCGTTCCTCCCTGTGTCCTGCGTGCCCGGGGGCAGCCGCCCTTGTCCGCGGTGCGGTTGCCCCAAAAGGAAGTATCAGGATCAGGGACCTCCGTTGAGGTCCCTCGCCGGCTTCCTGCGGCCGCTGCACCGGTCTGGTGCACGGACCGCTCCTCTGCCGTCCCTCATCCACGAGGGAGGCAGTTTTGAAAGCGGGTGCCGGCGTGTGCCCCGGGGGCGCTCCGCAGAGCGCGCGTCACCCGGGGGCACAACAGGAGCAGCCCCGCTCCTCTCTTCACTCCAGCCAGTGCCCCGGGGGCACAATGAACAGCGCGGTCCCGGTGACTGTCCCCGATGCGGCGCCCGGGCCGCGGCGGTGATTCTGCACCACAACGAAAGCGCTGGGGAGGGCGCGAAGGTCCTCTCCTAAGCCCGGGTTGCGGCGGTGATTTTACCGGCATGGAGGAGCGTGTTTTCAGCTCCAAGAGGAGGCGCTTTCCAAAGCGCTAATTTTGGCAAACTTTTGAAACACTACTCGTGTTTCAGGATCCATGCAGGGGTCAGGGGCACTGCACCCTGCCCCTGGGGAGCAGAATCCCTAGAACAGGGCCACAGATGGAGGCCCCAACACAGGCCAGCACAAAGGGGGGTGCAGGCTGGGTGCAAGTCCTTCTCAGCCACCAGACAGGTTACAGGTCAGCACAGCAGCAGCAGTCCATGGCGGTTCCTGGTGAGTCCTTCCAGTAGTCTGTGTCCAGTTCCAGGTAAGTTCAAAACGTCTCCAAATTGTGGGGAAAATTCCCCTGTACTTATAGTCAGTTTTTACAGTGTTTTACAGTGGTAGGGAGAGGAGGTTCCAGCCAGTTACAACTGGTTCTGGGAGTGCCCCCTCTCTCCTTTCAGCACAGGCTCCAAACATCAGTGGGGGGTTAACAAACCTATTGTGTGAGGCCAGGGCACAGCCTTTACAAATGTAGGTGTGCCCCGCCTCTCCCTTCTCTCAGCCCAGGAAGACTATTCAGTATGTAGATGCACCTCAGTGACACCTCCACCCTCCCTGTGTACAGGCTGTCTGAAAAGTATGCACAAAGCCCCAACTGTCACTCTGCCCAGACGTGGATTGGAGACAAGCTGCAAAACACCAGAATCACAAGCACAGATAAATGCGCACTTTCTAGAAGTGGCATTTCTGTGATAGTAATAAAAAATACACCCACACCAGTAAGCAGTATTTATCATCCCCATCACAACCATACCAAACACGCCTACGCTACCCCTCATAAATCAGACAATACCCTTTACACATAAGGCAGGGCATTTCTAATGCAATCCTATGAGAAGGCAGCACTCACAGCAGTGAGACACCAAGTTAGGCTGTTTGTCACTACCAGGACAGGCCATGCAATATGGCACATGTCCTGCCTTTCTACATACATGGCACCCTGCCCATAGGGCTAGCTAGGGCGTACTTTAGGGGTGACTTACATGTAGTAAAAGGGGAGTTCTGGGCCTGGCAAGTAAATTTAGATGCCAGGTCCCTGTGGCAGAAAACTGCGCACACAGGCCCTGCGCTAGCAGGCCTGAGACAGGTTTGAAAGTCTACTTCAGTGGGTGGCGCAAGCAGCGCTGCAGGCCCACTAGTAGTATTTAATTTACAGGCCCTGGGTAAAGAGATACCACTGTACAAGGGACTTATAGGTAAATTAAATATGCCAATTAGGTATAAGCCAATCATACCAACTTTAGATGGGAGAGCACCTGCACTTTAGCACTGGTCAGCAGTGATAAAGTGCTCAGAGTCCTAGAGCCAACAGCGAGAGGTCAGAAAAACCAGGAGGAAGGAGGCAAAAAGACTAGGGATGACCATGCGTATGGCCAAAAGTCCAACAGAGATATTAAAGGAAAATCAAAGTTGTAAATCCAGAGTAAGCCTGGGAGGGTGGAGTCGCACTATGTGGAACTCTACGAAAGGAAGTTCTGCTAGCGGAAGGAGCTCACCATTGCGCCGATTCACATTCCATTTGATGTCAAACTCACGTTCAAAATTGCACACGAATGGCAGCACCCATTTCTCATGGGCATGGCCATCTTGTTTTTCACTCTGTTTATGATGTTGAGCCTTGTTTTTTCATCCCACATCAATCTTTGCAATCCTCCACTTAACTCCACTTAATCCGCACTTAACCCCTTCGCTGCCAGGCCTTTTCCCCCTCCTGTGCCGAGCCTTTTTTTTGGCTATTTGGAGCAGTTCGCGCTTAGGCCCTCATAACTTTTTGTTCACATAAGCTACCCACGCCAAATTTGCGTCCTTTTTTTCCAACATCCTAGGGATTCTAGAGGTACCCAGACTTTGTGGGTTCCCCAGAAGGAAGCCAAGAAATTAGCCAAAAAACAGTGAAAATTTTGTTTTTTTCAAAAAAATTGGAAAAATGGGCTGCAGAAGAAGGCTTGTGTTTTTTTCCCTGTAAAGGGCATCAACAAAGGGTTTGCGGTGATAAAATCACCACCTTCCCAGCTTTCAGGAACAGGCAGACTTGAATCAGAAAACCCAATTTTTCAACACAATTTTGGCATTTTACTGGGACATACCCCATTTTTACGATTTTTTGTGCTTTCAGCCTCCTTCCAGTCAGTGACAGAAATGGGCATGAAACCAATGCTGGATCCCAGAAACCGCAACATTTCTGAAAAGTAGACACAATTCTGAATTCAGCAAGGGGTAATTTGTGTAGATCCTACAAGGGTTTCCTACAGAAAATAACAACTGAAAAAGAAAAATATTGAAATTGAGGTGAAAAAAACATCACTTTTTCTCTACGTTTTACTCTGTAACTTTTACCTGCAATGTCAGATTTTTGAAAGCAATATACCGTTACGTCTGCTGGACTCTTTTGGTTGCGGGGATATATAGGGCTTGTAGGTTCATCAAGAACTCTAGGTACCCAGAGCCAATAAATGACCTGCACCCTGCAGTGGGTTTTCATTCTATGCCGGGTATACAGCAATTCATTTGCTGAAATATAAAGAGTAAAAAATAGCTATCAAGAAAACCTTTGTATTTCCAAAATGGTCACAAGATAAGGTGTTGAGAAGCAGTGGTTATTTGCACATCTCTGAATTCCGGGGTGCCCATACTAGCATGTGAATTACAGGGCATTTCTCAAATAGACGTCTTTTTTACACATTGTCTTACATTTGGAAGGGAAAAATGTAGAGAAAGACAAGGGGCAATAACACTTGTTTTGCTATTCTATGTTCCCCCAAGTCTCCCGATAAAAATGATACCTCACTTGTGTGGGTAGGCCTAGCGCCCGCGACAGGATATGCCCCAAAACACAACGTGGACACATCACAGAAAACAGAGCTGTTTTTAGCAAAGTGACTACCTGTAGATTTTGGCCTCTAGCTCAGCCGCCACCTAGGGAAACCTACCAAACCTGTGCATTTCTGAAAACTAGAGACCTAGGGGAATCCAAGATGGGGTGACTTGTGTGGCTCGGACCAGGTTCTGTTACCCAGAATCCTTTGCAAACCTCAAAATGTGGCTAAAAAAACACATGTTCCTCACATTTCTGTGGCAGAAAGTTTTGGAATCTGAGAGGAGGCACAAATTTCCTTCCACCCAGCGTTGCCCCACGTCTCCCGATAAAAATGATACCTCACTTGTGTGGGTAGGCCTAGCGCCCGCGACAGGAAACACCCCAAAGTGCAACGTGGACACATCCAAATTTGTGAAGGAAAACAGAGGTGTTTTTTGCAAAGTGCCTACCTGTAGATTTTGGCTTGTAGCTCAGCCGCCACCTAGGGAAACCTACCAAACCTGTGCATTTCTGAAAACTAGAGACCTAGGGGAATCCACGATGGGGTGACTTGTGTGACTCGGACCAGGTTCTGTTACCCAGAATCCTTTGCAAACCTCAAAATTTGGCTAAAAAAACACATGTTCCTAAAATTTCTGTGGCAGAAAGTTCTGGAATCTGAGAGAAGCCACAAATTTCCTTCCACCCAGCGTTCCCCCACGTCTCCCGATAAAAATGATACCTCACTTGTGTGGGTAGGCCTAGCGCCCGCAACAGGAAACGCCCCAAAGCGCAACGTGGACACATCCAAATTTGTGACGGAAAACAGAGGTGTTTTTTGCAAAGTGCCTACTTGTAGATTTTGGCCTGTAGCTCAGCCGCCACGTAGGGAAACCTACCAAACCTGTGCATTTCTGAAAACTAGAGACCTAGGGGAATCCAAGATGGGGTGACTTGTGTGGCTCGGACCAGGTTCTGTTACCCAGAATCCTTTGCAAACCTCAAAATTTGGCTAAAAAAACACATGTTCCTAACATTTCTGTGGCAGAAAGTTCTGGAATCTGAGAGGAGCCACAAATTTCCTTCCACCCAGCGTTCCCCCACGTCTCCCGATAAAAATGATACCTCACTTGTGTGGGTAGGCCTAGCGCCCCCGACAGGAAACGCCCCAAAGCGCAACGTGGACACATCCAAATTTGTGAAGGAAAACAGAGGTGTTTTTTGCAAAGTGCCAACCTGTAGATTTTGGCCTGTAGCTCAGCCGCCACCTAGGGAAACCTACCAAACCTGTGCATTTCTGAAAACTAGAGACCAAGGGGAATCCAAGATGGGGTGACTTGTGTGGCTCGGACCAGGTTCTGTTACCCAGAATCCTTTGCAAACCTCAAAATTTGGCTAAAAAAACACATGTTCCTAACATTTCTGTGGCAGAAAGTTCTGGAATCTGAGAGGAGCCACAAATTTCCTTCCACCCAGCGTTCCCCCACGTCTCCCGATAAAAATGATACCTCACTTGTGTGGGTAGGCCTAGCGCCCCCGACAGGAAACGCCCCAAAGCGCAACGTGGACACATCCAAATTTGTGAAGGAAAACAGAGGTGTTTTTTGCAAAGTGCCAACCTGTAGATTTTGGCCTGTAGCTCAGCCGCCACATAGGGAAACCTACCAAACCTGTGCATTTCTGAAAACTAGAGACCTAGGGGAATCCAGGATGGGGTGTCTTGTGTGGCTCGGACCAGGTTCTGTTACCCAGAATCCTTTGCAAACCTCAAAATTTGGCTAAAAAAACACATGTTCCTAACATTTCTGTGGCAGAAAGTTCTGGAATCTGAGAGGAGCCACAAATTTCCTTCCACCCAGCGTTCCCCCATGTCTCCCGATAAAAATGATACCTCACTTGTGTGGGTAGGCCTAGCGCCCGCGACAGGAAACGCCCCAAAGCGCAACGTGGACACAGCCAAATTTTTGAAGGAAAACAGAGGTGTTTTTTGCAAAGTGCCTACCTGTAGATTTTGGCCTGTAGCTCAGCCGCCACCTAGGGAAACCTACCAAACCTGGATGAAGGCCGCACACAGGACCAAAAACATAGGTGCCCTCTCCCCCATAAAACCCAGGTAGTTTTGTAATATATAATTTTGATGTGCCCACATACGTCCGTGATGTGCCAAACACTAAAATTTTGAAAAGAAACACACTTAGGTTATGTGAAAAAGACCCCTCACCCACCAACCAAGTTGGTGGCATGCTTCATCATTGGGGTCCCACCTGAGGCACCTAGCGTGTCACAGGTGTGCTGCGACGCCTGATTACAGCGGAGCAGGTTTTGTCATTTTTACCACACATACTGGTTGGATTTGGCACGAGGGTGAGTGATGGTTCAGTGGATCAAATTTTACTAACAGAAGAGCTTTCACAAAAATGAAATGCACGGTTAGTAACTGAAAGGCTAAAAACTGAACCAATGACTCACAGCTCGTGAGCTGTAAAGCCGCGACAAGGCACCAACCGCTTTACAGTCCATTCACACAACTTTCATACATGACACACACAAGGCCATTCACACCGCCAGCCATGGGCCCAGCACATTACAACACTCACATCGACAGACAGCGCCACTCAAGGGCCCATCACTTACATACGCCCACATGCCTGATACAACAATCACACCAGCTGATGGGAGTGTGTGGACTGGTGTTTGGCTGGCAGTGTGTTGCAGTAGCCAACAGCAAGTCAATATGTACACTCTCAGCCAAGCCCCACTCCACACACAATGGCATCATTTTTTTTTTTTTTTTAACAGAGGCACCCCTAACTAAGTAGAAAGAATTAAAAAACTACAAACACAAAAGCTCTAACTAAGAACATGACAGAAATGCTAACCATGAAACTAAACACATGAAAATACAAAACAGACATGAGTTTACACTCATGGTTGTTCCCAGAAATTCTTCTGGGTGTGGTAATTCTTAAAACAAGCACCGACACACAGCCCAGGCTTTGAAGGACAATCTGGGCAGTACATTCGAGTCTCCCTCCGGATACCTCTTCGAAAACACACTCTACATTTCTTAGCTGGAAAGTCTTTTTTGGGTGTGGGAAGAATGTGCTCAGCAAAGTGGCGATCTTTCAATCTAGCCACATCCTCCACCACTGCTTCTCTAGGAACTCTGGCCTGTTCCACCACAATAAGGCTCTCTATCACTGACTCCTGAAATTTCACAAATGTCATCTTTGACTCTGGAGACCTATCCCTAAACACAATAAAAGCATTGAAGGTTGCTAAGTGGAAGAGGTGAAGTGCTAACTTCTTATACCAAACATAAGACTTACGAATAGCAGTATAAGGTTCCAACCTCTGGTCAACTCTATCTACACCTCCCATGTGCTTATTATAATCTAAAATGCACACAGGTTTGCGCACTTCAGCAACCTGGCCCCAAACAGTCACAGGGGAAGTACTCTCATCATGGATGGTACTTTGCATGTAGACATCCCTCTTGTCTGAAAATTTCAAAGCTAGCAGCTCCTCGTTCCGCAAGGCACAGCACTGTCCTCTCTCAAGTTTTTTACAGACAAGCTCCCTTGGATAGCCTTTCCGGTTAGAATGGATTGTGCCACAAGCAACAGTGTCCACTCTAAACAATTCCTTGAACAATTGCACACCAGTGTAGAAGTTATCTACATACAAATGGTGACCTTTGTTGAACAGTCGTCTACCAAGATCCCACACAATTTTCTCAGTAACTCCAAAAGTGGGAGGACAACCAGGGGGGTCAATATTGGAATCCCTACCAGTGTACACACGGAAACTATACACATATCCTGTCCTACTTTCAGACAGCATATACAATTTAATTCCATATCGTGCCCTTTTGCTAGGAATGTACTGCCTAAAAACCAAACGACCCTTGAAGAGGACCAAAGACTCGTCCACACTTAACTCTTTGCCTGGAACATAGACCTCCGAAAACCGATCTACAAAATGATCAAGTACAGGCCTAATCTTAAAAAGACGGTCAGAATCTGGGTGATCTCGTGGCAAGGCTAATGCATTGTCAACAAAATGCAGCATCCTAAGAAGAAGCAAATACTGATTACGACTCATGGTCGCTGGAAATATAGCTGTTGCCATCAAGGGACTAGTAGACCAATACGAAGCCAGTGACGGCTTCCTTATCAACCCCATCAAAAAAGTCAAACCCAAAAACTTTTTTAACTCCTCCAAATTTGTGGGAATCCACTGGGCAGCTCTAGAGTGTGGCCTAAGTCTAGCAGCGTTGTCCCTCAAATGCTGCTCCGCATACAAATTAGTCTGCTCAACAATCTCTTCCAAAAACATATCATCCATGAATAACTCAAAGAAATTGATAGGCATAAAGTTCTCTGTATTGGCGTTACACCCCGGGAGACCAGTAAAGGCAGGCAACTCTGGCTGCTCCATGTTTGGGGCAACCCAGACATCAGGTCTTATAACGGGAAACCTTTCAGCCCCAGGTTGCTGCACTATTGGCACATCAATGTCCTCCTCTAAAACAGGCCCTTCATCTGCACTGAGTGTGGCTTCATCATCAGAAGATTCCCCTCCAAAAGAAACATCACTGCCAGAATCTCTGACTTCCTCCTCTGCCTCAGATACAGAGTCCGTCTCATAGTCATGATCAGACTGTGACTCAAAAAGCATACCAACCACCTGCTGAGCGGTCATCCTGCGGCTAGCCATAATCTCTCCTGCTAAAATTAACTGGACAAATTCACCACCAACAACCAGCACTGTGTAAGACAAGTAACAAAGTGTAGCTTTGTTAGTAAGAGTTATAAACTCACAAACTATACCGCTCACTTGCCTGAAAAAGCTTGATTCACCAGCAACTACACAGCAATCACCAATGATATCCCACTAAAAATAAAGAAAGAAAGGCAAATTAGAAATAAGACAAAACAAATATCATTGTGCACAAACCTAAGGACAATTTCACACACAATCCTGCATTTAGTACACCCCCTACAAACATGTCATTCATGCATTGCAACAATACTCCTTTGGAGTAAATTGTTTTTACTTACCTAAAACATGCAACTGTGCAAACTGCAGGTCAACCACCGCCAAAACCGCAAGGAGCCACAGCAAATAAAGCAAAAGCTTTGAATTAGAACAAAAAGGAGGACATTTTTTTTTATCACAAATGCAAAGACTTCTTCAGTTGACAAACACCCCACCATCAAACATTTAGAAATTGGTGCCTAAGTGGATTCTGCCATAGGGGCAGATGGCCCTACTAAAAGAATAGGCCTGTCTGCCCCAAGGAAGCCAGAAAATACCTTTAGTAGTGTGTCCCCATGGAGAGCGACCCTTGCCAAAGGGGACAGCCCTCAAACAAACAAAAAAACAAAACAACACACACAACACTATCCCTGGTGCCTAAGTGGCTTCTGCCCCCCTTGGGGGCAGGTGGGCCTAAGAAAATAGGCCCATCTGCCCCCAGGGGGTGTAGAAATGGCCAACAGGTCAATGCCCCCCTTGGGGGGGCGCCCCGTGACCAAGGGGACGCCGACCACAAAAAAAATAAAATAAAAAAAAAACCCTGGCGTTCTAGTGCTTTCTGCCCACCTTGGGGGCAGACCAGCCTAAAAATAATAGGCTGATCTGTCTCCAAGGGGTGCAGAAATGGCCTGGGTACATGTGCCCCCAAAGTGGGGGGCGACCCTTGCCCAAGGCGACCCTCCCCATCCACTAACACACACACACTATCCCTGGTGTCTAAGTGGCTTCTGCCCCCCTTGGGGGCAGGTGGGCCTACAAAAATAGGCCCATCTGCCCCCAGGGGGGGGCAGAAATGGCCAACAGGTCAATGCCCCCCTTGGGGGGGCGCCCCATGACCAAGGGGACGCCCCCCCACAAAAATAAACAAATAAAAAAAAAACCCTGGCGTTCTAGTGGTTTCTGCCCACCTTGGGGGCAGACCAGCCTAAAAATAATAGGCTGATCTGTCTCCAAGGGGTGCAGAAATGGCCTGGGTACATGTGCCCCCAAAGTGAGGGGCGACCCTTGCCCAAGGCCCCCCCCATCCACTAACACACACACACACACACACTATCCCTTTTGTCTAAGTAGCTTCTGCCCCCCTTGGGGGCAGGTGGGCCTTACAAAATAGGCCCATCTGCCCCCAGGGGGTGTAGAAATGGCCAACAGGTCAATGCCCCCCTTGGGGCGGCGCCCCGTGCCCAAGGGGACGCCCCCCCCACAAAAATAAACACATAAAAAAAATCCCTGCCGTTCTAGTGGTTTCTGCCCCCCTTGGGGGCAGACCAGCCTAAAAATAATAGGCTGATCTGTCTCCAAGGGGTGCAGAAATGGCCTGGGTACATGTGCCCCCAAAGTGGGGGGCGACCCTTGCCCAAGGCCCCCCCATCCACTAACACACACACACACACACACACACACTATCCCTGGTGTCTAAGTGGCTTCTGCCCACCTTGGGGGCAGGTGGGCCTAACATAATAGGCCCATCTGCCCCCAGGGGGTGTAGAAATGGCCAACAGGTCAATGCCCCCCTTGGGGGGGCACCCCGTGACCAAGGGGACGCCCCCCCACAAAAAAAACAAATAAAAAAAAAACCGTGGCGTTCTAGTGGTTTCTGCCCACCTTGGGGGCAGACCAGCCTAAAAATAATAGGCTGATCTGTCTCCAAGGGGTGCAGAAATGGCCTGGGTACATGTGCCCCCGAAGTGGGGGGGCGACCCTTGCCCAAGGCCCCCCCCCCATCCACTAACACACACACACACACACTATCCCTGGTGTCTAAGTGGCTTCTGCCCCCCTTGGGGGCAGGTGGGCCTAACATAACAGGCCCATCTGCCCCCAGGGGGTGTAGAAATGGCCAACAGGTCAATGCCCCCCTTGGGGGGGCACCCCGTGACCAAGGGGACGCCCCCCCACAAAAAAAGCCCAATAAAAAACAAACCTGGCGTTCTAGTGGTTTCTGCCCACCTTGGGGGCAGACCAGCCTAAAAATAATAGGCTGATCTGTCTCCAAGGGGTGCAGAAATGGCCTGGGTACATGTGCCCCCAAAGTGGGGGGCGACCCTTGCCCAAGGCCCCCCCATCCACTAACACACACACACACACTATCCCTGGTGTCTAAGTGGCTTCTGCCCCCCTTGGGGGCAGGTGGGCCTACAAAAATAGGCCCATCTGCCCCCAGGGGGGCAGAAATGGCCAACAGGTCAATGCCCCCCTTGGGGGGGTGCCCCGTGCCCAAGGGGACGCCCCCCCACAAAAATAAACACATAAAAAAAAATCCCTGGCGTTCTAGTGGTTTCTGCCCCCATTGGGGCAGATCAGCCTAAAAATAATAGGCTGATCTGCCCTCAAGGGGGACAGAAATGGCCCTAAAAGACATGCCCCCCAAAGGGGAGCGACCCTTGCCCAAGGGGGCGCCCCGCCATCCACTACACACACAATCCCTGGTGCCTAAGTGGCTTCTGCCCCCCTTGGGGGCAGATGGACCTAAAAAAAATAGGCCGATCTGCCCCCAAGGGGGGCAGAAAAGGCCAACAGTTCTCTGCCCCCTTGCCCAAGGGGGCACCCCCCCCCACATAAAATGCACATAAATATATAACACCCTGGTGATCTAGTGTTTTCTGCCCCCTAAAAAATAGGCCAATCTGCCCCCAAGGGGGGCAGAAATGGCCGTAACGAATTGCCCCCCAAAGGGGAGCGACCCTTGCCCTAGGGGCCGCTCCCCGCCAACAAGAAACAGGTAAGTAAACAAAAAAAAAGAAATCCCTGGTGTCTAGTGGGCATTCCTGCTGCCCGATCGCAATGCGATCGGGCAGCAGGAATGCTCAAAGAGACACCGGGGGAAAGGAAAAGCCTTTCCTTTCCCCCGGTGCCTCTTTAGCTCAAACCCCCCACCCACCGGGAAGAGGAACTCACCTCTTCTCCGCTCCCCGCACAGGAAGCAAATGGCTTCCTGTGCGGCGAGAACCCCATAATGAAGTCAGCGCGCGATCGTGCGCTGATGTCATTATGGGGGGGTGGGGGGGTCGGGGGTGGAAGGGGAAGGGCTTCCCCTTCCATCCCTGACTTTGGGGGGTGGGGGGAAGCACACAGAGGGAGCGAGAGCGCTTCCTCAGGGCTGTGTGCCGAGGACGTAGTGGTTACGTCCTCGGCACAGCAGCACTGTGCCGCGGGACGTAACCACTACGTCCGCGGCACAGAAGGGGCTAATCTACCCCTATTTTTTATTTATTGTATTAGTTCATCTTTTTATGTCTGATTATTTTACTGTGTTGTTTTAATTTTGTGTGTGTTTTTTGTTACTTTTTGTATTTTTGTTTATTTTTCCCTTGTCTTGCTTCCCTCCTTTTCCTCCTGTTTCTTTTCTTCTCTTCTTCACCCTACCCCACCCAGCACCATGGCGGAGCAGGGGAACAGCGGCCACATACCTTGCGGTGGTGGTACCATGAAGGAGTGCAGTCTCAGATGATCTTTAACAAGGGGGAGGTGGCAGCACTGTTTTTTTAAGTGCAGTGCCACTTCACCTCCATGGAGGCAGCAAGGGCCAGGCCTGAAGCGTTGCCACCTGTGGGAGTGTCACAGTGTTGGGCTAGAGTGCTCTGTTTAGTTAGGGCCACCACCCAGGTCCAGCACAACGCCCAGCAGCTGATGCACCGCTGGGCAGATATAATCGACCATGAGCAGTACCAGATCGACCAGCTAGATGTCAAGATTCTGTGGCTTGGTGAGTATTATATTTTTATTTTGTTTGAGTTCTACAGTGCTAACTTTTTTTTCCGAATAGCATGCAGCTTCCACTCAGAGGTAAGTCATGTTTAGTTTACATTAATATTATTTATCATGTGATCCATCCTACTTGTAGACACTTGCTTTAGCTGATTATTAAAGAAGCCATTGCAACGCAGACTCCTCTGTCCTCCTGTCACCATAGTGAATTAGTGATATCAGTGAGTTAGCATTGTCTGTGACTTTATGTAGCTCATACAGTCCCAAGAAATTTCACAGTATGCAAGCATGCATGCATTGCAAGAAAGGAAGACTGAGTTGGTATATCAAGGGGCTTGAGAAATAAGAATGGAATAAAAGATAACTCATTGCAATGCATTAGTTCCAAATGTAGTTTTTGTTAAGGAAATTTGGAAAAGGGTTTTTAGGAGTATACCCAACTCAACAATAGTTGATCATATTAGTATCATAGGCTATCTGATAAAAGTACAATGTCATTGCATTTGCCTGTTATATAATAATTTTGTGGAGGTTACCTGTACTACAAATGTATTTTTTCATCTTCTTTATTTCTTACATTAGCACCCAAGGGCAAGAAGGGGGGCACTGCACCGGCAGGTCCGGCAGGAGCTGGAGAGGTGCTGACCACCAGCGCCAATGCTGATAGCTCTGCTCATCCCAGTAAATCCTATTATTTATATTATTATTATTATTATTATTTCATTAGCTTTTACCTCTCCCACTTTTATGCTATTTTTAATTTTGCCTTGTTTACTTTTTTTATACTGTCTCCATTTTTTCAACTCCCCTACACAAGTTTTGTTTAATGCCTGTTATCTCTGCTTTATCTGTTTGGCTTTCATTTAACATTTTGTATTCCACCCCTCCATTGCTTTTCAATGATTCTAAGTTAACGTCAGACATAGGCTATAGCTCTTCACCTTTATTACGCGAAGCTTTTGGTTGGCTTGACTACCTGGCTTTTCTAACATTCCAACAAAATACCTGAGTGATATTTTTGACAGAAGATACTGCATTGCTAACCGAACTGTAACAATGTATTGCAGTTGCATTTGTTTGATTAAAAAAATTAAAGGGGAGGTTTACCTGGCATCTATAAACTGTACACTGTTTTTTATAACCACATCAACCAGTGGAGACACTCAAGTTCAACCGCTGCAGGAACAGATGGAGCAGGGGAAGACGCAGCATCAAGGATGGGTGATGGTAAGTCACATTGCTTGCTTATTAGCAATTACTATTGCTCACTAGCTACATGGGTGGTGTTGTGATCAGATTCATGAACCTCCCACATTACAGCTACAGTGGTGGTTGGGTTACTTATGGCCTCCTCTATCTGCAACTCTGCAAAAGCACATATGGGGGGTTATTCTAACTTTGGAGGAGGTGTTAATCCGTCCCAAAAGTGACGGAAAAGTGACGGATTTACCACCAGCCGTATTACGAGTCCATTATATCCTATGGAACTCGTAATACGGCTGGTGGTATATCCGTCACTTTACCGTCACTTTTGGGACGGATTAACACTCCTCCAAAGTTAGAATAACCCCCATAGTATACACTACAAATGATGGGTTGATGGAAATGCAAAAGAACAGAAGGTTAAAAAAGGATGGGTGAAAAGAGTGAAATGAAAGGATGTGTGAGTGGATACAAAGTGATGCGTGAGTGAGCATTGGGTAAATTGATAAATGGGTGAAAGGATGATTGAAAGAAAGGTTGGATAGTGGGTACTAAATAGATGGATAAAGGATTGTGAATTTTGGTGAAAGACTGGATTAGAGAAAGTAAAGCTGAAATTATGGTGGCTATGGGTGTATATAGGGAAAGAATGAAAGGTCTGTTAAATAATTGCTTGGATGAATAAAGAAGGGAGCTCTACTTCTGTAGAGAGATCAGTGGCGCCCCTTTATTCTTCTGTAAGAAAAGCTCTACCTATCTGCATAATCCATCTGCCTTACTCTGCAGTAGAGAAGTCAAGTTTCTTTACTTGCCTTACTGTCGAGTGAATCAATTTATTGGAAAGAATTTGTGATGGTGGGTGAGACCAGTGAGTAGAGTGGGACTAGTAAGTGCCCAATATAATTTCAAGTTTGGCATAGGGGATACTCTGTGACAAATGTGCCAAATGCAATCCCATTCCTTTCCCTGTAGAGCAGTACATAATTTCTCCTGTCTACTTATGGTAGACAGGATAAATATATCTGCATTTTATACATGACATGTGTGACATATCTTATTTATTCATCTGTCTCTTTGGAGTCAGGGTAGAAACTAAATGAAAGGTATGTGGGGAAGAGCAGGCCTATAAGAATTGAAGAAAGATAATTGTTGCTACAGTTGCCTGAGCTGCAGACAGTAGCAATGTACTTGAAGCGCTGACCAGCATACCTCCAATTATTTAGCACAACAACTTGTACTCCATAGTGCATAATGCCTTACTCATTACAAATGAGATATAATTCATTTTTATTTTTTCACTAAATGTGTCTATTTAGTTACTAGAAAAGCCTTTATAAGAAAAAAATGAAATCGCAGGTTTTTAAAAAATCTGTTCGTATTCTGCCTTAATTATTTTCTACCAGACAGTCAGTGCTTTTTATGTGAGCATGTGTAGGTAAACAAATAAAATTGGCCTCATGACTATCCTGAGCATAATCACATCAAATTCCAACACCCTTAGAAGACCAGCAATGTAGTGCTACTGTGCCAGCTACTATTTATCATTTCAAGAAGTGTTTGTTCACAGCATTGTTTAAAATGTGTCTTTTTTATTCTTCTTTTTCTCGATAGAGCTACTTGTGCTCGATGACCACCATTCCAGGCAGGAGTTAGCAGCCTGTCTGTGGCAGCAGGGGCGGGGGAATATACAGGCCAAATATCAGTGGCAGGTAGTCCTGGAGGAGGAAGAGGCCGAAACAGCTGCCTTGGACCCAGGACCCAGCAGAGCAGCACACCAGTCCCCAGCCTCCTGACCAGTACATCGCTGGTGCCGCCGCCAGCACTCAGGATCCCTGACTGCACCTGCTGCTGCACTCTTCTGCTCCAGAAGGGCATTGCTCAAATGCAACCTGCAGCGGATGGACCAGATGGAAGGCCGGCTCGCCAGCATTGAGCAGAGCTTGGGCCAGCTTCAGGCCCATATTAATAGTGCACTTTTGAAGCTCTTTTTAAAAAAAAATGTTTGTTTTGTTGGAAGGTGCTTGTTGTGGGTGGAAAGTGTGGGGAGAGATTTGGGATAGACTTTGGACTTTTCATTGGACTTTTTGGAGAAGGGGTAATTTGTTCGGAGAGAGGTGTGGGACGGTTGTGGGTGGAGAGGAAGGGTTTTCTGTTTGTAAATAATTAAACAGGATTTGTTTTTACTCCATTTGAATCACAAATCTTTATTTCTGTGTTTTAGAATTTTAGTTTGCACTGGTGTAGCCAGTGCTACTAGTGTAGCCTGATTTTTTAATCTACTAAAAAGCGTATGTAGTTTTTATGCCCTTGCTCTATTGCACTCTGCAACTATATATTCACCAATGGAGTATGATTGCCCTTGCCTATTTGTCAGTACACACAGACTGCATCTTCATGAGTAGGCATTCATTTCTAGCTAAACAAGTTCACTTCAATCCATAATTCTTCTTTCACCTAAGTAGATGAAGCAAGGGATTCTTCTTCTTGCAGGGTTTTTCCTAAGGTGGCATCGTAAGGGGATGGCAAGGGTGGTAGTAGCACACGAGTGTGTTAACAGGGAAGGCACAAGTTGCCGCTCCCACCTGTGTGAACTCCAACTGCAGGATTAATTAAAGGGTTATCCATTACTGTCAACTAGATTGAAAGAAAACAGCAAGTTTTTGGGTCATATGTCATAACTTTAGGAAGACTGAGACCAACCTACCGGAATGACAGCAGTAGACACACGGCAAAGAAGACCATATGATAATAAAAATCTAGCAATATCAATTTCTTCTGAATAATGATGGGGAGCTATAAAACTAAACTCAGGAAATTGAATCATGGAGTCAGGAGATGTGGGCTCAGACCTAAGAGTGGTTGGACCAGGTTAAGCGTTTATAAAACACACACACAAGGCATGAATGATGATGATGATGTTGATGGGGCCGTTGTGGAATAATGCTCAGGTAATAGAAGGTAGAAGTCATGCAGTTAGTTGGTGTTGCTTTCACCACATCTGCCCCAGCAAGTGTGTGATTCATTTATAGTGTAAAATTAGGTCACACCTCAATAAATCACACAGCCTGGGGGAAAACGGTTAGGGGCTCAATAAATGGATGGGAAGGGGGATTTGGGGAAAAGTGTGACAAAGACAAACACTACACAACAGAAACCTCAAAAATATGTGTTGGGGAGCTGAGCAGCACATCTTCATCAATCTGTTGTGGAAAGAAACATAGGGATAAGTAAGTATGACACAGTTCAGTAAATGTATTGCAAACAGTACTTCTGCACCAGAGAGACACCAGTTAGTATATTCTAAGTGTTATTTCTTCTAGTTTTGAAATATGGAGGATTGAATGTAACCCACCCAGTTCTAAAAATTATGATTGTTAAAAAGAAAACAATACTGTATTGCCAAATTGGGTGATGCATCTTTATTCTTCTTGGAATGGTCGTCACTCTGGTGCCTGTCTGAACCTATCTGGTAGGTAAGCAGGAGCCTTGAGCATTCCCTAAGTTTCGTCTATGCAGGAGAGGACTAGAAAGCGGCATGTGTATTGAAAAAATAGTAGCTGTATTATAGAGTAACAGAAAAGGTCTAAAGAAAGAACGGTAAGATTCATGATGAGTCAGCAGTATACCAGGAAGACTCAGAGATAGAACAAGAACATAAGAGGAGTTTCATGTTTGAGCTAGCAGCAAACACATACTCAGCAGCAATTCCAAATCAACGCACCACTCTCCAGTTCACTAAGCTGAGTGAGTACCAGGCCCAGGGTATTTGTCATCATCATGGCTTCTCTTTGAAGTCAATAACTTTCTCCTTTACAGCTGTTGAAGTAGTCCCACCCTGAGTCCTTCCATCCTCCTTCTCCAGATTCTGAGTAACTCCGTCCCAGTCCCAAACCGAGCAAGGTAGTCCTGTGAAGTGCACTGCTGTTGAAGAACCAATAGAGAAACAGGACTGGAGTATTCTTTGTGTGGATTTGTGTTTGGTTACTAAAGTGTCTGGTCTGTTCTGAGGAACCAGAAAAAAAAGTGGACCCTGAAGGTAAATTTAACATGTTTTGAAAGGCCAATCACTTTCAGTTAAAAATGATCACCCATCAGCCCCCAAACATTGCAAATCATTCCAAATAAATTTACACATTTGTTGAACTCCCTCCCTCACTGTCAGCCACCACATACATTAGTCATCACTCACAAAGTCACAATCAATGAGTATATCACCACTCGTTGGTGCAATAGTTACTCAGTAGGTACCTCTTCCAATCCAAGCATGGTGGTTGGACAACTCCTCTTTGATGCTATCCACACATTAGAAATAGGTATTGGCACTGGCAGTCTTTTAATCAATGATCCTCTAGGGTCGCCCTGCTAGGTGACATAAAAAATTAGGGTTGACAATGGCATGTGAGGAAGGCTGGCATCATCTGTAATGTCCTGAAGGGTATGTGGGAGCTTATTCACTGCACACAGGTCCAACTCCAATCAGGGCTTATATGTGACTTTAAAATAGTGGGACAGCATTAATCCAACACAAATATAAGGTTGCACAAGCACATTATTTTGGTGCAAAGAAAGAGAAAAAGAAGCTGAATGAGAAATAAACAAAAAGTTCTATGGTGGCACTGGCATTCTCAGTCTGGGAAGTAGAGTTTGTCCTCAAACTCTGGTGGTTCTCCCAGAAGTTCATCAGCTAGCACGCTTGATTCTGACCAATCATCCTCTTCCTCCCCCTTGTAGTATTTCAGGAATGGTGTAATAAGTTGGTAGAAAATGCTGATTTATTTTGATCATGGTCAATCTTTCCATGTTTTGAGGCAAGAGACTGGTCCTTCCCACTGTACAACTATATCAGCTGCACTAAACACACATTCAGCACACACACTGGATACACGCCAAGTCAGAAACTTCATTGCTAGCCGCTAAGCTCTAGACATTGGTGCATCTTCCCATACCAATATACAAATGGGTTTTGATCACCATACACCTCTTTTGAGTCATCCAGATACTCCTAGAACATCCTCTGAATGGTCATTGGTGCTGCCACCTGCTCAACTGCTTTCTCCTTTGCCTCTGCACTGGACTTAAGATCTGCCACTTGAAACCAAGCCAATGCAGTGGTTGGGTTTGATTATTCTGTTGCTGTTGTCACTGGGTTGGTAGATGTGAGACAAGACTGCCTTCTCTGAAAGTTGAAGGTAGCACCCCAGAACTGCAGAGTGGAACTCTAAGTGCCAGACATTCTTCTTCCAGTTCTCCTACTTGAGCAACAATCCACCTCTTGTATTGTAAAACATTCCCTTCAGAAAAAGGAATGGAAGTTTTATTTTATTTTTTATCGTGGATCAAGTAGGATGGCACAGATGTACTCTTTTGATGAGATTATGTCATTTTTAAGCCTTGCGTTACAAGTCAAGCAATAGCTTATGCTCCCAACCAAGGCATGCACTTCTGGGTTTTCATTTACACTCCCAAATGTGAACCTTTCAGACACCTTCTTTAGCTGCTTTTGTAGCAGATGCAATAACTGGATTGCTTGGCCCATTGTACTGTCCTCCTTGCTAACTTCCTGAGTGAAAACCTCAAAAGGGAGCAGCATCTGTGTGAGGCATTTGACTAGGCCCCATTTGTCCGCATCCATGGCCATAGCTCTCCCAATTGCACCAGCATCTTTTCGAATGACATAGTCAATGATCTGTTTCTACTTCTCAAACAGACGTTGCAACATATAATAGGTTGGGTTCTAACATGTTGGCACTTCATCTGTCACAGCTTTAACCTGTACCCTGTTACCATGCTGAATAATCCGCAACTGTTTCAGGGCTTTAAAAGAATGTCTGAAATGAGTGCAGATGCGTCTGCAGGTGTACACTATGTTGTTGAATATGTCTTCTGTTTTAAGAAAGTCGTGCACAACCAGATTGATGCAGTGAACAAAACAGAGGACCTTGAAATAGCCCCATCTGCCATGACCTTGACTATGTTACTGTCATTGTCCATGGTAACAAATCCAATTCGAAGGCCTCTGGGTCGCAGCTATTCATGCACCTTGCAATTAAATTACTTCAAGATGTTTGCAACTGAATGTGATTTCTCCATAAGAACCATGGCTACTGTTACTTGCTGCCAACACATCCAATTCAGAGACCTCTGGGTCACAGTTATTTAGACACCTTGCTATCAAATTTTTGATTTCTCAATGGCAGACCTGACTACTGTTGCATGCTGCCAAATGCTCTTAGAAATGTCTTCAGGGCCAAAACCTGTAGATAGCTTTTGCTTTACCCCCCACAAAGGAGATCCAGTGTGCAGTAATCCGTCAGGTGGATAGTGTGGACTACACTTTGCTGCAAAGCTTGTCCAACCAATTACAGTACATCGTGATGCAGGACTGGAACAGACACTCTGGCAAAATAGGTCTGACTTATAACCTTCCATTTCAAGCAAAGGGCTGCCACAGACTCTAAGAACCCCAATCCTTCCCCAAACAAAAAAGGGAGGCTCTCCAGCGCTAACATTTTTACCAGCTTATCATTGGACAAATGTGCCGTTTGGTGGTTGCGGTCGTAGGCCCCACCTGCCTAAACATGCTATAATTGTTGCCTGGATTTTCTTCTTTTGTAGGGCCACTGATGCACGTGACTTTTGAGATGTAGGTGGTGGTAGACTCACTGCACGTTGTGGTGCAGTCACTGTATGTTGTGGTGTCTCCATCTGACTCTGAATCTTCCTGTGCCATTCTGAGGTCACTGAGGTGGGTGATTCTGGCACACTGCTGAGGACAGGGCTGCTTTGCATGAGAATGTCAATCTCTTCTTCCTCACCTTCTACTGTGATTTGACCAGTTGTCGCTAATGTTTCCTGGCTCTCCACACTTTCACCACCGCAAGCATGTAGAGCTGTTTTTTAAGGTACTCCTCTGGCCGGATTGCGTTTGAACTATAATATAAAAATGAAAATAAAACAGAAATTAAACAATAAAAAAGGAAATAAAAATGACACAAAAATTCAAATAAATAAGTAGAAAAAAATAAAAAATAGAAATGGAAACATAAAAACAAATTATTACTAATTAACAATATTTGTATGTAACACATGCAAGCCTATAGCAAGGGACACTGGCTGAAAGGACAAAATGGCTGCCAGCCACATGGTCAAAACAACAACAAGAAGCATGGAGGCATGGCAAACAAGGAACACATGCAAGCCTATTGCAAATGGACAATGGCTGCATGCACAAAGTAGTTGGCAGCCATATGATGAAACAACAACAATAACAAGGAGCAAGGAGGCATGGCAAACAAAGAACCTATGCAAGCCTATGGCAAAGGAATACTGGCTTCATGCACAAAATGGCTGCTAGCCACATGGTTAAACAACAGCAAGGAGCAATCAATCAATCAAGGAACTTGTAAAACGCACTACTCACCAGTGAGGGTCTCAAGGTGCTGAGGTGGGGAGGGAGGTGCTGCTACTGCTCGAACAGCCAGGTTTTGAGAAGTCACATGAAGGTAAGGAGGTATTTGGTCTGACGTCGGTGGGTGGGAAGAGTGTTCCCCATCTTGGCGGCGAGGTGGGAGAATGATCTGCCACCAGTTGTAGTTCTGCGGATGCATGGGACGGTTGCGAGGGTGAGGTCGGCGGAGCGGAGTTGCCGGGTCAGGGTGTAGAAGGAGAGTCGTCTTTTGAGGTATTCTTGTCTGGTGTTGTGTAGTGCTTTGTGAGCATGGGTGACAAGTTTGAAGGTGATTCTCTTGTTGACTGGGAGCCAGTGCAGGTATCTCAGATGGCTTGTGATGTGGCAGTGGCAGCAGATGTCCAGGATGAGGCATGCAGAGGCGTTCTGGATGCTTTTCAGCCTCTTCTGGAATTTGGCCGTGGTTCCTGTGTAGAGGGCATTGCCGTAGTCCAGTTTGCTGCTTACAAGGGCTTGGGTGACTGTTCTTCTGGTTTCGGTGGGGATCCATTTGTACATCTTTGGAGCTTGCAGAGGGTGTTGAAGCAGGAGAAGGAGATGACTTTGACTTTCTTGGTCATGGATAATGAGGAGTCCAAGACAAATCCTAGGTTGTGTGCGTGGCAGTGGGAGTCGGAGCGGATCTGAGAGTAGCAGGCACCCGGAGTCATCCCATGCGGAGAGGGTGGAGCCGAAGATGAGGACTTCCGTCTTGTTGCAATTGAGTTTGAGGCAGCTGTTCTTCATCCATTCGGCGATGGCCTTCATTCCTTCGTGGAGGTTGGTCTTGGCGAAGTCCTTGGTGAGGGAGAGGATCAGCTGGGTGTTGTCGGCGTATGAGATGATGTTGAGGTTGTGGGATCGGGCGATGTTAGCGAGCGGGCCAGGTAGACGTTGAAGAGCTGAGGGACGAACCCTGGGGTACTCCGCAGATGATTTTGGTGGCTTTGGAGCAGAATGGGGGGAGGCAGACTCTCTGGGTTCCGCTGGTGAAAAAGGAGGTGACCCAATCCAGGACTCTGTCGCGTAATCCTGCATTTCTGAGGCATGTGTGTAGGGTGTGGTCGGCAGACAGTGTCGAACGCGGCCGAGAAGTCCAGGAGGATGAAGGCTGCAGTTTTGCCGTTGTCCACTATGGTTCTGATGTAGTCAGTGGCGGTGATGAGGGCAGTTTTGGTACTGTGGTTGCTGCAGAATCCGGATAGGGAAGGGTCTAGGGTGCTTTTCTCCTCGAGGAGGCGGGTTAGTTGTCTGTTGACAGCCTTCTTGATGAATTTTGCTGGGAAGGGAAGCAGGGAGATAGGCCAGAAGTTCTTGAGGTCCTTCCAGTCCGTCTTTGTTTTTTTGAGGAGGGTATTGATCTTGGCGTGTTTCCAGCTGTCCGGGAAGGTGGCAGATTCGAAGGAGCTGTTGATGATCTTCTGTAGTTGGGGTGTGATGACGGAGCTTACTTTGTTGAGGATGTGGTGAGGGCAGGGGTCAGATGGAGAGCCGAAATGGATGGTGTTCAAGATTTTGATGGAGTAGTTGCCGTGGGCGGAGGTCCAGGAGAGCAGGAGGCTGGTCCGTGGTGAGTCTGTGGTGTTGATGGCTGCCAGGGAGGGCTGAGTGCTGAAGCTGTTGTGGATATCTGCAATCTTGCGGTGGAAGTAGGAGGCTATGGAGTCGCAGAGGTCTTCAGATGGTGAGATGTCGTTGGTGTTGGGGCTGGGGTTAGAGAGTTCTTTCACAATGTTGAAGAGCTCCTTGTGGCTGTGTGCATTGTTGATTCGGTCTTTGAAGGTGGTTCAGATCAGTTGGTGGTGTCTGCAGATGGCGTTTTTGAAGGCTGTGTGGTTGTCCAGTGTATGATCTTGGTGTCACTTCTTTTTGAGTCTTCTCCAGGTTTGCTTAGATTCGTGGAGGTTGGCGGTAAACCAGAAGGCCTTTCTGTTGGTGCGTCTGTTGGAGGGATTCTTGATCAGGGCGAGAGTGTTGGCACAGTTGTCGATCCGTTGACTGAAGTTGCAGGCAGCTGTGTCAGTGTTGGTGGTGTCAATGGGTGGGTTCCGGGAGAGGGTCGTGATTAGTTGGTCTTCGGTGATCTTGTTCCAACTGCAGTGGGGAATCCGTTGTGGGTGATGGTGTGTTGTGGGTTTCTTGAAGGAGAAGTGGATGCAGAGGTGATCTTTACAGTGGAGTTCGGTGGTCTGGCTGAAGGAGACGTGATTGCTGGTGGAGAAAATAGGGTTGAGTGTGTGTCCTGCAGAGTGGGGCGGTGTTTTGATGAGCTGTTTGAGACTGAGGTTTGAGAGGTTGTTGAGCAGGGTGGCTGTGTTGTTGTCGTTGTTGTTCTTGAGGTGGAGTTTAAGTCCCCAAGGAGTATGTAGTCAGTGGAAGCGAGCGCATGTGTTCTGATGATGTCGGTGATGGAGTTGCTGAACTGCTGTCGGGCTGGAGGACCTGTAGATGAGGGTCCCTCGGAGGGTGGTTTTTGGGTCAGTGTGGATCTGGAAGTGCAGGTGTTCGGCGGTGCTGAGGGTGTCTTCGGTGCTGGTCGTGATCTTGAGGATGTTCTTGTGGATGATGGAGATGCCTCCTCCTGGTTTGTTGGAGCAGTCCCTGCGGGTGATCTTGTAGCCGTCTGTGATGGCTATGGCGATGTCAGATGCTGAGGAGGGGTTCATCCAGGTCTCGGTCAAAAATGCGACGTCTGGGGAAGATGAGTCGAGTAGATTCCCTAGCTCTACTGCGTGTTTGTGGACGGAGCTTGTGTTGAGGAGGATACATCTGAGATGGTTGCGTCCTGCCTTGATGGGTGGGTTGTTGGCGTAGAGGCTGGGGAAGGTGCAGTTGTGGTGGGAAAAGGGTCCGCTGCTGATCTGCGGGGAGGCTTGAAGGCAGGCAGGAGAGCGGCCACTGTTGAGGGCGCGGAGGGTGGCATCATCGTAATGAAGACGTGTGTGGCGGCTATGGGGGGGGACGAGAGCCAGGGGTTCCGGCACTGGGCACGATCCAGGCTGGATGGGCGCAGACGGGCTTGCCTTTGGGGCGCCCGCTGTGCAGAGCCGCAATTAAGTAGGGAGGTGGGGAAAGAAGAGTACAGCTGGAAGGCAGGAGCGGGGGCGAAAAAGGCGTAAAAAAAGGGGTGGGGCTGTGGCGGGAGTGCAGTGCGAGAGAGAGGAGGGGGCGGGGCCGCAGGGGCAGCAGTGGTGGGGGAGAGAAAGAGGAGAGAGAGCAAGAGAGAGAGAGTGGAGTGAGAGAGAGAGAGCGCCATGGAGGGTAAAAGCGGAGAGAAAGTGCAAGCAAAGTCAAAGTCAAGAAAGGGGCACTGTGAAAAGCGAACAGCAGAAGGGTCACAGAGGGGGCAGACACAGTAGAGAGAGCAGAGTGGAGGGAAAAAGCGGAGAGTGAGTGTAAGCAAAGTCAAAAGTCAAGAAAGGAGCACTGTGAAAAGTGAATGGCAGAAGGGCACAGGGGGGCAGACACGGAAGAGAGAGCAGAGTAGAGGGAAAAAGCGGAGAGAGAGTGTGAGCAAAGTCAAAAGTCAAGAAAAGAGCACTGCGAAAAGCGAACAACATAAGAGGTACAGAGGGAACAGACATGGAAGACAGAGCAGAGTGGAGGGAAAAAAGCAGAGCGAGAGTGTAAGCAAAGTCAAAAGTCAAGAAAGGAGCACTGTGAAAAGTGAACAGCAGAAGGGGCAGACGCGGAAGAGAGAGCAGAGTGGAGGGAACAAGCGGAGAGAGAGTGTAAGTAAAGTCAAAAAGTCAAGAAAGGAGCACTGTGAAAAGCGAACATCAAAAGGGGCACAGAGGGGACAGACATGGAAGAGAGAGCACACGGAGAGAGGAGAAGAGAAAAGGAGGAGAGCGGCAGCCTAGCAGGAAAGCAAAGCTCTCCCACTAGGCACCAGGGATGAGGCGCAGGCAGAAGCCTGTAGGTGGAGGAGGGCCTCGAACTCCTGAGAGGGGTCAGGAGTTCAGAGGAGCGAGCGATGAGAGCTCTACTTACCAGGTGGAGCCACAGGAGGCCGAGCAGTGCATGACCAGTGGTATTGCAAACAAGGAGGCATGGCAAGCAAAAAACACATGCAGGCCTATGGCAAAGGTATACTGGCTGCATGCACAAAAGGGCTGCCAGCCACATGGTCAAACAACAACTACAGGGAGCAAGGAGAACAAAGAAGAAGATATGCAGGCCTGTGGCAAAGGGACACTGGCTGTATGGACAAAAAGGCCTCCAGGTACATGGTCAAACAAAAACTGCAAACAAGGAGGCGTGGGGAACAAAGAACTCATGCAAGCCTATGGCAAAGGGAAATTGGCGCATGCACAAAATGGCCACCAGCCACATGGTCAAAGAACAACTGTAAACAAAGAGGCATGAAGAACAAAGAACACGGGCAAGCCTATGGCAAGGGACACTGGCTGGTTGGACAAAATGGCTGCCAGCCATCCACATGGTCAAACAACAAGGAGTAAAGAGGCATAGCAAACAGGGAACACATGCAAGCCTACGGCAAGGGACACTGGCTGGATGGACAAAATGCCTGCCAGCCACATGGTCAAATAACAAGGAGCAAGGAGGCATGACAAACAAAGAACACATGTAAGCCTATGGCAAAGGGATACTGGCTGCATGCACAAATTTGATGCCAGACACATGGTCAAACAACATCTTTCTTTGCCATCAAATATTACCAATCAATATATACACTTTTTGCAAAAAAATGAAATGCAATCAATAGCCAACATTTTAAATGTAATCCAATGCTATCCCTGCCCTAAATGAAGTTTTAGAAACATATACCACTGAAACATGTATTTCATGCACTGATGACTTCTAGTACTGGACCTACTGGCTTACTGGCCCTTTGGAAATCTAGGCCAAATACTAAAATAATATTGCAAATGTTATAAACATGTAGAAAAGGTACTGACCTGTGCAACAATTTTCCTTTACAAAAGGTTAAAAATCAATGAAATAAAAAATAAAATCTAGGCCTATACTAAAACTCCAGGCCACTCACCACTATAAATTTTCAAAATCAAATTAAAGTACGAAGAAATACTGGTGCATGCCCAAGAAAACAAACAACACCCTTCCTCTATAGTTTTGGAACTTACTTGTGTGATTTCACAAAAACAAAACCCTTAAATCCAAAGGTATATCCAGGAGACAAAGAGAGTGATACTTCCATCCAAGTGAAAAGTGACCAAGAGAGGGACAAAGCGCTGGGAGGAGCCTGCTGGACAGCGACAGGAAGTTAGAGTCCCTGACACACTTCCTTCCTGTTTGGAAAAAAAGGCTTCTCAATCTGAAAAACAAATTGCCAGTTCCATTGGAGAAGAAAATCTAGTCAAGATCTCTTTGTGCCTAGATTTAGTGGCTCTGGAGTAGAAAATCTTCAGAAGTGAGTGGCCCTTTTTTGGCCTCTGGCATGGCAGGAAGCAGTGCGAGTGAATGCAAAGTCTTGCACATGATTATGAGCTGTCCGGGAGAATTGTTGTGCTCATGAGAGATTGCCAAAACCCAATCTTGAGAGCGTGAATAATCTCCATGCTGGAGTGCGGAATCTGGGAACTCCGTGCTACTCTGAAGTGCCCAAGTTCAGCAAACTCGACCTGATGAGCAGAGTTCTACACCCAGGCCTAATCTAGAGGCGCAAACCCTTCGGGAATCCACACACTGCAGATTTGCAAACCCTTGCAACACAACATTGCCCTGATTGGCTGGCCGCAACCTGAGCAGTATGCTATGGCCACCATTTTCTACACCGGGAAATGGTCGGTGAGCCTGAAATGAGGGTGGCAATATATTTGAAGGGGTCCCTGACCTCATGATTCTTTTATATTGATAACATAATTTATTGGTAAAAATTAGATTATAACTTTTTTGTCACCTTTGGCATTCACTGATCCGTTGCAGCGTTAAACTGGGGCCATGCTGAGCACCGTGATGGATTCCTGAATCCTGATACTTATAAAAAAAACACGCAGACCTCACAGACCTACAGGAGCAATTAAAGACTCACTTGCAGATACTCACACACCCATTGACTGACCAAATCAAAAAGTCACACACCATTCACAGACCAAGTCCGACAATAACACACAAATTTACAGACCCACTCAGACACTCATGCACCAACTCTGAGACACACTCAGACACTCATGCACCCACTCACAGACAACTCAGACACTCAAGCACCCACTTAACGACCCACACAGACACTCATGCCCCCACTCACAGACCCACTCAGACACTTACACACCCACATTCAGAAATCTACTCAGACATTTACACACCCACTCATATAGTCACTCAGACATTCACGCACCCAGGCACACACCCACTAAGACACTCATGCACTCACTCACAGATCCATTGAGGCAATCAGCCACTCACTGACAGACCCACTCAGGCACTCACAGACCCACTTAAGGCACCCAGATACTTACACTCAGCCACAGACTCAGTCAGGCACTCATGCACCCACTGACAGACCCACCCACACAGTCATACACCCACTCACAGGCTCACTCAGACACTCATGCAACCAGTCGTAGACCCACTCAGACACTCATCACTCAGAGATCAACTGAGACAATCTTGCACCCTCTCAGGCACTCACACACCCACTCACAGACCCAGTTAGACACTCACGCACCCACTCTAAGATGCACTCAGACACTAATGCTGCCACTCACAGATGCACTCAGACACTCATGAACCCAATCACAGACCTACTCAGACACTCATGCACTCACAGACACACTCAGACACTCATGCAGCCACTAACAGACCCACTCAGACACTCATGCACACACTCACAGTTCCATTCAGATACTCATGCACCACTCACAGACCCACTCAGACACTCACACATCCACTCATATACTTACTGAGACACTCATGCGCCCAGGCACACACCCACTCCGACACTCATGCACTCACTTACAGATCCATTGAGACAATCAGCCACCCACTTACAGACCCACTCAGGCACTTGCGCACCCACTCACAAACACATTTGGAAACTCATGCACCCACTCACAGACCCACTCAGACACACACACCTGCTCACAGACCCACTCAAAGACTCACATACTCAGTCAAACACACTGCATCCACTGACAGACCCATTCAGACAGTCATGCACATACTCACAGACCCACTCAGACAATCATGCACCAGCTCACAGACCCACTCAAATGCTCACACACCCACTCAGAGACGCACTCAGGTGCTCATGCACCCTCTCACAGACTCACTCAGATGCTTAGGCAAACACTCACTCACCCACTCAGGCACTTGTGCACCCCCCATAGACCCGCTCAGACATCCATGCACCCACTCACAGACCCACTCAAACACTCATGCCCCCATTCACAGACCCACTCAGGTACTCATGCACCCACTCACAGACCCACTAGGATAATTATGCACTCAGTCACAGATCCAGTCAGACACTCACGCACCCACAGATAGACCCACTCAGACAGTCATGCACCCACTCATAGACCCTTTCAGAGACTCATGCAACCAGCCAAAGACCCACTCAGACACTCATGCACCCACTCACAGACCCATTCGGACACTTATGGAGTCACTCACAGATCCACTGACACAATCATGCACCCACTCAAAGACCCACTCAGGCACTCACACGCCCGTTCACATACCCAATCAGACACTCATGGAATCACTCACAGATGCACTCAGACACTCATAAAGCCAGTCACAGACCCCCTCAGACACCCATGTACCCACTTACAAACCCACTCAGACACTCATGCACTTACTCACAGATCCATTGAGACAATCATGCACCCACTCAGGCACTGATGTATCCAGTCAGAGACCCACTCAGATACTTACGCAGTCACTCATAGACCGATCCAGACACTCATGCACCCACTCAAGGACCCACTCAGACACTCATGCATTCACTCACAACTTGACTGAGACAATCATGCATCTACTCACACACCCATTCAGGCACTCGAGCACTCACTCACAGACCCAGTCGGACACTCAGGCCCTCATTACAACCCTGGCAGTAAATGCCGCTTACCGCCGGGCAGAAGACTGCCAACATACCGCTGCGGCCGCGGAATTCCGCTACAGGTATTACGACCCACAGCTCGGACTCCACCATAATACAGACACCCACACAAGTCCGCCACACCAAAGGTCAGTGATAAACTGGCGATAACAAAACCTCCACCGTCACACCAACAGGACTATGCCCACAGTATCACAACCCATGAATCAACGTGGCGGTCTTTCAACCACGGTAATCCATTGGCGGTACACACCGCCTTGCTGAAAATACACACACACTTACAAAAAACAACAACATTGGACAATTCGAAATACACACACCTGATACACATACACACACCACACCCACACATCCAATCCAATATAAAGCACACACCCACATCACCCACAAACCCTTACTACCAGAAATTTGAAAGCAGGCCACAGAGAGACACTACCTAAAACAACACCAGCATCCACAGACACACAACACCATCACTTACACCACATCCACGCACCTCAAACAACACACACCAACACATCCCCTCACACATCACAACAGACACCACCTCACTCATCACCCACACCATATCATGGCACCTAAACGACACCCCAGGTTCTCTGAGGAGGAGCTCAGGGTCATGGTGGAGGAAATCGTCCGGGTAGAGCCACAGATATTCGGATGACAGGTGCAGCAGACTTCCATTGCAAGGAAGATGGAGATATGGCACACAATTGTCGACAGGGTCAACGCAGTGGAACAGCATCCAAGAACTAGGAATGACATCAAGAAGAGGTGGAACGACCTACGGGGGAAGGTGCGTTCCGTGGTCTCCAGACACCAGATTGCTGTACAGAGGACTGGCGGTGGACCCCCACCTCCTCCCCCACATCTAACAACATAGGAGGAGCAAGTCTTGGCAATACTGCATCCTGAGGGCCTCGCAGGAGTAGCAGGAGGACTGGACTCTGGTAAGGCAAATCTTAACCACTTTATCCCCCACCCTACCTGCATGCCATCACATACCCCACCCTTACCCTCACACCCATCACCCCAACAACCCACAGATACCCCACCAACCCAACCCACACATCCCAAAAACAAGCCCTGCATGTAACACCAATGCATGGACACCCATCACCAAAGCAGGTCCACTACAGATACCAACACAGACCCCAAACCAACTATCACACAAGGACCAAGCCAAGAATGCAAGCACTGGATTACAGGGTCACTCACCCATTGCACACAATGGCACACACAGATGCAATAATCATGCCTTTACACCCCTACAGGACCCCTACCCAATGTCACCGGACAGGAGGTGCCAGACATATCCAGGCCCCCCCACAGAAGAGACCCACAGTGATGACAGCAGCTCTGCACAACTGGATCAAGATGACCAGCCCGGCCCATCAGGGACCTCGGGACATTCGGTTCCCCTGACACAGTCACAAGAAACCACAGAGCCTCCCCCCTCAGGAAACACCACCACAGCACCCACCCAGCGGGCCCATCCCTCTGTCCCTAGGACACGTCAATCAGCAGTGTGTCCACCACTAGAGGTAACCCAGGCAACCCCACTAACACAAGACGATCAGGGACCTGGAGGCAGTGGCAATGGACACACGGTTCAGGGGACAGAGGCACAGGACAACAGGGAAGCTGGGAGGACTGCTGTGCGACAGGGGGAGAACAAGCCCAGGAAACCCACTCTCCACGAGGCACTCTCCAACATCATGGGAGCTTACCCTCATTCCCAGGAGATGATGGCAACGGTACTGGCCAAGTTTCAGGAGACCCAGCGGCTGCAGGAGGAACACTACCTTGGTATCAGGGAGGACTTGAAGTCCATTAACAACACCCTGGTCACCATTTCAGGGGTGCTGCAAGACCTTATCAACACCAGGAGGGACACAGTGGCACAACAAGGGGCCCCTGATACTAGCCTGGATGATGAACAGCCCTCCCCCTCCGCCGGCACTAGTGGACAGGAGGCACCACCACAGGAACACAACACCAGCTCCCCACCCCCTGCAGATGGAGAACCACCCCGCAAACGGTCCCTGAGATCCAGGAACAAGACAGAGAACATTGCCAAGACCACCGCCAGGAAATGAGACCCCCCTGAATGTCACCCCTCTGTCCCACTTTGTCACCCTGTCCATCCTTCAACTGCCATTGCTCCACTTCCTATGCCCCTTTGGACAATGCACCTGTGAAACAAATAGACTGGACTCTGCCATGGACATTCCTCCACCATCCCCCCAGCCCATTTTACAACCCCCTCCACTTATTTGCACAGAAATAAACACACTTCAATCACAAAGCAATCTAGAGTCAGTCTGTGCTTTCACAAACATGTAATTGCAATAACCATGGAATATAGCAATGTCAATTTACTTGTGCACATACCGATGTAACACAGCTGTAGGCCTGGGGGAAATATAGCAGAGGGCACAAAGTGGGACCCACATCTGTGAAATGGAAAGTCAAAGTGACAAGTCAGGGTCCATACACTGAGTGAAAATGACAGACTTATGCTAGCTCCAAAAATTGTATGAGATGTGGGAGGCAGTGACATCTTCTTACCTGGCTCTCACTGGAAGTATTGCATGATAATGTTGTTTCGGTTGTCGATATCCTCTTCTTCTGCCACCTCTTCTTCACTGTCCACAGGCTCCACAGCTGCCCCAAGACCACCAGCTGGCCCATCCTCCTGCAGAAAAGGCACCTGCCGTTGCAAAGCCAGGTTGTGAAACATACAGCAGGCCAAGATTATCTGGTACACCTTCTTTGGTGAGTAGTAGAGGGAACCACCTGTCATATGGAGGCACCGGAATCTGGCCTTCAGGAGGCCAAAGGTTCGTTCGATCACCTTCCTAGTTCGCCCATGTGCCTCATTGTAGCGTTCCTCTGCCCTTGTCCTGCGATTCCTCACTGGGGTCAGTAGCCATGACAGGTTGGGGTAACCAGAGTCACCTGTAAATATCGAGGGACAAGTGTTAGACACACACTAACCCGTAGGGACAACCCAATACCCAGACACCTATTCACACTGTATTGGGTCCTTGGCCTAACCTATTAGCCACACACGGTGCCTCTGGACTTGCCCCATCACATAAGGGATGCTGCTATTCCTCAAAATGTAAGCATCATGCACTGAGCCTGGAAACTTGGCATTCACATGGGAGATGTACTGGTCTGCCAAACACGCCATCTGCACATTCAGCGAATGGTAGCTCTTCCGGTTTCTGTACACCTGTTCTCTCCTGCGGGGGGGTACTAATGCCACATGTGTCCCATCAATAGCACCAATGATGTTGGAGATATGTCCCAGGGCATAGAAGTCACCTTTCACTGTGGGCAAATCCTCCACCTGAGGGAACATGATGTAGCTGCGCATGTGTTTCAGCAGGGCAGACAACACTCTGGACAACACGTTAGAGAACATTGCCTGGGACATCCCTGATGCAATGCCACTGTTGTTTGAAAGGAACCACTTGCCAGGAAATGGAGTACTGACAGGACCTGCACTAGAGGGGGTATCCCTGTGGGATGGCGGATAGCTGACATCAGGTCGGGCTCAAACTGGGCACACAGTTCCTGGATTGTGGCACGGTCCAGTCTGTATGTGACTATTATGTGTCTCTCTTCCATTGTCGACAGGTCCACCAATGGTCTGTACACCGGAGGATGCCGCCATCTCATCACCTGCCCCAGCAGACGTGCCCTATGGAGGAGAACAGCGAGCAGCGTGTCACCCAACACTGAGGTATCCCAAAATGTCATTTGCACAAATTTATTAATCCGCAATGTGCATGTAACTGTGTGTATCCCAGTCCTACATAGGTGTGACCCAGTTATTATTAATGTCATGTGGCCCCCTGAAGTGGCGGCTGCCTGACCTGTAAGGTGGGACAAGGGGATATGAGGGAACTGTGCTGGCGTTGTACACCGTCGCGGTGGGAGGTTGAAGACCGCGGCGCAATTTTACATTGGTTAACATTGGGCCCTATGGGTCCGAGGAGCCAATGACGATGTACAGTGGCGGTGACGGTTCGCACCGCCACAGACGTGACTGCCATTTTCTGTCTGTTCACTCACTTGATACCTGACCTTCAACAGGAGAGGACCTACACTGCAAGTGCTGCTGTGACCTCAGTCTGGAAGTGACGATGGCTCATGTGCCTGGGGAAAGGGCCCCTGCCTTCACTTCGCAGGAGTTGGAGAAACTAGTGGATGGGGTCCTCCCCCAGTACACGCAAATGTACGGTCCTCCAGACAAACAGGTGAGTACACTGTGAGCATGGTGCATAGGCAATGCCTGTTTTGAGTGGTGTGGATGGAAGATACATGGGGGGGGCTGAGGCCTGCATGTGCGTCAGGGCAATGAGTATAACAGTCCAGACAGGTAAGTAATTTCCTTTCCCCCTTGTACCATTTCTCTAGGTCAGCGCCCACCAGAAGTGTATTTGGCGTGCCATCACCAAGGACGTCCGGACCCTGGGGGTCCACCACAGATAGAGCACCCACTACCACAAAAGATGGGAGGACCTGCGCCGCTGGAGCAAGAAGACGGCTCGGGATGGCCTCCCAACATGGGAGGGGTACCCGTCGCATCATGACCCCCCTGATGTTCCGGATCCTGGCGGTGGTCTATCCGGAGTTGGATGGGCGCTTGAGGGCATCACAGCAGCCACAAGGGGGTGAGTACACTCTCATTCAGCTGACTTTGCGTGCATTACGAGGTGTCTGGGCGAAGGAGGTGGCCAGTGGGTTCCCCTAGGCCACGGCGACCTTGGTAGGCAAGGTTCCTTGTGAGGCAGGCTATGTGGCACCCCAACCCCACTAGTGGTTAGATCCATCTACACCTAGTCAGGCTCCTGTGACTTCCAGGTGTACAACAATTGGGCTTAGGCGTCGTACCCCATGGGCATGTAATTAATCTAGGAACTATAAGTGCATGGCGTAGTGCAGAGGGCTGCTCACTGTCTGTTGTGTCCACCAATGGTAGTAGTTTTGCATACACTGAACATATTTTTCTTTTGTCTTTCACCCCCCCCCCTTTTTGTGGTCTCCCTGTTCTTGTGTGCAATAGCATCATCAAGCAGAGGAGCATTGGCACCAGAGCAGGAGGGAGCTGCATCCCACTTGGCCCTGGAGGGTGAAGCTATGGAGTCTGAAGGCACCAGTGGGACGGAGGGCGAGGGGAGCTCCACGGCGGGGACAGGAGCAGAGACCAGCGACAGCGACTCCTCCTCTGATGGGAGCTCCCCTGCGGTGGCAGGCCCCTCATTGCCCACCGCATCAACAGGTATAGCCGCCACCCCCCCTACCAGCACCGCCCTCCCAGCAGCCCCTCAGCGTGTGTCCTGTGCCCGCTCACCCAGGAGGGTGGGCCTCTCCTTCGCCCCAGGCACCTCAGGCCCGGCCCCAGTCAGCCCTGCTGCCCTCAGTGAGGAGGCTATTGACCTCCTGAGATCCGTCACTGTTGGGCAGTCTACCATTCTGAATGCCATCCAGGGTGTTGAGAGGCATTTGCAACAAATAAATGCATACCTGGAGGGCACTCATTCTGGCCAGGCAGCCCAACAGAGAGCATTTCAGGCTCTGACCTCAGCGCTGATGGCAGCCATTGTCCCTGTATCCAGCCTCCCCCCTCCAACCTCCTCCACCCAGACCCAATCCCCTGTATCTCAGCCTATCCCAAGCACACCATCAGACCAACATGCACACACATCAACACACAAGAGTGGCTCAGGCAAACATGAGCACCACACATCCCACAGGCACTCACACAAGCACCATACCCATGCACACATACCAACATCCACTTCCTCCACTGTGTCCCCCTCCTCCACGTCTCCCTCCTCCCTCCCAGTCTTGTCTCCACTCACACCTGCATGCACTACATCCTCAGCCACTACCTCCATCACCAGCACGCCCATCACCACACACCGCTCAAGTGCACTCACCACCCCCACTACCATTCACACATCCCCAGTGTCCTCTCCCAGTGTGTCTGTGAGCCCTGCTCCCAAAGTACACAAATGCAGGCACACACCCACCCAACAGCCATCTACGTCACAACAGCCTCCAGCCCATGCACCTTCACCAAAATTCAGCAGACGTACACCTCCTACAACCACTACCTCTTTCTCCACTCCCAAACCCCCTCCATCTAACCGTCCCAGTGTGTCTAAAAAACTTTTCCTGTCAAACCTTGACCTCTTCCCTTCACCTCCTCCCCCCTCCTTCCCCTAGGGCCAGGCTTTCCAGGTCCCAGCCCAGCACCTCAGCCACCACATCCCCAGGCACAGTGGTGCCAGCAACTGCAGGGTCATGGAGTGCGCCAACCATCAGGGCTGCCAGTGTGCCACGTAGCGAGGGCAAGGACATTCTGCCACCTGCAAAGGTGAAAAAGGTGCCCACATCCCGGAGGGAGAAGCCGAAAACATCAGCCACAAAGTGGTCAGCGAAAACGAAAGGGGATAGTGGCAAGACAACTGCGCCACCATCAAAGGTGGGTAAGGGCCAAAAACTGAAGGGCAGGTCAGGAGAGGGCATGGTGGCACAGACTGAGGGAGCAGTGTCACACCTTCTGTCCACATCCATGCCAACCTGTACGGTGGAGAACACCACCACCTGCACCGCCATCTGCCCCGCCTCCGATTAAACACCGACCGCCAGGGTTGTAATGAGGGCCTTAGTCAGAACTACTGAGCCACTCATTCACCTACTCACAGACCCACTCAGACAGTCATGCAGCCACTCACAAACCACTCAGACACTCACACACCAACTCATAGATCCACTCAGACACTCATGCACCTACTCACAGACCCACTCAGGCAGTCATGCACCCACTCACAGACCACTCAGATACTCAGACTCTCACGCACCCACTCTTAGACCGTCTTAGACACTCATGCACCCAGGCACAGACCCACTCAGGTACTCATGCACTTAGTCACAGACTCACTCAGATAACTACACACCCATTCACAGACCCGCTCAGACAGTTAATCAACCACTTACAGCCCAACTCAGACACTCATGCATCCATTCACATACTCACTCAGACGCTCATCTTCCCCAACCCAGACCTACTCAGGTACTCCCCCACACACACAATGACCCGCTCAAACACTCAAACACACTGCTCACATAACCACTCAGGCACTCATGCACTATGAGAAAGGGCCTCTCTTGACATGGTAGCCCCCCATTTTTTGCCTGTAAAATGATGCTCTAAGTGACCTGGGCCTCTGCTAAAACATTCCTAGGGCCAGATCTCTTTCCCCCAAAAACGACTATGTTTGGCTCTTCAGCCACCTTTGTTAGTCTGTAGTAAATTGTACCCCTGGTGCCTATGGCATAGGTACTGAAGAGGGCCTCTCAGAACTGCAGCACCAAGTGTGTCAGTCAGTGTGGCCCCACACCAGCTTCATGCAGACTACCATTACAAGGGCATGACAAGTTAAATCTAAAGTTGCAAACTCAACAAACACTCACCAAGAGTGCTAGGTCCACTAAGACTGCATGCAATATAGGTAAGTCACCCTTCGAGCAGGCCTTGCAGCCCTAAGGCAGGGTGCACTAAAATGCACGTGAGGGCATATTTGTGCATGAGCAAACATTCCACTACTGTGTCTTTGCTAAACCTTAAGACATAGTAAGTGTACAGGGAAGCCATAGCAAATGCATGTGCTGGAAACTGGTTGTTACGAGTTCCCCAGCTACATGATGGCCTCTCTGACCCTGGGTTGTTTGGTATTAAACAACTTAGAATAATAAACTCACACTGATGCCAGTGTTGGATTCATTACAAAATGTACCCACAGGGCACGTTAGAGATGTCCCCTGCTAAATCTGACAGCCCTGTCATGGTTGTTGACTGGTCCTAACCAGCCTGCCCCCACCAGGTATAATAAGGGACTCCTGGGGTGACAGCCTTTTGCTCTCAAGAACCAGAACTCAAAGGCCCATATTTATACTTTTTGACACACAACTGTGTCAAAAAGTATAGCACCGACTTGAGTCATTCCAGAGCTCCAGCTGGGTGCCAAATCTATGAATCCCGCAAGCCAGCGCAAATGTCGGGCTAGCGTCTGAGAAATTGACGTTAGCCAGGTGGGGTGGCAGTATGGGGGAAGGGGGTTTTGCACCAGAAAATGATGCTAGGCTGGTTAGAGGCACAAAAAATGCCTTTGACCAGCCTTGAATAATTTCCTGATGCAAAACCATCCATACCACATGACTCCTGTCTTATAGGAAACAGGAGTCATGCACACCACCCCAGTGGCCAGCACAGGGAACAAGGGTCCCCTGGGCAAGGCCATTGCATCCAGTGGCATGTAGGGGGCCATTTCAGGGCTCCTAATGGCACTTTAAAAATGTTTTAAAAATACTTACCTATACATACCTGAGATGGGGCCATTCATCCTGTGGTGTCTGTCTGATCTGGTTGGGGTGTTCCTGGGACTTGGGATGGGCACCTGTGGGCTCTTTCCATAGTGTCTGCCCTGAACCAGGTGTTAAATAATGGCACTAAGCAGGCTTAGCACCATTATTTAGGCTCACCTCCACCCGTGCACCATTTTTGCATGGGAGGATAAATAAGGTGCTGGGGGCTTTGAGTCATTTTTTGGATGGGAATGTCTACCTTGCATCTCATTGACGCTAGGTGGTTTCATGCATGGGGGCACTGTGACTCTCCAAGGCTGTGGCATACTACCACCGGGGGTACAGGATTCCCAACATTGGACACCCAGAAGCAAAGTCCACTCCAGACTCACAAAAGCACAGGAGCAAGCACCAGTCAAGGGACTTCAGGACACCCAAGAACCATCCCCCAGAGTGGCACTGATGACCTGCCATCTACCCTGAAAGTCACCTGCTCCTGACTCCAAGGACCCTGAGATGCACAACTTCTGGCTGACCTATCTGTGCTGCACCCAGCCTCCCTGGACCCTGCATCAACAAACCAGCTATGTTCTAGCAGTCCCTAACCCCTTGCCTTGCATCCTCCACCCTCCAAGGGACTCACCGTATTTACCTTTATTTACCTTTAAGTCCAACTTTGCAGTGTGTTTCCAAGTGGTCCCCTTCTCCTTTTGGCGCCAGCTCTAAGAGCTTATATCCATTTTTAATGTTTTTTCTATTGATTCTTATGGTGCTTAATTATGCACAAGAACAGAACATTTTCTAAATTTTGAAAAATACTAACAAAAGAAGTACTTACCATATTTTGATGATCTTGGTCTTAAAATGTGTTAAAAATCAGAAGTATTTTTGTAAATTGGTCTCAAGTTATTCTTCTGAGTGTATGTCCACATTTATTAATACTGTAAGTACAGCAAATGCTTAGCACATCTCCTGGATTAACCTAACTGCTCACTCACACTACCACAAAAACAGAGCATTAGGTGGTCTGCTTTTTACCTCCGGATACCAAAGTGGGGTTGCTTGGACTCTGTGCTAAGTGCATATCATTTCATACACTATATAGAGAGCCAGACTCCTACATGCACCCAGTCACATACCAACTCAGGCACTCATGCACTCACTCACAGATCCACTGAGACAATCATGCACCACTCATACACACCCTCAGGCACTCCAGCACTCACTCATAGACCCAGTCAGATACTTACGTAGCTACTCACAGACCCACTAAGACACTCATGAACCAGCTCACAAACCTACTCAGGCAGTCATGCAGCCACTCACAGACCACTCAGACACTGACACATGCACTCCTATATCCACTCAGACACTCATGCACCCACTCAGACAGTAATGTACCCATTCACAGACCACTCA